>NC_081418.1:14007469-14623433 GCF_949786415.1 Peromyscus eremicus
TAGCTAAGACTACTAGCAATAGTAGAGAGGATTCCTGAATTGGCTTTCCCCTATAATCAGATTGGTGAATACTCTAACTGTCATCATAGAGCCTTCATCTAGTAACTGATAGAAGCAGATGCAGAGATACACAGCCAAGCACCATGCCGAATTCCAGGAATCCAGAAAAAGAGAGGGATGAGGGATTAATATGAGCAAAGGGGGTCGAGATCACGATAGGGAAATATATAGAGACAACTGAACCAAGCTCATAGGAACTCATGAACTCTAGGCCTACAGCTGAGGAGCCTTCATGGGATTGAACTAGGCCCTCTGCATGTGGGAGACAGTTGTGTAGCTTGGTCTGATTGAGGGACCCCTGGTAGTGGGATCAGGATCTATCCCTGGTACATGAGCTGGCTTTGTGGAGACCATTTCCTATGGTGGGATGCCTTGTTCAGCCTTGATGCAGGGGAGCAGGGGGTGTGCTGGGGCCTGGTCCTGCCTCAGCTGAATGTTGTTTGTTGACTCCCCATGGGAGGTCTTACCCTTTTTGAGGAATGGATGGGGAGTGGGTGGGGGGAAGCAGGAGTTGGGGGTGTAGGACAGGACGAGGGATGGGAGGGGTTAACTGTGGTTGGTATGTAAAATGAAAAATATTTTAAATAAATAAAAAAGGAAAGAAAGATAGTGATCAATCTTAAGTAAATTGTAGGTATATATTAGATAGAAACTTCAATTACAACAGGCCTTCATTAATTTTAAAACTTATGAACCAACATCTAATGTTTTCTGTATATAGACATTAATGCTGAGCACATCAACTTTTTAAAGGCATGGGATTTTGTTTACCAACCAGACCTAAAAAAAGCTATGTAGCTTATCAGTTGTCATCTAAGAAGAAAGCACTGAGGATAGCATAGGAATTTTTTATCTACACTCCAGAATCCTGTGTTAGCATAAGGAAGGCTGAAGGATAATGGATCAATCAAGGGGGAAATATTTGGTAAGTTTTTCCAGCATCCATTCTTCCTAGTGAAATACTTTTAAGTTCTCACAAGAAATAATTCAACTATACTTGTATGTGGTGTAATGATGTCAACCTTACCTTAAAACGTTCTTATGCAGTATTCGGCTGTGCTCATTTTTGTCTTAATCACTTAAAAGAATAGTAATGTCAAGGAAGACTGCCATTGAGGATAATGCACTATAAAACACATTTCATAATAAGTTGTTAATCTATAATTAAATAATATTCTTTAATCTAGCTCACAAATATTATTTTTGCAATTGTATCAAAGCTGTTTCCTGTGGTATCTTTGCTTGTGCTTATATGTATAATTTGAGTAATAAATCAGGCTCAACAGTGTCTCTGCTGTCACAGTCCATCATGTCATGTTAATAAGATTTGACATGCTCAAGAATGTGTAATGAATCTCCATATGTGATGACATCTTGGAGAATGTTTAAAAATGATGTAGGTCAGTGACTTGTAGGCCTATTCAAGTTTATAAACTAATTCTGAAAACATATAACTTTTTAGATAAGAAAAGATCAATATATTCATTTAGTTTCTATATCACCAAGAGAAACTCATATTTGAGCTTATCAGTTGGCCCTGAATAACAGAGGATCATAAAGAGAATGTATCTAATATTTGAATAAGGTATATTTTATTTTATATGAATGTAAAGTTCAGTGTCACTAGCCATGAAGAACAAATACCTTGATTAGCATCAATATAATACTCTGTTTATATTCTATTGTCATTGACTATGATTCACTCACTTGTAAAACACTCATAGTTTATAGAACTTTTAGTCAAATTATCAACTGATATCTTTTCTATGTTAGACAGATTATATTGTACAGTGCCTGCTGTCATTCTGTGCCATTATTTTCATTTATTAATCATTTGACTACATTGACACTGACTGAGTACAATTACCAAACTCATAGTCACATATATGTAATGTATTGTAGAGTTAAAACTAAGATCTGGACATTGTATGCAGGGTCAAAACTCTAGTTTTTTAACGACCTCATCCCTTGCTGCCCTTTACTGCAAAGCTGAATATTTAGCCATGTCACCATATTCAGAGCTACTCCAACCATCTCTTTGGATACACTGTTATGGTTATGGGTTAGGAATCTGTTCCACAGAAGGGGAAGGGCTGGTAACTTCTGACAGAGCTGCAGTCTCGACAGATACAAAGCAGCAGAACCCAGTGTATTCTATGCACACCTCTTGTGAAATTCTGCACTGATTTTCATCACAGAATCACTTCTGAAGTCAGTTTCTAGCACTCAGCAGGATGCCGCCAAGAAAGCTCCGTCAACACTTTTCTTGTAACTGCATACAATAAATTTGGTGCTAAACTTTAGAATCCAAGCAAACAAAGCATTTCCTGGGTGACATAAACTCTGTGGTCTCCAGCTTTCTATTAAAGATAATTCCCCATGGGAATAAAGTAATGCACACAAAATGCAATGTAATATAATGTATTCATAATTTTACTTGGCAGTGGTGAAAATAGAATTAAACATTATTGAAGGAATAAAGTTTTTTATTACTTTTGCATAAATGTGTTACTTCTGGGATTAAAACAAAGCTTTTTTAGTAAGGATTTTCTTGACATTTTAGAAAAAATTGGTAATACATTTTCATATATATGTAAAAATTAATGTTATAAATACCTGTTTGAAAAGATACTATCAAGACATTCATCTACATGTTCTTCCATGCATCTTTCTTTGATACAAAAGTCAATATAATACTGCTTGCTATGTCTGACTCATTAAATATAATACTAATTTGTTAGTGGTTAATTTCTGTACCAATATTTAATAGTGTATCATATCCATTTTGATGTAATGAATCTGTTTAGATACTGGAACTAGAATAATTAGAAACACACTGTTTAACTTTGTTGTTTTACAAATGTATCTTAACTATCTAATGTCAAACTCTTAAACAGCAATAGAGCCAAGGTAGGACACAGGAATATACTATAATTGTTGATCCAGTGCACTATAATATAAATCTCAATTAAAATTTGAGGATGGAGGGGCAGGAGGAGGGAAGAAGGGGATCTGTGATTGGTATGTAAAATGAACAAAAAAATTCTTAATAAAAATTTTTTATATTAGTTCTGTGGAAAGTGTTCATCCCTATTTTCATTTTTTACTACCTTTAGTTTTGTTCTAAACTGAAACTCAGCAAAAGCAACTGGTAGTTTTAATAATATTTACAGTTGAAGACAGAGAAGAATGGAGTTTTTTAATTTAAAAGATTTGTTTATGGGGGATACTGTTTTAGTGAAATAAATCACAGCCAGATAAATGAACAAAGTTGGTCAGAATATTCTATACCAATTAACAGATGTTAGAAAGTCCAGCTATAGTGGAAAGCCACAGCCCAAACACAGGAAGAAGCAATGTGTTCTTTAAAAAAATAAAATAAATAAAAAAAGATTTGCTAAGTGCATGCCACTTTTATATAGGAAGCCCCTCTTCCTTCTTGGAGGAGTTTGGGGGATTAGGTGTATTAGTTTTCTTTTACTTCAGATTTTTGACACCAAGACAAAGAAAACATTAAGAATGTTCCAAATGCACTAAATTATGATATGTATATTGAAGAGAGTGGAAGGATTATAACCTACAGGGACTATCATTTACTAGTACCCCTTTTTCTTTTGCTGATTTGATTTATATCAATAATAAATGTTTTCAACAAAAAGCAGCTATAACTGAAATACTACTGACCAGTTGGAAACTTGAAGATTGCTTTATGGGTGATTAGAGGACAGTTCTGTACAGTAGAATTGGTGTAGAGAGGCAGGAGGAGCAGAGCCTGCATCTGCCTTAAACATCTTTTCTGCTTACGCCTTCAAATGAAAAGAAAGATGGCATATCTGTGCCCATGCATTCTCTCTCAATCAAATAGTTCTATCTGCCTTTGTCATTTCTCTTTCTTTGCTTGCCTTTTCTTCTTTTTTCCTTCCCTTGTGTCTTTTGTTCCTTCTTTTCCTTTCTCCATCCTTCTTTGTAGATGTAACCAACTGTCTTAATAAATAAGAAACACAGAACCAATGCAAAGAAGAAAGGCAAGAGGTCAGAGCTAAGAGCTAAAACCTTACCCTTCCTCCTGCGGTGGTCCTACCTCTCCGAAAGAGAGCTACTTCCTGTGTTAAAGTCTTTATAAAGACTTTCGGTTCTGCCTTCTCATTGGTTGTAAACCCAACCACATGACCGCCTCATCACTGCCTGTCTATGTAGACCTCCAGGTAGTCTATGGTTGGTATTGAGATTAAAGGCATGTGTATCCAATGCTGGCTGTATCCCTGAACACACAGAGATCTACCTACCTCTGCCTACCAAGTTCTGGGATTAAAGGCGTGCACCACCACCGCCCAGATTTCCTATGGCTCTTGTTCCATATAAATGACATGGGACAAGATGTACAGGGTTACAACCAACAAATAATTGGTGGTCTTGTATTCCTTGGTAGAGGGTATCAATAACTCTTCACACCACATCTTTAAAGAATAATTGTTAAAAGTTTCTACTTTGTGTTTACCAACACTAAACTGAATTATCTTTATTATTTTGTTAATGAGATCTCCAACATTTTGAAAGCATTCTCCATTCTCCTGCATGCATCCCCAACCACAGGGTCAGCTCTAGTGTACTGTCAAGGTGAGATGCACACTTGTGGTGATAGGTGGGACCATCCTGAGTGTGTGTGGTAGGGAAGCTCTACCCTGAGTGGCAGGTCCTGCTCTTCTGCTGCAGTATCCAGTGAGGGACAGGTCCAGCTCTTCTGCTCCAGTATCCAGTGAGGGGCAGGTCCAGCTCTTCTGCTGCAGTATCCAGTGAGGGACAGGCCCAGCTCTTCTGCTGAAGTATCCAGTTGTGGACAGGTCCAGCTCTTCTGCTGCAGTATCTAGTAAGGGGCAGGTCCAGCTCTTTTGCTGCAGTATCCAGTGAGGGGACAGGTCCAGCTCTTCTGCAACAGTATCCAGTGAGGGGCAGGGCCAGCACAGTATGGTTCCAATGACCCACATTGCTAATACTGGCCATGGATATCATCACAGACTCTAGCTTCAGCAGAACCACAGACCCAGACAAGGCCCTTGGCAGCAGCTCTGAGTGGATGTCACTGTGGCCCTGGTGGCAGCATGGACTACCCAGATCAGTATGGCCCTGGTGAAAGCATGGCCCTTGGACACCAACATGGTATCAGATGGCTTATCAGAACCTGCATACCTGCAGAGCCCACAGTGGTATCAGAAGCCATGGGAACACCGCAGTTTCTGGCCACTGAATGGCCACAGTCCCAGACATGGTCCTTGGCAGTGGCCTGGACCAGGACATCTCTATGGCTGCAGGTGATATTCTCTTTCAAAGACTATATGCAATATAATTTTGTTAGGTTAGACACTATTACAATATTAGGTACTAATCCTCCATATCTAAAAGCTTTTCTGTGTTCACTATTTTGACATAAACTTTATTTTGTGTAGTAAGATTAAAAAAACAAATAGTAAAAATTTATTATTATTTATTATGTTTTTTTCATTTTTCCATCTGTTTGCCATGTATTTTACAGACAGGATCTTGAAGGAAGATCTGTCAAGCTAAAGTTCATAGAAATACTGTAATTAATTTTCTTTCTACACTCTGCGAAGAACTCTTTACTTCACACAGAAAAGTGAGATTGTGAAGTACTAGAGGTAGTGAGATCACATAACCCAGAGTTAAAGAGAAGCATCGGCTTGGCTTACCTGCTCTGGGGAACTATGACATGAAGTAAGTTGAACGAGTCAATGTTGTTAGAGATGCTGTTAGATGGGAGATAAGAGCTTCTAATGGAATCTGGCAAGCCAGTGCTGATCTAATACAAATCATTTCATGTATCTTTGATCAAAAATGGTTTGACAGTTTTATGAAACACTTAAATTTGTATCTTAATAGTCACAAATTACATTATATTTCCACATAACATGACATTCCTACTACTAAAAGCTATTTTATGTTAAAGAAATGATTACATGTTGTATAATTCTGAGAAACAATTTTCAGACTAGAGTTGTACTCTCTGATCTCCACAAACATGGTCCTTTCCAGTTGTACTGATGAGAGTTCAATTATTTTACAAAATATTCATTTTTGTACTTTATGATTCTACCATGAAATGAGTTTCTTTAGAGCAGGGAGATTGGACTTATTCAGCAATAGATATTTGAACAAAGCAACTGTTTTCAACAAAGGAATTTAGACCATATGCAGGCTTAAACAGCTCTTTAAAAGATTATTAACAATTGGAATACATGTTGTTGTGTTAAATGCTTTTTATGAGGTGAATAAAGGAAAAGTCCTGCTAGAAAATTCTTTTAGATTTTGTTGAACCCTTCATACCACAGCTGAAGTGGCATTGCAAATTGCGGCATTAGTCATTAAACCAAATGGAAAATGAGATGCTCAAGTGATGATCAGCAAACTCAACTTGTCATAAACTATTTGATTGTTTTAAGTAGACTCATCTTTTATTACATCTTAAATTAAAGAAAGAAACCCCAAGAAGACCTTTTCAAGCAGTAACAGTAAAGTAAAATGAGCATTAGTTTACAGACATAACAATGAGATACAGAAAGAGTATATTGTGCTTACCTTTCAGAACCAAAAATGTATATTTAAACTTTCTATTCAATGAAGTGATTTGGGAAATTAACTTTATTATTAACAGAGATGGCCTCAGAGAAAATAACTATCACAATTTTCCTTTCCTAGAATGGGTAATTTTCCTTCCATTTCCTCCTCAGATGTCTTGATATCATTTATGTACTGATTATCATATGCTTCTTTTTTCCCCCAATAGTAATTGATGTTAAGAAAACACAAATCAACAGCACTACAATGAATATTTTTTCCCAGACCATGTAAAGTTAAATGTTATTCCTGTGGAGTTTGTAGTTCTGTATGGGTACCAATTGTTCCACCGCATTTTAAAGCTAAACTGAAGGAGGGAAAATGTTGCTAGAAGATGAAGCTACAGGTGTGATAGTGTGTCTTAGTTTTTGTGTATTTCTGAGTAATGTTTTATACTCTGCACTTCCAAGGCCCTAATAGATACTCATTGTCTTTCTATCCAGGCTAATACTCTTGGTTCTTATGATTAGATGCCTGATGATAAGTAACCCATAGAATCCAGAAATTATAGGACAACACAGAGAACCCCCAATTTTAACTCAGAAGACTTATGCATCTTCCATAATAGGCCTGAAATTTTCCTTTTATCAGTATCTTCTCAATTGAGTGAAATTACTTATCTTTTTATACACAAAATTTGCTTATCTATCCTTGAAAATTTCATGTTTAAGTTTTTTTCTAAACAAGAATAAAAATAGAATGTAATTCAGTTAACACATGCAAAATAATATGGATGTCATCTATTTCACAGTTGTGTTACCCCAATATTTTAATGCTATTGTCTTCACACCTAGTTCAACACCATCGATTCATGTGTTTTCCATTTTTTTTATAAAAATAGCTCCCTCATTTTTAACTTGTATCTCACCAAGTAAATAAGACATAAAGTCAAAGTTTATCATTAGAATAAGTATAGCTTACATAACTAGGTTGGAGAAGAACTATGAAATCTTATAAGTCAAAGAGTGATTGGTGGGGGTCAGGGGTCATGTGCCCAAGGATGGTGTATTAGAATCAGCTTCCTTTCATCTGTGATTCAGGTAGTATGCTTTACAAAGGGAGAAGAAGCTACTTTTAAGCCTGAAAGTTAGTTTTTATAGGTCAATTGAGAATATTTTCGTCAAAAAGTTCAAAGATCACTGAATAAAATTACAGAGCAACTTCAGCGTGCTTCAAGCATGCTTCAGTTTTCTGTCTGTACCATAGAACCACATTAAGCACATCTGTGCAATATTTGGAAATCATTACAATAACTGACTTTAATATGAAGGCTTTAAACATTTTATTTGTTTCTGAAGTTTGTTGTAATGTCCTTCATGTCTGTATTGTTTATCTCTTTCTAAAGAAAATTCTTTTATTAATTGAGAGTGGGGTCTTCTGTCTGTAATTTGAGCATTTGGAAGGCTGAGACAATAAGGTTGAGGTGATTTTTAGGCCAACCTGAAGTACAGGGTAAGACTCTGTCCCCCTATTATAAATAAATAAGAATGAAAATTGAAGTAACAGGATAATGTTCCAAAACGTGTCCATTGTATAATGTTTCAATCGAGTTAAACATACACATCTCCACTGGTATTAGTGTTTTTCTAGGGACAACTTTCAAAATCTTTTCTTTGAATGTTTTAAAACATGCTTCATATTATTGCTTTCCATATTAATCCTGAGACACAAATCTTGTTGAAATATGACAAAAACCATGGAATTTTTACACTTAACCTCACAATAGAGGATAATGAGTGTTCACGTTTTTTAGTTTACAATGGCACTGTAAGTATGAGATCCTAGCCCATACTTATTTACTTAATCACTGAAAGTATCAGTCTACTCCCTTCAGTGAGGGACAGCAGGACATAGAAACTATGGCATGCCAGCCAGTGCCTTTTTCCTCTTTTCAACAAAAGCTGCTAAAGGTGATAGATTATGTATAAACCACTGTAAGACATAAATTGATCATTATCATTAAGTATACGAAATAAGAGGTGGAAGATTATTATTTCTTTAGACCTGGGATATGCCTGGAACAGAGAAACTGAGAGAGCTAGAAGGAGAGGTGCATAGCCTATCTCCTCGATAGAAAGAGTCTTGAGCCTTTTGTAAACAGAGCTTTATAACCCAATCTCCCAATACGGTGAAAGCTTTCTTCTTGTGGCTCTCCTGAGAACATCGCCCTGTGTTGTATACTTGCATGAATGCAGATGGTTGATCACAGCAAGACAGCGATAGCATCAATACCACTCTTCTCTTCTGCAGGTATCACTTCCAATAAGCTCCATCAGTCACGTGTTTTCCAAGTCAACCCAATCCTCTCCCCCTTAACATTCCTTGTTCCCCTCAAAAGCTTGCCAGTCATCTTGCAGTCCTCAGACCAAAGACAAACATCTCTTAGGTTTCCTTTATTTTCATAGAAAACTTTAATATGATAAAACTTGGGCTTATTCAGAGTAGAATTATCACTATAAGACAAAATATGGCAGGAAATATGTGTTTATGTAAGTGACCAACGTGACTATTCTCATCTCTGATTCTACTCTCAGTGGAACTATTGTATGTGGTTAACTCATAAAATACGCTATGTGTTTTTTTTTTATTTTTAATTCAGTAAGAAAATAATAATATTTGGAGTTTAACATGTACAAGACATTTACACAAATTATCTTAGTTTTTCCTTACAAAATTCTTTGAAGTGGGCTATTAATAGCAACACATTATTAGAGAAAGAAAGATAGGAGTATTGGGAATTAATTTGCTCAAATTTCAATAACTACTGGTGACAAAAATTGGATGTGGACGTTGTGATCAAATTTCAAAGTCTGAATTGATAATACTGAAACATAGTCCTTCCTCTAATTAGCTATGGGGTTATTTTAGACTTGGTGAAGCTCTGAGGTATAAAACAGTGGAATTTTAAAATCACAAGAGGTTGTTTTTGAAGCTTTCAGAAATGGACTGTTGTGTGGCCGACATAAAAGTTCTGGGTGGTCCATGAAAGATCATATGGTCTCATCAAATGCTATAGTTGGAAGGACATGTTGGGTGCTTGGCACTGTATGTTAAATAAAATAGGGTTAAAGGGTATTTGGTTACTGGGAAGCTTCTAACTGTGACACTCAGACTAAAAGAAGAAAGAGAAGACAATCTGAAGTGTTTGGGTAAGGACAGTGAATGATGTAGCTTTTGGCAAATAGGACATTTTGATGACCTTTGAGGTAATAGTTGGTTACAAAGGCTGAAAAGGACAATCACTTGCAGCAGTGAGATAGAATAAGAGACAGTATTAGTACAAACTCTTTTAAAGCAACCTGGATTTCACATTCCTACTTAAGCATGTCCATGTTTAGAATGGCTTTGTTTCTCAGTTTGGTCTATAAATCTGTCTCCAACATTCTCTTGATTGCTTCACTGCCCTCCTTCATAGTTTGTTTTCCTTGCCTTGACAGTTATTTTAGTAACTATAAGTAAGTTCTCTTCTTCATCCTTAAATGTAAAGTTTTTTCCAAGTATACTTTATGCAATGTACCCAATTTTTAATGTGCATAATTTATAGTTGGAGAGCATAGTATTGGAAATATATGTGTTTATTAATAATCAGAATTTATTACAGTTAGGCAGAACTCAGGTCACTGCAACATACTCATGATTTAAATGCAAAGTAAAGTTTTTCTTTGCCAAGCCTAATTTGCAGTAACAAAGATGATCTTACTTTTTGAATTAGCCTGTTATACAAATAAAAGCTTAAGTAAACACTTTGAGGCACGGGCATTGCTTATTTTATGGTAATCGTCCTTCAAAATAAATAAATTTTGAGAAGTAGGGCTAATTCTTTTCCAGTGCCTTGTTTGTTAGAAGCCATGCAGAGGAAAATGAAGAGTGCCACAGAGACATAGCGCTTCTGGAAGCTGTAACTCAGGGCACTAATAGAAATTCAGATTGCTTCACGAGCTTTCCTAGAGCATTGGTTTATACCCTGAGCTCTCTCTTTCTGATCCACCATGTTTGACAAAGAACCTAAAATTAATGACAAGACTTCTTTGTTTCAAAAAGTTAATTCTTGCTTTAAGGAACATGTGTATAGACCTGTGTGCAAATTTTGATTCAACATTATGAAATTTTGCTTTTTAATTCCCTTTCTATTTCATCCCAAATCACCTCACTCATTTCATTTACTAATTATTACAAAACTGGCCAAATCCTTACCATTTACCTAAACTTTATATCTGATTAAAATAATAAAGTATAGTGAAGGATAGGGAATATTCCATGCCCTAAAAACAATTATACTAAGGATATATATCATGTATTTAATAAGGCTGAATTTATGTGTGTGTTGTGACTCAGCAATTCCACTTCAGAAGACACTTTAATGAATATTCACAGCATCTCCATTCCATATACTCCAAAATTGGTATCAATACAAATATGTTTCAAGAATGAAAATGGTAAATAAATGGTGGTATATTTCCATAATAGGATCATATAGCAAAAGAATTCAATGAAATGTCATCACAATTATGTGAGTGAATCTGATAATCATGGTATTGAGCCAAAGAAATGAAATAAAAAACTATGCTGTTAACTCTATCTATCTATCTATTTCTGTGTTTTATCTATCTAATGGTCTATTCATTATCTATTATATGTCTACTGACCTTTCAAGTCATTTACAAGTAAAACTGGTTTTCAGAAGATATAGAAATTAGAGTAGTGATTATTTACCCTGTGAAAGGCTGTGAGAGGGCTAGACTGATAATGTGAGATATTTGATTCAGATGTTGTCTATAAATATAATAGTTCTTTAAAAATTTATTGTAATTATGATGTATTTTCTCATTATATCTGACTTATATTTTATTAAAATTTGCACTTTTTGAAATATGTGAGATGAGAGAAATTTCCTAAGCCCTGTCAGGTGTTACTTTATTTTCAATTACCAAATAAACAACCAGAATACTTTATTAATATTTCAGCTTATGCACTTTCTAAATGGATGATTAATTGAAACAGAAACTGCATAAAATTAACTTTGAGCAGATGGTATTTGATTCAATAGGATCAAGTAGGAAATTGCCTTGTCTTAAAGATGCTATTCAAAGTGACGAGCTCCCTAACCATGAGTAGAAATCACTAGATTTATCCATTCTTCTTTAAAGAAGCATAGGATTAGAGATAGCATTTGGAAATAAACAACTGAAATGATGCATGAAAAGACCCTTAGATATATTGTTGAAGCACATTCTCCAAAGCAAGGTGCAGTTCATTTGAGGTTGACATTATCTGAAATCTAAACTTATTAAATACAATAATTAGGATGCCTAGGGGAATTATATGTGGCAGGTGGAGAATTTAATTCAACAGATGTCAAGACAGGGTAAGGGAGGATCCGTGTAGTTAAAGCTATTGCCCACAACAACAGAATAGGTAAAAACCATATGATAATTTCTTTTGGTTGACCAATATTAATGAGTAAACATGGTTTGTAGTATTTATCTTAAGTACATGCTGAAGTGCATAAAAGAAAGAAAATTAAGTTTCTCTTGATCACTTTGTACCAAATAACCTTTGCCATTCCTCCACAGAGTTAAGAGTGAAGGTAAGGTGAGGTGGCTGAGAATTGTTTGTGAAATAACATGGAACACTGATAATTAATATGTGTAGAAAAATCATTAAAAATCATTTCCTTTTTAAAAATAAGTTTTCTTTTTAACAGATGAACGGTGTAACAGACATTCCTCCAATGCCCTTAACCACATTTTCCCTTGACTCCAAATGTGGAATTCCTGAGAGTATTTCCTAGCTCAGGCAAAGTGCATCTCAGAAGTGAATGAATAGTATAATAGTTTAATTGCTACAGAAAATCTTCTTTGATAACAAAATGACCATGAGAAGATTATCCAGAGTCATAACCCTCCACTTTATGAAGGATCACAAGAAGACTATGTCTATCTGTTTATTTTTGCCACCTCCTGCACGTTCTGGTGGAAATCCTTCTGGCAATTACATATATAACATCCAAAGTCAGCATCTTGTTAGGAGGTTTGAGTAATTTAGATGCAAAAAAAAAAAAAAAATGATAAGCACTGACAAATCTTTCAGCGGGCCCTTAATGCCAGTCTTTTGTAGAGCTAGCCCTTCATAGGAGCTGTTGTCACTGTTGGAACCAAGCAATTCCAGGAAACAGGCAGAAGCTTCTTGGCTCTCTGTCATGCAGACTTTGGCCTGGCCAAAGGTTAGATATATAGGGGCAGGTTCCATATACATGCAGGCAGAACAAAGGAACAATTTAGTCTGTGAAAACAAGATTTCTCAGAGGTGGCCTCGTTGAGCAGCCAGACTGTTCAGAGGTACTATGAAAAGTCTGAATAAGCATTTCCCTCCTCTTTCTCTTCCTCTCTCCCTCTCTGCCTGTCCCCTGCCTTCTCTTCCTCCCTCTTGCTCTTATTTTAATGAGGCAGATCCAACATCTTATAGAGTATTTCAGTTTAAGAATTCATTTTATGGATGGTGAAACAGTTTAAAAAGGAAAAATGACTCGTTAAAGATCACGGCTCATCTCCTCAGCCTAGGGATAATAAATGTTGAAGAGAATAATTCGGTATTCATGAAATAGTTATGCAATGTTCAAGTGTAAAGGTAGGCATGTGTTTAAGGGTATAAGTGTGTGTTTAATTTATGTATGTTAAAATGTATGTGCTTATATGTACATGTTTAAAGTTTTTATCTTGCTACATTTTCTAGATTCGGTCATCATGTTATTTTATCCTTTCAGTATTCATGAGCAATATTTCTTTATGCTCTCTTTCTGTTAGGTATTGACAAATCTCTTCTTTTACTACAGAAATGGATTTGATCAATGAATTGACCACTGAATTATATAGTCTCTGTTATTATGTTTTCCTTGCCCAGACCAGCTGTTCCACTGATTCATTACAACAAACAGAGGCTAGGGCTCTATAATAGACAATTTACGTATTAACTGAAGGCACCTATTGTATGTCAATATTATGACTAGCACCTTTGACAAACACACATTTGAAACACATTTGAGTACAAATGTATGTATTTCCAGGGAGAACTACACAGGATATGTATCTATTCTAAAAATCCTGGAAGAAAATTTTGATGCACTTTTGTTTGGACATGTGTTTATGGGTTTATGCGTGCACACTTGTGTGGCTATATACTTGCAAATGTGCTTGCACTTGTATGCATAGGCTAGTTCTCATCAATTTAGCTGTATTGGCTGGGTAGTAAGTACCAAAGATCACCCTGTCTCTATTTCTTCAGCACTAGGATCACAGCCTCTCACAGGGGTGATGAGGATTCAAACTGATTTTCATGCTTGTATGGAAGCGCTTTGGCAAATGAACCATCTTCCCAGCCTCTTCGTACCTTTGGGTTTTCAACAGTATCTTTCCTTAGTTAAGAGCAGCAGAAAAAAATGTGCATTGCTCAAAGTGAGCATTGATTATGACCTTTAGGTGTGTGAGGCACAAAAGAAATAGCAGTCACAGGCTTCTAATTTTACAATATAACTGGAAAATCAAAGCCTATTAAAAGCCTCATCATAGAATGGCATACAAATGCACATAACTCAGTCTTGATTATGGTTTATAATATATATTAGTGGATCAAGTTCATAAAAGAAATGGATGTCAGTTGTGAGTTCAAAGAACAGTGAATACAACTTTGATCTGGACTGTAGCTGGAGTTTTCCTGTGTCCTGGCCTGTCGGTGGTCAGGACAAATCTCTCCCACTCACGTCCCCCAAGTAAACACACAGAAGCTTATATTACTTGAAACTGCTTGGCCGTTAGCTCAGGCTAACTATTGACTAGCTATTACACTTAAACTCAGCCCATTTCAGTTAATCTATATGTCACCACATGTTCTGTGGCTTTATCTGTGTGCCATTACATTCTGCTCCCTGGAACGGCAAGCTGGTGTCTCCTGACTCAGCCTTCCTCCTCCCAGAATTCTCCTCTCTGCTTTTCCTGCCTATACTTCCTGCCTGGCTACTGGCCAATCAGCATTTTTATTTAACAACCAATCAGAGCAACACATATTCACAGCATACAGAACATCTAACAACACTGGACATTGAAAGAAATGTAGACATGTGACACACTGCCTCCCACAGATGTCTCACCATAAAGAAGGTACAAAATATTCTCTGAAGTAACATGCTGTGAGAGAAGCATTAAATACATGGAGAGACCCAGAGAAATTCCACTGTTCTAAATAGACCTTCCATGAAAGTCTGTACCGTGGTGTGTATCCTAATCCATTTGTAAAATACTCAAATAGATCTCAGAAGAAATTTATTTTGTTTGAGTCTCTGTTTTACTAAAAGGAAGTGTTAGAAGGTCAGGACAGTACATACCAAGTTAGTGCTTTTCAAGTCTTAGTACATCCATAACTATAGAAGTCATCTAGAACAAAATTATTTTATATTAAAATCAAAACATATACATGTCCATGATACTGAACACTTGAAATTTCTGTCAATTTACTTAGAAATTATATCTTAAAATAAGTGGAAAATTCATAGTTGAAAAGAAAATGAATATATTATCAATTTAAATAATGATAAAGTGGTTTTGCAAATGAAAATTACAAAAGCCTGCTGTATGCATGTATAAAGAATATAATTTTTTGAAAAAATATTCATGCCACCATGGGATTATCTTAGAATACTATGTGTAATAAAAATATAGTACTAATTCCCATTATTTCAAAAAAAATAAATATATTTTTAATGCAGTTTTGTTCTCTTTGATGTAAAAACAGTCTGCATAAATAAGAAGGTATCTCACATGAATAATTTTTAATTTTTGTATAGAAAAGTCCTTTGGGTGTTTGGTATAGGAAGATGAATATTGTGTATTTCATAATAACTAACTTTGCCCAGTGGCAGCATGGTAGCCAGTGAGCTTTATCTGAAGAGTGATTATTGTCAACTAGGACAGGAACAAACAGACAAACAAAGCAACTCATTCATGCAGTGAAGGGCATAAGTAAAAAAGCAAACTAAGGGTATGTTTAGATTCCATTTTTCCATGTTTTTGTTGTTCCATTGAAAGTTACATTTCTACTTCCTATTTCCCTACCCCTTCCAGTACCACAACCCTGAGCATTAAAGGACAATTGAATTTGTTTACATCTGAGGAGTAGAACCTGGATTTGAAATAAATAACTTTCATACTTTCTCCAGTAGTAATATTTTCTTGGTTAAAAAAATACAGTTAGAGAAAGAACAATGTACTTGCTCACCTGTGTGTGCCTGGATGATAGGACTACACAGTTGTGTTGCGGTTATGAATTCATTTTGTGGGGTATGGAGAAATCACTTTTTTTCCCTGCTCACTTTGAAGAATAATAAGAGCCCTTTGCAGTACGAGTTCTGAGGAAACAATCATCTCGGGGGCTTCTGTGGGCAAATAACTTCCTTAGTGCCTACTTTTCTAATTTAAATCTCTTGGCCAAGGTCTGATAGATCCTGTCAAACTTTATGCTTATCTCTGATGGTAATTTCAAATTACTCTTAGCATTTTATTTGAAAACTCACAAATATCTGAATACGTTTATTTGAAATTCAAAACTGTGTCTACCCTAGCTACAGCACACTTCCACATGGACACAAATTAATTTTAGTCTTTTATGGTTGGTATTAATTATTTCAATTTCCATTTCCTTTTCTTTTTTTTTGATAGAGAAAATCATTTAACTGGAAGAGAATATTTACCCTGCCATATAAATTGCCATGGATCACATTCTTTCCCTTGAAAGTGTTAAAGCATATGAGTAATGACAGCACATACATTGAGCTTAGTCATTTTTCTTACCAAAAAAAATGATAAGGGAGCTTGGAAGAAACATAAACAAAGCCAAACCAATAAGAAAGAAAACGACTCACATCCTTTGAATTAGTAATTGTAGAAACAAAAGTCTTTTACTTGAGTGCAAATAATTCAGTTAAAGACACCTGGGAGACTTGCATTAGACTTGAATTCATTTGCTCTGTCTTCCTGGGCCTTGACCTCTTTGCATTGCCAAAGGTTGGTGAAGTGAGTGTTCCTTTTATCTCTTTGGCTAAGTGAGTGTCTGAAGAGAGATGTGAGCCTGGATAATTTGTGTTCTTCTCCCATGTCATGTCTCTCTCTCTTTTTTTTTTTTTTCCCCTGGAAACAGCTCTTTACTGGGTCAGTGATACTGTGTTGCATGATATTATCATATGTAGACAGGACAATTATATTGCAGGGGGTAGGTTGGTCGTGCAAGCCAGTTGCACACTGATGTTGAGGAGGACGGTGGCACAGAGGCTGTGAGCAGGAAGAAGACAGGTCTCTGAGGCAGCGCAAGGGAGGAGATAGCTCTAAGTCTGCTGGAGTCTGAAGGAGCAGGGCAGCTTTAGAGAGAGTGAGTCAAGATAATGCAGGCCTTTCCCAGCATTCCTTTCTGCCAGTGTATGCAAGAAGTTCATGAAAGACGAGAAGCAACGTCAAAGGCTCCTTGTGCATGTTCAGGCTCTTCCCATGTCTCTCTTAACTCCCATGTTTTGCAGAACACTTTATCTGACTCTTCTTTTCTAACCTATTGTGTTAGACTTGTGATGAGCCTGTTCCCCAAAGACAACAATTAATAACACAAATCTCCAAATGACCCTTGTCCATGAAATGGTTCTTTTAGAGTTAAGAGGTCTGGAAATTAAAATTTACATAATATATGTACATTTTTCCAAAAAAAAACAAAGTTATTAAGTGCATTTTACAAAAGATTTTAAAATACTACAATGAATGGTTTTGTTACGTTTAATTTGAGTACTAAGTATCAATTTATACAATACTATAAGCAAGGAATTCATTGCAATGAGATGGCTGATTAGCTCAGTAGCTCCTATCAAGTAACCAAAGAAATTAACTTATAACACAAAATTTGCACCTGAAAACTATTTGTGTCTCATAAACATGGGTTGACTACAGGAAATAGCCTGCTGAATTATTGTTTGCCTGCAAGTAAATCCTGAATTGCTCATTAGCTCCTAGGGTTATGCATAAAGGGCATTTTAGAAGTGTGTTGTCCAAGCATATTCACATATTAAATTGCACCTTACTCACTAAAAAAGATACATATTTGACTGAAAACTTATTAGCAACATTTTCCTGGAAATGCATCCAAATCACAAAAATAAATCTCATATTTGAACTGAAAGCAACTATATTAGAATAGAAATTTATGTTCTGTTTGGGATAGAATCTACATAAATCTTTTCCCGAAAGCTCAAAATTTGGAATCCATATAAAAATGTAAAATAAGTAGCAGTCCAGTCATCCTTGTTCCACATCTAGTATCCTCCTATGAGTGAGTACATATCATGTTTGTCTTTCTGAGTCTGGGTTACCTCACTCAGGATTATTTTTTCCAGATCCATCCATTTGTCTGCAAACCTCATGATGTCATTGTTTTTCTCTGCTGAGTAGTATTCCATTGTGCATATGTACCACATTTTGTTTATCCATTCTTCAGTTGAAGGGCATCTAGGTTGTTTACAGTTCTGGCTATTACAAACAATGCTGATATGAACATAGCTGAACAAGTGCTCTTGTGGTGTGGTTGAGCATTCCTTGGGTATATGCCCAAGACTGGTATAGCTGGATCTTGGGGGAGATGGATTCCCAATTTTCTAAGAAAGCACCATATTGACTTCCAAAGAACAAGGATGACTGAACTGCTACTCACATCACCAGGGAGGCTACCTGGAAAACAGGACCCCAAGAAAGACACGGGGATCACCCAATGACGGAGAAATGGATGAGATCTACATGAACAGCCTGGACATGAGTGGGGGTAATGAAGGGCGAGGGTCAAGGGAAAGAGAGCTTGGGGGAACGGGAGATCTCAGCTGAATCAACAACAGAGAGGGAGAACAAGGAATAGGAGACCATGGTAAATGAAGACCACATGAGAATAGGAAGAAGCAAAGTGCTAGAGAGGCCCACAGAAATCCACAAAGATACCACCACAACAGACTGCTGGCAATGGTCGAGAGACAGCCCGAACTGACCTACTCTGGTGATGGGATGGCCAAACACCCTAATTGTCGTGCTAGAAACCTCATCCAACTACTGAGGGATCTGGATGCAGAGATCCATGGCTAGGCCCCAGGTGGATCTCTGGGAGTCCAATTAGCAAGAATGAGGAGGGTTTATATGAACTAGAATTGTTGAGACCAAGGTTGGATAAAGCACAGGGACAAATAGCCAAAGGAATGGAAACACATGAACTATGAACCAATGGCTGAGGGGTCACCAACTGGATCAGGCCCTCTGAATGGGTGAGACAGTCGATTGGCTTGATCTGTTTGGGAGGCATCCAGGCAGTGGCACCGGGTCCTGTGCTCATTGCATGAGTTGACTGTTTGAAACCTGGGGCCTATGCAGGGTCCCTTGGCTAGGCCTGGGAGGAGGGGACTGGACCTACCTGGACTGAGTCTACCAGGTTGATCTCAGTCCTCAGGGGAGGCTTTTCCCTGGAGGAGGTGGGAATGGGGGGTGGGCTGGGGGGAAGGTGAGGGGGGCGGGAGGGGGAAGCACAAGGGAATCCGAGGCTGATATGTAAAATTGAATTGTATTGCAAAATAAAAATTAAAAAATAAATAAATAATTAAATAAATAAAATGTAAAATAAATGAAGACTGATCATGTCTTTTAACAATTTGTTGATGTGTAATTATTTTTAGAGTATATAATCAGCTTTGACATCTATAGTCACATATTAAACCACAGATATGATAAAGATAGTTTTAGATATTCAGTACCCTCTAATTATAAGTTCAGTTTCATATCTCTTAGTTCTTAGTAGCAGATTACAGGTGATTCACTTTCCTAGAGAGGTAACATGAGCTCCCTACAAAAATCTTGCTGGAAGAAGATAAGACCAACTGAAAAGATGAAAGCTGTAGTTATATGCAGGCTCTGTATGTTCTGAGAACTTCTTTATATAAATCCTCATCTACTGAGATGTTTGCATAACAATTCTTTCTCTTTCCCTTCGTCTCCTCTGTTGTTGCCTGGCTACAGTCATAGTCCTCATAAAGTGCTTCCACTTCCTTTCTTTCTACTTTTTGCTGTTATATTAATATTAAATATTTATATTAAATGGGGGAGAAATGCTATGAAGCTTTAAGTTTCCTAAAACAGAAACCTTAATTTATGTTTCTTTTTTTTACTTTTAAAAATTGAAATAATAGTTTTTATATTTTTATTGAAAATAGATCCTTCTCTCATACAATACATCCCAACAACAGTTTTTCCCTTCCTCCACTCCTCCCACCCTCTCACTCCCACCTTCCATCTCACCTAGATCCACTGCCCCTCTTTTTCCCTACTGAAAGGAGCAGACGCCAGGTGGCCATGACACATGCCTTTAATCCCAGCACTTGGGAGGCAAAGCCAGGAGGACCTCTGTGAGTTCAAGGCCAGCCTGGTCTACAGAGCAAGATCCAGGACAGGCACCAAAACTATACAGAGAAACCCTGTCTCGAAAAACCAAAAAAAAAAAAAAAAAAAAAAGAAAGAAAGAAAGAAAGAAAGAAAGAAAGAAACGGAGCAGGCTTCCAGGAGACTACAACCAAACACGACAAACAAGCAACAATGAGACAAGGCAAAAGCTCTCACTTCAAGGCTAGACTAGGCAATCCAACGGGAGGAAATGAGTCTCAAGAGAAGGCCAGAGTCAGATACACACCCACTCCCACTGTTAGTATTCCCACAAAAATACCAAGCTAACAGCCATAACATATATGTAGAGAACCTGGTGCAGTCCCATGCTGACCTTGTCCTTGCCATTTCTTTGGGAGTCCACATGAGCCCTGTGCAGTTGATTCAGTGTGCCGTGTTCTCCTGGTGTCCTCCATTCCTTCTGAATCCTACAGTCTTCCCTTTCACTCTCCTCCTGCTTTCCCTTACTCCAAGGGGAGGGAACTGATAGAGAACTCCAATGTAGACTCTCTCTCTCTCTGCATAATGTCTGGATGTAGGTCTCTGTACAAGCTCCCATTTGCTGACAGAGGGAGCCTCTCTGATGACTAGTGGACAAGGCCCTGATCTATGAGTATAGCAGAATATCATTAGTAATCATTTCTTTGATTTTTTTTCTACCCTGAATCTCTGGGCTAACCAGTCTCTGGTTCATCCATCCAGACAGTATTGGGTATGGGCCTCCAGTCAAAACAGAAATTGGTTGGCCAATCCCACAAGTCTTGCACCACCATTGTCTAAGCCCATCCTGCAGGTGGGATAGACTGCAGGTGGAAAGTTTTGTTGCTAGGCTTGTATCTAGGTTGCTCTTTCGGTGGCCTACTGAGTATCCTCCCACATCAAAGAGATAAGAACATAAAGTTGAAAGGTTCATGCAGGTACCAGCTATATGTCTCTATGTTCAATGAGCTGTGTGGATTTTGTCCTCAGCAATGGGGTCCCACTGTCAGTTTTCAGAGAGAAATCCTCTTTCCTAGCATCAGCTTGGGTCATTTATGGATCTCCATAGTACCCCCTGGGTCAACAACTCTACCAAATACAAACACAGCCCACCCTTGTAGCCTTACCTTGCTAAAAAGATGGACAATTTAGACTCTGCATCCTCCATTACTATGAGTCCTCACTAAAATCACCCTCATAGATTCCAGGAAGTTTCCACTGCATAAGGTTTCCACACCACCCTCCAAATGCCCCCCCACCCCAATTCCAGTAGTCTCTCCCCACACTCTCTCCCTCCAATCCCCAACTTAATCTCTCCCATTCCTGTCCCTACCTGTTCCCAGTCCACCTGCAGAATCTAGTTCCCCTTCCCAGGGAGATCTATGAATCCCCTCTAGAGCCCTCCTCTTTATCTAATCTTTCTGGATCTGTTGATTGTAGCTTGATTATCATTTATGTTCCAGCTAATATCCACTTATAAGTGAATACATACCATATTCGTCGTTCTAGGTCTGGGTTACCTTATTCAAGATAATTTCTTCTAGTTGCATTCATTTGCCTGCAGATTTCACAATGTCATTTTTTAACAGCTGAGTAATACTTTACTCTGTAAATATACCACATTTTCTTTATCTATTATTTGGTGAGGGACATATACATTGTTTCATGCTTCTAGTTTCTGGCTATTGTGAGTAAAGCTGCAATGAACATAGTTGAGCAAGTGTCCTTGTGATGGAATAGAGATTCCTTTTGGTACATACTCAAGAGTGATTTATGCCTGGGTCTTCAATAAAATTCCATTGATTAATCTGTTTGTTTTTATGGCGGTATCATGTGGTTGTTATGACTATAGCTCTGTAATACAACTTGAAATCAGAGATGGCAATACCTCCTGCAGTTCTTTTATTGTTCAGGATTGTTTTAGCTATCATGTTTTGTTTTGTTTGTTTTCATATGAAGTTGAGAATTGTCCTTTCAAGGTCTGTACAAAATTATATTGAAATTTTGATGGGGATTGTATTGAATCTGTAGATTACTTTTGGTGGGATGCCCATTTTTACAATGTTAATTCTACTGATCCATGAGCATGGGAGAGCTTCCCATCTTCTTATTTTTTTATTTCTTTCTTCAAATCCTTGAAGTTTTTTATTATAAAGGTCTTTCATTTGCTTAGTCAGAGTTACTCCATGATATTTTATATTATCTGAGGCTGTTGTGAAGATATTGTTTCCCTGATTTCTTTCTCAGTCTCTTTTTCATTTATATATAGGAGGACTACTGACTTCAATTCTTATCTCTATTCCCTAAACACAAGGGCACCCACTTTTGTGAAAGAAACATTGCTACAGCTTAAAGCACATATTGACCCTCACACACTGATAGTGGGAGACTCTAATAACCAACTCTCACCAATGGTCAAGGCATGCAGACAAAAACTAAACAGAGAAATACTAGGAGTAAAAGATGTTATAAATCCATGGACAGAACAGATTATCTATAGAATATTATACCCAAGCACAAAAGAATATACCTTATTCTGTTAAACTTGTAGAACTCTCTTAAAACTCACCACATACTCTGACACAAAGCAAGTCTCAATAGATAGAAAAAAATTGAAATATCTCCTGGTACTCTTCAGAAAACCATGGAATAAAGTTGGATATCAATAACAATAGAAACAACAGAAAGCTTACAAACTCATTCTACTAAATGAAAAATGTGCCAAGATATAAAAAGATAAAGAAATTCAATACTTTCTAAAATCCAGTATATAGATTTAATAGAACACCTTAAAGCTCTATTAAAAAAAGAGCAAATGCACCCAAGAGAAGCAGAAGGCAAAATATAATCAAATTGAGGTTAGAAATCAATAAAATAGAAACAAAGAAAATGATAAAGAATCAATGAAACAAAGAGTTGGTTCTTTGAGAAAATCAACAAGATAGATAAACCCTTATCCAAACTAACTAAAAGACAAGAAAGAATATTCAAATCAACAAAATCCGAAACAAAAATGGGGGCATAACAACAGAAACCAAGGAAATCCAAAGAATCATAAGGACATACTTTAAATCCTGTACTCCACCAAAAGGGAAAACTAAAAGAAATGGATAATTTTCACAATAGATGACACTTAACCAAAGTTAAATTATGGGCAGATAAATAACCTAAATAAATCTGTGATCCTAAAGGAAATAGAAGCAGTCATTAAAAGTCTCCCAAACAAACACCCAGGGCCAGAGAGGTTTGGTGGAGAGTTCTACTAGACTTTAAAGAAGAACTAATACCAAGACTCCTCAAATTATTCCACAAAATAGAAATAGAGGGAAAATTACCAAATTAATTTTATGAGGCATAGTCACCCTGATACCCAAACCATGTAAAAACTCAACAAAGAAAGAGAATTACACACCAATTTCCCTCATAAACATAGATGAAAAACACTCAATAAAATACTTGTGAACTGAACCAAAAATCACATCAAAAAGATCCTCCACCAGCTCAAGTAGGCTTCACCCTAGAGATGCAGGGATGGCTCAACATGCAAAAGTCAGTGTAATCTACCGTATAAATAATCTGAAAGAAAAACTACACGTGATCCTCATTAGATGCTGAAAAGCCTTTGGAAAAAATCTAAAATCCCTTCACAACTTACTTATTATTCATTTAAATGAACATCCTCTTAAGAACCTACAAGTTATTGCTATTTCGCTTAGTGTATAGTACACAGTTATTGCACATGCTAGATTTAACTTAGTTATGTTTAATTTAATTATGTAGCACACTAGAAAATAGAAATCTGAACATATTTTATTTTACAATTAAAGAAATCCAAACATTTCTGTATAAATAAATTATTGTTCAGTTGCTTACAATTTTGATGTGCTTACACATTACAAGTTTTAAAAATGACATCTTATTTGCATATACAAAACTAGTCATTGAAGATTGATGAATAGAACATAGGCTGTAGAGTGTTCAATTTTCCATGAAAATATTATCTAAGTGGTCAACATAATTGACAAACATAATAAATCTTTTTGCAAAAATATGCTTGATTGTAGCTCTAACTTCACAAATTAATAAGCTTAAACAAATAATACAGGCAAAGATAGCAATATTTTTGGGAATACTTCCCAGATACACAGAATACTTTATGGCCCACATACACATTATTTTTTATTGCAGAACACAGGAGACAGTCGGCATGGCCCCAAACAGTCCTTTTATATAAATATTCCAAAAAGTGATCCTTTTATTACTGCAATTTATAGTAACCTGTACAGCATCACAACCATTTCAAATTATCTTTTTTTACGTTAACACTGATGAGATTGTATCTGCATAATATTAATAGCGTTATAAGATCATATTTCCTTTTTAATGAAACATTTTAAAATCAGATCTTTTTTGTAATTAATGAAAATGCTATAAGTTATTATATATTTTGTGCCAAAAAGGTAATATGACTTTGAGATTATTTGTTATGACATATAGGCATATTTTCATTATAAGCACAATAAAAGTAAATCTACAAAATGATAGAATGAGCAAGTATAACTTACTGTTGATCAATCAGGTAGACTTCTACACAGAATCAACATAAAAATTCAAATAACTACATTTTATAAAGTTGTATTTCAAAACAACAAAGAAATTTGCAATCTCCAGTTAATAGCAAAAAGTATTTAAAAGCTTGTCTGTGCTTAGAGCAATGGTACTGGCATGCAGCATGAAATAACTAAAGGCCAGATCAGAAAGTGAGCAGCATTAGAAAGAATAGCCTCTTTACAGTAGAGGAAATATATGTAACTTATCTAGTGTATGATGAGGTATGGAGAATATGGAAGTAAGATTTAGCCAGCAGTAAAGGCCATTAAAGGACTTTGATTAAATGCACCTGACCCAGGCTTCTTCTTGTCCCCCCACTGGATTTTTTTTTCTTTTCATCTATGGTACAGACTAGTCTTATGTTGGGGAGAGGCTTGTCATATAGAGTACATCACTCAGTACATCACACATAATTTCCCTATGAGAAGAAATTGCTTTTATCATACTTTATGGATCAATACCTTAATTACCAATACTGTGTGGGTATAAGTTACATGAATGATGTTGCCCCTTATCATTGAGCAAATAGTCCAATACCTAAAACTCTCCTCAAGCCTCTGTCCCAAACTGGACCCAACTGCTGCTGTTTATGATCTGATTCTGGGGCGTGTGTGTGTGTGTGTGTGTGTGTGTGTGTGTGTGTATGTGACAATACATCACACTCAGATTTAATACCCCAGTTTGTATGTGATGTTGAATTCTGTAGAAACAAAAATAGCACAAAACATAATTTAGATGTGTAAATAAATTCATATGGGATAACAGAGTGAGGAATGATTAAGAACAAGGTATAGGAGCATGTATATGAAGATTCTTGTCACCTTGTATAACACCCAAAATATTAGTGGACTTTGGGGATGTCTCAGTAGGTAAGAGAACTTGCTACTGAAGCAAGAAGGCATGATTTGAATATCTAGCACAAGCACACAGAACTGGGCATGGTTGAGTACCTGTAACCCCATTGGGAGGGGTAAGTGTGGAGATGGGTGGACCCCAGAGCTTTCTACCAGGCAGCCTACTTTAAAACAGTGAGCTTCTGGTTCAGTGAGAGGCTCTGTCTCAAAGCAATAAAGTGGAGAGCAACAGAGGAAAACGCCAGCATCCTTCTCTGACATCTACCTCAATCAGTTCTTAACAAATAGTTGGTAAACTTACTTCTAGTCTTTGAGTTTCTCTCCTGACTCATAAAATATTCAATGCAGAATGAAAACCCCCTCTTCAAATTACTACAAAATTTTATAGGCCTGAAAATATCCCATGGCAAGAGATTTGCAGGGAGGGGCACTGGTAATTTCAGTCATAAACAAACAACGTAAAGGTCAAGATTGACTCAATGAAATATTGATTCCATAATATGTAAATATAATTGATCATCCTGTACCGTCAACATTACACTAATAAATTTAAAATTGGGGACAACTGTGGAAGAGATGTGTCTCTTAATGCTTTGTATATATCTTTTAATGTGTGTAATGGAATAAGATAAAATGTGTGAGTATATAGAAGGGGCATGGGAAGCCTTGGGCATTTCTCCTTTGCTGGGATCTTCCATCTTTTGAGACAGGGTCTCTTCCTTGCTTTACATTCACTAAGCAGGTTTGATAGAATGATCAGTGAGCCTCAATTTTAATTTTAGATTTATAAACTCATCACTATTCCTGGATTTATAAAATGGATTCTGGGCATTGAAATTGGGTCTTGATGCTTGCAAGGCAAATATATCACTGACTGAGTCATCTTCCTAGATCCACAAACATGTTTTGACTAAATAAATTTTATCTAAGACTAAAGAAAGTGTTTATGTTTTCCACTTTCCTTCTCCTACCATACTTTCCTTTGTATGATTCAGTTTTCCAACCCCAAAAGTTGCAATTTTCTACCTTACTATCCTTCTCTTCCACTCATCTTTAAAGGAAAGGAGGACTCATCTATTAAGTAGATATCTCTGTTCTCTTGCTAGTCACACATCTTTGTTCACTTTTTTTTAAAAAAATTAAGATAATTTTTCATTCATTTTACACACCAATCAAAGATCCCCCACTTCCCTTTTCCCACCCCCAGCCTCCCCCCAATCCACTCTCTATGTCCCCCCACAAGAAGGCAAGGCCTCCCATGAGAAGGCACATCTAGTAGAGGCAAGTCCAAACCCTTCACCCTGCCTCAAGGCTGCACGAGGATCCCATCATAGGATCATAGGTAGTGGGCTCCAAAAAGTCCTCTCATGCACCGTGGATGGATTCTGATTCTACCGCCAGGGTGCTCCCCAAGCAGATCAAGCTGTACAATTGCCTTGCCTTATAGAGGACCTAGTCCAGTCCCATGTAGGCTATATGGCCATTAATCCAACTTTCATGAGTTCCTACTAGTTTGGGGGAGGTGGGGCGAATGAGAACATAAGGGAACAGGATGGTCGAGATGGCATAGAGTTGTAGTGGGAAAGCAATGAGAGAGATATCATGAGGGAGGGAGATATCATGGGGATTGAGAGAAATCCGGTGCTAGGGAAGTTGTCAAGAATCTCCAAGGATGGCCCCAGCTTGGACTACTAGAAATTGTGGAGAGGGTGCCTGAACTGAATTGGCTTGCCTCAGTGATCTGATTGGTGAATATCTTAACTGTCATCACAGAACTTTTCTCCAATGACTGATGGAGGCAGATGCACAGATCCACAGGCAAACTCCAGGCAGAGCTCCAGGAGTCCAGTAAGGGAGAGAGAGAAGGGATTCTATGAGCAAGTCTATCTGAACCATGATGAAGAAACCTGCAGAGATCACCAACCCAAACTAGCAGGAACTCATAAATGTTCACCCCTTTTCATTATCAGAGTTCCTCCCGTGGCGTTCAGGGTAAAGCCTCTTGGTATTTGGGGAAGCAGAAAATGAAAAGGAATCCCTTTACTAAAGTTTTTGCTGCTAAACCCTGAGAAAGTTAATGCTTGTTTAAATATTTAATGACATAGTGTCTCTTGTCAATGAAAATTTTCTTCTTATATGATAGAAGAGATTTTTCTACTTAATTGGGTTTAAATGTTCCCTGAAGCTAGAGCAGAATAGAGCTCTGCTGACAAATGAAACCACTAATAAGGATAAAGTTTCCACCCAGAGTTAAAATTGAACATTTAACCTAATAGCAGCTACAATCAGGGTCTTCCATAGCTTTGTGGGTAGAAATAAATAATTCTGTAGAAAACAATTTTTAAAGATAATTTAATTTAACTTTGACTAATTCGATGTGAACTCAAACTGTACAAAAGCTAAGAAACAAATAGCTAAAAATCCAAGAGAATTGTTCCGGGAAAATAGTCACATGGAGTATACAGAGGAAAAACATGAAGAAAATGTAATTATGGCCTTAGCCACCGGTCAGAAATAATGACTATTTGCAATAGGAAACAAATGAAGAGTCAAAATGACAGACCCTGAAAGGGCTGCGCAGTTTGTTTCTCATTAACACACAGCAGCTTCTGTAGTCACTCATTACCAAGTGGGGTTGTGCAACTCTCAGGAGTCCTTTATGTCGTCATCTTAAACCCCCGATCCAAGAGTGCCCCAAGTGTTATTGAATAGTTTTATATTTGGAGGAGTCAAATCCACCAAGAATAATTCAGACCCATAACAAAATTATATGTTAATGAGATCCATTCTCTTACTTACCACTTGATTGTTTTCCTTCTATGAATACAGACAGCCCACTACAACCCACTGATGTTTATATGCTCTAACGTGCTGTCCCTTATAACATGTGACTTTATATCATCCCTGCAGATTGTCAAAAAGTCTATTTAGAACATGGATTGTTTTTGTTGTGGTTGTTATCATATATAGTAGTCTGGGGAAGGAACTAATTCAACATTCACAAACACTCAAGTCTCCACTCCACTAAACACTTTCACAGGAATCATAGAAATATAAAAAGAAAAAAATGTTAATCTATTTTAGCTTTGAATTTTTTCATTCATCTCAAATGTTGCTCCTGAATCAAGATGGGGTTGGTGACTTCCTTTCTTCTACAACAAGGTTTTAGCACTAAGTTCAATACTCATGATGAATGTAACTAGCAATGTACAGACTAGTGAAAACCTAAATATGGTTTTTCAGCTTAGAGGAATGAAAAAAAGAAAAGGTGTCTCTCAAGAATGATTCTTTTCTAGAAAAGGTTGTAAAGCAAAAATGTTCTATTCCTGGCATGCCAAGAATATAATTTAAAATATATTGTTAAATCTATGTCATTCATGCATTTAATTTTCAGAAGCACAGAAATTTGATCCTTCTACTAACTGCATTTTCAAAGTTAAGAAATGGCCCCACCCAATTCATTGCTCTGCTGTTGTTCTCAAGGGCAAGGGATAGGGATATGAACTCTCATCCTGGATCTGCTATTCATCACCGTTCTTAAACTTGAGGAAGCCAAAAATTTTCTCTCTAGTAAAATGTCCTTTTCAGGAAGGTATCTATGATCCTTTTCAGCACAGGGTGGTTCTTCTCGTAGAATGTTCTTATTTTAAAATGGAACCACAGAAACTCCTCTTTCAACTGCCTCAGTACATAGCACCTGCACAAACACACACACACACACACACACACACACACACACACACACACACACTGTAGCACAGCTTACTGATACTTGTAATAGGAATAAATACAGTTGTTCTTAACATTGAAGTGGCTGTGATAAACATCCACAGCTGTAAAATATCACAGTCTTGGAGGGCTGCACCATTATTCCTGTCATTCATTGTGACAGAAATTAACTAGTGCTAGTTTACCGCTAATCAGCCTACTGACTGCAACTGATAAACATTTTCAGCTTATTTTCCAAAATAAGCTAATATTTTCCAAAGCTCTTTAGAGTATTAGATTGGCCCTTTGGAATGTCTTTATCTCAAAGGAACTACTTCTTTTCATATGTTTCTCTAACTTTGACATGCTTTCTCAGGTTGATGTTAATATGTCAAGATTTGAGACCTACAACGTCTGTACAATGTACTTCTTTTTCAATTGTAGCCCTTCCCTGAGTTTGAAAGAAAATTACCTACTATAATGTTACTAGTTAGAAACCTGGAATAGTGTGCTTGAAATAGCAGTTCAGTGTCTTTGTGAGAAGAATCACTTTTTAAACCTCTCTGGTTACAGATCAATGTACCCAGATAAGACAAGCTTATTATCACACACATCAGCATACATTCAGGACAACCATGTTTCTGTGGGTGCTCCCAAGCATCTGACCCATTTATCCTTGGAATGAAGGCCATTGGCTTCATGCTATTTGATTATATAACTGCAGGAATTTCCAAGCCTGCTTTCAGCATATGGGCTATATGGAGAAAGCTCTATTCCGACTAATATTAAAGTATATTAGAATCCAAATGAATGTGAATTGCTTTATAATTACTGAGTCTTTTTTGAAGGAAATATGTTTGTAGTCAATTCCCAACCAAAGGTGAACCAGTGTCTAGGTCATTATCTCTGAAAGAGCATTTGTATAACTGTTCCAGCTTTTGAATTAATAAATGGTTTGTAACTGGTTTTGTCACTAGCAACTTTTTAGAAAAGTAGTTACCTGACATTTTTCATTGATTTCTCTTATGTTAGAAAATGAAATGTCAGAGACTATTAATTGCATTTTTACAGTAAGTAGCTGTATCAGGAGTAACGGCTAAATGAAATTGTTTCCTGTCTGATGCACAATGAACATATTCATTTAAATGTATTCAATTTAGATGAATGTAATATGTCTATATTCATTATAGTTCTACCTATCTGTGAGTTGAATTGATAGGGAGGTAATTACTACCTCTACAAATGGTGTAGTATTTTCACCAGTCTGAAGCAAAAAAAAACCCATTCCTTTATCATATTCTATACACCCACACAATAAATACTTTCTAAAATCATAACCTCAAATACAGAAATTTTCTCTTGAATTTCAGGTGGACTTAATGTTTGTAAATATAGTCTGTCAATAGTTCCCATTTTCTTTGAGGTTGCCCAGGGTCATTCTTGTCATATGGGAAATGACAGAAGGGGAGTCTAATAAGTCCCCCACACAGTGAAGCCCTTAATTATTCTTCTTTCCTACAACTGTGCTGCAGTCGTCACATGACATGGATCAGATTATTTGCACACAGTAATTGCTTTTCCTTAAGTTTAATGAAGGAATAACTAATGAAGTGAGATTTATTTATACATCTTTTCCTAACTGTAAGAGTATATTTTCAGAGTACCTCAGAATTCCTATAAATCTCTCCAACTCTTTCCTGTTCTGCACAATGTTGTGGATTTTGTTATTAATTGATAAATATAGATTAATGTATTAATGTGTTGGTTGAAATGAAAAATGTATCCAGTGGACTCATGTATTTAAACATGTAGCCCCAGAGCACTGCTTGTGGAGATTTTGGAAGCTTAAGAAGATAGCACCTTGCTTAAGAAAATACATCACTAGGGGAGGGCTTGGAGGATTTGTAGCCTCTGACCCTTCCCCTTGAAACACAAGCCAAAGCAAACTCTTTCCTCCATGACTCACTTGGCCATGAAGTCTTTCATCATAGCAGCGTAAAGTAACTAATAAAATTGTTATTGGGATACACAACCTTTTACATTTCTATTTATACTTTATGTTGTAAAATTATATGGTTTTCCCTCCATCCTACATAATTCAAGATGTCCAAAAATCTTCCCTTTATCCTAGTCTATAACAAAACACATAGCAATCAAATACATTCACTCACTTATTCCTTGCACTTTTTCATGTATGTATTTTTGATGGACATTTACCATCTCTATTCTTTGTCTTCCCTGCCCAGGGATATTGTCTCATTTCACTGATGAAAGCTTGGATGTTCGCCATTAGAAACTAATAGGACTTGAATGTTGGTTAACCAGTATCTACCGAAAATAATTTATTTTTTTTTAATTTTTATTTTGCAATACAATTCAGTTCTACATATCAGCCACAGATTCCCTTGTTCTCCCCCCTCCCACCCCCCTCACCTTTCCCCCAGCCCTCCCCCCATTCCAGTCTCCTCCAGGGCAAAGCCTTCCCCACAGACTGCGATCAACCTGGTGGACTCAGTCCAGGTAGGTCCAGTCCCCTCCTCCCAGGCCTAGCCAAGGGACCCTGCATAGGCCCCAGGTTTCAAACAGCCCACTCATGCAATGAGCACAGGACCTGGTGCCACTGCCTGGATGCCTCCCAAACAGATCAGGCCAATCAACTGTCTCACCCACTCAGAGGGCCTGATCCAGTTGGTGACCCCTCAGCCATTGGTTCATATTTCATGTGTTTCCATTCGTTTGGCTATTTGTCTCTGTGCTTTATCCAACCTTGGTCTCAACAATTCTAGCTCATATAAACACTCCTCATTCTTGCTAATTGGACTCCCAGAGATCCACCTGGGGCCTAGCCATGGATCTCTGCATCCAGATCCCTCAGTAGTTGGATGAGGTTTCTAGCACGACAATTAGGGTGTTTGGCCATCCCATCACCAGAGTAGGTCAGTTCGGACTGTCTCTCGACCATTGCCAGCAGTCTGTTGTGGGGGTATCTTTGTGGATTTCTGTGGGCCTCTCTAGCACTTTGTTTCTTCCTATTCTCATGTGGTCTTCATTTACCATGGTCTCCTATTCCTTGTTCTCCCTCTCTGTTGTTGATCCAGCTGGGATCTCCCGCTCACCCAAGCTCTCTTTCCCTCGACCCTCGCCCTTCACTACCCCCACTCATGTCCAGGCTGTTCATGTAGATCTCATTCCATTTCTCTGTCATTGGGCGATCCCTGTGTCTTTCTTGGGGTCCTGTTTTCCAGGTAGCCTCCCTGGTGATGTGAGTAGCAGTCCAGTCATCCTTGTTCCACATCTAGTATCCTGCTATGAGTGAGTACATACCATGTTTGTCTTTCTGAGTCTGGGATACCTCACTTAGGATGATTTTTTCTAGATCCATCCATTTGTCTGCAAACCTCATGATGTCATTGTTTTTCTCTGCTGAGTAGTATTCCATTGTGTATATGTACCACATTTTGTTTATCCATTCTTCAGTTGAAGGGCATCTAGGTTGTTTCCATGTTCTGGCTATTACAAGCAATGCTGATATGAACATAGCTGAACAAGTGCTCTTGTGGTGTGGTTGAGCATTTCTTGGGTATATGCCCAAGAGTGCTATAGCTGGATCTTGGGGGAGATGGATTCCCAATTTTCTAAGAAAGCGCCATATTGATTTCCAAAGTGGTTGTACAAGCTTGCATTCCCACCAGCAGTGGAGGAGAGTTCCCCTAGCTCCACATCCTCTCCAGCATAAGGTGTCTTCAGTGTTTTTGATCTTAGCCATTCTGACAGGCCTAAGGTGGTATCTCAGAGTTGTTTTGATTTGCATTTCCCTGATGATTAGGGATGTTGAGCAATTCCTTAAATGTCTTTCAGCCATTTGAGTTTCCTCTGTTGAGAATTCTCTGTTTAGTTCTATAGCCCATTTATTAATTGGAATGTTGGGCATTTTGATGTCTAATTTCTTGAGTTCCTTATATATTCTGGATATCAGTCCTCTGTCAGATGTGGGGTTGGTGAAGATCTTTTCCCATTCTGTGGGCTGTTGCTTTGCTTTGTTGACCGTATCCTTTGCCCTACAAAAGCTTCTCAGTTTCAAGAGGTCCCATTGATTGATTGTTTCTCTCAGTGTCTGTGCTACTGGTGTTCTATTTAGAAAGTGGTCTTCTATGCCAATGCATTCAAGACTACTTCCTACTTTCTTTTCTAGCAGGTTCAGAGTAGCAGGATTTATGTTGAGGTTCTTGATTCACTTGGACTTAAGTTTTGTGCACGGTGATAGATATCGATCTATTTGCAGCCTTCTACATGTTGATATCCAGTTTTGCCAGCACCATTTGTTGAAGATGCTTTCTTTTTTCCATTGTGCACTTTTGGCTTCTTTTTCAAAAATTATTTGTTCATAGGTGTGCGGATTAATGTCAGGGTCTTCAATTAGATTTCATTGGTCCACATGTCGGTTGTTATGCCAGTACCAAGCTGTTTTTATTACTGTAGCTCTATAGTACAGCTTGAAGTCAGGGATCATGATGCCTCCAGAGGTTGTGTTATTGTACAGGATTCTTTTGGCTATCCTGGGTTTTTTGTTTTTCCATATGAAGTTGAGTATTATTCTTTCCAGGTCTGTGAAAAATTGTGTTGGTATTTTGATGGGGATTACATTGAATCTGTAGATTGCTTTTGGTAAGATTGCCATTTTTACTATGTTAGTTCTGCCTATCGATGAGCATGGGAGATCTTTCCATTTTCTGACATCTTCTTCAATTTCTTTTTTCAGGGACTTAAAGTTCTTGTCATATAGGTCCTTCACTTGCTTGGTTAGTGTAACCTCAAGGTATTTTATGTCATTTGTGGCTATAGTAAAGGGTGATGTATCTCTGATTTCCTTCTCCGCTTCTTTGTCCATTGTATATAGGAGGGCTACTGATTTTTTTGAGTTGATCTTGTATCCTGCTTTGTTGCTGAAGGTGGTTATAAGTCGTATCAGTTCCTTGGTGGAATCTTTGGGGTTGCTCAAGTATACTATCATGTCATCTGCAAATAGGGAAAGCTTGACTTCTTCCTTTCCAATTTGTATCCCCTTAATCTCCTTATGTTTTCTTATTGCTCTGGCTAGAACTTCAAGTACTATATTGAATAAGTATGGGGAGAGCGGACAGCCTTGCCTCGTTCCTGATTTTAGTGGAATTGCTTTGAGTTTCTCTCCATTTAATTTGATGTTGGCTGTTGGCTTGCTGTAAATTGCCTTTATTATGTTTAGGTATGTCCCCTGTATTCCTGATCTCTCCAAGACCTTTATCATGAAGGGGTGTTGGATTTTGTCAAATGCCTTTTCAGCATCTAGTGAGATGATCATGTGGTTTTTTTCTTTGAGTTTGTTTATATGGTGTATCACATTGACAGTTTTTTGTATTTTGAACCATCCTTGCATCCCTGGAATGAATCCTACTTGATCATGGTGGATAATTGTTTTGATGTGTTCTTGGAGTCTGTTTGCCAGTATTTTATTGAGTATTTTTGCATCAATGTTCATGAGGGAGATCGGTCTGTAGTTCTCTTTCTTTGTTGTATCCTTGTTTGGTTTAGGAATCAGGGTAATTGTAGCCTCATAGAAGGAGTTTGGTAATGTTCCTTCTGTTTCTATTGTGTGGAACAATTTAGAGAGTATTGGTATTAACTCTTCTTTGAAGATCTGGTAGAATTCTGCACTGAAACCATCTGGTCCTGGGCTTTTTTTGGTTGGGAGACTTTTAATGACTGTTTCTATTTCATTAGGGGTTATTGGACAATTTAAATAGTTTATCTGGTCTTGATTTAATTTAGGTATGTGGTACCTATCCAGAAAATTATCCATTTCTTTTAGGTTTTCCAGTTTTGTGGAGTAGAGGTTTTTGAAGTATGACCTGATGATTCTCTGGATTTCCTCAATGTTTGTTGTTATGTCCCCCTTTTCATTTCTGATTTTGTTGATTTGGATGCTCTCTCTCTGTCTTTTGGTTAGTTTGGATAAGGGCTTGTCTATCTTGTTGATTTTCTCAAAGAACCAACTCTTTGTTTCATTAATTTTTTGTATTGTTCTCTTTGTTTCTATTTTATTGATTTCAGCTCTCACTTTGATAATTTCCTGGCATCTATTTTTCCTGGGAGACTTTGCCTCTTCCTGTTCTAGAACTTTCAGGTGTGCTGTTAAGTCACTAGTGTGAGATTTCTCCAGCTTATTTATGTGGGCGTTTAGTGCTATGAATTTCCCTCTTAGTACTGCTTTCATAGTGTCCCATAGGTTTGGATATGTGGTGTCTTCATTTTCGTTGATCTCTAGGAAGTCTTTAATTTCTTTCTTTATTTCTTCCTTAACCCATTGGTGATTCAGTTGGGTATTATTCAGTTTCCATGAGATTGTAGGTTTTCTGTAGTTTTTGTTGTTGTTGAAATCCAACTTTAAACCATGGTGGTCTGATAGAACACAGGAGGTTATTCCAATTGTTTTGTATCTGTTTAGATTTGTTTTGTGGCCAAGTATGTGGTCGATTTTAGAGAAGATTCCATGGGGTGCTGAGAAGAAGGTATATTCTTTTTTGTTAGGATGGAATGTTCTGTAGATGTCGATTAAGTCCATTTGAGTCATGACATCAATTAAGTCCTTTATTTCTCTGTTAAGTTTCGATTTGGGAGATCTGTCCAGTGGTGAAAGTGGGGTGTTGAGGTCTCCCACTATTAATGTGTGGGGTTTTATATGTGACTTAAGCTTTAATAATGTTTCTTTTACATATGTGGGTGCCCTTGTGTTTGGGGCACAAATGTTCAGAATTGAGACTTCATCTTGGTGGATCTTTCCTGTGATGAGTATGTAATGCCCTTCTTGATCTCTTTTGATTGATTTTAGTTTGAAATCTATTTTGCTGGATATCAGGATGGCTACACCCGCTTGTTTCTTAAGACCGTTTGATTGGAAAGTCTTTTCCCAGCCTTTTATTTTTAGGTAATGTCTATCTTTGAATTTTAGATGTGTTTCTTGTATGCAGCAGAATGATGGGTCCTGCTTTCGTATCCATTCTGTAAGCCTATGTCTTTTTATAGGTGAATTAAGTCCATTGATATTGAGGGATATTAATGTCGAGTGATTGTTCATTCCTGTTATTTTTTGGTGGTGATGTGTGTGTACTTTTCTTCGTTGGGGTTTACTGCTGTGGCTTTATCTATTGCCTGTGTTTTTGAGGGTGTATCTGACTTCCTTAGGTTGGAATTTTCCTTCTAGTGCTTTCTGTAGGGCTGGGTTTGTGAATAAATATTGTTTAAATCTGGCTTTATCATGGAATGTCTTGTTCACTCCATCTATGATGATTGAAAGTTTTGCTGGGTATATTAGTCTAGGCTGACATCCATGGTCTCTTAGTGTCTGCATTACATCTGTCCAGGTCCTTCTGGCTTTCAAAGTCTCCATTGAGAAATCGGGTGTTATTCTGATAGGTTTGCCTTTATATGTCACTTGGCCTTTTTCCTTTGCTGCTCTTAATATTCTTTCTTTATTCTGTACGTTTAATTGTTTAATTATTATGTGGCGAGGGGACTAGTCTGTTTGGTGTTCTATAGGCTTCCTGTATCTTCATAGGCATTTCCTTCTTTAAGTTGGGAAAGTTTTCTTCTATGATCTTGTTGAATATATTTTCTGTGCCCTTGATTTGGTATTCTTCTCCTTCTTCTACCCCTATTATTCGTAGGTTTGGTCTTTTCATGGTGTCCCAAATTTCTTGGACATTTTGGTTCATGACTTTGTTGGCTTTAGTGTTTTCTTTGACTGATGAATCTATTTCTTCTATTGTATCTTCAACGCTAGAGATCCTCTCTTCCATCTCTTGCATTCTGTTGATTATACTTGCATCTGAAGTTCCCAATCGTTTTCTCAGATTTTCTATTTCCAGCATTCCCTCTGTTTGTGTCTTCTTCATTTTTTCTATTTCCCTTTTCAGGTCTTGGACTGTTTCCTTCATTTGTTTCATTGATTTTTCTTGATTTTCTTTCAGTATTTTATTGTTCTCTTCCAGGACTTTATTGATTTCTTCTAATTTGTTTGCCTTTTCCTCTAGTTGTTTACAGCGTTCTTCACATTTTTTTGTCTTTTCCTCTACACGAGCCTCTAGCTTCTTCATGATGACATTCATAAGGCTATTTTCTTCTGCTTCTTCCAATTTCTGATGTTCAGGTCTAGGTGTTGGAGGAGGGCTAGGGCCTGGTGATGCTGTATTGCTATTCATTTTGTTGTATGTGTTTCTGCCTTGACGTCTGCCCATCTCCTTGTGGTTCGTTCTTGGCCTTATCCACACACTTGGTTCAGACAGAGCTGACAGATTCAGGAAGTCTCTCTCTCTTGTCCAGATGGGAGCTCTCTTGTCCAAATTGGAAGTCGGGGGCAGGATGGGAGCTCTTGTCCAGAAGGGAAGTCTGGGGGAGGATGGGAGCTCTTGTCCAGAAGGGAAGTCCGGGGGAGGATGGGAGCTCTCCTCTCTCTCTCTCTCTCTCTCTCTCTCTGTCTCTCTATCCTCCAGATGGGAAGTCTGGGGCAAGATGGGAGCTGGGGGCCGGCCTCTAAGTCTCAGGAAGAGGCTTGGTGCTGGGGCGGATGGGCGTGGGGGCAGGGCGTGGAGACTGCAGGGTCTGCCAGGGGTCTTGGAGGAGGGGATCCTTCCTGTTGGGGATAGAAGGGAGCCTGCCCGGTGGCCAGAACCTGGGGCCAAGTTGGACAGGTCTTCCCCGGAGTGGCTGGTGCCCAGGGATGGGGTCCGGGGCAAGCTAGGGCACTCACCTGTGCTTCAGAAGCCGAAAATAATTCATTAACATGTGTTTTTATTGTTTTGTTGCTTGTTTACTATGCATAACAATCTACAACTTTAAAAACCTTTGCAATATTATATTTGTATAAGACCAGTAAGAAATATAGAAAGTACAGAAGAGAAAGAGTAAAATGATAATAAAGATGACTGAAAGAGTCATAAAGAATTACATGATTAACTATGTAAAAATAAATATAAAAGATGTAAGTTTGTGTGTACATCAACATATGTGATTAAAAAAAAATTACCTATGTGGGCTGACACATACACACACATAGACATACACACACACATATATATGCACACACACACACATACATACACAATTAAAGGTAAAGAGACTATGGATTGAATAAGAGCAAGAATAGGTATGGGGAAGGAGTTGGAGTAGGGATTGGAGAGGGGGCAATGATGCAATTACATTACAATTTCTAAAAATAAAAAAATTATAATAAAAATATGGAAATTATATTATCTCTTTTGTCTTATAATTAGACAAACATGCATAATTTAGTAATGAATCAATAGCTGCTGTTATGATTATCTTAGGACGTACCTGGTATTTCCTCATTTCCTTTCAAAATACTTTTTCTGTTAGAATTGGATATTAATTAATTTTAGAAAGGATGAAGTTGATGGTCTTGAATTCTTACAAACATTTGATCTTATCGGAGTGAATGTATTTTTCAAAATAATGCCTGTTCACTCATAGTTATTTGGGATGCTTTTCCAAAATTAGCAGTTACATAAGCAAGCTTGAGATATTTAATTATTGCTTCATATACACAAATACAATAAACAGGCTGGCATTTGACCAGCAACTCAGAAATTTGTCATTCTTTCCAAATTAGAATTGAACTGAATTGCTGCCAATGTAGGTTTCTCAGAGACAAGTTCACATGTTTAATGTGATTGCATTCATTATTTAATGTGAACATCTTAAACGAATCATTAATAAGAAGAGAAAAATCTCACTTCATAATCTTGGAATTGGTTGACATCATATCTTCCCAGGACAAAGACAGAGAGTTCCGATTTTGATGATATCTGATTTCAAATATGAAAAACTCTGATCATTACTCACAATTAACTACAAGTCAAAACACTAATTGCAGAGACAAGAGAGGCAGTGTAAGTCTGGAATCCACATCTCTATGTGTTACTCTTTGCTGGTTGTAACATTTTATTTCTGTGGGAATTTTTTAATAGATTCCCTAATCCTTCGGATCTTCATTTTAAAACTGTTTTAAAAGTTTTACTTGTTTGCAATCACACCCACTTAGTTCCTCTAGCACTATTTCAGCAGTGTGCATCTCCATGGAAACTTACGTTGGCAGGGTAGCCTATGATATCTACAAATGCCGTGGGAAATGCATCATTTATCCTTGTTGTCTATCTATGTATTGAGTTTCTTTTAAGTAAAAAACACTGTGTTAGACTCTATAAATACAAAGACCATTCCTTTAATGAAAGAAGCACATCACAAGTTTAAGGAAATCAGTATTAATAATGCTAATATAATTAAGCTGGTATAATGCTGTCTTTACTCTGTGTGTGATTGCTAAATAGTCCAAAGACAGACAGACAGACACTAAACAAAACAAAGCAGAGCAAAAAATCCCAACCTGTTGGCAGAGAGAGAGTGACTAACACCCAGCCTAAAGCATGAATGAGTCACAAAACATACATGCTAGAAAGAGAAAATAAACTTTCCTCTGACCTCCACATAAGCATCCTCTGACACACAACCACACACATACACACATATGCACACACACCCATAAAATATAAATGTTTTTAAAAACTGGGTGTTGTACTGTAGTCATGTAATCCCTATATTCACACTAGGGAGACAGAGAGATCATCTTGATTTTGTGACTAGTCTGGTTCATGTAGTGAGTTCTAGGCTAGCTCACAAACGGAGACCTTAAATTAACAACAGTATAATAATCTAAACCCCACAGAAATATGAAAGCTCTAACTGTATGCAAAACTATGATTTCTATGTTTTGTAAAATATGGTAGTGAGAGAAAGATAAAACTTTTCATGTTTAGAATTCCATCAAATTTTTGCTTTGCAGACTTACAAGGGTGTAATTTTAATGTTTTTAATAAAACATATCTTTAATGATACAAACATGTCAGACATGCACATAAACACACATACACACATGCACACACATATACACTTAAGTACACACATACACATGCACACATACGTACACACATGTATATATACACATGCATATTCACAAACATGGGCCCACACTTATACAAGTACATGCATAAACATGCACACATGTGAAAACATGCACATACACACATATACATATAGACATATGCACACACATGTGCACACTGAGTATCAACATAGAGAAAGACAGGAAATTGCACTTCACTGTAGTAATACTCTTCCATTAAGACAGCCAGCCCCCAAATAATGACATGGAGACTTATTATCAGTTGTGAAAGCTTGGCCTTATCTTAGGCTTGTCCCAATAACTCTTATAACTTAAATGAACTTGTTGTTATTAATCTGCATTCTACCACATGGTTTTTTGCCTTTCCTTTATTCTGTACATCTGACTCACTCCATGTCTCGCTGGTGTCTCCTGCGTGCCTGGATTCTACCCCTCTGACTTCCTCTCTCTGTCCAGAAGTCCTGCCTAACTTCTCCTGCCTAGCTATTGGCCATTCAGTTAGTTGGGAACAAGCCTAAATTAAAGGTTAAGCTTTCAAAGCTAATAAGTCCCAGTGTCATTTTGGGGGAGCTGGCAATCCCACAAGAGAAAGCCTGACTACACTTCACTGAATTCTTAACTGTCATTTGCTATAGCAAAAGACAGATTAACAAGAGAAAAGCCAAAAGCAGTTTGATGACATGCACAGTCTGTATTATAGAGAGATAACCTAAACAATAAATTTCTGGACTCCAGCTCCTGAAGTTTTCTTAGACTTCAGGTTTAAACATCACCGTCTTTGAAGGAAAGAAAGAAGTGCTCAGGGAAGTTCTGACTAAGTGCCAAAAAGCACCATGGATTTGGTAGAGTTTATTCCTTCCCTTTAATTAAGAGCCTCTAGCTGGAGAGATGGTGGACCGGGGGATGGCAGGCTGGGGAGATGATTCAGTAGACAAAGTACTTGCTATACAAACATGAGGCCCTTAATTTGGATCACTAACACTGATGCAGTCCACGGCCAGTGCTGTGTGGGTCAGAGACAGGAGAGTCTCTTGAACTTGATGGCCAGCTTGTCCAGCTTTAGTGGGGGAGAGGACACCAGCCAGCTCCGAGTTCAGTGAGAGACCCTGTTTGAAGGGAACAACCTGCCAGTGATAGAGAAGGTCAACCCAAGTTCTCCAAGGGTCTCTGTACATGATTGCATGTGTGATGCACACACATGCACACACATCATGCTCCTCACCACACCCAAAGAGAGTCTCTAGTGGTTTAAAGCCCCCCGTCTCTTCTGGGTATAGAAAAGTAGACATACTTACAAATGGAAATTCCTTTTATAAATATAAATTTCTCTTCAGAAAGGGTAAAATTTGGGAGCTACTCTTCTGCCTGTGGTTTCTCAAATGACAAGCTGACAGTTATCCTCACTCTAAAGACACATTTTGATATTGTGTGTTTAGGTTACGCTTTGTCATAGTCTGGAGTGGTGCTTCCTGACCCCATTCTGCATTAGTGTTGCACTGTACTAAGTACAAAAATTATAGCAGTTTTCCTCACATCAATCTTGCTAACACTTATTATTATTCCCCTTAATTTATTCTGAGAACTCTTCGGTACTTGAACTATTTTAAGGCACAGGCTGACATTCAAGGTTCTCATTTTTCAAAAAACTAAATTACTTTCTCTGTATGAATAAAATGAAATAAATAATCATTGAAAGCATGCTTCCATTATTCAGTTTGTAACAAGCTACAAGAAGAAACAGAGGCCAAAAAATTTTATGAATCAGCAATACCTACTTATTTGCAACAGGGGGAGCATGCTTTTTGGGGACCAGTACAATGTAACAGAGTATTAGAATTCTTAAAGCAATGAATCACATAATAATAAAAGCTCAAATGCAGGTTTTTATTCATTTTGAATTGCATCCTCAAATCAATCAGGATGTAAAATCAGCAATGAATTTGCTCTTTTTTCACTTTATAATCTAGGTCCATATTCACAACCAGTTAACTAGAGCTTTGGACATATGCGGCAGCTAGCTAATAACCAGGTCATTGGAGCAGCTGTGAGCACAGGCATTAATAGCTCTTAAGTCAGGCTGACTTGAGCATAATTCCAAGCTCTACAACATGGTCTGTGTCAAAATGTGTGCACCCTTCCTTCACATGCTTAATGAGACAATCATAAAACATAGTTTACTGCAAAAATTAAGCAAGATGAAAAGTATATAGTATTTGCACAATTTTGTACAATGCTAGTATACAAGAGGCATTCCACAGTTTCAGTGGGCAGTAATTACTGTGATAATTGTGATCATTGCAGTAATATGATAGTAAATATTCAATCTTCTAATTAAATGCTATACTTTGTTAGAATACCTGCCAGCTTACAGACACATCTATTATACACATGACTATAAGATTCTTGGTACAAAAAGCATATATAATCTCTGCTTGTACCCACAATGTTAATTATACATAGAAATTAACTATACAGAATTATTACCAAGTCACAATATAGAATTTCCATTGGCATTTACTTAATTTTTTAAGTAACTTGTTAAGCAAGCTATCATATTCACACTATAGTTAATTGTCAATATTTTAAAAAATCATAGAGAATGATAAATAGGGAACTATCGTTGGTATCATAATTGCTTCATGCTCTTCATGTCCGGAACTATCCTTCACTATAATCCATATGAACAATCTTAGTAACTGTAAATCACGGGTTGATTTCCATCTTGTCTTCTTATTTTACTCATTTACCTTTTTAAAATTTACAGATACTGATAACAGATTGTTATTTTTACTACTTTTGTATTTATTCTGAACCTTCAAACGTGTGTACAGATTGTATAATATCTTTAGAAATTAAATACCATCCTAATTTACCATCAGGGCTTTTAGATCAATAATATTACCTTATCATTAAATTAAAAGAAAACACTAACTAGTACCTGCTTACTGAGTATTTAATAGAGGGAGAGAAAGAAGGAAAGACAGAGACTCAATCACTTTCTCCTTTTATCATCAATTATTCTAATTACAATAAACCAGAGAATCCTCTGGAAACAGGTGATTATCACTGTCCTAATTTATGTTTGTTTGTTTGTCTGTTTTTTCAAGACAAGGTTTTTCTGCATAGCCCACGCTGACCTAGAACTCACTCTATAGACCAGGCTGACCTCCAACTAACAGATCTACCTGCCTCTGCCTCCCAAGTGCTAGGATTAAAGGTGTGTACCTCTACTGCCCAGCTATAATTTATGTTTTTACCTCATTGCATATAACTCTGTCCTGCTAGAGTGTAAATTGTATGAGACTATAAAACTTGTGAAAATGTAACACTTGAAAGTGTCCCTATAAGGGATTCTTAGATGTGTGAATACATAGTGATTGGCAGTGTGAAAGTATGGATAGATGAGTGAGTTGATGGATGAGGATGAACCAGTAAAGATTATCTCAGCTTTACTATTCATAGTGCTCTGATTTGATACAAATCATTTAACTTCTGAATGTCAGTGATCTACTTACTATATGACAGGTTTGATTTAAGTGATTCGTCTAGTCTGAGACTACCCACCAGCTTTCTGGTACATGTTGCTAAACTGAGCTCCATCTTGCTAGACAGTCTAATTTCACCCTTTAGAATAGGCCTGAGGCACACTGGGTAGATGAGCTGGTAGATCACAAGTGTCTTACAAAGCAACCTTTACTGCCTGTCAAGCTGTAAATTAAGTTTTTATGTTTGCAAATATTCTTAAGGTACCCCTCTTGTTTCTATATTTTCCCCTTGTTCTCTTTCTCATCATCCATCAATAATTCCTACCTCCTGCTTCAGATTCTTCATTTACAATGCCTGGGCTCCAATCCCCCATATTAGGTTTATATTTTTACCTCTGTCTTTGCTGGACACACTTGCATATGAACTATATTTGTGTGTTTGGTTGATGTACTATGTAAACTCCCTTATCTATTTTTCCTCTCTTCATAAAATGACTCAAATATTGTCTTTAGGACTTTTTAATGGTGGAGAATGTAAGAATTTATACATCTTTTCTTAGTATCTAAATAAAGCAAGGAGTATGAAGTATAATTTGGTCCTGTCATATTGTCAGATAAAAGCATGCCCAATAAATGCCATGTGGTTTTAATTCTTTAAGATAGCCTTAAGTTATTAAACATGGAACCAAAATCCATGTGATATGATAATTAAATGAGTTTTATAACTAGGTTAAGAGGAAAATACAAGAATTAACTAGAGGAGTCTTGCTGTGGGATGGTCTGTATGTCAAGTGTGTTGCTGATTGGTCAGTAAATAAATCACTGATTGGCCATTGGCTAGGCAGAAAGTATAGGCGGGACAAGGAGAAGAATTCTGGGAAGTGGAAGGCTGAGAGAGAGACACTGCGAGCCGCCATCAGGACAAGGAAGATGTAAGGTACCAGTAAGCCATGAGCCATGTGGCAAAGTAAAGATTAATAGAAATGGGCTAAATATAAGAGTAAGAGCTAGACAATAACAGGCCTGAGCTAATGGCCAAGCAGTTTAAATAATGTAAGAGTCTGTGTGTTTATTTTATAAGTGGGCTCTGAGACTGGCGGGACTTGGTGGTGGGAGCTGGAGAGAAATTCTCCAGCAACAGAGTCTTGCTGCTGGCTAAGTTACCATCCTCTACACAGTCTAGACTAATATAAAATACATATGTGCCATAGTTCAACCATTAATTTTGTTATTTCTTTCTCTGCTTCATGAGGTTGAGGTAATTTTAAGCAATGGACCAATGTTAATGGCAAAGGCTGTTGTTCTAATGTCATAATAACTATGATTTTCCTAAAGTAATTCTTAGAAAGAGAAAAGAGGAAAAACAACAGTAATGATTGCATGAGAATAATGGTTTCCCTTGATGCTAAGCTTACTAATTCAAGAGGACTATCATTACTTCAAAGGCATCCTTCTGTGCCACTTATCACCACACCATCAGGCCATTACCCTGTTTCTTTGAACAACTGGGTTTTTGTACACAAGCCAGAGTCTGATTTTCTTACTAGATATAGATTATTCAGTCAGCTTCTATCTTGTGTTAACTTTGAGTGTTCTCCAATTCTTCTGTTCTCTGAGAAAGGTAATCCAGGCATTTGGTTTATTCTTCCTATTTGTTAAGGCTGCTCATGCCCTTATTCTGTGTGGTCATTCGATTTATCATTTTGATTAAATCTGAATCATGTGACTGTGGTGTTTACTAATAAGGGAGATAGCCATAGATTGTTTAGTTGAAATCTCTTTACCACCTTCTTATTTGGTATGTGACATCTGTCAACACTAAATGATATATCTATGAAATAAATATGATCATTGTGGTCATTTATATTAACATGTAGATGACAGAATTTGAGAGCATTTTAAGCAAAGGCAGTAGGCATGAATATATTTCCATTACTCATTAATTTATCCTAAATGTGTACCTGTTTCTAGGCCATACACTGTGTTGTTTAACAATATAGGCACACACACTGAATTAATTAAATATTTTCTTGAATTTAGTGGTGTAATATACATGTAAACAGATGGCATGTTTGGTGATAGTCAAGAGACTGAAGTATAAATATGATAATGTAAATTAGAAAGGAAGCATTACAACATAGTGGGGATGAATGTCAAGGGAAATAGCAAATCACTGTCATTTAATACCAAGGGAGCAAGGCATGGGTTGTCTAGTTCATATCTCTTTGCCATTTACTTTTTTGGTTATGTGTGTGTGTTGTCTGTGAATATTGGATAATATATCTATAAAATGAAGGAACATTGTGTCCATCATTATTCCCATGTAGGCAGTGAGATAATTTGAAAGCATTTTAAGTAGATAACTGATATAACCAAGACTATTATAGATGAAATATCATAAAACATAAAGATAATGGTTTTGTAACACATGAAATAATTATAATAGTGGGATCTAACAGGTTCTGGAGCTTTAAAAGACATTGGGTTGAAGTCAGTTTCAGACTGTATATGAATCAGGCTTTAGCAATAGAGTGAGTAGAGATATCCCTGGGATGTTCAGTGTGAGGAGTTGATTGGTTGGGGGAAGGTAGTATTGCATGGGACACAAAAATGTAATAAGTATATGAGAGGAAGAAATGTACGGTGGAGGTAAAGCAGAAATGGCCAGAAATGTGTTTGATACTAGGCAGAATTACAACTTGGGATGTATTACTAGAGAAAGATGAATAATGTCCAGGCTGTAGCAGTAGCCAGAGGACCACTTCTGGAGAATCCCTGTGTTCACTGATAAGGACATGAACTTTCAGTAGGTCTGGAACCTCAACATTTTATTTTAGATTAAATACTAGCTTGGTTAATGTGAAATCTGCCTCCTATCAGAGAAAACTATAACTGACATTTTTGCCCTTTTTAAAGGATTTTGCAGAAAAGGAGAAGTCCACAGCGAAAGCTCTGGAAGACGCAAAAGCGAATTTTTACTGTGAATTATGTGACAAGCAGTATCACAAACACCAGGAGTTTGACAATCATATTAATTCTTACGACCATGCTCATAAGCAGGTAAGCCAAAGTGGGAAAAATTCCTTCCTTGTCCTTGATTTATAACTTCAGGGCAGAACTGCAAGGATTTAGTCTTATTTATTATCATCTAAGATTCTGAGGTGAGATCATTTTATGTTCATTTTCTGTGAAAGGTTGTTTTCTGTTCAAATGTTACGCATTGTCATTTTTTTTAGAAGTATCATAAAGTTAGAAGTGAATTAAGAGATGCTCTAAGAGTAGTGAGTTATGTAATATACATAATGATATATATATATGATGTACATATTATATATAATGGTATAGAGGTATATATATGAAATACATATATGAAACTAGGAACCAGTAAAGCAGTGTCATATTCAAAGTAACCTAAGTAGTTAATGGCAGAACTAAAGTATTTGATTAGTACACAGACAGAATAGATGGCAGAATTGATGTAATCCCTCCTGATGTTTGTTTTGTTCTTCTCCTTCAAATATTACAAGGTGTATTTGGAAATACTGGGTCTGAGAATGCATCAATACAATAAAATTATTATTCAATGAATGAGCCATTTCAAATACAATTTTTAAAAACTCAAACCATATAAAGTCAATAGAAAAAGGCAAGTATACATTTTTCAGTTCATTTTCTTTATAGGTCACATAAGTTGTTCTCCTTAGATTTTTCCCTTGCTGGCTAAGGTATGGAGATATTGATGACTTAGGAACTATGATTGCCATATTCCTGTGGCAAGGAAAGAAAATTCCTATGGCCAAACGATTATTAATAAGAGTTATAGTGGCAAATGGAGCTGATACATTGTAATCTCTGGGTAAATTTTGTGTAAATGAGATGAAATCTTTTCTATCATTTATGAGATAAATGCTACATATGTGTCCTTATGAAATACAATGCTGGTCATGAAAGAGCTTCAGTCCTGATGCACAGGATGTATATATATATATATATATATATATATATATATATATATATATAAAATATATTATATATAATGGTATAGAGGTATATATATGAAAAACATATATGAAACCAGGAACCAGTAAAGCAGTGTCACATTCAAAATCATATATGTGTATATATATATATATATATATATATATATATATATATATATATATATGATTGTATTTACCTGATATAGGCAAGGTAGGTGGCATGACTATTTCAGGGTTGTAATGTCCAGCTCTTGTGTGTATTATTAGCACCTTGGAATCTGTTGATAATAATGATTAGTGGAATCTCCTACAGTGGTCTAATTTGATAACTCTGATATAGGTCACTGGATCTTGTGGTTGAAAGCATAAAAGTTTCAAACATGTATATAGTAAATCACCTCTTTTGAATTTCCACAATATTCTTTCTTGTTTCATTTATAATGCCATACTACCCTTGCTCCATTTTGTTATAGAAGTTTGAAGAAAACTTCAAATAGCATGTAGGATTATGTCAAAACATTTCAACATGCAAATGATTTTAAAGATGTATCATTATCAATGTTAAAATATCATTGAATTATTTTGTTTTGCTAATTGTCTCATAAATTGTAAATTCAGGTAGTTTGAAATCGGTATACCAAAGTATCTACTTTTCACATGATATAATGTGATTTAAATTATATTTAAAATATTCAATCTATCATTCTTTTGCTATTTATTTAACATTTACTCTTTATAATCTATTTCTCACATTTGAGATTTTTTTCCTAGCGCTGTGTTTTCTCATTTTTTTTTTTGGTTTTTTTGAGACAGGGTTTCTCTGTGTAGCTTTGGGCCTCTCCTGGAACTCACTTGGTAGCCCAGGCTGGCCTCGAACTCACAGAGAATCTCCTGGCTCTGCCTCCCGAGTGCTGGGATTAAAGGCGTGCGCCACCACTGCCCGGCTGTGTTTTCTCATTTTTGTAAGTCTTCTGTGTTTCCATCAAACTGGTTGTTCTAGTTATCATAGTAAGCTGATCAAATTCAGATTTCTACTTTACTTTTGAGGGAATATGCCAGGGGAAATAGCAAATGCTTCCATGAAGACACAGGTGATATCTGGGCACTTGTCTTCATAGAACATAACATTTATAGTAAGTGGGCCCAGGTAATAACAGTTTGATCTAGGAATGAGTTCCATAACCATTGATGGTCATTTGTTCACATCAATTACTCCATTTGACATTGTAAAGTGATGATGCAAATAATCTCTCATCCTTTCCTCCTTAATGGAATGAAAGGTGTAAGTTGAGATAAAATTCTAAAAGCATTGCACTCTAAGGGATTTTATAGAGACAGTATTCAGGCTACATATTAATAACAATACTGCAAGTTTTCAGGAAAAGACAAGGGAAGGTCTCATAGAAGAGTGGTGTTTGATCTTGAGCTGCGCTTTACAAAGGCAAGTGTATGTGTACACACATTTGGAATTGAACCTCCAGATGAGATGACAATGTTGACAGAAGATATAGCTACAAGGAAGAAATAGAAGATAATTAGGTTCCTCGTGAGAAGTGTGGCACCATGCAGCATACCCTGTAGCTTAGAATTCACCATAACCAATTTCCTTTCTATCATTTTCTTCATATTCATTTATAGGGTTTCTTAGATGTTAATAGAACAGCCTGTTCTCAATCTTTCCATCACATCTTTTTATTCACTTCCATATATTTTTAGACTTATGTGTACCTTCTCTGTGTTCACTTTCATCAAGCAATTATAGAGTTTCTAATGTGTACCACTATGATGGATACATAAAAGGATGGATTTGTTTCTCAGCTTCAGGGAACAAGCTGCCTAATTTAGGAGACAAGCCAATGAACACTATAATGCATTAAGTATTTTAGTTATTATAAGCTTACGAAGTTCAAAAGAGAAAACATGAAACTGATCTTATAAAGAAGAGAGGACATATCATCTAATTTTTTAAAAGAAGAAACGTAAGTTAATCATGTAACCAAGACCAGTACATACCATATTACAGAAAATGTACATCAGGGAATAGGAACATGCATGAAGCTGGGTGCAAAGATGTACAAATAATTACAGGCTACCAAAGCCATTGTCATTTTCTTGGGAATTTTTTAGCTTTGAAACTCTTATACTCATTTCTCAATTTTGCATTCTCATTTTTCCATTTCTTATTACAGGCCATTACTAAGAGTTTCTATCTGAACTCCCTATGTCCAGCACTTTCCCAGTACAAAATCAGATCATCCAATTTTGACAAGATTACATCAACCATATTCATACAATTGCTCTTTCTCTAGACACTTCCCAGTAGTCGGTGACTGACATTTAAAAAAGGATAAGCTTATTAAAAACCCCACAATCTGGCTTTTGCCTCTATTTCCAAACTTATCTCGTGGATCTCCAGCCTGTCCCTCTCGTCTTTTAGAAGACACCGTATGGCTTTGCACCTGCCCTTCTTGGCTCATATTCTTCCCTCTCTCTATTTTGCGTCTCCACTTAATGGCTTCATTTCAACTTATATTTCTTCACTTTTCATTGAGATTGACAGCTTCTATCTGAATGTTAAAGGAGCTGAAACTTCATGGAAAGCTAATTAAACACAGAATTTTCCAAATTCTTTTTGCTCAAAATCAATTAAGATTTTGTTCCTGCTGCCCACTTTTGGAAACACCAGAATAATTAAATCTGCTGTAGACCTTGTTAATCTGCTTCCGGGATAATGTGGAAATACTTCTTTTTAAAGATTTATTTTGGCCCAAAATATTTTGAAAATTACTTCAGTTTTAGATAAAACTGAGTTTGAAATTCTCTTTTAAATGAAAGGAAACTTTATGTTCCTCAAATGAAGCCTTCGTTAAAATAAAATATGCAAAAACAATTTCCAAATTTCAAAGCTAAATACAACCATTTGGTTCTTGCTTCATTAAGAACTCTTCTTGACAGGCGTAGTGATTATGAGGATGGTGGGATCTGACTAAGAATAACTTTTGGCCCAAGTAATGAGCATGGTTGCCAACATTTTGCTTCCATGTGGATTCAGATAAAATTTCTTGCCTCTGCTGTTGAAATTCCAGTAATATGATCTTTTTTGAGAAGTAAATCCAAAGTTAGAATCCATTCATTACTCAGCAGTTGAATAAATTAGAACTAGAAATAAAACCACCTTTGAATTCTCCTTTTATCTTTCTTTCATTCATTATCCTTCCATTTAAGATATTTCTGAATCTTAAATGTTTTCTGTATCTAAATATCAATATTGTATATAACCTGATTACTTTATTATAACGATATTATTCATAGGTACATTCTCTACTATCCGTGTGTGTGTGTGTGTGTGTGTGTGTGTGTGTGTGTGTGTTCAATTGTATGTATATATGTATATGTACCATGAGAGTGCTTGATTCCTACAGAGTGTAGGGTATAGCATCAGATGCCCTGGGACTGGAGTCAGAGATGTCTTTGAGCTACTATGTAGATGATGTGAATTGAACTCAGTCCTCTGCAAAAACAGCAAGTGCTTTTAACTGCTGGGCCATATTGTTAGTACTTCATAGGCAAAATTTAATTCTGCAGAATTTAAGTAAATACACAACTTTAAAGAATAAAATAAAACTTCCTGTTGAGCACTTAATAATACTTTTTCTATAAGTTGATCAAATATTGAGCTATTAAGGCATTATTTATAGAGAAAGTTTAGTTTACCATCAACACATCTGATTTTTTAAAGTCTCTCCCTCAAGTAAATATAATGAGGGTCTAGCTTTGGTAACCTCTTTCTATTTATAACTCTTATTTTGAGGAAACAACAAGTTGTTTCATTTATAGCCTCAGATGTCTTCTAATTTCCTACAAATGCTGAGCATCATTCCAAAAGCAATTTCAATGTGTATATAAATGACAGTCGCTTGGCTTAAACAACACCATGACTATTAATACAGTGAACATGTCAATAGAAATTAATTCCTCATGGGAGAGTCTTTAGATCATACTCTTGTTTTGAAGACTATTAGCTGCAAATGTTTTATATCGAAACAGTATCACACATCTTCACATTCAGAAGTCTTTGCTGCCCCAGAGACATTATTGTTCTTCTAAATTAAAAACAAACACATATAAACTAGATTGCTCTAAAATACCTCCAGTATTCACCAAGGATCCCACTTTTAGACTCTCCACATGCGCAGCTTAATCCCCCAATCTCCCTTTGCTTTACACAGGACTTATTTTCACTCAGGGGAACTTGTTTAGTTGTTAGGTTTAGATGCAAACTCAAAATGATTCCATTCTAAAATGTTCTTTTGGATTCTTTCCTTCTCTATTGACTCCAGGTAAAATATCAGAGCAGATCTATCATTATCACCTTGACCCCAAAGGAGAAGACTGACCACTAAAATTGTATATTGAATTCTTTCTAATTATTTCTTTGTTTCTTCCTACAAATTTATTTAAATTACCTCTAAATGGTACCCAAAATAATCCAGTGAGGAAATAAAACGTCCAAGTCTGGGTGATTTTTGTGGCCAGAGTATTAGTGGTTTCTGATTGTTGTGATCTAGTATGCCTGACAAGAAACAGCTGGAGGGCTTATTTAGACATGCAGTTTAAAAATGGATGCTGTCCACCATGGAAGGGAAGGCATGGAACCATGGGAGGCAGCAGGTGACACTCTGTTCAGAGTCAAGAAGACAAAGAACAGGAAATATGGCTGGGTTATGAAAACTGAGGATCCACCCCCTACTGATGTACTTCTTCCAAAGGTTCTGCTTCTTATAGCTTTCAGAGTCTCACAAATCAATTTCTACCTATTTTGACCAAGTATTCAAACACAAGAGCATGTGGGAGACATTTCGTGTCCAAACTACAAGTCAGCTAGGTTGAAAAATACAGACAAGGGTATCTGTATCTGTAATGACACTGTGATGTAGTGTAATGTTATTCTATGTTTAGCATTCTATAAACCCATATTCTGGTAGAACACGGTGATATAGTGTGTTTGTGTGTGTGTGTGTGTGTGTGTGTGTGTGTGTGTGTGTGTGTGTGTTTGTAGATGTGTGTGTATGTACGTGTGTGTGTGTTTGTGTATGTGTATACATGTGTATTTCTGTACGTGTGTGTGTATGTGTGTGTGTGTGTGTGTGTGTGTGTGTGTGTATCTGTTCTTCTAATTACCTAGCCTAGAGAATTAATTGAATTCTTTAACTGTGAATGATTACAGCAGAACTAATCTTGGCTTTCTGTTCATATTAAACTTATTCTATATATTGATTTCACATTGACTAAAGGAATTCCTGATCTCATGATTTTCTATTAACAAAAACCTGTTTAAAATTGTGCACTGTGGTCTTAGAGGTGCCAAGTGATTTCGTATTCTACAGAGCATCACTGGCAGTTCCCTGTACCTGCAGTTCTTCTATCTGACCTTTAGCTTTCTGCTTCTCTTTAGTGAAGTCCCAAGTCTTAAGTCACCTCTTAAGGACCTTCCCTTTCCTTCATAGTTCAAAGAGTGAATTATCAATTTTCTAATTCCTAACATCTTTGGCACTAACTATGGTGATCAGAGTCAGCTTGGCAACTCTCCAGAATCAGCTATTCAATGCACATGAATTTTAAGACCTCTCTGTTTAATCATTGGTACTTTTATATCAGCCATAACAATAAAAGTTCAGGCTTCTTCTCTTTTATTTTGGTATCTTAGAAAGTTAGTACACTGGTACAAAATTAACTATACTCTTAGAATGGAAAAAATAATGTTTTGCTTATAATTTGTTGATGCTCCTAACCTGCCTGTCATTAGCCCTGCAAACAGAATTGGTGGTTCCAATAGGCACAATGCCTCTAAAACTGATGGGCATGATTGACACATATGCCAGTAAGTCAGTAAGTATTTTAGTAGAATTAATATTTTATTAGTTCTTAGAGTTTTCTTACAATGTGTTCTGATCATATTAATTCCCTTTCTCCAACTCCTCTAAGATACACCCTCTACCCAAATAACATTGCATCCTCATTTTTTTTAGCCAATTGGATCAATTTTGTGCTTCCCATACAATCATAGATAGGTAGACTTTGCAGGCTTTTGCAGAAGCAAGATCTATCTACCAGGGGATACAATATTTAAAAAATAGTATCTTTCACTTAGCAGCTATCAATTGCCAATAGTTCCTCAGTGAGAGGTGAGATTCCATGTCCACTTCCTGTCTGTGCTGGTATTTTGTCTGACTTGAGCTTGCTCAGGTCTTGTGCATACTTTCACATCCACTATGAGTTCATATTGCAGTTTTCCTGCTATGTCCATCCACTGCCTCTTACACTGTTTCCACACACTTTCCTCCAAGGTGATAGATGTGATATAAATATTCCATTTAGGGATGAGTATTCTTCAGTCTTTTACTTTCTGATCCTTGACCAGCTCTGGATCTCTGTGGTAATCAACATTTACAACAAATATAAGATTTCATAATGGGAACTGAAAGACACACTAATCTATGGTTATAATGAGAAAGTATAAGGAATCAGTTTAATATATTGTCCATGTAATGGAATAATTGTAGGAGATTGTCCCCTGGGAACTATTATTTGCCTTACCACAGATTCATAGAACCTATATCAGTGCCAGACATGATTCATCTTTTGGATTGGGGCTTAAATCCAATCAGAAAGTAGTTGACTGCTCGCATAATGTTGATGCTATTGCACCTAGACTTGTCTATCTAGGCTGTCATCATTATAGCTTGCAGAGTTCACATCTGGGTAAGACTGTGATCACTTTTAATATGGATAACTCCTTTCAGCACTATAAAAGCCAGCCCGTAGAGACGAAACTTCCAGGTCACTATCAGCTTGAGTTCGCTATGCTCCTTGGCTCAAGTATATAGTGTCTTCAGTAAAATAGTCTTACTATCAAGTTTTGGAGGGTAACCAAAGGCAGTAGAAATATTCTGTAATGTTCGGGGTCTATGGTACCTCACTGGCTAATAACTACAAAAGAGATAACTCATTCCTGGGACTGGGCATTTTGTTGTTGTTTATTTTTGAGATTGTAAATTAATTACAATGTTTCTCCCTTCTGTTTGCTCTCTCCAAACCTTTCTTATGCCTCTTTCTGTTTTCCTTTAAACTGATGGCCTCTTTTTTCATTTTATATATATATATATATATATATATATATATATATATATATATATATATATTCTCAAATATGATCTGTTGAATCCATACAATGTTACTTGTTTATGTGTCTTGTAGGCTGACCTTTGGCACCGAGCAGCCAACTGCTGTGGTCTTCTTTATTAATTATATAAAATAATTAATCTTATATTAATTATATAATATAATATATTATATTATAATTATATAGTATATTATATGCATTATAATATAGTATATTAATTATACAATATATAAATTATATAAAATAATGAAAAATAATTTTTTCATTAATTATTTTATATATATATTCTCAAATATGATCTATTGAATCCATATAATGTTACTTGTTTATGTTTCTTCTAGGCTGACCTTTGGCACTGAGCAGCCAATTGCTGTGGTCTTCCCTGGGGAGGACCACCTCTCCTGCTTCCAGCTTTATTTAGTTTCCTTTATGTGGGATTGAAGCCTCAGTGACTTTTCGCCATCAGTTTGGCAAGTCTACTTGTGTCATTTTTGCTCAGCTCATGTTTGTGCCACTACACTGATGAGATCTTATGAGTTTAGCTTCTGCTATTGCTAGGAAATACAAACTCCACTATCCTCTGCTTCTTACAATCTTCCTGTCCACTCTTACATAATGTTACTTGAACCATAAATGTATGAGTAGATGTATCCATTGGGACTGTGCACCACAATTCGGCATTTTGATTGATTATGGTTTTCTGTAGAGGTCTCTGTTGTAAAGAGAATATTTCTTGAAGAGTAAAGATTATCCTTTTCTGTGGGTATGAGGACAATATTTATATATTTGTGCTAAGGATTATATTGAACTAGACTTTTTGCTTGTTAGCTAGTGGTATCCAGTAGAGGTTTTGTTGACCCCTTATAGGGTAACTTCCATATTAGCTCTTTAAATGTGTATATATGTATCTGTTAGAAAGCTTCTTCAGTAACAAGTGTCCATATGACTTTTGAAAAGGTGTTTAGGATTTTTATTTCTCCTCATATCCCCTACTCTACTCTGCCCTCCCACCTGCAATCCTAATTCAACACTTCCTCTTTCATTATTACCCCCGTTAATCCTTTACACTAGTTCTTTCCAGCTCCTGTCTCTCTAAAGACTCCCTCCATGGTTCTTTACTAACTTTCTGACCCCTATAAGTACTCTAAATGAAGCATATATATCTGAAGAGTAAAAGCTAGTGTCTAGAATTAAAAGAAAACATGCATCATCTCTATTTCTGTGTTTGGCTTATCTCATTTAGAATTATTTTTTTCTTGCTCTATATATTTACCTTTAAATTTCACAAGTTTGCTTTTATTAACAGCTACATAATATTACATTTTGTAAAAATACATTTCCATTATCCCTTTATCAGTTTGTGGGCATCTGGGATCCTTCCCTTTCTAGCTATTGTGACTACAGCATCAATGGACATGAATGATTATCTCTATAGCAGTATATAGAGTTCTTTAAACATATGCCCAGGAGTGATATGGCTAAATGAAGTGGTAGATCTATTTTTAGCTTTGTTAAGGCTTTTTCTTTTTGGGTGTATGAGTATTTGATTGAATGCATCTAAGTGCAGCATATGCACACAGAGCCAGCAAAGGCCAGAAGTGGGCATCAACACGTTTGGAATTATAGTTTCAGATGCTTGTGAATCACTATGTGGGTGCTGGGAACTGAAGACTGCTCCTGTGCAAGAGTAGCAATTGATCTTAACCTCTGAGCCACCTCTCTAACCTCCTATTTCTAACCAGTTTTCACTCCACCTGCAATGAGTTAGTGTTCCCTTTCTCGTATAGACATACCTCAATTTGTCATCACTGCTTTAATCTTTGCCATCCTGAACCAAACATTCCTATAGTCACATGATGTTTTTAAACAGAGGCCAAAATATCCATTGAAAGAAAAAAAAAAAACCAATATCTCCAACAAATGGTACTTGTACTTGTCAAACTAGGTAGGTACATGTAGGAGAATAAAGATGGACCCTTATTTCTTGCCCTGAACAAAGCTCAGCTCCAGATGGATCAAAGACCTATCCATAAGTCCTGATACCCTGACTGTGATAGAGAAGAAAGAAGAGAAGATGCTTGAACTCATTGGCACAGAAAGGGACTTTCTGAAAAGGGGCCTGAAAGCATAGGCGTTATGATCAATATTTAATAAGTGGGACCTAATGAGACTAAAAAGTTTCTGTAACAGCAAAGTACACCATAATTCAAGTTAAGGAGCAATCCACAATTGGAGAAAATACCTTTACCTATTGTCCATCTAATAGAGGGTTAATATCTATAACATAAAAAGAACTCAGAAAACTAAACATCAAGAAAACAAACAACTCAAACAAAAAAAAATGAGGCATGAAATAGATCAGAAGATGAAATGCAAATAGTTGAAAAATACTAAAAATTGTTCAACATCCTAAGACATTGGGGGAATGAAAATTGAAACTACTTTGAGACTTTAATATTTCTTTTTTATTAAGATATTTTCTATAAATTTTACATACCAACCACAGATTCCACAGTCCTCCCTACTTCTGCCCTTTCCCCTGCCCAATCCACTCCCCATTTCCAGGTCCTCCAAGGCAAGGTCTCCCATGAGGAGTCAGCAGAGCCTGGTACATTCAGCTGAGGCAGGTCGAAGCCCCTCCTCCCTGCACCAAGGCTACACAACGTGTCCCAGCATAGGCACTAGGCTCCAAAAAGCCGGCTCATGCACTAGGGACAGGTCTTGATCCCACTGCCTGGGGCCCCCCTAAACAGTTCAAGATAAACTACTGTCTCACTTATCCAGAGGGCATAGTCTGGTACCATTGGGGCTCCTCAGCTATTGGTCCACAGTTCATGTGTTTCCACTAGTTTAGCTAGTTGTCTCTGTACTTTTTCCAGTCATGGTCTCAATATCTCTTGCTCATAGAATCCCTCCTTTTTCTCATCAATTGGACTCCTGGAGTTTTGCCTGAGACCTGGCTGTGGATCTCTGCATCTGCTTCCATCAGTTACTGGATGAGAGTTCTTGTAGCTAGAGTTTTCCTGCCTGGCCCACAGTCAGGACAAATCTCTCTCACCTGCCAGTCCCACAGCCGCTCAGACCCAACCAAGTAAACACAGAGACTTATATTGCTTACAAACTGTATGGCTGTGGCAGGCTTCTTGCTAACTGTTCTTATATCTTAAATTAATCCATTTCTATAAATCTATACCTTGCCACGTGGCCATGGCTTACCAGCATCTTCACATGCTGTTTGTCATCGTGGCGGCTGTCAGTGTCTCTGACTCAGCCTTCCACTTCCCAGCATTATTCTCCTCCTTGTCCCGCCTATACTTCCTCCTGCCTGACTACTGGCCAATCAGTGTTTTATTTACCAACCAATCAGAGCAACACATTTGCCATACAGAACATCCCACAGCACTACCCCCCCTCGTTTTTTTTTTTTTTTTCAAAAAGGAAGGTTTTAACCTTAACAAAGTAAAATTACATATAATTTGGGAATTTGGGCGTAGCTTCTCTTACTACTTCCTGCTGGAGGGGGGCGCTGTATCTTATGGGGAAACAAAGAAAATTTTAGGATTATAGAATAGTCCATGAGGCTGTATTGTCTGAGCCAGTTGCCTTCAAACCATTCTGGATGTTGGATCATCTGGGTCATGGTGTCATCGGAGACATTTCAGGGAGTCTTGTCTGGTCAAACCTGATGTATCTTAATCTGGAACAAATCCATAGCCTTTGGCTTTCTGTGGGAACAAAAGCAGAGTCTCCTTTCCAAAGCAACATATCCTTATATCCAAATTTTGAAGTCAAGGTATCTTTAAAATATACATATTGGTTTAACTCAACATCTTTTACAATCAAATGTTTTCCTGCAGTTAAAAATCCCAAAGACAACACAATCCAGATTCTCTGTGTAATATTCATCTTTACGTGGCTTATTTTTTATATTAATTTTACTATCTCTTTAAAGATTTTATTTTTTAAAACTATGTATTTGTTTATATAACTGTATATATCACCTTTTCTGTCTCTTTCAAGCCTATGTATATTTTACACACATTGTAAACTATTACATTTGAATCTGTCTTATTGTGAATCTATTGCTTTAAACTGCAGCATTTGTAAGACTGAAATGGCACTATGGCTGCTGGCTCCCCCCACCTCAGCTTCCCAACATGGCGGTGGTATGTTTATTGCCAGCTCTGGGAGCTATTGTGGGTCTATGCTTTTATCCAAGCAGCATGTAGCCCAGAAACCTCTTTTTTTGTTTTGTACTAGCAAAGGCTAAATCCACCACATAGCTTAATGTGCCACTTGCAGAGGCGCACGCTAGGAACCCGCCAGTAGCTCAAACCAGCAGCTGCTGCTCATTTGAGAGAAACAATTAGGAAGCTGTTTTTAGCTCTGTTTTAGAATCTTTTCTCAGGTTTTGGGTGGAAACTCTTGCCAACTTGTTGGGCGCCATTTGTAGCTAGAGTTTTCCTGCCTGGCCCACAGTCAGGACAAAACTCTAGCTACAAGTTCTATCATGACAGTTAGGGTATTCAGCCATCAGATCACCAGAGTAGGCCAGCTCAGGCACCCTCTTGACTATTGCCAGTAGTCTATGGTAGAGTCATCTTTGTGGATTCCTGGTAACCTCCTTAGCACTCGGCTTCTCCCTATTCCCATGGTGTCTTCATTTATCGTGGTATCTCTTTCCTTCCTCTCCCACTCTGTTGGGTAACTAAATAAGTGAATTTCTATGGTGGGCCATTCCGTACTTCTGCGTCCATATATTTATCCATCATCAATTAATCTTTGCTTCAGGTGAGTAATGTGACAACAAAGAACGCCAACCTGGTTAAAAATAATTATTGAATAAAAGCTGTCATTTGCATATATTTTTATATTCCAAGAAAATATTTGAGTATATATTAATGTTGATAATTCGTCTTTCTAAAAACTTTAGAGAACCTTATGGAGAATTGTGAGCCTCCAAGGAATTATAAGCAATCAAATGATCTCATCATATTTGAGATTTATAAAAAAAAAAAGTCTGAAAGTTGTTGAAGGGTAGGTCTGAGAAGAAGAGAGCTTGGCTCTGCAGTCAGATGTGCATTTTAGAGTCTGCAGGGTGATAGGAGTGACAATAAGGGACAAGAAGATGACTTGTTCTAGAGACTGTCAGTCGCTTACTAAATGGAAACAGGTGGCTTACATCAGGAGTAGTCAACTAAATACAAGTTTGTGGGGATTTAAAACATAACCTAGCAAGTATAAAAAATGACTAGTGCTACTCAGTATTGATGAGAGGGGAAAACTGCATATAAGCATAATATTTTGATATTTATTCTGCTTTTAGTTATTTATCAAATATTTTAAAACATGAATTTACTTATAAGTCTTCGCTTTGGCATGTGTTTTAAGAAAATAATCAAATGAATCTCAAATATTGATATGTACAACTGTTTTAAAAAGTACACAAAAGGTAAACAGTAAAAAGAGAATAACTAAATTGTGTTACATAGAACATAATGTGTGAGAGGTTAAGTTGGTTTAATGCCTATATTTTATGTGAATTTTAATTTTCAAATGTGATGCTTAGATATACATTTATATTATAAAGTAATGGGTATAGAAGTATAAAAATAAGTAAAAATGCTAGTTTAATAAAAAATTTTCAAGTAAATTTCTAAATATTTCCTATTAGGCTTTTACATAATAAAATAAATATAAATTGTCATTAAATACTAATGTTCAAGCTTCATCCTGTTTTTCATTTAATATTTTATTTTTCTAGTTCACAGAGACATACAGTTTATGTTGTTCTTGAATGAAAACTCAGAAATTATATTGCTATGGTATATATATACACATACATATGTATATATTTAACTGAACTTCATTTGAAACTATGGGTACTTTATAATTACATTTTCTTTTTGAGTAAATTTTTGTGAAACACCTTCATTTTCTTGTATGTCAAATATTATGTGGCTGCCTATTACTAATTTCTTTCTGAATTGTCCTTCACATATATAAAGAAAATTTCTTTAAGGTTATATAAAACAGCTGATAAATTAGTTCTGTCTCCATTCCCTTTAGAGACTTCCGTGGTTCAGTCCAGTGTGCTCTCTTGGGATTTTAATCCAGATAGGTTGTCTTTCATGCTGTCTGCATAGCTGCTGTTGTGGGTCTTGTTTCAGCATTGCTTTGTGAATGTCTTTACTCCTCTCTTAGATTGCATCTCTTATTATTTGACTCCATGGATATTATGCTTTATTTTACCCCATTTACACACACATACACACACACACACACACACACATATGTGTGTGTGTGTGTGTATATATATACATATATATATATATATATATATATATATATATATATATATCACTTTGAACTAATTTTAGCAGCTCCATCTGAGTTCCTCTACAAGTCTTCAGACTGATCCACCCATGTGGGCAATATTAGGGTGGTACTTGGCTGGAGGCATAAGCTTGTGTTCCCTACCACAACTCTAGCTCACGCTGGCCTGAAATGAACTTTGTAGACCAATTAGTCTAAAACACATAGCAACTCTCTTGCTTTATCCTCCCCAAGATTTTGATTATAGGCACATTAATTGATTTTGCAATTTCTGATTATTCAATCAATGATTATGTCTGTTATATACCTGGCTTTGTATGTTGCTCTTTGGAAATATCCGTTAATGTTCATTTCCTTTAAATTTATTTATTTATTTAGGTTTTTGAGACACGGTTTCTCTGTAGTTTTGGTGCCTGTCATGGATCTCTCTCTGTAGACCAGGCTGGCCTCGAATTCACAGAGATCTGCCTGGCTATGTCTTCTGAGAGTGCTGGGATTAAAGGCATGTGCCACCATCACCATGTTCTTTAAATTTAAAAGAAAAAAAAAAGGTAGGGGGGAGAAAATGATGATCAAAGGCTGAAGGAATCTACTATCCATACAGCCTTTACTCCAAGGGAAAGTATTCAGGACACTGAAGATCAAATGAAAATCCCAACATACTAGTGTTCTTTGGTATGAGTTGCTTTCAAAGTTGTTTTTCTTTATTTGACCTTCCAGAATTAATATTCTATAATTTCTATTCTGCTCATCATTTTTAATGTCTCTGTCTTTCACAATAACACTCTGAAAATTTTTTTTTACAATTTAACATTCTAATTTTTCAACTGAATGTTTCCTCCTGTGTATGTATGTATAGGTGTGTATGTGTGTATATGTGTGTATCTTCATGGAGGGTTTACGGTTTTATCTATGGTTTACACAGTAGATGCTTTCCTCAACTATTTTGTAATACTTGACTGTTCATTGTTAATTATAATTTGAAATGCAATGATTGGCCTGTTTCATTGTGCTTTGGTGGAAATTTAGGTGATACTATGCTTTAATATGATCTGATCGGTAGTCATTCACATGGGTAACTTCCAGTCTGAAAATTTTTGAAAAATGATGGTATGTGGTCTTGCCAGACAGAAATTCATTTAATCTCATTTTTGTTCATTTTGGTTTCAGACATAATTTAATATTTTTAGCAGGTTTTATAGCTCATTTAGAGGGTCAATGACTTAGTGAGCAAAAGCACTTGCCACACAAGACTGATGACCTCAGTTCAGTCTCTGGAACCTACAATGGAAAGAAAGAATCAACCTCTGCCTTCCTCTGACTTTTACACATGTATACACACGTATACACAGGTACACACACATGCAGCATATGCAGAATTACACACTCAAAATTAGTAACAAATTAAAAAAATAAAACTTAGCCCTAGGGTATAGCAAATATCCACGAGACTAGATCTTGCCTAGTTCAATATCTCCACAGAGAAATAACACCCCTCCTGTGGGCGTAAATGCGAGAATCTACATATCCAATAGACATTATCAGTTCTCTCATTTTAAGTGTCAGGTTCCACTATGTTAGACCTAAACCCCTAAAAGAGGCAAGTGCAGGATCAACAGCAGGTTTTCAACTCAGTTGTCTGCTCTGCATTTTCTGTTATAGTTCTCTTTAACTTCTTCACTCTTTCTCTCTTTATCTCTCTCTTTCCTCTTTCCACTTTTGGACCAATGCTTTTTTGTTTCTAAGCACATAGGGTCAATGCTAACTTCCTCAGAGAATTATAGTAATGATTAAACCAAAAAATTGCATTAAATCCTCTTAGGCAGTCACTGGAATAATTTCTCAATGGAGCTGAGAAGGCATATTTCAGAACCGCAATCTCAACTGAAGGCTTGAGGGCCATTACCACAGAATATCGTGTGAAGAATTCTTTCATTAAATGGGAAACTAAATTGAAGGCTGTTTTAGCTCTGGAGTGGTGTATGAATAAATTTTGAATAAATGGAGATTTTTCTCATTTGCTTTAATCTTAGGCCTAAATAAACAACAAAAGCAAATAATTTTCTGTTGATTTTGCACCCCTTGTGCCAAAATCTCTGCTTGGTATTTTCTTATTACCTCTGGACACAAATTAAGGCCATTACTCTGATTATGTTAGTAGACACAAAACACCATGTGAAACTACCCAGAAGTATTTGGCTCTTTAACACGTGTATTTTTTTTTCTTTCTGTGGACTCATGAACTTCTCTTCAGTATCTTACTTTATAGTTTTTTCTAACTTATATTCTAGTTTCTTGAGATAGCATTGCCATTCACTGAATGAAGCTGAATGAACAAGAAATAATATTTAATTACATTAAAATACACTGTTTATTGCTAGCTCTTGGTACCACATTGCTCCAATTTAATGATAGTCTTATCTTCTTTATTGATTCTGTCTCACTGTGGACCTATTAAATACCTGCTCTGAATGAGAATCTCCCTATAAATGTTGATGATTGTTTATATAATAAAATTATAACCATTAGAGTCAAAAAGCTAAAGTGTTATAGGTATTGATGAACTTTGAACTTAAAATCCTCACATGTTCATTACAAGGACAATGGATTGAAAGAAGGTCGGTATTTCATATATAAATCCTTTTTAATTCCTTAATTCTCCTCATGCAAAATATATGCAATTATACCAATCACTGATTATCAGTCAGTGATTCCCTGTTTAATCTTTTGAATCCAGTTATTGTTTTATTTGTGCTGTGTACTGTGTATTCAATCCATGCCAGAAGACATATAAACATCCAGTTTTAGTTCATCATGCAATCTGCAAGTTGACATTCTAGTCCTCACAATATGTAAATAGAGCTAAAGACACTGACAGGGAAGTGACAAACACCAAAGTACTTCCTCAAAACTTGAAAATATACTCATAGATAGATAGAACTGCAACTTATTACCATGAACCCCAAATGGAAGCTTCCACAGGAATCTGTATTATTATAAAAAATAGGTAATGAAACAATATCATCATTCTCCAAAAGAGAGCTGAACCATTGTTAATTGCAAACAAAGTTGATTTGAGAGAAAAATTTAAAGAGGAACACTGTATAATGATAAGGAAATCAAGTCTAAAAAGAAGTGATGTGTATTCCTAACAACAAAACAATAAACATTTGAGAAGCAAACTTGGTAGAACTATAAGGAGAATTAAAAGAATTCACTATTGTATTTGAAGATACCATATCATCTTCACTGGTAATAAACACATTTCCTAGAAGGCAATCTTCTATATGCTTCATCCAGCAGTACAGGAAAACTCATTCTTCCAAACTCATAAGGCATATTCACCAAAACTTATGATGTCTGGTTAAAAACATCCTTCATATGCTTTCAGTAAAAGTCATAGGATACATCCTTTCAGACCACAATGGAATAAAATGAGGGATAGTTGAAAATTCTACCAAATCTTTGTAGATTAAATAGCATAAATTAATAGACTAATAGATTAATAGTGTAAAAGATTAATATCATTAATAGCATAAAGTTATAACATTAAAATATTTCTTTTTTTTTTTGAGACAGGGTTTCTCTGTGTAGCTTTGCGTCTTTTCCTGGAACTCACTTGGTAGCCCAGGCTGGCCTCGAACTCACAGAGATCCGCCTGACTCTGCCTCCCGAGTGCTGGGATTAAAGGCGTGCGCCACCACCACCCGGCTAAAATATTTCTAATTAAGTGAAAGTGTAAGTACAGCTTCTTAAAGATGTATTTATTATGGTAAAATAATACTTTAAAAATGTACAAAACCAAATATTACATCAAAAATAGTACACCAAAATTAGTAATTCCAGTGTCTACAACAGTAACTACCAAAAATAGATATTAAATTAAAGTTGAACAGAAGAAAGGAAACAAAATTTAGAGCAAAAATAAAGCACACTGGAAACAGAAAATAACTATAGAATAATCAATTAAGTCAAAATCTATTTCTTCAAAAAAGATCAGTAAAATTAATACATTTCTAACCAAGTTAAATTAATCAAAAGAAAAAGCAGAAAACAGTAATAACAAAAAATAAAACAGAAGTCCTCACTCTGGGTCTCATATGCCTAATAAGGTAATATCATGAGCAACTGTCTACGGTAGCTTTGATTATCCAGATCAAATACAATAATTATTTGAATGACAGAATCTTCCCAAACTCTCACAAGAAGAAATGAATAATCTAAACAAGGTTTCATCTATTAAATATCTTAACTCAGTAATCAATGGCTTTCAAAATTAAGAGACCCATATAGGAAAAATATTAACACATAACCAAATATGTACACAAATGAGTTCTACCAAACATATAATAAAAAAAGTCAACTTCCCACAATCTCTTTCAGAAAATAGATAGCATTGAAATGCTTCTTTGTAGATCCTATGAGGAATCATCACTTCACTGTCAAGAGATAGAAACAATTTAAGTAGAGAAAATGAAGCAATGGCATATGAATTTGTGAAGTATGTAAAAAAAACCACAAAATATTAGCTAATATAATACAACGTGGAAAAAGATTATGTGCAATGACCTAGTAAATGCCTGCATGGTGGTTGTCTCAAAATGTAAAAACCAAGGAAATAAGACTTTTCACATCAACGATATAGAGAAGAAAACCCACGGGATTGTTACAGGAGATGTACGGAATGTACTTGACAAATCCTGGTACCCACTCACGATAAAAAAAAAAAAAAATCCATAAAATTGGAAGCTGGTTGTGTGGCTCAACTGTAGAGCACTTGCTTAGCATGTCTAGGGTCATGAGCTTGATTGCCATAAAAAGGTATGAAATTTGGAAATGAAGAAATAAACCTTTCGGTGCTAAAAGATGCTGTAATTGCTGATTGAAAAAAAAACAAAAACATCAAAAAACACATTGACCTTGAAGTGAGTACACAGTGTTTCATGATGCATGCTTACATGCACTGTCACTGGCTTTCTCATGTACTATCAATGAACAAATTAAAATGAAGAACACAATGCCATTTACTTTAAACCACCACAAAATAACATTGATAAAATATAACAGATTATATACAAAGATTATACAAGAACAACTTGTATAAATAAGTGAAATTGGTGAAACAATACAAATTTAGGTAAATAAGAGAAATTATTTAGCCTAACTTGGTGTGCAAATTCAGTATCATCAAATTAAAAAAAGTTTTTAACTTTTTATTGATTCTTTGTGAATTTCACATCATGCATCCCCATCCCATTCATCTCCCTGTACATTCATATCTACCCTCTGCACAATCAAAAAAACAAAAACCAACCAACCAACCAACAAATAAACAGAGTCTTGGCATGGAAGCTGTAATATGACACAGTGAGTCACACAGTGTTCCCCTTAGTCCATACATCTTTCCTTGTAAATGCTCATTGTAATGAGTCATTGGTCTGTAACAAATTCTTATGGCAAGATGACTCTGTGGTAAAGGTGCTTGCCAATAAGCTGGACAACCTGAGTACAATCCCCAGAACCCACATAGTTGAGAGACCCTAATCTAACAAGTTGTCCCCTGACCAGCAAAGATGCACTGTGTCATTCACACATATGTGAAAACATACACATGTACACATATAGACAGACACACACAGTAAATAAATAAATAAATAATGTAATAAAAACTTAGATTGTTTTTCTCTCCATACTGATAGGTTTATCCTAAACCTTTTGTGAGAAAGCAAGAAATTCAGAGTATCTAACTAAATATCATATTTGGAGCCTAGACACTCCCTGCTTGATAAAATTAACCTTAAAGCTGCACTGACCAAGGCCAGTATGATAGGAAAATGAATAGACAGAACAATTCATGGAGTATGGCAAGGCATGCATATGTGGCATTTTAATAATAATTTAAAGAGTGAGCTCCAAGCAGATTCAATGTAATCTACCAACCTTCGATGAAGGCAGTTCGATGGAAATAAGCTAGTCTGTTCAAGTGGTGCTGGAATAGCTTGACCAACAAGCTATTGGGAATGCTAAAGGAGAATGAATCTTACACCTTTCAAACACACACACACACACACACACACACACACACACACACACACACAAGAATGCACATGCACAGGAACACACACAAATACACAGGTAATCTGATCACAATTTTAGACAAGAGTAGTAACACAGGAAAGATTTTCTTTGCCTAGCACCAGCAAGTCCTTGCAGTTTGTCATCCAGTCAATAAAGCTTGTACTTATTGTTGTATATGTTCACTGAATTTTCCTTCCTCCTAAAAAAATAGCGTCTCAATACTGCTAGACCCCCGGCCAGCTCAGGTCCTTTCATTACTTCTTCTGACCCATCAGTTATTTAAAGAAGCTGCAAGCTCTTCCCGGTGTATATTATTTCATCACTAGACTGACTGCATAGAATCTTAGCATTTATTTTCATATTCCTCTCAGCTACGGATGTGGAACACATTGTCTTGCTTATTTGACTTTGTACACTCTATTTTATTTTCAAGATTATAATATAACTGCATAATTTCACTTATCTTATCTTCCTCTAAAGTTTTATTCATAAATTTTGCTCACTTTTCCTAATTAGGGTATTTGTCTTACTCAATCTTAAAAGTTATTTATATATTATGGATTCAAATCATTCATTATTTATGAGATTTGAAAATATTTCCTGCAAAACTATGATTGATCTTTCCTTATGGTTAATGAGATATTTTGAAGATAAAATTATTTTTAACTTGTAAACAAAATCTTTTTTCTTGGAGGAGTTTTACATCATTCAAGATTGCAAAGATTTCCTTTATTTATCCAGATATTTTATTCAATTAGTTTTATCTTTAGGCTTATGATCTGAGTGTTAATTTTCAACTTTTTCATGACTCAGTTTCCATACACTGTATGGTATGTGTTCACATAAAAAAGTAATGTGATTACACAAAATTGTATACAATATTTTATATTATTTTTCATATCTTCTATTTTCCCTTTGTAACCATATCTTAAGTTTTTGATTAGCCTAGCTATCATTTTAATATTATTGATCTGTATAAAGCCTAACAGCTTTAATTTATAATTTTATAATAGTTAAAAATATCACATGATTGCTTTCTGATTTCTGAACCGATGCTGATGCTTATATTTGTTTCTACTTTATCTTTTATTTTCTTTAATATTGCTCTAAGAGGTTTTGTACTAATCCTGAATCAAGTAACACAATGCATTTCCCAAATTACTAAGAAAAAAATGGCAGATAATATAATCTGGTGCTTATATTGCTAAGATATTATTAACAGAAAAATACAGTTTATCTTTAATTTTTGAAATTAAAATATAACTTCATAATTTCCCCCTTCCTCTCCTCTCTCCAACATTTCCCATGAACAATCCCTGTTCTCTTGCTCTCTTTCAAAGTCAAAACCTCAATTTCTTTAATTGTTGATACACACTCACACAAATACATATATAGTTCTCAGTACATAAATACAAGTTACCCAGTCTGTATAATGGTAACCATCTGAGGACTCATCCCTGAGGAAGATTATGTCTCACTCTTTCAAGCTCTCAAGATCCCTTACTTTCAGACAGTTCTCTGTCTATGGTTGGAGCTCCAGGAGATTTCCCCCATTCCATGGTAGCATGTCTACTCGGGTCCTCTTTGTTTAGGTCTTGTTTAGTAAGTCATACTTGTAAGACTTTATGGGAGTCTTGGAAAGGCAATCTCACAGTAACCTTCCTGTTTTCATTTGTGACAAAAATGAAGAGTGGAGAAATAACAAAGTTGAAATCAAGGAATACAAAATAAGTTTAACCTCCGACCTCCACCCTTCCCATGGCACCTGTGCCCCTGAACTTATACATGCAAACATGTACACAGACACACACAGACGTATGTGCACATGCGCATGTACACACATTTTACATATACATTTAAAAAGCAATTTTTATAATCTCTAGTACATAGAATAAGGTCCTCAATGTTTTGCATAATGGAGTTGAACCTTATAACTTCTAGAGATAAAGTCATATCTGTAAAAAGTGAACTGCATCTTCTATTGAGTCATAAAGCCATCTTAATAAATAATCATTAAAAATTTAACTTAATATAAGCTTATGATTTATACACTAAGATAAGCCATAAAATGCACATCTAAATAATGAAATTAGTTGGATTTCAAAGTGGAATTATTATGTATGAGACAAAATACTGCTAAAATACACACATACACATAGTGCATATATAAACTTCTGTTTGGGAAACTATTATATTTCTCTATAGATGTTTCTATACTTTTTCTATCTGTAATAATGAGAAAAAGGAAAGTAAGTCTATTGAATCCAGTTATAAAAGTTCTGAATATTTAGTTCTTGTTGCCAGATCTAATCAACTGTATAATTTTCTTGAGTAATGACTAGGATCGATTCTACATTCCATCAAATTAGCTACCATAGTAATATTTCCTAGTGAAAGACTTGATTCAATCAGCTGTTTCAATAATAATTTTCCATCCTATGTATACTGGAAACATTATCTTCCTGTCCTGTTCTCTAATAGTTGGGATTTTCTTGTTTTATTCTGTTTGTCTCAATCACCAGATAACAAGTCGAAGAAGAAGAAGAAGAAGAAGAAGAAGAAGAAGAAGAAGAAGAAGAAGAAGAAGAAGAAGAAGAAGATAGTTAACCTTTTTCTTTTCTCTAGAAGTTTTTTTTTTGGCTACTCTGTCAAAAGATACACAGAGAGATCCAAGTCCTAATGAATGTTTGAGCATGTAAGATTTATAAACATTGGCAGATGTAGGAGTATTTCCTTCACATCTTATGCTGTGATAAAAAGCTTCATAAGAACAAAAAGTTAAAGGGAAATTAACAAAAGAATTTTTTCTACAAAGTAACTTTAATAAATTGAAAGAAAATTAATATTAAAAGTCTCTCCTTTGACCTTCAAACTTCATGGAAGTTCATATTTCAAGGGATAATAAAGAAAACTGGAATACCCTTGAGATTTAATGTAGAATTGCTAATGTACACAGAATGTGGGCAGGATAAAGGCTGCTACTACCAAAACATTCTAGATTCAAGCATATAACTGAATAAATAACTTAATTATTATGACAACAAGATTTATAACCTATCCCTTGGGATAGTTTTCACTGAAAAAAAATAGTTACAATGAATAAATACATTCTTACAAAGTCAAATTGTGATGACCACTTTAATTTGTGCCAAAGCAGATTCATTTTTATCTTTTTTGAAGAATGAAACAATTGACTAAATTGAAATGGAACTGACTTGTTTTAATGCTTCTCACAATATCTTTGTTCTAAAAATATATTGTTGGACAAAGTATCAAACATTCATTTTAAACATAAAGAAAGTTTTAAAATAATTTTAACTAAAATTACTCTTGAACGCCTCATCTTTAACTGGAGATACGTGAAGCTCAGTGGTACAGTGCATGCCCAGCAGGGCAAGGCCTTGTATCTAATCCCCAAAACTTCTAACAACAGTTACTTGCGGGTGTTCAGTTGGAAACCCACATGTGTTTTTAAGCTGACCCCAAGCCTCGCAGCTTCTCCAACGTCAAATGGGCTGTGGTGGTAATTGCGTTTGCCATTGCTAACGTCTGATGCTTAGTCTTCAGATTTCTTTCAGTTTACCTTTTTTGTCTTGGAGGGACAGAGTCCAGTGGGCAGCAGAGCTGTCTGTGCAGCCTGGAGGAAGGTCTCTCACCTGCTTGCAGCTTATATTTCTAAAATATTTTTATTATCTTTGATTTAGATCAAACACTGATCATTTACCCATTACCATTACTTCAAGTTCTACCAGAAGTGAGTCAAGAGGAAAATTGGAACAAAATATTTTCTCAGGAAGCCCATGCATTTGGGGTGACCAGCTACCCTATTTAACTTTCGTCCAGTAAAGTTTAAGGAAGTATAATATGACCTCCGACCCACACTTGATCAAATGACTCTAGTTAAACTCAGACAGGCATACACACAAAGAAGACATGCACGTAGGAGGAGGGGGTTATTTAATGGATCATAGACAGCTTATCTGTGACTACACCACTGGAGAAATAGCCTTCCCCTACAAATGTCAATTGCTGGTAGTTGGTCCATGAGGAGAAAGGACTCATTGATTCCTCACCCTTCATGATAAAATGCTGATTGACCTCATCTTCTACAGGTCTTATGCTCATAAACAGAGCAGCAACTAGTTTCAATTAGAGAAACTTTACTTTAAGCTGAATGAAGGGAGTGTAGAGACACATGGCTGGTCAAGCTGATGAGAATATTTGACGGTCTCTGCTCAGCCCTCACCAGACCATTCAAAATATGTCCACTGGGAACATGGGGAAAAGAGGAAAGAATCTAAGTGCTGTATCTAAAGGTGGAGAGAAGAGCTGTGAAATTCTACCTTACAGCTATCCCCAATAGAGTCATGATCTCACAGCAGCCACACAGGACAGCAATGCGTCTAGCAGTGTGTGTGTGTGTGTGTGTGTGTGTGTGATGTAGGCTGTGGCCTCACTTCTCCACCTAAACTATGAGGTGCTGATGGATTCTGAGGGAGGAACACACAGCATCTTCAGTTGTGTTCCCTACGATGAGATCACTATGATCAAATAAATAGTCTCAAATTTGTGGTTCTGTATATAAAATTATATATGCTTGTATATATACATATACATAATTTATACACACATATATATATAATGTTCAAAATTAGTAAATTTTTAAAAAGAGGAAAAAATAATAATTTTGCCCTTTGATAGTATATGGGAGAGAATGAAAAGATAAACCACTGTGAGAAGATATTTGAAAATCGCCTATCTGACAAAGGATTACTCTTTAGAACATATTAATAATTAATTAATAAAATAATTTATATGGTCCATTTGATTCCCTGAACCCACTTGGTAGAAACTACCACACAAATCGTTCTCTAGCACATGTGCTGTGGTCAGAAATGAACAGAAATCATAGCCTCATTGTATAAATATGTTCTGTTCTTCATTTTGGCAGGGTATGTTGAGGAAGAATCTGGTACCGGCAAGACAAAGAATGCCCCCATTATATTCCATATCTCCTTCCTCATTTTGACAGGGTATGTTGAGGAAGAATCTGGTTCCGCCGAGACAAAGAATGTCCCCATTATATTCCATATCTCCGTCCTTCTTCAGTTTTCCCTCACAGTTCACCTCCCTCCTCACACCCAGGGAACAGCACAGCCCTGCAACTTTACTTTTCTAAACCTTCCTCCACGCGGTGTTGCTAACATGCCTCTGGTTAGCTCCGCTGTGTGGCTAAAGGTGTGTGAGGCGCTTGGGTGAACTGTGATTAAGCTCTTTAAAAATAATGTGTGGAGAAGGATTCAAAGGGGTTGTAGGTCACCAGGAGAACACGGTGCACAGTCAACTAAGCAGGGCTCAGCTCACATGGGCTCACAAAGACTGAAGCAGCAAGCACAGGGCCAGCAGAGTTCTGCCCCAGGTCCTCTGAATACATGTTATGACTGTTAGCTTGGTGTTTCTGTGGAACTCCTAACAGCGGGAGCGGGTGGATCTCTGACTCTTTCGTCTGCTCTGAGGATTCTGTTCCTCCTATTGGGTTGCCTTCTCTAGCTTAGATATGAGGACTTTTGCCTTGTTTTACTGTATCTTGATTTGTCCTGTTTGGTTGTAATTTCTTGAAGGTCTGCTCCGTTCTGAAGGGAAACGTACGGGGAGTGGATTTGGGGGAGAGAGGAAGTTGGGAGGAGGACAAGGAGGAGTGGAGGGAGGGGAAACTGTGATTGGGAAGTACTGTATGAAAGAAGAATCTATTTTAATTAAAAAAAAGAAAAGATGAAAAGAGAAAGAAAGGAAAAGAAATGTGTGAATTTGTGTGGGTGGGCAAGTTGAAAGGATCTGGGAGAGGTTGGGGAGGGGAAACTGTAATCAGAACACTTATATGTAAACTCTATTTTCAATAATAATAATAACAATAACAAAAATGTGATGTACATGCTTTTGAAGTGACTGATCTTGTGCTTGGTAATAATGATAGTCTTACTGATATTCTCCTTCAGATCAGTTTATTTATATTTACAAGTATTCTGCTATTGAGAATGGAAGCTTTACTTATATTTTAACAGTATAGAATTAACCTCTAAATTATGAAATTTCTTGATTTATATGAAATTTAACAGATTTGAATCTTATTCCAGAAGTTTAGAAATCTTATTTAAAATACTCAGTTTCATTGACATATATTCATTGCAGAACTTGAATATTTAATGACTTGCAAGCATGCCTTCACATTAAACTCCCAAAATAAACCTTATTGTTCATAAGTTAGGGTGAAACAATAATTTACTAATTGTAGTACTGGCACAAGCATTTTCCAGACAACATATTTAAAATCACCTTAATCAAACTATCATTTTCGTAGGTAGGAAATTGATATCTACAGATGTACAGCATTTTTCTAAAATTATTTCTATAGTTGGTGGAGAGAGAAAAAGTTCCCTCCAGTTGAGAATTAATTCTGTAATCATTTTAAAGGTGCTGTGTCCAGAGTCCGTCGTGGTTATGTAGGCTTTTGCTGTGGTTGTTCATATAAATCCCACTGTGTGGTGAGGGATTTCCACTTCCCATTGCTTTTCCTCGGATGTTGTTTTGTTGCAGGCATATTTCTTATAGCTATTTTTAAGAGAAAATCATTAAACAGTTGGCAAATGTTTCTTCCTAAAGAACTTCTGCTTTTTATGATTTAGAATGGAGTCCTCCTCTTACTCACCTGCTTGATCTGTATCTGACGTATCACTTTACTTGTGTTCTTCATTCTGTGTTTGCTGGATCTCAGCTGAGTTGCCTCCACTTTAAATTTCTTTGTATGCTCCTCTTTATGCTCACTTGCACTCACTCTATCTACCCTGAGAATTAATAGGAGACCACGTTCTCATCCTGTGTGGCAGAGCATCATTTCTTGCTGAGCACTTGAAACTTCCCTATTTCATTATATTCTATAACTGCTTCACTTGTTTACCTTTAGAAGTTTTGCCTTCATTGAAGCACAGTGCTTGGTTTGTTTTTGAAAGACATGCTTGTCTCTCCTCATTGCAGTTCATTCCCAGTCATGTTTGATTCTTCATTTAGCCTGTGATTGAGAGTTTGGATTCAACAGCTTCAACAGTAGATGGATTTCTCTTAAATGTCACTTGTTTTTGTTTAGGCTTTTGTTTTCTTTCTTTGGCTAATAGAAAATTATTCCATCTTAATGAACAAGACATTAGATGCTGAAAGTGTATAACTCTACATAGTAGATGGTTGTTTGAGCCATGCCCTGAAGCACCACCGCTAGTAAAAGGTACCCCTTGCAATTACCTTGAGGTACATGCTCCTGAGGTGTGGCCGCTTGGGGGGAGGCTGTCGTAGGCAGGTGTAACTGTTTCTGGGGGTGGGGCTTCACACCATGGCTCAAAAAGCCATCCACTACAACTCCATTTCTGATGATGGCCAAGATGTCTTTACTGAGTATAAACACCCAAGTCCCTTTTCTGTAGGAAGAATAGTTGCAGGTATAGATTCCATCCTGTTCCCCACTTGAGAAACCTTCAAACATTGAGGAAAACAGCTTTAATGATGTACCCCCTGTTGACCTCCAACCTCTGTGTCTGCATACCTACTTTCTGCAAGTGTTTTCTGCCTGTCTCAAACACAGTGTTAACTCTTGAGTTCTTCAATATCACACACACGCACACACACACACACACACACACACACACACACACACACACACACTGTAGTTCAGTATTATCACATAGTAAATCACATGAATTTCGTGAGAAATGAGCAAAAGTACAAACTCTATGTGTTGTGCCCTTGAACATTACTATATCCATTTAAAGGAAATATTATTTTTAACTGTGGCATACTCTTTCCTGGGTGTAACTTTTTTCCTTTTATATCACAATTTGATTAACTGCTTCAGAGTGTGTGGGCAGGTTCATGCCAGTGGCCACAGAGTGTGACAAAACCTGAGAGTTACATATAAAATGTTTATAAACTGTCATTGATGCCTGAAATTTCATCACAAGTTAAGAATCTTTCATGTTATATGAAATATAACAGCTTTTCCCCTGCTGTTCTGTTTTTAAGTACTATAGACAGTACATGAAGGGATACAGTTGTGTGAAAGACACCGCCTTACCCTGGAGAAATGATATGCTGTGATCTTTCATCTTTATACCAAGTTCCCTTTAGCTTGTTTTTATTCACCCTATAAAAGTCTATTAAATATCTCTTACATAGTTTGTACTGGTATTTCAACTCTTTCTATAAACTGCTAAAACACCCAATATTTATCCCATTAGACCACATAATTCATTCAAATAACTTTTTCTTTATCGCATTAGAAAATTAAGAAGCCAGGCAGTGGTGATGGATACCTTTAATTCCAGCACTTGGGAGTCAGAGGCAGGTGGAGCTCTGTGAGTTAAAGGCCAGCCTGATCTACAGAGTGAGTTCCAGGACAGGCTCCAAAGCTATACAAAGAAACCCTTGTAGCTAGAGTTTTCCTGCCTGGCCCACAGTCAGGACAAATCTTTGTCATCCGCCAGTCACACAGCCGCTCAGACCCAACCAAATAAACACAGAGACTTATATTGCTTACAAACTGTATGGCCATGCCAGGCTTCTTGCTAACAGTTCTTATATCTTAAATTAACCTATTTCTATAAATCTATACCTTGCCACATGGCTCATGGCTTACTGGCATCTTCACATGCTACTTGTCATGGCACGGCCGGCAGTGTCTCCCCCACCTTCTTGTTCTCTCAGTTCTCCTCTCTGTTAGTCCCGCCTATACTTCCTGCCTGGCCACTGACTAATCAGTGTTTTATTTATTGACCAATCAGAGCAACAGATTTGACATACAGACCATCTCACAGCAAACCTTGTTTCAAAAAACCAAAAAAAAAAAAGAAGAAGATTAAAAGTACTGAGTTATTTATTATCACAGTGTCAGAACTAGAGAAGCACTTATGAGTATTAATTCATTAAATTTATAACTGTTGGGAGTGGTGAGATGTCTCAGTGGTTAAGAGCACTTTCTGCTCCTACAGAAGATGGGTCTTGGGATACCACCATCCACATGGCATCTCCCAATCATTTCACCACCCTCTTCTGGCCTCATACAGGCAAAATACTCACAAACATAAAATAAAAAAAATCTTTAAAACATTTTGAGTATTGTTGGAAAGAGTAGGGTACTGTTAGATTTCCAAATTGTTTTAATTAATTGTGTATGATTATGGAATATCTACTATCCTACTGCCTCAAATGAATGCAGTTGACTCTGGGCCTTATTGTTTCTCTTTATTGCTTTTACTTTATTATGTAATTTACCAGGTGTTTTTTTTTCTGTTTCTAATATGTGGCAAATGTTGAATTTACTAATGGTCAAACTGATGATTTTTAATTCATAATTTTAAAAAAGATCTTTTGGTCATTTTATGACTGATTAAAAAATTAAAAATTTCAGTCTCCCAAAAACATAAAACTTTCAAATAATAAAGTGTTTGAATCTGATTTAATTTTTGCTTAACTAAAAGCAAATAAAATGTAAAAAAGAAGCAGTTGTCAAAATACACAGAACCTCCAAAGCAAATAAACAGAAAAATTGTGCCAAATAATTCCTATTATAATGCTTGTAGCAATTTATCCCTGAAGTAATGAGATATCAATATTCCAAATGTTAAGAATCCAAACTTAGTGGAGCAAGGAGCTAAATAACATTCTTTACTCATTAAACAACTTCACTTTCATTGTAATATGGAAGCAAAACTGAAATGAACAAGTTCTACTCACATGGCTGCTGGTGGCTTTTGTCTGAACAGCAAGAAAGTCTGGCTTACATGTCAGGAGGTGCAATTCTTTATTTCAGGCACACACATATGGAGATTGCTAGGATTTGTTAACAAATGGGGTACCTGTCACATGGGGACAGTAATTATGGTAAGAAAAGAAAATAAATAAGAAGTTTCAACATTTAGACACTGTTTAGCCCATTAAGTTTATTGAATAATTAGTACACAAAAATACCTCCAAAACAGAGCAGTAGTTACTTTAAATTTTATGGTTAGATAAACTGTCATTATTTACTGTACACAGAGGAATTAGATTGGGCACTTTTAAAAATGAACGCAAGTCAATATGTAAATGAACAATTTCACTATCTTTAAATTGAAAAGGGATATCCTCTGGATAGTTAATTTCATAGTTGTTACCAGTGTCCAAATCATAAGGTGAATTGTTCATATCTTGCTATATAAGAAATTATGGAAGTTCATTATTAGACTTTTGTGAGCAACGACCCTGTCTGTCAGAGAACAGTTTATAATATTGTTTGTGTTGTGATGTTTCCAAAAGGCAGAAACAAGAATGTGGAATACTGCAATGTGATGTTTAGGTGGGGGTGAGTGTCACCATAGGAAAGGCTGCTATAATGACGTTTTCATTTTCAGTTCTGCTGATGAGTACATGTCTGTGGGTTTTAACAGCACTTAGGTTTACACTCAAGTGCTGTTCTAGGCCATAATGAAAAATTAGGCACCCCTGTTATTTGCAATTCTCACTGACAAATCCGCTTATAACTCTTATGTTCATCTTTTTCATGTCTGAAAACAGGAAACAATTAGAATATTGATTTATTAGTAAAATTTGCTATGTCAGTTTCTCAAGACCTAATCAGTGCTTACATGGTTAGTCTAGAATCAAGATCTGGTCTGTTATTCATCTGTTAAATATTTCTTTCAATATATACGTGTTCCACATTTAGAATATTCCAGATATTTGGTTCACCCTGTAAGCAACAAATCAGATAAGGCAGCTTAAACTTATCACTAGAAGAATTCACCTTCTGAGCAACTACAGTCTGAAGAGATGAGAGCTTTTACCTTTGAGGGGCAAGTATGTGCAAAAGATGGCTATTATTCAACAGCGTAGTTACTGGGGAGTGGGGAATGCTCTTAGAGAATTATATTCAGTGAACTGCAACCAAGTCATGACTCATACATCTGATTTGTTAATTTCCATTGCTTTGTTGAAGTATCTAGAAAAAAAATACCTTAGAAAGAAAAGGAGTTTATTTTAGTTGACAAGCCTCAAAGGTCCATGAGAAGTTGACTCCATTATTTTTGACATTTGGAGAAGCAGGATATCATGGCCAGAAGCACATGGTTGAACATAACTGTTAACAGCAAGCTGAAAACAGAGAGGAAGTATCTGAGGTTCCAATATTTTCTTCATAGGGATGCCCAGATATCATAGTTTCTATGCACTAAATTCCCTTTATAAAGACACCATCCAACACTTCCTAATGACACCATATGCTGGGGACCAAATCTATGGCCTTTTAGGCTATATATATATATATATATATATATATATATATATATATATATATATATGATAGATATAGACTTAGATATATTGGTATAGATATAGATGTAGATGCAGATGTTGAGAGATATAGATACACACACACACACACACACACACACAAACACTCACAGGCACAGGCACACAAGCATGTAATTTAAGTTGATGAAATGGTTACAATACCCTGGCAGAAAATGTGGATAAGAAGATTGGTTACAACCCAGACTCTAAAAACTCAGACATTTTAGGTTTAGTTAAAGGAAAAACAGTTGCAAAGATCTTCAAATGGAGCCACCAGACTAGATGGAGGAAACACCAACAGTTTGCTAAAGTAGAGAATTATCCTACGCATACAGTGTAAGATCAGCAAAGACTATTTGTCAATAAGTTTACCTGAGATTTGAATTGGGATTCAAATCCACTTCTGTTCATATCAAAGTTCTTTGCAAAATGCTACTACTCCTTATTGCATATAAAAATATTCTGTATCTTTGTATACTGTACTAAAAGATGTCATGTGGTTAGCTAACATATGCCTGAAGCTTTCTAGGCAGCCTTTGAAATGTCATGCTACCTCTTAATAGCCTGATTAAACTTCTGTTGTCTCAAGTGAAAGTAGTCAACACAATCAGAAGCCAAAAGACACAGTCTTTTACAGAAATGAAAGAGTAAATGCCATCTTCTCTCATACAAATTTCTATGTTTAAAATAACTGTAAGAAAGTCTCATGTCAACTATAATGATTTTATACATAGGTTTCTAAATGTCAGTCAACAGCGAAGTTCTGCTGTGGAAGAGTTCTGAACTCCAAATCCTTATCCGAAAGATAAATGAATTCCCACTAGCTTGGTTTGATTGTCTCTGTAGGTTTTCCCATCATGATCTTAATGCCCCTTACTCATAGAATCCCTCTTCCCTCTCTTCAGCTGGACTCCTGTAGCTCAGCCTGGTGATTGGCTGTGGCTCTCTGCACCTGCTTCCGTCAGTTACTGGATGAAGGCTCTGTGATGACAATTAGGGTATTCACCAATCTGATTACCAGAGTAAGCCAGTTCAGGCACCCTCTCCACAATTGCTAGTAGTCTAAGCTGGGGTCATCCTTGTGGATTCCTGGGAACTTCCCTAGCACCCAGTTTCTTCCTATCCCCATGATGTCTCCCTCTATCATAGTATCTCTTTCATTTCTCTCCCACTCTGTCTTGGGACTGGACTAGGCCCTCTCCATAAGTGAGACAGTTGTATAGCACGATCTGCTTAAGCCCCCTCTCCCCCGCTCCACCCAGCGGTAAGATCAGGATCCACCCCTGGTGCATGAGCTGGCACCTATGGTGGGACATCTTGCACAGCCTTGATGCAGGGAGAGAGGCTTGAACCTGCCTCAATTGAATGTATCAGGGCTCTGCTGACTCCCCCTAGGGAGGCCTTACCTTGTCACAGGAGGGAATGGGGGGGGGGTTGGAAGGAGGTAGGGTGGAGGGCAGGAGGACAGAAGAGTGGGGAGCTATGTGGTTGGTATGTAAAATTAATTAAAAAATTTCTTAATAAATAAATAAATAAGTAAATATTTTAAAAAATTTAGTATGCTAAAAAAGAAAGATAAATGACTGCACTAGATTTCTCAACTTTTAACCTCGACATTTATTGTCATAAGTGGTACTTATATGTTATATTCCATATGTATCTGTATGTAAGTACATATAATATGTTTATGATACATATTTTTGTGAATAGCATGCATAAATATACATAATAATGAAGAATACAAACATAAAATTGTGAACCAACAAAGCAAAATCAAGCTGTGTTTTACTAATGCTTAAGTAGGTAGTAGGCATGCTTATTTCTATCTTAAAAATATAAGGGGAACTTATTCTATTTATGCTCACACATATTCATCAATAAGATGTTTGCCAGATTTCTTAATTATACCATGGATGTTGTTTTGACCTTTCAGCTTTGTCTGAATGCTTTTAAAATACCCAGAATGTGAAATTCAAATTATCAGTATTTGTCTATGGTACTTTTGCTACAGCATTGTGTATCTTAGATAATAGTGGAAGTTTCCTTTGTTCTTGGTATGTATTATTCATGCAGCTTTTGTATTTATCATAGGTGCCAGCTGCAAGTATGCACTGATATTAAGAATAAGACAGACATCTTCCTGGAAACAAAATTCTATGTGTGTCTGTTGGCTAGGCATTATAATATGAAAGACAAGTTTTGTTTTACCTTCAGTGGCTGGTAGAAAAATGCCAATGAATCTCACAGTCCGATCTGGTATGTTTTCTCATTTGGAATTAATCATCTAGTGAAAGCACTTGACTCCATGTAAAATCATTTGTTAGTTCCTTTAAGAACACTTTTCATTAAACATGATAAGGTCAGAGTTAACCTCTGTGAGTAAACTTAAATGTGTGACAAAAACATTAATCAGGCCAGGCTGTCATAAATGAGAAAATTAATAATTTGAAACCAAGTAAACTTTTAAGGAAGCATCTGGGCACTTGGCACTTTAGGGATTAGAAAGTGTAGCTCTCAGATGCCCTTATTCCAGAAGTATGGAATGCAGGCATACAGGTAGGATTTCAGATTTTAGCAACCCCCAAATCAGGGTGCTTCATTCAATTAAAAATACAAGTTAAAGATCATTTTTAAATAAACAACACTCCAAATCCTATATAGTAATATTAAACTCAAGAAGCAATCAGTGATGGTCTAAATTTACACAGTTTCTCATCCTTTACTTTGCAACTCTTCCCACCCAGAAGGCAGTTGTATGAGATTTTAACAAATGTGTCAGCAACCTTGTTATGCTATAATTAAGGGAACACAAAAAAAGGAATATTGCTGCAATATTTTTCAGGAGACTCATATTAAGCTCAAAAAGAGAGAAAAAATAATCATTTTGTTTGTTTGTTTTATTACTTCAGTTTCTTATTGCCATTAACTATACAGAGTGTATTTCTCTAGAGGTCAAATAAAAAAATATGCAGGTAATGCAAGTATCAATGCTTCAGAAGTAAATTTATGCAGAGTGAAATGTCAGGTCTGCTTTTATGCCTCCAAACACAGAAATCCAAAAGTGAAATGAGCTCACTGTTTAGCTCCAACGCAACTATAATATAACTTTGGATGAAAAGAAACCATGGCTTCTATTTTAGTACTCTTAAAATTCAATGACTTCATTTTTTTTCTGTAATGTGCTAGAGAAGAGAAATGCAGAGTAACAATATAATCCCCTCAAGCTGTTTTAGATATGCAGATTATAGAATGGAATGCAACTCCGAATTTATCATGTTATTCTCAACTTGGAGAATACATGGAGCTTGGCAGTTGTGAAATTTGAAGAGATGTTTCTGTTCTCTCTCAGTTTGCGGTATAGCTTGTGAATACAGGATTCAATATTCTCACATTTTGGTTATGACAATCACATGCAGACAAAATGCTCCAAAACTTAGGAAGTGTGAAGGACTCTGCTAACTGCTTTGCAAATGTTTTTCTATTTTTAATATAATACTATATATGATTTCTAAAGTTAATATAAATATCTGAAAGTAGTTACAGGTGTTTTGTTTCTGTTTAATCTTTATTGAATTTTAACTTAGTTTTATAAAATTTCTTCTTTGACAATTTCAATTTCACATTTGTACAAAGCATTCTATCTTCTGACTTCCTCTCACCGCATCTCACCTCCCTCTTCTGTATAAGTACCTTTCTCACATTTTTGTTTTGTTTTGTTTTGCTTTGTCTCATGACCTATTGAATTTAACAAGGGCCATCTATGTGACCATGGGTTTGGAAGTGTCCACTGGGGCCTGGGTGGTTGGGTACACAATGATGAACCCTCACCTAGAATCCTCTAGACTCAATAGTTTTGCAGGGAAGTGTAGGGCCACATGTACCAACCTCTACCCATGATTGACTGACAGCCCCAGCTTTGAGCAGGCTCAGTGGAAGGAACTTCAGCCACTGTGGGATCATGACTGTGATGTCTCTGTCATGCCCAGAAGATAACGTTTCCGAGCACCTCAGTCCTTATCCTTTGGCTCTTCCATTCTTCCATTTCCTTTTCAGCAGCATTCCCGAGCCTTAGATGGAGTGCTGCAAATGTCAGACTTAGCCACCAGCTGCCATGTATTCTCAGCAGCAAGAACAGTCATGAATCTCTGCATTCACAATTATACATTATGAAGAGGACAGCCTCTGATTAAGTCTGAGAATAGCATTTGTCTATGGGTATAAACATAATATTCAGGAGGTAGTTTGGGGCTATATCAAAATAGTTACATCACAAAGGTCAGCTACTTTCTGGGGCTTTAAATCTCCCTAACAATATTTTTTTAACCTGAATTTACAGTACCAGATATTCCCTCCTATGGAGCAGGCCTCAAGTCCAATCAGACACTGTCTAGCTACCTCATTAACACTTGTATGACTATTTGTCATAGATATAAGATTTAAACCATGGAAAGACAGACCCCATGTGTGTGAAAATTGGAAGTCCACTCCTGGCCAGGTGATCGAGTCAGGCAAGTTAATGCTTCCACTTCTGCTTTAATGCTCAATAAAATGGCTCATTAAAGAGCGATTTCTGGGCTTAGTTTAATTAAAAGCACGCATAATACATGGCCCCAGAGGCTGAAATTTTTTCCATAGCTGGAGAAAGTCCCTTTAGTTAAGCCATAATGTTCAACACTGAAATCATTTGCTAGAAAAAAAAAAATCATTGACAAACTTTGTGGTTTTTTTTTAAATTAACTTTTAAGTTATATTTTATGTCACCTTGCATGATTGCTCTTAAAATTCTGTATTCAAAAGTATTATGAAAAGGATCCCGGGAGGGAACTATTATCATCATATTGAGCAAATCTTCACATGGAGTTTTGCTGGTAATAATGCAAAGGAGTCGCTACTCTCAGGCTGTGGCCACCGTTCTGCTCCACTGAGATGCTTCACACATTCTCAGGTGCATCTTGCAGACATTGACATCTTACAAAATCAGTCAGTCCAAATCTTCCAACTTTTAATAGTACACGATCAAAGTATATTTTTCTCTACTTTAATTGCCTGAAATCCTATCTGTCCACACAAATGCATAATGAAAATTTTGCTACCCAATAATAGCATGATAGCTTAGTTTTGACTTCACAGTTAAATTTTAGCAAAACACCTTAGGAAAGTCCCAGTAGTCTTTATACATGACTGTTATATAAGCAGGTGAAACTCTTTACCAGAGGAATCAAATGTACATAGTATAACTGGATTAAATATACATACGATTGCAGTGATTTTGTCAAATCTATGGATTGTTTATGTGAATTCTCCTTTATTCTGAATCATGCTCATTTTCTTGGCTAATTATGGTGTAATGCTTGTTTTTTGTGTGTTTGTGCTGATTAACTAGAGGTATTGTTAGAGAGAATAACACTGGAGCTTAAGTAGATTTTCCTAATTAGCTTTAACAGCAAGGAGAAGGGCTTTATGAGTTTTGAAAAAATGAAAATACATTGTCCCCTGTTGACCAAGCAGGAAATCTCAAGAAAAATCCAATCCAATAAACCAAGCAAGCAAACAAACAGAAAAACATTGTATTGGGTAAAGAGGGGTCACTTGCTTTACACTGTAAAAGATATATTTTGCTTGCCAGGTGGTGGTGGTGGTGCACACCTTTTTTTTTTTTTAATTTTTATTTTGCAATACAATTCAGTTCTACATATCAGCCACAGATTCCCTTGTTCTCCCCCCTCCCGCCCCCCTCACCTTCCCCCCAGCCCGCCCCCCATTCCAATCTCCTCCAGGGCAAAGCCTTCCCCACAGACTGAGATCAACCTGGTGGACTCAGTCCAGGTAGGTCCAGTCCCCTCCTCCCAGGCCCCAGGTTTCAAACAGCCCACTCATGCAATGAGCACAGGACCCAGTGCCACTGCCTGGATGCCTCCCAAACAGATCAGGCCAATCAACTGTCTCACCCACTCAGAGGGCCTGATCCAGTTGGTGACCCCTCAGCCATTGGTTCATATTTCATGTGTTTCCGTTTGTTTGGTTATTTGTCTCTGTGTTTTATCCGACCTTGGTCTCAACAATTCTCGCTCATATAAACCCTCCTCATTCTCGCTAATTGGACTCCCAGAGATCCACCTGGGGCCTAGTCATGGATCTCTGCATCCAGATCCCTCAGTAGTTGGATGAGGTTTCTAGCCCGACAATTAGGGTGTTTGGCCATCCCATCACCAGAGTAGGTCAGTTTGGGCTGTCTCTCGACCATTGCCAGCAGTCTGTTGTGGGGGTATCTTTGTGGATTTCTGTGGGCCTCTCTAGCACTTTGTTTCTTCCTCTTCTCATGTGGTCTTCATTTACCATGGTCTCCTATTCCTTGTTCTCCCTCTCTGTTGTTGATCCAGCTGGGATCTCCCACTCACCCAAGCTCTCTTTCCCTCAACCCTAGCCCTTCACTACCCCCACTCATGTCCAGGCTGTTCATGTAGATCTCATTCCATTTCTCTGTCATTGGGCGATCCCTGTGTCTTTCTTGGGGTCCTGTTTTCCAGGTAGCCTGCCTGGTGATGTGAGTAGCAGTCCAGTCATCCTTGTTCCACATCTAGTATCCTGTTATGAGTGAGTACATACCATGTTTGTCTTTCTGAGTCTGGGATACCTCACTCAGGATGATTTTTTCTAGATCCATCCATTTGTGTGAATATCATCATGAAGAGGTGGTGCACACCTTTAATCCCAGCACTCGGGAGGCAGAGGCAGGTGGATCTCTGTGAGTTTGAGGCCAGCCTGGGCTACAGAGTGAGTTCCAGGACAGGCACCAAAGCTACACAGAGAAACCCTGTCTTGAAATACCAAAAAAAAAAAAAAAAGAAAAGAAAGAAAGAAAGAAAGAAAAAAAGAAAAGAGAGAGAGATACTTTGCTCATAGAAGGTTAATATATTTATTTAGTACTGGGAATTTTGCTTCTGATCGCTTGTTGATTTATGTTTCTACCCCTGCTTATTATTTCCGTGTCTTGGAAGTTGTGTAGATTAAGGGCATGCCCTTCTGAGTTGGGCTGAACAGGTGCAAGCCCAAGTTTCTCTATTTGTCGTGTGACTTTGAGTGATGTAATTGCTTTCTTTTTCTAAGACACTTATGTTGAAGATTAAAGATGCCCTGTAAGATATGTAAGATTGCTATAACAGTAAGTAGGTAGGCATTTAAGTTGCTTTCTATCATTATAACTAATTTTATGGCGTGTAAAATTTTCTTCCATTATCTATGTACTTTCTATATCATCCATTTTGGGGTGGGTATTGCATCCTAAGCTAATTCCCTAGGTTGATGGTGTAAGACACATGGTACCCCAAAGTTGTGTCCTTTTTCATTTTATTCCATACAATTGAAATTAAGTTTTGGGCTAAATAAAGAATGGTGGTCTCATAAGTTTAGAATGTAGTAAAAAACCGTCTTGTCACCTAGTAACATAGATTTGGGAAGGAGGCTGCAGGGCAATGGATTATGCATGTGACTATGGTGATACTGGTGTAAAACAAAGCAAAACAGTAAAAACAAAAATATCATTGTGCAGCCCAGTAAAAAAAATATATCACATGTATTTGCATATAATACAGTACATAACAGCAGGCAATAATGTGAGACAGTTATTTCCTGTCTTATGTATTTATTATGCTGTTCTTTGTATTATTGTTTCAGAGTGCATTTCTCCTACTTACTGAATATTTACTGTAAGAAATTCTGTCATCCTACACTGACAACAGGCTTGCCTATCTTATATGTGTGGTATCTCTTGGTTATATAAAAAAGCTGCGTAAAATGAGATACCTACATTATCTAGGTTTGTGGTCCCCCAAAAATCAAATTGCTTTACAAAGCATTTCTTGAAAGGTATTCTATAAATCAGAGTTTTTACATTATAAAAACTCTGATAATTATCACACTAAAAGTTTATTATTTTTATATGTATAATGTCTTTCTAATCTCTCTGTGGATACTAATATTGATATAAATAATACATATCTAAAGGCATTCTGTTTGCTAACTTTTTGACCCACACAACATTTCCACTCACCCGATTTCCCTTTTTTGGCTCTGTGTGATGTTTGTTGCTTAGTTATATGCCTATCTTTGAAGCTCCGATGTCTGGCAGGCTTGTGCCTTCTTTTTACTCAGGGATATGCTTACTGCACCTCCTTCATCTCTCCCTTTCTTCGTGTGTGTGTGTGTGTGTGTGTGTGTGTGTGTGTGTGTGTGTGTGTGTAACTAAGGAAGTGGTGTCCCTTACAACTATTTTTCTAGGCAAGAATATGATAGCCAAATGCTATTAGCAATTCCAGATACATTTAGCTTTATCTTTTCTATAGTCCTTCACTTACTGTTTCTCCCTAGACATCTGTCTGTCACTGCATGCCGAAGGTGACTTCTGTGAGCACCCCAGCTTACCTAATATCCATGCTTGTGCTAGGAGCTCTTGCTAAAGGGCTCCTGACCTTCTGTGCACTGACACTGATGCTCCTATGTCCTCCTGATGAAAACTGCTTACAGCTTTCCTGCCTTCCTTATTGCTTTATGTTTCCCTGGAATTTTCAAAGAGCTTTTCATTCATGTAAAGTGACTCTTTGGAATATATTCATTTTAAGTGTTTAAAATGTCATTTGTATTTTGTTTTAATTGATATGTAATAATTATACATATTGATGGCATGCAGAATGTTGCTTTGATATGCAAACTTTGTGCAATAATTGAATTATGATATTTAACTTACTCAGCACCTCATACATAATCATGCCTATGAAATGTGTCAGGGTTATAATGTATTTTATATAATATATTCAATTCTGTCATCTTGAAATATAAACTATTAGATTTTGTTGTGTTTTTAATTGGACTTTCAACAAAGACATGCATCCCTGCCCTTCCCTGGGAACCTGTATTTCTGGCTTTTTGCTACAAGAGCTTTGTAGATGTTGTTAATTATCTAAGTACTGGTCAATCTGGATTGCTTGAGTGTGGTCTGTCTCCATTGATGAATGTCTTTATAAGAGATGTGTGAGAAGAGGGAGAGAAATCTATGGGAAGGTGGAGGCAGAAATCAGTTATGTGGTCAAAGACAGCCAGGAGCCACTAGCTAGGGGAGGAGGAGAGGAAGACTCCTTCCCTCCAACACCTTCATCTGCAGTGCACCCTTTTACAACCTGCTTTTGGGTTTCAAATTGCAGGGTTATGTAAAATGAATTTCCGTTGATTTCATTCACTATCTCTATGGTTTTTTGTTGTGTAGGTCCTGAGAAATTAATAGTTACCCTACTTTTTTAAACCTACACTTGCAACTTCTTCAGAAAATATTTCTTATTTATTCACACAGAAAATTAGTACTAATACCCAAAACTTTCATCTCCTCCTTGCCATTTATGAAACATGTGTTTATCTCTATCCATAGGCCCCCATGTATCTGTCACTGAGACTGCATCACATTTCTGCCTCTGCTTTACCAGCAAGCATCATTTTTAAAATCTGATGGTTTTCTCTTACCTGTGAATATGGGCAAACTTGGTCCAAAAGTAAACAAGCAAATAAAAGAATTTCTCACTTGTGTCCTGTGCCATCCATCTTTTAGAACTAACCTTTGAAGAACTAAATGCACCCACAGCCCTGTCAGTATCTTCTCCCTCTGTACAATGCAATCTCTCTACATCACAAACATCTATACAATCTAACAGTGCCAGTGTCCTTGACATGCCAAGACCCACAAACACCTCTATGTGTAGTTCAACGGACCACACTTCACATTTCATGCTGAAAACTACCCCCGGTTTAAGTCTTTAACTCTACTTACCTTCTGTTGATTATTCTGATTGGGCACCCCTATTTGATCTCACATACATAGTTTTTCCCCCCTTGGTCCCATCAAAATGTCAACAGAATGCCCTAGGTTTCTGTTTTTGTCCATCTCTTCTTGCCACATTGGATGAGGACTAGATGATCTTGATGCACAGAGCAGATTGAGGCTTCCAAAATGTAACTCCTAACTAGAACTCATTGAAGGCTTTGCTAATGAATACTCGCCTACTACATGCCCATGTTCACTTACATATTGCAAGAATGTCAGTTAGTCCTTCATGTCTGACATCTCCCCATTCCAACTCTAAACCTGCTACTTTGTATTAGCAATTGTAGTGACAGGCTCTGTATTTAAGCAACCAAAAAGCAGAATACTGTTAGCAGCCATAAGCCCATGTATATACACTCTTGTGATATTTCTGTCCCTGATATGAACAACTACATTATTATGGTGTAGGTGTAGTGTTACAAAAAATTATCTAAAGTGAATAGGTTTTATGCCTTATTGAAGTATAATGTCTGATTAGACTACAGAATTGAGAAAGATAGTGCAGTCACCTCTAGAGACAGAATAAAGACTGCTACAGTTACTGACAGAAAAAGAGAATGGTGAGGACTAGGGATGGCGGCAGCAGCAAACACTGGTATATTATATTGTCTAGAATCCTATATCATAAAGTCATGTGTGTGTGTGTGTGTGTGTGTGTGTGTGTAAGACAACTGCAGTGAATAAGTGGGTGGAAAGAAAAGGGACACTTTAGCCAATGGAAACAAAACAGGAAGCTGGTGGAGTATAATGAGAGAAACAAGAATTTTATGACAATTTGTGCCAAGGGAAGCTTGTGGAATCTCATTTTTTCTTATATTATTTAAATATAGTGAATTTGTTCCATTTAAATTTATTTTCACAATGTTACAGCATAACTTGAAAGTATAAAATGATGTTAAGCAATAATAATTTTGCTAAGAAAATTAAAATGCTGAGCAAATGTACCAGTTACTTTTAAGATTTAACTAAGGAGTGGAAGTTTCAGCAGTAATCTGTCTTCTCTCTGTTGTATCACCCACAGTCTGCTTCATGACCTCTGGTGATAGTTGCAGGCAGCGATTGACACCAGCTCTGGAGCAGAGGAAGCCACATTCACTTTCCCTTACGTTCTCATAGCCAGTTTCCGTATTGCAGGCTTCTCAAGGAAAGGCCTTTGGTCAGGCCAACTCACAGCAGATGTCTAAGCTAATGAAAGAAGTCACAGCACCATGGATTCTCTGCAGGCTTAAGGACAAGTAGCTGACATAAGCATTCCATAGTCTTTTTTTCTCTCCTCCATTTGTGGGAGAATTTGAGGTTTGAAAATAGATTCCTGAAGATGCCATTAGGGGTGTTTAGCTGGCCCCCAGAATGGGGAGATTACCTTCCTCTTCTGAGCACCAGTCTCTTTGTCTTTAACCAACCAACAGAATAGCTGGCCTCATATCCCTGTCCATCGTCACGTCTCACATTGCCAGTCTGGCAGCAAGGTGAACTGACTTCCCTCCATTTTTAGAGCTGCATTAAAAAAAATTGATAAGTGTCCTAGCTACATTTCAAAACTGCATATTAAGAACTCTCAAGTATCCAAGGGGTAATTTTGAGTGCAAATAAATATGTCTAAGAAGAATTTAGGGGGAACTATGCATCCTAACTCTTTAGTTCCATAGACATTGATTTATTAACAATTTTCAACTGAAATATAGTTCCACATGTAAATCCAGAATTCTTTCTTTCTTTTTTTTTGTACTCAGGATTAGAACTAAAGCATCACACATGTTAGATATGTTGTACTACAGAGCTACATATCTGGTCCCTAGTTCTGCATGAAGAATTAACATGAAGAAAATTCAAAGTTCCTCTGCTGCTGACATGTGACCTTTATGCTATCTTAGCACTGATCTTTCATTTAATTTCAACATGATCTCTGCTTCACTTCATGGATTCCAGCATCATACTTAGACATGTGCTTGATCTGCATGTCCTTTCCATTATCTGTATTTACTTTCAATAACTTTGTGTTCTAAAATAGAGTTATCATCAGGAGTGTTATTTTCAAAGTATCATTTTTATCATTTTTAGAAAATCAATGAAAGAAAAGAACTTCAAATTCCTGGTTCTCTCTCTCTCTCTCTCTCTCTCTCTCTCTCTCTCTCTCTCTCTCTCTGTGTGTGTGTGTGTGTGTGTGTGTGTGTGTGTGTGTGTATTACGGGTTTGGATATGTTTGTAGTACAAAGGATTTGATAAAAGTTATGTGTGCTTATTGAACTTGTGAATATATACTGAGTCTCAAAATAGATGAATGCAATAAAATTAGGCCAATTACTTACTTCAAAGAGACACTTTTCCTAGAACTAAGGAGATGACTACCCAGAGGAAGTGATTTAGCTAAGTAAATACCTTATTATTCTGCAGATTTGAGGTAAACTCTATTTTCCATCATCCTATCCCTTCTTTTCAATTGGTTGGTAATGATACACCATTTCACCCTTTGAATCCTTTCTGAATAGGAAGTGCACCTACCTCTTCTTCAGGCTTCACAGTACCTGTGGATGATTCAAATCTCTCTCCCATATACATGAAATCACCCTCCCCATTGAAAACTCCCTTTATTTTATATTCTCTTCTTCATTGGTTTTACCTAGGAGCTCAGTTTCCTAGAGTCAACTAATGAATCCTGAGTTAGAATAACTACCAGAATCACATAGAACAAATTGTAGGTAAGAAATTGTTTTCCAATAGGAAATTTCTTCATTAGAAAAATACTAATGCTAAATATATTTCTTTCTTAATTTTCTGATGTGACTCTATTTGATTATGGCTTATTTTGCAAAAGACTAACCTGTCATTGGGTGAATGCCCACATTTCACCCTATATTTTCTATGTATGTTACAATAAAGGTTTGATCCAAATCCATTGGAAACTTTCCACGTTGCTTACTGAGGACGTTATCCATCCAGGATTTACAGTTGCATTTCTTTCATTGTACTTGATTGCATGTCTTTGGCACCACAAAAGACTGCTTATCAAAAATTGTCTCCTTCCTTACATTATCTCCTACATCTCTGCTCATATTCCTTGCTAATTTGTACCTTTGAGTTCCTCTTTGGTTCTTCTATCTACCCATTAAATAAATGATCATTAGAGATCTATTAACTAATGTACAAAGTCTGTCTGCATATCTGATTTACCTTTTTGGCTTTGAACTTAGCTATCTTTTTCTTCCCAGGGAGTTATCCTGACTGACAATATCTATTTCCACTTACCTGTCAGCAGACACTCACAAAACCACAATATAACCTAAATTGGGTTTTCAATAACTATTTTCAGGCTAAATGTAGTGGCACATGCTGTGACCCCAGCAGTCTGAATTCTAAAGCAGGAGTAATCATGATTTCCAGGGAAGCATGTTCATATGGGTTACATAGTGAGTCTCTGTCAAAGATGAAAAAGAGAGGGGCAGGGAGAAGAATGAGGAGGAGGAGGGGTGCATGGGGCAGAGCATGGAAAGAAGGAGAAAAGAGGAAAAGGAAAAGAAAATCACTCTAATTTAAGTCTTCCTTTTTCCCCTGCCAAGCGATTTTGTGATATTCTTTACTAAATCTCTGAGGGAGGTCAGAGCTGATGTTGACTTACCTCTTTCTTCTCCATCTGCACATGCAACATGTCAGTAAATCTCAACTCTATTACAGTTCTCTGTTTTTATCACTACCTTCCACTAACTTTGCAAATTTTCAAAAAATAAATAATAAAACTAGTTTTCTGTGTCTGTAGCTTTCAGTATCGCCTCTTCCACTAAACAGGTACAATGTTAGCTGGTTTATTTTTCTACCAGAAAACTTTTTCTTTTAGAAAACAAGATTTTTAGAGATGTTACTTTGTCCCTTTTGGTTCGTAAGATTTTAATTTCTTAGCGTCGAATATTTCAACTAGTAAAGTTTTCGCAATAATCCAAAGTTCCATGTTCCAACGACCTTGAGGTATTTGTGACTGCTCTCATAGGCCAGTCACCTTGATGTCTTTGTACTGTGACTCACACTGTTCTTCCCAATGGGAATATCTTCCTCGACTGAACTCACATCCAGCTTTCTGAGTCATGGGAAATAGAAAACATCTGAAATTAGCACATGTCCATATGAAAGGTATCAAAATATTGACATCTTTATCCTCATCTTCATATTTTGTAAACTGACAAAAGTTGTGCCTTATATTTCATGACTAAAATGGAGGTTTCATAAAAACTCATTAAAACTAAAATTAATTGGTTAAAACTTACATCTTCCTTAAACCATTATGATCAACTCGTTCCACAAACACAAGGGGAAAACATCTAAGGTATTCAATGGTGTTTTAATAATTACAGAGGTCACTGAGACTGAAGGTATATGCAAAATACCAGATAAGTTCTCAGAAAGTGCTATCTTCAGTGAATCCTTCAAAGTAACTTCTGAGTTTGTAACTATCTCTTTATGCGCCTGTCACTACTTAAAATGATCCTTTGAATATTATTGTAGCAAGCAGCTCTCTGAGAACTGGAAAAGATTTTTAAAATGCTCTCATCTTTATCTTTCTTCCTCTCATAATTTACAGACAAAACACAACACACACACACACACACACACACACAATCATACATACATCTACATACATACATGGCCACTTCCTATCAGATTAAGAAAATAAAACAAGCATTTAATTAACTCTCTCTCAAACAGAACCCTGGAAAGGCCAATTTCAACTCTGTTTTTGTACTCCCAGGTTTGGAACAAATGCATTCATTCTGCCTTTGTGTTATCTGACAGTGCTTATAATGCCCAGAAAAACAAACACTATTGGGTTGATTTTTAAATGATTGGGTAACTGGCTGCTTGCTTTATAAAAATGTTAATTAATATAATTCTAAAAGTATTTTTATTGTCAAAAACTGCTCTTCTCATGCCATTGCAAAAGAGATCAATATTTATAACAAATCTAAACATCAATATAAAACCTGGACAAACCTAGAAATATGTTTTTTTTAAGAACAGGGGCTTAGTGAAAAATTCAACTTCAAAAGACAGACAAAAGCAGTGATCTCACACCACTCACTCTAAAGATGGGACATTAAACAGCTCACTCATCCAACTGGAAGCCTTGCTATGCCTAATGAAAGGAGCTGTGCCTCTGTTCTTCAGCCACAGGATGCTTTGGTCATGATTCCTGTGGATACAGCCAGGGTTAAAGATAAAAGACAGGCAAATGGTGGCATTGAGTTGTTGATTCAATGTTTCTTCTCAAACATAATTTTCAACAAAACTTTAAGGTGCACAAATTCAAATTATTTGAATTTTATCCAGTTTTGAGCTCATAAATAGTTACTGTCAGAAGCTATCAAACAATATGTTAATTGGTATTTTTTCCATTTGCAAAATATAAGATAATGAGATATTCAAAAATTATGAAAAACGAGACTTTTTTATTTCTGGGATAGTTTTTAATGTTCATGAACTTTTCTTTGTTAATATTATCTTTCTATCTAGCATATATTAGAGACTCAATACCTAATGTTTGAGTTTTTATTTCTTAACTCATCACTATTCCAAATACATAAAACATTAAAAAAAATGAAGCAAATGAAATTTTGACATTTCACTAAATAATGATAAAAATCACTTTGCACAGTGGGAGAAGTTATTTTCTGCATCAATAAAAGTAAAATTACATGATCTCAGTAAAATATTTCTCATTATCTCAGGCCAAGAACAACATTTCTCTAGATTGTATTCCAGACAGGGTCATTAATATGGTCATGCTCTAAGGCCATCTTTTCCATTCCTCAACTGTGAGAGGTAGCAGTCCTTCACGCTCTTCTCTCTGATAAAGTCCCAATACTTTAATATTTCCCTCTGACCTGATGACATTGTTCTTAGTTTGTGAGACAATAAGCATGCTTAGGATCTCCACAAACTGAAGACACTGTCTAAGGGCCCCACTTGCTTCCCATCTGGCTTTCCCCCCAGTATTTATTCAGATCTGGAGAGGCAGTCAGGCTTAGCAGGACTCGCCATTTGCATTTCTTCCACTCACATCCACTTGCCTGCTCATGGTCTTCCCAGAACACTGCCCTCATTCCCACACTCTCATTGGTCAACTCCTTTTCATCAGTTTAGGATTCCTTCTCACATCCTGACAATGGGAATTAATAGGCAGGCAACTGGTTGTGATGTATAATAGACATCTGAAAATTATAATATATAATCTTGCTTCCTTTTCTTACTCAAAAAGCTAGCTTTTTATTTAGTTTTTCTATCCCCAGGAAATATGAAGTTCAAATTCTCAGTCCATAAACTTTATACTCTATTTTCTTTCTCACTGCATATCAAATAAAAAAAAAAAAAAACACTGTCATACTTAAAAAAGAGAGGGGCTGAGGAGAGGGCTCAGTCACTAAAGTGTAGGGCATGGAAACACAGGAGCCAACTCAGAGCTTGACTCCCACTTAAAAAACAAGTGCATGGGCGTGCATCTGAAATCTAGTTGCTGCAGTGGTGAACACAGGCAGATTCCTGGAGTTCGCTGGCCAGCCAGCCAAGCTGACTCAAGAAACATCAGGCTTAGTAGGAAATTCTGCCTCAAAAAATAAGGTTCAGAGCAACTAAGGAGGACATCTAACTCATCTGTTGGCCTCCTCTTCTACGTGCTCACACACACACACACACACACACACACACACACACACACACAGAGGCACACACACACACCCTTATTTGTCTGGATATGTGTAGCATTCTGTTCAGTCTATTCTCAAAACAGTAGCATGTGACACTCCAGCTCTTCTCTTTCACATTAAAGTAGAACCCAGTTCACACAACGAGCTGCCCCTTTTTATATTTGAGGTTATAGTATATAATTACATCATTCCTTCCTTCATGTTACTCCCCCAAACTCTCCCATAAGCCCCTTTCTTGCTCTCTTTCACATTCATAGCATCTTTTTTCATTAATTGTTATATGTTTACTTTTTTTTTGAGACAGTGTCTCTCTACAGAACCCTGGCTATCTTGGAACTCACTACATGGACCAGGCTGACCTTGAACTCACAGAAATCTGCCACCTCTGCCTACCGAGTGCTGATATTAAGGGGGTGCACCATCACACCTGGCATATGTATACTTATATACATAAATATTCCCAAATATTACCTGCTCAGTCTGTGTAATGTTACTTGTACATTTATTTTTGTCACTGACCATTTGGTATTGGATAAGTAATTTGTATGCCTCCCCTGGGGAAGACTATTTCTCCTGTTTTCAGCATTTTCCATTTGCCTGTAGTTCTTCATGTAAGGTTGAGGCCTCATGCTCCTCTAAGCTGCATAAGCTCATTAAATCATCCAAATACTCTGGAATTAAGGCACTTGCACTTTGGATTTCTAGAATGTTCTTCTTATATATGTTTAGTGATCTTATTATTTTAATTTCAAATCTCTGATCCAGTTCCATTTTCTGTGTGGGACCTTTCCTGATTTTCTACTAAATGTTCTATCCAACTCTTTAATACTTCACATCTCCGATTTCTTGCTTTATTTTATAGTTAATCATTTGTTATACTGTAGCTTTTTCTTATTGTATTGCTATTTTTCTTCTTTACGTAAGAAAGTAACCTGAAGACAGCAATTAGTCTGCACATTTAAAAAATGCACAACTAGAAAGTTTGTCATGCATTTTAAAGAGTCCTGTTTATTGGCAACAATTACTTAACACTGTTATCAAGGTAACATTTTAGCCTAAAACATTCTTGGTGCTATACATATATAATACTTGTTGAGTGAGCATTATACTAATCTAGAATGCAAGCTGTCAAAAGCTAGATGGTGTATTCTAGGAAGATTTACTGAAAAATAAACACAAATTTATTTTCAACTTTTGAAAAAAAACGTTTAGATCATAGGAGAATCAAAATTTCAGAGTTTAAAAATAGATGATAATTTAGGAACATTTTTAAGGCATTAGGTATGTTTATGAAGATCAAAACAAAATTATAAATATTTAATCCAGTAATTATAATTGAGTTTGAGTTTCATTTAGGGAAGTTTTGATAATGATTATAGAATCTCTTTAACTAGATATTCACCATTAAAGTGTATTAGAAAATGCATAATTTTAATCTTTATCTTGTGGTCTTGAGTATTGCAAACCATGAGTCTGTTAGCACTTCAATCTGTTGATCAATTTAAACAGCAGATTTTAAATTACTGTAGTTAATATTTCCCTTCTTCTTGAGATGTTTTAGTGTAACATTTATGTCATTTGGATTTATGTGAAAATTCTCAATTTGTTTGCATAGACAATCAGATATATTTTAGACAACATTGATCATTGCTAAATTTAATTGACATTTTACATTAATGCTGTGTATCTGAATAATATAGACTGACAAGAGAACATCCCCAAGGTAGAACTGATGTACTAACAAAGAATCCAAGTGTGTGAGAGTGTTTAGGCTGTTAGCTTTACTTGATGTGATGATTCACCAGCAAGACATGCAATACTTATTTACATGCTATTCTGAGAATGAACCTGTCAACAAACAAGTGGATAATCAACCATCTTTCTCTCCTTAATCTTAACAGGTCTAATAGCAAGTGAAAATGTTGGATAGAATGGAAATTATCCGGGAAATGGAAATTATGTTCCTCATACCAGCAATAATAAGACTCCTGAGTGTCTCATTTGTCAATAGCAGAAAGAGACAAGGAGCCTTACTATGGGATCCCTATTGGAGAATATGAGTTACCACTTGTAGAACAAGGATTGCTAATGACCTCATCCACTTTTCAGGAAGTCATAACTTACCCCGTATCCACAGACACATGTTGAAAGTACGGTCCTCTACTAGTAATCTTATTTGGGGAGAAAGTAGGAAATTTAAGAGGAGGGAGAGCTGGGTTTTTTTAATGGCATGGCCTCTATTGGATTGCTCTGCACTATAAGTATATGACAGCACAAATTGAACTTGGTGATTTCCTTTTTTTTTTAAAGGATGACATAAAGTTAGGAAGAGTTAGAAAGAAGCATGGAGTGAATTAATCATCATACATTGTATGAAATTCTCAAATAATTAATGAAATACTATACTAAAAATAAGCCAAGTATTTTATACCAAGGTAGTAAGACATGTTTTAGAAGCATCTGAAGAATTAGCAAGAACTTACCTCAAACATGGAAAGGCATAACTTATTTGAAATCCATTTATTTGAGAAGAGAACTTGGGTACATGCTAACATGATGTCACTTGTGGCTGTTTCCCCCTAGATTCAGTCACCCACAAGCTCAGAGACCACCATAGCCACAGTTTGAACATGTCCAGTTACCTCTCAAATTACAGTGACCTTGTGACCACCCACATATTGTTTGTTGCCAGATATGAGAACTAGTGCTGAGGCATCATAAAAACCTCTACTCAGATTTCAAAGTAAGGGTTGGAGTCCGGATAATATGTACCAATTCAAGTCCACACATGTGGAAGCTAGTGGAAGTCAATAAAGGAATCTGTGAGAAGGAAATCTAAGCTGCAATGAAGACCCGAGGAAGTTATAGACATCAACAATGTGGAACACTGAACAAGAAAAGCTATAAGAAAGGGGCTAACTAAAGAGAGGAATTATATAGGCTGCAGCTAGAAAGGTTACAGGGATGAGACTGTCAATCTTTTGGGAACTCATTATGCTACTACATGTCTCAGAAATTAGAAATGATTAGACAGATATTAAAAATACTTTTCCTGTTGCATTTTATTCTTTCTTTGGTATGAACTCTCCTTAATATACCAAAGCAAGAATAAAGTTCAACAGAGAATGTATTTGTTCTCTGTTGATCTTAGAATGTGTATGTATGTATGAGAGATAATATCTAATCAAGAATAAAATGCACATATATACGTTTTTTTGAGACAAAGACTGCCTACCTAGCCCTGGCTATCCTGGAATTACTGAGTACACCAGGCTAACCTATATAGTCAAAAGTTTTCCTGTGTCCTACCCAGTCTGCGGCTGCACAGACCCAAATAAATATAAAGAGGCTTATATTAATTACCAATTGCGTGGCCTGAGGCAGGCTTCTTGCTAGCTATCTCTTATGAATAAACTCAGCCCATTTCTATTAATCTATATGTCACCATGTGTTCCATAGCTTTATCTGTGTTGCTCCCTGGACAGTGGGATGGTGTCTCCCTCTTAGCCTTTCTTCTTCCTGTCTCACTCTGCAATTTCCCTCCTAGCTGTAACCTGATTTGTCTTAGGCCAAATGGCTTTATTTATCAGTCAATCAGAGCAACACATATTCAAAGCGTGCAGAAAGATATCTCACCGCAAACCTAGAACTCAGAGAACCACCTACCTCTGTCTCCTTAGTGCTGTGTTTAAAGGCATATGCCATCATGCTCGACTTCTCTTTGTTATAATTTTTATCAATCCTCTGGAATGGAAATGTTTACTCTCTGTATTTGACATTGCAGATGTATGTTTGATTTTAAAGGAGCTTTTGCTAAGAGTTTGGCTTATGCATAAGAGGAGATTCTGCATTTAGACATTTGAACAATATTAGGAATATTTAGACTCTAAAGACAATAGATGGACTAAGTGCCTCTTGCATCATAGTGGACAATGAGTCTTTGGGGTCCAGTGGTAAATATCATGTTTTTAGTATGAAATGTATTTTCTGGCTTGTGTATTGAAAGGTTTGATTCCCAGTTTTGACACTGCTAGCTAGGATGTTGGAATTATAAGAATCTATCTTAAGTAGAAGAAATAGGTCTGTAGGGAACTCTCTGCAACCTTCCTGTCACTAGTTGAACCATTTTTTTTTATTACTACATGCTCACAACCATCATGTTCTGCCTCTGCACGCATAGGACCACTCAACCAAGTATCTATGAAACCAAACCCCAAATAAAGCAACCTATAAAACAATAAGCTAACAGTCAATATTATATAAAATTTCCCTCTTTATCCTTTTTAGTTGAAAGCCTAAATCCTTAAGTCTAATGTTTTAAATTAAAAGAACCATGGGTTCTACATTTGTTTACTACTGAATTATTGTTTGTTAAGAACTCAGCCAAGTCAAATATGACTATTTGTATTTTTAATTGTTCTATATTAAGGAACACATATGCATAAGAATCAGGCTATGAGGCAAGTAACATAATCTTAAGAGAGCTCTTCACTTGTTAATATTTTCATGAAATTTAAATTGCATAATACTACCTTAATTAGTATATACATGTGTTCTGTCTACCAGGTCACAATATCAAACAGGATATACTACAGGTATATTTTAATTTCCCTCTCCAACTCATTTGTAATGGCTTCCTGCTAAGTTCACTTAATTAGACACCTGCTGTACTAGAGCAGAAACTAGGAAATGCATATCTTTCTTCATGTTGATGAAATAATTTTCTCTTTAGGCACTGAAAGTTATTCCCAGAGGCAAGTGGTCTTGCCTTTTAACAGATGAGAATTGCTTATAATCAGTTATACCCAGTAAAAACTTTAGACTGCAATAATATTATCTCATAACTCCAAGATTTAAATTTCAAATATTATAATAGTATTTCCTTCTGCACCATTGTTTTCTGGATCTGGGATCCAATCCAAAGTCATACATCATATGTATGACTCTTCTAATCTCTTCTAATCTAAAATGTTGCTAGCCAATGCTTCACTTGTTTTCAGAGTTTTTAGGTAAAATTTACATGAACTAAAATATGTAGTAAATTGGCAAATAAATGTCTGTCATTGACATCACTCTCAAGATGTCAGCTACCTCAGCTCTCATTATATGTGGAACACTGTAGTATGCACTATTTTGTGTTTTATGCCTTTTACTTTCCATAATAACTTTGTGATGCACCCATGGATTTATGTGTATCAGTGTTTATAGTTGATTATTTCTGTATAGCAACTGCATACATTAATCCTTCCATTGTAGCTGTTTAAGTTACTATGTTAAAATTGTCTTGACTTTTTTATGTTTTATTACATTTGGTGTAAATATGTTGTATATCTTTTAATTTTTACTTTTGATTGAAAAAAAATTATGCAATATATATTGATCATGCTTTTCCCCTCCCCCAACTCTTCCCAGATTCCCTACCTCCTCACCCACCCAAGTCTACACCCTCACTTCCTCTCCCACCACCTCTTATTGAGTGACAGGCCACATTGAAGCCATGTGACATGGCTTTCCCAGCTCAGGCCTCTTAGCAGTGACTTAGAGAAAGAAATAACAGTATTTTGAAACTGGATATCAAGTATTTTTGTTTTCACTTAAATGTGGCTCAGCCTGTGTGCCTACCTCTCTTGATTTTGTGGCTTTGCTGTTGTGACCTAGACTGAGGCAGTAAGGAATGCAGTGGGTGAAGAGAGCAGTGTCCAGTGACAGGACCTATGGGGTTGGGGGTGCCCGTGTAAGGTGTTTCTGGTCTTCATGTTTCCATACTGGTAGCTGACGCGTTCTGGGCACTGTAGGTGTAGCTAATGTTGTGCTGGTGATTCATCTGTCCTCTGCTGTGAGTCTTCTACTGCAGGGTAATAGAATAAAACCACTTAAAAAGGCGGGGGAGGGGGGACAAAAAACACATGAAACACAGGAATGTGGCTTAGCTCTCTCATACAATAAGTACATTTCATTTTGCAGAAAATTGGCAAATGGCTTCCAAACTGGTTGATCTCTACGTCCGTTCTTCCAGTCTTGTGCTAGAGTTGCCAGGTCTAGAACAAGCAAGCTGAGGAGGTTTGAAAATATCACTTAGGAATTAGGAAGATGTCAAAACTACTACTTAAGGAAATGTAGCTTTGACTTACATACCCTTCTGGTATGATTTTCACAGATAAAAACTTCTTATTAAAAATTTGAATTAGACTTTTCAAATATCAAATAAATACCCAGACTCTCTTCTTACCATTTAGCTTCCTGAAGCTTATGACCTGCTAATTACATAGTTTGTTGGAATTTAAAAACAATCTCCAAGATTTTATAAGCAACATTATTTCATTCCAGTTTTTACAGGGCTCCTATAAACAAATATTCAGGGAGAAACACCTGAATTGACAACACATTCTATTATCCTCTGTTATCAGGTGTGACAGTCCAAGACCGATTATCTAGGACATGCTACTTTGGTAATAAATGATTCTTTTAGTTAAGTTGTAATTTCAAATAATGTCTTCATTTTATTTAACATTTACTTGGTTTACTCTTGAAATTAGTGTTCCTTAGGTAGAAAAACTTCTCCTTTCTAAGAATCTTATTTCTTAATTTCATTTAAGTTTTATTTGTGTTGCCAACTGAGAGCATTTTTAGAAGTGAGATATCACATTCTTAAACCTTCAAAGACAGCTGCAAAGGAAACTCTCCAGAAGGACAGTAAAACCAAACCTGGCTGCTCTGTTCAGAACGCTTCCTGGAAATTGGCTTACTTAGGGAATATACAGTTTTCATTGTGTACTAAACACCTCTGATTGACCCCAAACCCCAAGCTCTAAAATAATAGCTTATTTTATTTTTCCCAAGGAAGTGGGTATCAAACATTTTGTCACCTTTACATCTTGAAATATAAAATATAGTATCTCACATATATGTTAGCACCTTGTTGTTATATGAAGGGTCCCAACCAAAAAAAAAAAAAAAACTTACTGAAAATCATGATTTCTCTCAGCAATTAAAGTTGCATGAGTAAAATAGACTCCTAAGGGATCATTTCTCCCCCAAATAATAAGACTGCCTAAATATCCCCTCACTAGCTCCACACTGTTCCTGCTCTGTGCTCCATCATCTTCTCCATTAGTTTCAGTCTCTACACTTAGCTTCTTGGTCTACGTCAAAATCATTCACCATTTTCGAGTGCAATGATGACCATGTCCCTGTCCCTCCTCTGACTAAAATGTTCTGTTGTCACCTTCTCACAGCAGTGCACAGTTCAAAATACATTTCATAACTTAACACTCTAAATTTCCCATGCTCTGACTCCCGTTTTATTAATGACTAAAATACTTTCTGTAACTCTATTTACATCCTCTAATCCATCTCTCCTTTTTACCCGTTTTCTATCTCTTCTCTATTTGAAATCACTTTACTACATTCCAGCTTTCTAATTTCCCTGTTCTCAATCTGTGTGGTCTCCATGCATGTTTTTTCCTTGATCTGAAACATTGTACAACCACTTTCACACTACACCTGTTGCTTGCGACTTTTTATCTGTGCTGTTGTGACTTGGGAAAGAGGCAGAGATACATTTAATCAGTGATTAGAATTGGCCTCTCTGATGATGGGCTACTAATACTGAAGTTGAGAAAGTATCTGACATGTAAAGATACATGGATATGGTCTAGCAAGAGTAGGGATGCTGAGTTGGAAGAACTATGGGTCCTCGCACTGTATGAAAATGTTGGTACAGCTGGAAAGCTTTTTATTAGGGAGAGCAGAGTAAGAGTAATGACAGTCAATGAAGCTATAGGGTCTGAGTATTTTAGTTTACAATCACTTTTAAATCATAGCAAAGACTTAATTGTGAAAATAACTTAATCTAAATGTTTTGAATGAGTTTTCCTGTGAGCACTGGGAAGGTTTAGAAAGAGAAATAATAGCTGAAGGACCCACCCGTTACCCAGGTAGGTGAGCCAGGAAGAGGGTGATGAGGGTTTGAGCGAGGGCTGGAGCACTGGAGGAGAAATATACTACACATACGGATTACATTTTATGAGAAGAGCTAGTTTGAATTGGCTGTAGATAAGGCTTGGGAAACTATTGTCGTGCATTCAGGTAGAGAATTTCAGAAACGTATTTTTCTGTAAGTTCTTGTTTTTGAAATTCTGGCATTTATTTTTCAGAAATGGTGACAACAGATTGACCAGTACAAAATAAATAAATATGAAAAAGAAATACTTTAAGCTTATTACCCACTTATTTTAACAGCTTTTCCTGTTATTTTGAGTTCAGCAGTCCCAGGGATATACAATTTCACTCACTGACAGACGAAAGATGCTTATTCTTCTTCCCAACCAGGCAGAGTGGGAGCATGACATTAGATGAAGCTGACTGATGCTGGAGTGTACAGACTGCACACACCAGGTCTTTAACCTGCGATTGCTCGTAAGCCACGGAAGATTTTTATCATGAAAAAGTTTTTTTCTAAAAGATGTTTAAAGGTATTTGCCTGTGTACTTTATGACCGCTGGGTAGGAGTTGGGGAGAACAAAATTACAACAGAAAGACAAGCCAGAAACCACAGAAGATCTTGACAGAACAATGCAGGCATTTTCTTGTCAGACTCCTTGACTCTACTCCCCACTCCACCACGTGAACCCTATGCACTTCCCTCACAATCTCACCTAAAATCTTCTCCATGTCTCCTTTCAATGTGGTTTCTAGGGTTCACCAGATGCAAAATTCAATATACTTCTCATAATTGGATTTGTTGTCTTCATAAACACCATGTTTTCACTAAAAAAAAATAATCTGTGTTCTTCAAGCAATCCTTAACTAAAGTTAATCATCTTTTTAGTCTCCCTGAAGACACATTAGTATCTATCCTACAGAACATTTTTACATTCCCAGTAATTGGAAAGAAAGTAATGTGTGCTGTTTAAGATAACTTTTCAGATTAAAAAATAAATAAATAAAAGAAACCTGTATGAGTCAACTTGCTAGATATATGACCCTGGCAATCCATAAGCTCTTTATTGGTCATTTTTTTTTCCTTTTGGGGGGACAGAGAAATCAATAGTATCTATCTTACAATGTTGTTGTAAAATTATCTCATAACTCTATGTAGCCCAAATTAAGCACTAGATTAAAAAAATGGTATTGATGTATTTGTTTATTGAAGTTCACTTTAAATGTTATAATTGGAAAACTGTGTATCACTTTGACATATCATCTTAAATAACATGTCATACAATCATGTTGTTGTTATGGAAATAAGACCTTATTGTATTTTAATATATGCACACCAAAATAATGTCATATATAACAACTGTCCTATCAGTTTGCCTATATCTTTTGTATAGTTCTTGCCACATTCTTTTTTGAAAGAATTATATATAATGACCTAACCTAACCTATTCTCCAGCCCCAGGTCCAGATACTGTAGAATGGGCTATGACATCTTTTCACATTGCTCTACATGTGACTCCTGCTAAATGGCAGCTGATCCAGTGTTCTCACAAGTCCCAGATAATAATTGTGTAATAAATGGACTTGGAATCAGAGTAAAAGAATTTGATACTTTGGGAAATGTGAAACCAAAACTTGGAAAAACCATGTTAAAGTCTGATATATTCCAAAATAGAGAAAAAAATATTACAGGGAGATAGGGAATGTTAATTCTATGTACAGAGGAAAGATAAGATATCATTCTGTCTCTTACTAAAGATAATATAATTTTAGTTCATAGCCTTTTTGTTCCTGACATTAATACATTTGATTTCTGGCTATGCTTCCTGCTGGGTTTCTTGATGAGGTAGATTGTAGCCTTACATGAGATCACCCCACGTTTCAGTAGATTCTGTCACTAACAAATAAACTATCTTTGTTGGAAATGATGTGCCTCTCTCCTTCCCTGTAATGCTCTTAACTCTGTGAACATCTTTCTCTCTAACATCCCTAACTCTTGGCTCAGTGCCTCACACAAAGTAACACTAACAAAGGAAATCACTGGAGTCTATACTCTTGCAGATAGTAGATTTGGACTTAACAGTACTATACCGGTACTGGATTGGACTGATTCAGACATGGTTTTAAAGGATGAAAATGGTGGCAGAGACTTTAATCCATCACTTGGGAGGTGGAGGAAGGTAGAACTGCTTGAGTTTAAAGCCATCCTGGTCTACGTAGTAAGTTCTAGATAAGCTAGGACTAAATATTGAAACCTTGTCTCAAAGAGGGGAAGGGTTCAAATTAATTTTATTTTAAAACTTTATAATATCTCAAGAAAAGATCCCTGGAATTTTTTTTCCAAGATCCTGGCTTGTGTCAAATCTGAAATGGAAAATTACTATATAAGATTGAAGTATATGTAGAATAATTGGCTTTTCTTATAGTGCACCCGGCGCATTTAGGGAACACTAAAACACTTCTGGATCAGTACCATCTCCCGGGAAATAACAGCTTCTTTGAAGTTGAATGTGTCTCTGAGGTTCCACTCGTTAATGAAGGGAAAGCAGGTGTTTTCATGTTTTCTACCATAGAGATGCACTAAATTTCAAATCCTGAATCCCAAACGAATATTTCAAAGCCTTTGTGCTTTTAAAAACTACAGCATATATGGATTGCAGAATACAACTATTTGAAATATAATTTGCAGGCCTGGTCCTGTGAGGATAACAGTACAATGTTTCCATGGGGAAAACCATAGAGGTGTGCTATAAAGCCCAGAAAGAGGAAAACAAAGAGGAGAGAGGATAGAGGTTATAAGCCAGGGTCTGAGAGTCAGGAGGCTTGGATTTCAAATAAATTATATAAATCTAGTAACTAGTTGTATAATTCTAGCAAGTTACTCAGCATCTCTTAGTTTCAATTTTGTTGTCTAAAGTAAAAAAATGCGGATGCAAACTGTACTCTATAAGGCTTGGGGAAAATTTAATTCATTCTACTTAAGCAAATGCGCCAGGATAAAGAATAAATGGAGAAAAGATTTATGAATGGATGAAAATAAAAAAGTATTTTTACCTAAGAAAGACTTTACCTGATCAGTATGCAAGACAGAGGAAATGCAGTATACCATGCCTGGTTAGAGCCACGCTCCAAACTGGACTGTATACTGAGACAAAACACCTTTTACTGTCTGCCTATCATCTGTGCAATAGAAATAAAGGAAAGAGGTTTTTTTTTTTTTATTGTGAAGTTAAAGAAAGTAGTATGGGTGAAGCACACATACATTTTGTTTGTAGAGCTGAAAGGAAACCCTGCCTTGGAGATGCGAGAAGAACACTCTACCACTCAGCCAGATACTGGCTCACACTTGTACTTTTGACTGTGACTTGCATGTAGTACTTTGATGTGGTGACATTTGTTCTTCACGAATTTGCTTTTGTTTTATGTCATCATTATAACCCTCCCCATAGATGTGGGATCTGTGAACAGAGAAAGCCAATTTAGTATTATTAGGATACTTTAGAAAGAGTAGAAAGTCGTCCAAGTGATTTGATTGGAATATGAAAACAGCCTTTTAAGATTTTCTGTTGACAAAACAAAATTAACGTCACATATGCATCTGAGACAAAGAACTTCTACTCAGTACCTGAAAATAATGCAGTAGGGTGGTGCTGAAAAGGAAGAAGAAGGTTGGGATGCAGTTTTAAGTAAATGTCACGTCAAACCTAATGTTATTTCCAAGATAATTACTCAGCAAAATTAGTTTTGGAAGCACACACCTTAGTAATAGTATGTATTAACGGTTTACTCAACCATTGTCCTGTAGTGTGATGATGGCTTCTAATTATTTGTTATTATAATAAATACAGTAAATATGGATAATAACAACCTGGAGTAAATAGAATCTATTGATGAACCTTCAGCTATTAGCATGTAATTTTATACATTCACTTCCATTCTTATATATCTGACATGGCTATGTTTAAAGGGTGATATTTTGATTCACATATTTTTTTTTGTTTTTTGTTTTTTGTTTTTTGTTTTTCGAGACAGGGTTTCTCTGTGTAGCTTTGCGCCTCTCCTGGAACTCACTTGGTAGCCCAGGCTGGCCTCGAACTCACAGAGATCCGCCTGCCTCTGCCTCCCGAGTGCTGGGATTAAAGGCGTGCGCCACCACCGCCCGGCTGATTCACATATATTAATGTGAAGATTTGTGTGGCATTTATTCATTTGTTTTTTACACATCCCTAAAATAAATCTGAATAAAATGTATTTTATAACATTCATTTTCATTCTAGTATTTCATAAAGCAAGTAAAGGTTGGATGGGTTTGTTTAGAACAATTGAAGTGTATGACCTTCAGAAATGACCACATCTAATAGGTTTAATAATTACTTGTCTTGTTTTTGAATCAGCGTATTTAATAGGCCATAGGGAATTTGTTCAAATATAGGCTAAACAAAATAAGGGATAAATAATGAGCACAATTAAATAGCAACTGAAATCCACGTTATCCAAATAGATCCATCTCCAGGCTTAATTTGTCTCTAATCAGCAAACAATTCAGATGTCAAGGAAGATGATTTTTACTTGAATTATAAATTTCATTTCACTGAATAATCACATTAACTATGCTTCTCATCTCATCCAATTCCTTCTTTGTGATATTGTTTGAGACTTGAATATGAAATCACATCCAATACTCCATAAAAACAAAGGGAAGAAACTCAGGGACAGTCTTGGCCAGAAATTACAACCTTGACCTTAACAATTACACTTTCAATCTCATCCAAGTCCTGCCATCCTTATTCTGTTTTATTGTGAATCATAGTTTATTTTACATTTTTACTGGTTAAAGCAGTCATTATGCAAATGGAACATCTTTATCTTACAACAGTTATTTGAATTTGGTTCTGGTCAGCCAGTGTAGGAATCAGGTTTTACGAATTCTTTTGTATATCTCAATCTTCTTTAAAGCAACAAAATTAGCAAAAATGATGAGGGAGACTTTATTATGTTTTAAAAGACGTGCTAGTACAATAGTGGCACATAGCTTGTGGGAGTAACGAACCAGTATCTGATGGAATTTTTAAGATCCACTTCATGAGATGGAACCCACCCCTAACCCTGCTTGGAGGCCAAGAACCTGATACCAGATAGGTCATGGCTCTAGGGGAAAACTAAATACTATTGTTATACTAACTGAACCTAGCAACAAAATAACTTACAGTCATTCTGCTGTACTCATAGGTCAGTCTCACTGAGCCACCGTCAGAGAGGCTTACTCCACTAGTAGACGGGAATAAATACAGAGACGCACAGCTAGACAATATGCAGACAGTGGATGATTTTGAAATTTTCAGTCCTAAATTGGGCATCCATCAATTCCCTTCATTCAGAGTGAAGGGAACCCTGCAGAAGAGGAGGCAGGAAGAATCTAAGAACTAGGTGAGATGGAAGACACCAAGAAAAAAGGCCTTCCACACACAGTGGGACAGAAGCACATATGAGCTCACAGAGACTGAGTCCTAATTCAGAGCCTACCTGGATCTGGGCCTGATGGGGTCACAGAGCTGAGAGAGGAAGCAAACACAAGCCCACAGCCCTAACCCAGGTGCTACCTCCAACAATAACCACTTACACATGAAAAGTTAGTTTTGTCCAACTGAGTCTCACTGGTATACAAACTACTCTTAAGGCCATTAACAGATGGCCAGCCCAAAAGGAACGCAGTGGAATTTTGGGAAGGTTTTTCTTGATTTGCGATTTTGGTTTTTTGTTTGTTTGTTTTGTCTTTTGCTTTTGTGTATGTGTATTGTTTTTGTCTCAATGCTTTATCTGGGCTATGTTTTCCTTTTTCTCTTAACTTACAGGTCTTTTGCTTACATATTATGGTTTCTGAATTTTGTTTTTATGGGATTTCTGTGTTTGTCACTGTGAGAGTCTCTGTGTATATATATTCATTTCTTGTGATTTTTCTTTGGCCCCTCGTTTTTTGTTCTGTTTGTTTTAGTCTATTCAGGTTTGTTTGATTTTTATTTAATATTTTTAGATGCTTGTTTGTTTTCTAATGAGAGGGAGAAGGAGCAAGAAAAGGTGTGGACTCGTGTGTGTCAAGATGGGGGAGTATATGAGAGGAGCTGGGGAGGGGGAACTAAAATCAGAACACATTGTATAAAAAATATTTTCGATAAAAAATAATTCAGTTAATTTCAGATCTAGACATAATAAGGAATGCAGAAAGTACAGTTTAGAGAAATAGCTATTACGTGTACCATTTTCCCCAGAATTATTGACAATTTGAGTAGTAGTTATGAAAACAGACTAGGGAGTAGAACTGATTCCTTTTACACCAAGCTCAGTTCCACCCACATTACAAGAAGCAGCCTTTGCTTTTGATGTGTAATTATATCTGAGCATGCATTTCTGGAAGTGGAGTTGCTGAGTCAGGGGCATGATGCACATAGAAAAGTAATTGTTATTGTCGAATTCCCCTCCAAAGTGACTGCATCCATTTACTCGTACATCAAAAGTGAATGGATGTGTTTCTGAATGTGCTCAATGATACTAGAAGTTACAAGACATTATGACTCTGTTGGTTTGTTACAGTAAAACTGAATTTTCTTTGATGTTTACATTGTATTTGTATGAGTAAACTTAGTTTATTTTAAAAACCAAAATGAATCTAGGTATTTTTTTAATAGTTCTGCATGTCTATCTAAAAATGGTGCATAATAAAGATATGAAATATAAAAGTCATTCATAATGTATTTAAAAAGTATAGCCATAGCTATACTTCTGTTTTCAACGTTCAGAATTTTATCATCAGGATTTTAAGCTAACTAACACTAACAAAGTTTTATAAAATAGGAATTTGCATAAAGGTACATTTATATTTTTATGTTGCTTTAATGTCATTCTTTCCAGAAAAATCAGAATATACTCAAACAGAAACAATGCAGTTCCATCTGGAAACTCAATGTGAAACAAGTTGCCACTAAATATACACAAATTAAAGTACAAATACTATTAGTGTCATTACTGTTAATTTAGAATATCTTTCCAGAAGCTCTAGAGTCACTAAAACAAAACATGTAGATGAAATAATATTTTCAATAATAATACCTATGAATGTATGATGAGATTTTGTTCAAAAGTTTCAACGTTACAAATAATTCATTTGAAATAATATTTATTTATTAAGGAGGCAATAGTTATTGAGAAAATAACACAGCAAATTTTGTTTTTATAGTCTAGAGAATGAGAAATTTAAAAATAAATTATCTAACATATATTCTGACTAGTTAAGAAAATAGAAACCAAAACAAAGGCAAATTCAAGCAGTTGTTTGTGCGATCTGGTGTAAATCCCTTTTTCTCAAGTATGTATTCAACTGAAATCTTGGTTTCATTTAGAACATGACATGGCATGAGTTTCCTGTAATCACACGAACAAAAATTAAAATATTTTCTAAGGTCTCTCACCAACTTCACAAAAGAGGGAAAAACTCTTTCAGTCTCATTCAAATAGATTTTCCTTTACTTCAACACACAGACATTGACTTAATTACACTTTCTTCATTTTCCTTCTGTGATGATTTAGAATTCCCACGAAAGCCATCCTCTGAGCATACAATAGAGTGCCCTCTAGGTTAGCTTGGCCTGTGGGGGTACCCATGTCAGATGATGAAGATCGGATTAATAGAGATAGGAGACTAAGCTTAACTAAGAGCTGTGACCTGAACAGAATATAAAGGAGAAAGCCACTTGAACATTAATAGTCGTCTCTATCTCCTTGAGAGAGACCCTCTGCCTTTGGAAACAATGTGACCCACTCCTTACTTTTTGTTCATACAGCCATGCCTCGCTTTCCCTACCACAATGTACCTTCTAACTCTGGGCCAGAACATAATCTTCTTTTTTTAAGTTGTTTTTGTATGGTATTTTGTCCAATGACACAGAAATACTCTTCCTTAGTAGTGTCTTCATACAAAGATAGACAAGGGTGTTAGAAAAGATTGTGCATCTCCTCTCTCTCTCTCTCTCTCTCTCTCTCTCTCTCTCTCTCTCTCTCACGTGTGTGCATGCAATGTTAGTGAAATGCTTTAAATAGACATGAATGACTCTGTCTGCATCTGAAATTACTTGTTAATTTAGCAGCTCTGTGGGATTCTATTCAACAGAAGATGCAAGGCTTATTTTGCTAACAAAGCCAAGCTTGATTCAGTTAGACTCCCACAGGAAGTTAAGAGTATTAACTCTAAGTCAACTTTCTAATAGGAAATCTGTTCCTCATGGTACTAGTAGTTATGTTTGGGGGAAGATTCAAATTTATTACTATTAATTAAGCAAAAGCATTATTTTCTTCCAAATACCATTGCCTCTTTCTTTCATCAACATTTGTTTTTCCTGCATTTTCATTTGCTGGGCTATTTCTTTCAGGGAAAACAAATTCTGAAGTACTAAAATGTGGAGCTACTTAAGTTCTTCATTCTAACAGGAACAAAAGCGTCTGCTATAACAGGATGGCAAACTTTGTGGAGAGAGTTAGATGATAAACATTTGAGGCTTTGTAGATCAAACTATCTGTAAGAACCCATGTATACCATTATAGCTGGAAAATAGGCATCTATATTAATTTGGAATAACTGTTTCAGTAACGCTTTTACAAAGTGGGCCAGATTTCACCCATGGACCATAGTTTGCTGACTCCTAGTTCTAACACACTGTGCCTGACAAGAAAAAGAATTCGAGAACATTTTTGAAAGAGTATATTTTTAACTTATTTTATGTGTATAAGTGTTTTGCCTGCTTGTATGTCTGTGCACGATATTTGTGACTGGTGCCCATGGAGACCAGAATTGAGCATCAGATCCCATGGAACTGGAGTTACTGACAGTTGTGAGCTGACATCTGCACATTGGGATTCAAACCTGGGTCAGCTGGAAGAGTAGCTGTACCAGGCTTTTTCTTTGGGGTCGCCAAAAGGCTCCCAAATCATGACACAGAGACTCATTAGTTACGAGTGCTCAGCCTAACTTAGACTTGTTTCTGGCTAGCTCTTTTAACTTTTATTAATCTGTTTCTCTTTATCCACTTTTTTCCTCAGGGCTTTTTACTTTTCTTTCCTTCTGTATATGTTACTTTCGCTGCTTCTCCTGTCTGTCTGTCTGGCAGCTGCCTGGGTTCTTACTCTGGGCGTGTTTCTCCTTCTCTCTTATTTCACTCATTTATTTCTCTTTCCTCTGAAGCCTAGATTTCTCCTCCTATTTATTTGCTCTGACAGCCTGGCCGCTTATCCTTCTCTGCCTAGCTATTGGCCATTCAGCTCTTTCTTAGACCAATCAGATGTCTTAGGTAGGCCAGGTGAAACAAATGTAAAATATTTTCATAATTAAATAAATTCGACATAAACAAAAGTAACACGTCTTTACATTATTAACAAAGGCAGCAGAAACAAGTGTAACACACTTTTACACAGCTAAAGTAATATTCTACAGCACAGACAAATGTAACATGTCTTCACATAGTTAAAATAATGTTCCACAACAAGCAGCCCATGCTCTTACCTCCTGAGCTATCTCTCCAACCCCAATTTGCTAATTTTTAATTGATGCTATAGAGTAAACTGGTCTGTTTACTACAGACATAAAATATGTCTATTTGCTGATTTGAAGCTGAATTGCTTAGAGTGTGGAAGGAGAATTACAGACTCAAAGACAAATTACCATTGGCTGAAGGCTAAACGAAGCCAAACCCTTACTGTTGGGAAGACATTTCCCAACACTTCCTTGGTTCCCATTCCATCCTCTCTCCTTACTGGTAAACTGGGATTTATTCTCAGAAATGTCAATAGTCCTTGCTCGAAACCTAAAGTTGTCACATTCCTAAGAGCTGTCACTATTTGATATGCCTCTAACAAATAATATGAGTGGAAGTTTATTCAGTTTCCCAAAACTCTCTGTTTATGAGATTAAAAAAGAATTTAGAAAGGATAAAGGCTACTTTTGCCTTCAGTGCCTTATCTGTTTTTCAGTCTGAAATGCAGTTTTCTGCTTGATATTTCTCAGGTGTATTGTGACCTTGATGGTGAAGCCATGAGCTCAAATTAGAGGAAATTGAAAACTGGAAGACTGAGCTATGAACTCTTCTGGAAAGGTTCACTTGCCACTTTATGCTTGAGTATAGTTTTTCATTAGGAATGAAATCAGTACTATTAATTAAGCTACTGAAGCCAAATGTCGGCTACACATGGTTCACTTCAATATTTCCTTTCACTTTAAAATAGCGTTACTATTTATTGGTTGATAGTAAAGGAATCCAGTATTCTTTAAAAATAACTGTAATTATAGTAATTTCTTGATTCTATTCCTGTTTCTGATCTAATGGTTTCTCCTAAAAGCAGTTGTATTTCCGAACAATGTTTAGGTAACAGATTGAAGACATCTGAAAAATACATTCCCTGGACCAAGAAATCTTGGTTGGCAGGTATGTCCAGATTAATGATATCTGCCAGTGATATTCTCAGGAGGCATTTACTGACCCCAAGCTGGAGTTTAAAAGAGTAGGCATATGAAGTAGAAATTGAAAGAGCTCATAAAACCAATATAATAATAGGTTGGACAAGACACTGAAACACAAGGAATTGCTCTTAAAGAAACAGGTGGATTGCTGGGTCAGGGTACAGTACTTCACATTCTCTTCTTCAACCAACCAGGGAAAATGAGATCAGGGAGTAACACACCTGCTGCGGAGTAGGGAATACCTACCAGATAAAGATGGCCCCACAGCTTCCTGGAGGGCAGAGGTGTGCCATAGGATTCTTTTAAGATTCCCCTATTAAATTCTCAAAGCCCAGTGCAAAACCATTTCTTTCCTAAAACTTTTCCACAAGGATCAAATGAATTCTTCTCATGTCCCTAAGTAAAGGAATAAATAAGTAAATCCCCTAAGACTTTGGCCTTGCACACATGTGAGAAAGAGCATTAATTAGATAAATGAAATCCAGACAGAAAAAAAAAATCCTTCATGGTTCTCTGAACACTGTATACTACGATTAGAAATACTGTTTAATAATCAGAGACTAGGAGTTTGTAAGGCTGCTGACAAGGAAATTATAATTGGATTGCACATACTAGACTGTTGAAAAGCATAGATATTAATTTTTCTGACAGCTATGACAAAATGCCCAGCCAAAAGCAACATAAGAATGGGTGTGGTTTAGATCACTATTCAAGGGCACAGCCTCTGACATGATAGAGTGAAGAGAGATAAATATTTGTATTCCACTCAGGTCTCCTTTCTCTTCATTCCTTGGACCCCAGCACCTGGGGTAGAGTCAGGCCTAGTTACAGTGGGTCTTTCTTCAGATAAGGTTCTCTGGAAGTGCCCTCACAGACACACAAACAGGTCCAGAGGTTTGTCTTTTAGGTGATTGTAAGTCTTGTTGAGTCAACAATGAAGATGAACTCCACCTGATATGGATCAGTATGGTCTCCAGTTCTTCTTTAGGGTAAAGCAGAAAACATATAAAGCCTGTTGCATGAAGAAAGTGGGTTCAGATTTTTCTCTCAGAACCATTTCTGTGTTTTCTATTCTGAACTTCCTGTCTATGATCTAAAGTATGATGGAATGCCAAATTATTCTTTCCCCAAGGCCGTATTGCTACATGTTAATCTAATCAAAGATTTACTTTAAACACAATCTTTAGTCACTGACTTTCTGTTTGTCACTCTAGAAATAATGGACATTTTCATGCTTTGGCACACTCTGTAGATACCTCAGGAGAATTACTGCTTGTTCTCATTCTGCTAAAAACACAGGAGAGCTGTCAGCTGCAAGTCTATTATCTGACACTCACAGACCAGTCTAACATGTAATTACTCATTTACATTAACACTAGAACTAGTGACATAATATTTGTTATATTTTGTCTGATATAATATGAATCAATAAGTCACTACAAGTTTAGTTTCAGATACTTTGTGGTATATAAAATAAACTTTGTTAAAACCAAGAAGGTCCATGTTTGGCCTCACAGATGACTTGGATCCTGACAATCATAGTTGGATGATGGGAAGACCGGGGTAATGCTCCAGAAGCAATGGGACGCGTGAGCCTTTACTCTGCTTGCTGGTGAGAGTCTCTAAGAAGAAGATTCTGGGTTTCAGAAGGTGATTGTGTGTCACGCCTATGGCACAGACATTGCCTGAATATATTCCAGTCTCTAAGCCAGGCAAATGACTCCAATCAGACTTGGATTGTAAAGAAATTTTCATTTATGAATTATGTTATTTTATAATCTGGACTCTTTCCCCAAACCATCACTTAAGTGAACTGCTAGCAGTGTCTCCAGGCCTGGCTATGTATCTTCCACACATTGGTCTCAGTTACAGGATTCAGAAATGAGCCTGACAGGGATTCTGTTCTGATTGTCCACCAAGCTGGCTGAACATCAGCGATTACATTTAGAATCCAGCAATTCTTATTCAATTCTTTTTTGTTTTGTTTTGCTTTGTTTTTTTGTTTGTTTTTGTTTTTGTTTTTCGAGACAGGGTTTCTCTGTGTAGCTTTGCGCCTTTCTTGGAACTCACTTGGTATCCCAGGCTGGCCTCGAACTCACAGAGATCTGCCTGGCTCTTCCTCTCGAGTGCTAGGATTAAAGGCGTGTGCCACTACAGACCACCTCTCTTATGCAATTCTTATTCAAGCACATGCAAGAAGAATCTTCCAGGTGCCAGTGTAATGAATTCAATTTAACCCTTCTGAAGAGTACTGAAATAAAGGATGAAGCTTCAGACTCGTTTCTTCTCTCATACTTCATTCAATTGTGGCGTAACTCATCCCAGAAGTGCAGTGCATCACAAGAAGATGCCCATGCCCAATCATATCCATTTCAGTTAAGGAAAGGAAAGTTATAGTACTGTATAATATGCCAGGCATTAAAAAAAACAAAACAAAACAAAACAAAACCCTTCAGTTTGTTTCATTATCTGTGTTTGGATTGCTACCAAAATACAGAGAATAATGACATGGAAAAATAGTAGGAATCAAGAAAGACTTCATTTTAATGTGAAAAATTCTTTTGGGAGATAGTGAAGTCCTTTTATAGTTTTACTTCATATATACGTGTGTGTGTGTGTGTGTGTGTGTGTATGTGCTTTAATTGGACAGTCGTTACAAGTCATCACAGAAAAAAAAATGTCTTCCATGCTCAATTCATAAAACACTTTGAAGCAATAAGCATTATTTCACAACTTATTTCAATTTTGATGTCGCAAAAATTAAACTAGGAAATACATAGGCTTCTATGAAGGGTGAAAGTGCCCTCTTTTTGGTCTTATTTGACCTGGATGAAGCCATTTAACCATCTGTGTATTTGTTTCTCTCTTTCTCTTTTCTTATTCTCAATTATTAAATGAAGTTAATAACTTTGAGTTTTGCTTTAAAGTTTAATTCTGCATTAAGCCGGGCGGTGGTGGCGCACGCCTTTAATCCCAGCACTCGGGAGGCAGAGCCAGGCGGATCTCTGTGAGTTCGAGGCCAGCCTGGGCTACCAAGTGAGTTCCAGGAAAGGCGCAAAGCTACACAGAGAAACCTTGTCTCGAAAAACCAAAAAAAAAAAAAAATAAAAAAAAATAAAAAAAAAAAAAAAAAAATAATTCTGCATTAAAGGAAGACATTAATGTCAGTACATTTCCCTGGGATCTATGGCTGCAAGGTGCAGAGATAGAAGGAGTTATTATCTTTAGGGAAGGAACAGCAGACACACTTGAGTAGACTCACTTCCCATGAAGGTTCTGCTTCATTGGAATTGAACAGAGAGTGGTTACTGGAGTGGGCAGATGTGCACACACATATTCAGGCTGGTAAGCAGCAATATTGCAAATATTACTATTCCAGACACATAGCGACTTACTGACTGGATCAATTTGTTTCTTCATTCATTTATTCACAGCTGAATTCCACTTGCAATGCATGTGCCCAACATTTTTCCTGGCAGGTAGAGACAAACATTGCTTAGTTTGTGCTTTTAAAATGCCTTCCAAAGAAGATTAAATCCCGAACATTTCATGAATATATTTTATCAAGTATATCTCTATAAGGCTTATTTCACTTACTACTGTGAGATAATCAAATGCGGTTAAAGCTGAAGAGACTACACAAGACAACATTTCCTGTCTTTATTTTGACCTCCAGACCAGGTCTTTACTGCGTTGCTTTGTTCTGGGTAAGACCAGGACAGGTATTAATCCTCTATGCCTGTGAAGACTGCTCAGCTTTCAGTTTCTCTTCTATCTTCCTTTTAATGATAGGAGTGTAAGCTGTACGTCAAGAGAATTCTTCTACTTCATCCCTCTACTTCTCCCTAAGAAATCTTAGGTATCTAGTTTTTTATGCTCCTTTCTTTCCTTTTCTTTTTTCATTTAAGACATAGACTGACCAATTTCATTAAATCTGATAAAATCTTATCCAGAAGCTATGAAGGGAAATCAAAGTAAATCAGGTAGATAATGCTGTGTTGCTGTGCTGATTAATTTTTTTCACTTGCTCTTTGTAATTCAGTCCACTTAGATAGAGAAATGTAAATGAGCCATGAGATCAACATGGCTCATGCCCAGGCTGAACTTCCCACCTCTCAAATATGCAGCCTTTAGAAGTGGTGTGCTAGATAACATCCTCCACTGATTTCCCTTGATGGGAAAACAGTTGAAATTTCCAACTGTACGTTTTGTTAAATCTGATATAAAAAGAAAATACCTTCTATTTGGAAGGCGTTAATACCTGGTGGCAAAGTTAGTAAGATTTATCAAAGAAAAGTCTGAGAACATATCATATTTTGGCCTAAAATTCACGATGTTACTCAGTAATAATATGATTGTGGAGTTGAAGAAATTATAAAAGTTTCTAATAATGTAAATTATTCAAAAGAGAGAGATCCATTTGTATATGACATCAGGAATAGATCATCTTAAATTCTTGGCTCAAATCTAAAATGTGTCAAGGTAAATAATCATCAATCAGTTGTTCTGCATTGACTTTCAGTGGATCCTCTCTAAACTAGCCTGGATGAGAACCACTCAAAGAGACTGCTTTCAACATAACGGCATCAAATACACATAATAGAACCCTTTACAAGTGGGTAAGTGTTCCTCACTGATCCTGCTTCCAAGAGTGCCATCAAGTATGATTATTCCTCATAGAACAGTGATAATTTAAACTCATTGAGAATTTATTTTATGTCAGGTGATTTATCTTTTCCAAGTCAAATAATGTCAAGTAGATACTGCTAGATTACCAAGAGTCAAATGTGTAAATTAAGTTTAGCAATAACTAAGAAGCTTTCCCAGAATCTCAGCTCCTGAGTGACAAAGACAAGAGATAAATTAAGGCTATTCTGATTTAGGAATGCTTTTCTAAACCCTCACACTGTTCTGCCTCCTGTCGCAAGTACACATGTAGTTTAGAGTCCTTGTTCATTCCCTGTATTATCTTTCTCACTCATTCCTACCAAGGGTGAGTCAGGCTTTTACCTTCTCTGGCTTGTTCCCTCCAAGTCGTTACCAATGTTCAAGTGATTATTGTGTTACCAGCTTTTGAAAAGAATATTACATATGCTCTATATAATATAACATACAGTCTATAAATTATACCTCTACACTTACTTATGGACATTAACTCAGTCTAGAAATCTGAAGTGAGTTAGATTATTGTGGTAGTTTTAAGTGGCAACTTGGCACAACCTAGAGTCTCCTGAGAAGAGCATCTGGATGAAGTTGGTTGTGAGCCTGTCTATAAGGAATTCCCTTCCTCATTAATTGATGTAGGAAGACCCTCCAGGAATGTGGGTATCACTCTTCCTTAGGCAAGCTGTGCTGAGCTGTGAAAGGGAGAGGAAAACAAAGATGCCCTTGTTCTCTCTTTACACTTACTGAGTATGACTACCTGCTGGAGTTACTTCTTTGACTTCTCTGAAATTATGGCTGTGCCTTGGAATTATAGGCCAAGTAAAGCTTTCTATCCTGTGTTGTTTTTCATCAGAATATTGCATCATAGCAACAGAATGGAAACTAAAACAATTATAACATTTTTTATTCAACATGTTAACAAAAAGTAGGGGAATAAATAAAGCTAATGTTATTTTAGCCTTGTGTTTATTGCAAATATTAGTAAATACTGATGTAGCAAGCTTTCTTGTTGGACTACCTTTGGACCACTAGCCCACAAACAATGACCGAGGAAATTATTATTAGTTATGAAAGCTTGGCCTTAGCTTATGCTTTTTCCAAACCAGCTCTTATAACATAACCCATGTTTTATTTTAATTCACATTCTGCCACGTGGCTCGGTTACCTCTTCTTAGGACTGGACATACAACTTGCTCTGAGTTGGCTGACAGAATCACTCACCTGGATTCTTCCTCCCAGTTCCTCTCTCTGCCCAGAAGTCCCACCTATTCTCTCCTTTCTAGCTATTGTCCATTTAGCTCTTTATTAAACCAACAATAGTGACACATCTTCACACAGTGTACACAAATATTCTGAAACATGCTAATTTCAGAAAGAAAATTCAGTTTAGATAGAATTTGTCCACACTAAATGAAAAGAGATTTATTAAGTAAGTGTCTTCTGAAAGAATCTGTACACATAGGCTTGACTCTAAATACAAAACTAAGCTGGATTTTTACCACCTATGTCTAGTCATTCAGAACCAGGGGGCTCTTAATTGGCTTTGCGATAAGAGAATGATAATAAATTGGGAAGTTAACCAGAGCTGAATCACCACTGGTAAAAACATGTACCTTACAAAGATATTTTGTTGACTCTTAAAACAGATTTCTGGGAGAATTTATTCATTTTATTTATAATCTATAGCTTAGGAATTATTTAATAGCAAATATTAAAGATATCTTTGTTTAACTGTGTGAGTATCACTAACATAATTTAGAATGATTTCCAAATAATACTAAGAATAAGGTAAAATTATTAACCACTATAGGAGGGGCAGAAACTTGAGACTTTCAGACATTGTATAAAGCACAAGATTGGTACCATCTTCTCCTTGTACTTGGGATTATACATACACCATAGAAAGAGGCTCACCTGCAACTCACAGAAGCTCTGGAAAACATTTTCATAGTAGGAACTCTTTAATAAGTAAGAATTTTGGCTCTGTTTTGGGAAAAGTGTAAGAGAATGGAGTCAGTGCCTCTTAGGAGCATGTATATAAGAGATAACTAAATGCAAGGCAACAAAATGTATCAAGAGTGGGCTGCTGTCAACAGGCAAAGGAAGCAAAGACAGAAAGTTCCATTGTGCAGCATTCTGTCTCCTCTGGGCTGATTTGCAGATTGGGATCCACCAGTGTTGCCTGCAAAACTCTTGTCCAAAGACCTCAGCTCCAGTGCTCCAATCAAGGAGGACTTGATTGGAGCACTTGTCCAATGTCAATTCTCCCCAGCAGTTTGTGAATGGGAAAAGATAAATTCAAGTCTTGGAGCTGGTAAATCTCCTTCAATGCTAAATTCTGAGGTGAAGAATTGGCTTCTATAGTAAGAAAACAATCCCTTTAAAGAGAAGACAAAAGTCCTGGAGCTCAAACTCACAGGATAATATCACTTCGATTCAGCAAGATTTTGCGATGCCAAGATCTAGATCAGATATCTATGGACAGTCTTTTGTATCGATACAGTCTAGGGGTCTTGAGATGGGTTCATTTTCTCTTCCAATTAAACAATTAAAAGGCAGGCAATCTCTGAAGTGCAACAGAGAAATATCAAACACTGCAGATAGAATTGGCAGTTGAAGAAAGGTATTTATTGAGGGTGAAGAAACACACACATGCAGTAGCCAAACAGAAAAAGACCCTCTGTGAAGCAGAGGGAAGACTCAGAAAGCTGAACATCCAGTCTTGCTGAGGTCTGGGGACTGTAAGGCCCCTGAAGAGTTTTTCTTCTTTGCCTTACGGTTATTCAGTTTGATGACAAACCCAAAGGATGGTTAATTGGTCAGCAGCTGTGACTGACACTGTATTGAACTGCTGGTCCATCAGCAGGGGTCCTATTGGCAGGAGACAAAAGCTGCCAGGGTTTTGTCTCAAGTCAGGAGACTGAGGAAGAATCTGGTCAACTTGGAGATTCACCACCTTTATTACCTAGCCATGGCTCCTCTCCTTGTCTGCCTACCAGAGAGTCAACCTGCTGGCTTCTGAGTATCATTAACCCCATTCATGAGAATTCAGGAAAAGGTCAACCTTCCAACATTTCCTGCCTTCATTCTACTTCTAGTACTGATAAAATCTTCTTCCATTGTTTGCTGAGTGACATTGTGATGACATTGAGTTTGATGCTAAACTAATTGAATGGGAGGTAAGAGGGTGCAGAAAAGCAGAGATGACAGAGCAACACTGGTGAGCACAATTTTCTAGACTCTTGATATGCTATTTTCTGTTGTTTGTGTTGAAAGTAGTGAAAAGTAAGCAAAGACAAGACGTTTTACTCAATTTTCCTAGTTGAGAAAGGAGAAAAAAAAAATCCGGTGACTCCTGAATCCATCTTTGTGGTTCTGACTAGAGATTAAGGCATAAGTAGAAAATCAAGACGTGCATAGCTAAAGATTCAGATCAAGGTGTGCCCTGGGCCTCATCATCTGGCTTTGGTTTCCTCCTGAAAAGGAGCCTGACAAGAGGTTAGAATTGTGGAAAACCTCTTTACAGGAAACAGTTCGTCTCCGACTGGCACCAGGCTTCGGTGTTTTTCTTCTCCCAGCATGAAATTCCTGGGTAAATTCCAATTCTCTGGGGTGACTTGTTACACAGTTTTACATATAACAGCTATTCTGCTTTTACTTCTTATGCTGATCATATAAGTGAGAAACAAAGTGTGTGAAGATGCTCCTCTTACAGTATGATTATATGTGAAATAGTTTATCAGTATAAAGATGATCTTAGATTATGCATCCTCTTCTCTATCCTGAAAGTGAACATCTTCATTCATATGAACAGTCAATATGTTTTCTGATGATGAGTAACTTTGTAACACAGAAACATAAGAATACTCTCATATTTTGGGGCATAGTAAATCCCTCACACATGGGGAGCTGTGTAGAGGAGCAAGAGGCAGCTTCCAATTGTGGATGAACCTGGGCCTTAAGAAACTTCTCTCTCCTTTCCTGCCTAAGTCATGGTTGCAAAATACTACACAAGTCTGAAAACAAATTGAAACAGAACATCCTGGACCTTTTTTTTTAAGTATAGTTTTCTTTATTACTATTATGTATACATTTATGGTTTGTGTCTAGAGTACGTGCATAAGTATGTCAGAGCATGCGTGTAAAATCAGAGAATACCTCTCAGGTTCCAGGGATCAAATTCAGATCATCAAGTTTTGTTCAGTAAGTATTTTACGTAATGAACCATGCTTCTTCTCGAAAAAGTGCTTCTATTGTACAGACATAAAGTGCCAGGAGAAATATTAGGATCCAGAGGTAATGGTAAGATTGGTGTCCATACATTAATACAAAGTTTGAAAATTATAAAGCATGGGACTTGGATCAATGAAGAACAAATGCATTTAAGCATCTCACATTTAAGGCACAAAAGAAAGACAGGAGTTAATATCTCTATGTATACATGTATGTTGTTGTAGTCTCTACTGTTCTTTTGTGTGCAATGCTCAGTTACCTATCATTTAGAAAGACGGGACAGGGAGCAAGCTGGCTAGCCAGGCTAATAAAACTCAAGCTCCAGGTTTAAGTATGTGTCCCTGACTCAACATCTAAGGTGGAAAGTGACTGATAAAGACACTCAATGTCAACCTCTGGCCCTTATACTTATGTAAACATACATGTGCACAGACTTGCACAGACTTATGTAAACATGCATATATACAAATACCCCTATGCACTTGTAAGAAATGAAAAGACAAAAGAAAAGAAAATATTAACAAGAAAGAAAGCATGGCTGTGCACTTACTATCAATTAAAAATAAAGAAGATGAATTTTGGAAGAAAGAATATATTACAATACAAAACTAGTGTGTGACGCAGTAGCCCACATTCTCAAACCTGTCAGCCCTTATGTAGGTCAGATTAGGTTGAGCAATTATATTAAAAGGAAAAAATACAGTTTAGCCACAATACCAACCTTGAATATGAGAAATGTGACACTATAACCTCCCTCCACCAAATGGACATGGATGACTGTCTTTAGTTATGAACTATCAATTGAGTCACTTATGACAATACACCATGATGGGCTATGACAGGCTCATTCAGATCTTCTGTCTGAACACAGCCTCCTGGTGGGTTGTGGAGAAAGAGGATGGACTGGCTTTTTGGGAGAAACATACTTAGGATACATAGGCTACTCTCTCCTATGTGTTGTCCCCTCATAGTCCCTCTGAATAGAAAACCAAACATTGCCCTGCAAGGCTATCAGCTCTTTGTGTGTATCACTGATATGCACAACAGTGGGATTTTTTACTTGTGTAGTACAGTATATTCTCCAGGAAATAAAAAGTGTATTGTGAATGGCATGTGAAGTTCATGGCCATATTTTTTTAGACTTGTTAAATGTTTTTACTTATTCTTTGAGAACTTCATGCTTTATATTTTGATCTTATGTTTTCTCTTTGTCAACTCCTCTCAGATCCTCTCACACTTCCTATGCATCCAAGCTCGTACTCTTCCTTTCTCTAAAAACAATCAAGCAAGTAAACAAACAAACAAACAACATGGAGTCCAACATGTATTGGCTCACTATTCCTGAGCATGGGGTCTGCCTTGGAGTGTGGCTGATATACCTAATATCACTCCATTGAAGAAAACTGATCTTCTGATTTTCCCTCTCCCAGTTCCCAGCACCTATCAACCGTCAACAGCTTCTTGGTTAGGGATGAAACTGCATCCACTTCTCCTCCTTTATGACGGGATTCTGTGAGGCTTGAGCTGTTAAAGAGTTTATGTATGCTATCCCAGTCTCTGTGCATTTATACATCATCTGTTCTATCCCTGGAAAACAGTTTCCTTAAAGTTATCCACTACCTCTGACTCCTACAATCTTTCCACCTCCTCTTCCACATAGACCCATGAACCTCCAGCAGAGTGGTGTGATATAGACATCACATTTAGGGCTGAATATTCCAGAGTTTCTACATATTATCCAGGTGTAGTCTCTGTGTTAATTACTAACTACTACAAGAAGTTTCTCTGATGAGGGCTGAGCAGCGCACTCATCAATGGGTGTATATATCATTGATAGTCTCAGGTTAGTGACCTCATTGACAGTGTCAGGTATTGGTTACATCCCATGGGACAGTCATGGCAATGAATATTAAACCTATCAAATAATACCGAGTTTTTATTGAAAAAGTTGGCCTTTCTTGAGAAATAATATTTTATTGGCTTTATTGAGAGTTGCTCTGTAATGGGTTTAACACTTCTTGATGAGAACAGAAAACTCTTGAGTGTGCAAGTTCTCCATGTGCAGCAGATTTGCTGCCCACTCCTCTTTTTGTCCTAATTTCATACTTTATTAGATTATATTATACTGTATTAGAATACATAGTACATGCCATATTAGAATACATACTGATTTCATATTATCTTGCACTACATGGCTACAAAAACAGGAGTGTACAGGGAGCTGGTATCAATCAAACAGAGCAAAGAATAACTCATGGTGACCATAGGTCTTTAACTTAGTGTAGTAAAATGAACCATTGGTTTGGGATAAAATACTGAATTTTAACAGAGAGTAAAATATCTTTGTTACTAGTGAGCTTTTTTAAGCATATTAAGAACTTTGTTCTTATTTGTAGTTAAAATCAAGTATATCTATGGGGAAAAATAAAACAATTATAATCATGATAATTAGTTTAGTTTCTTGTCATCTGTGTTTCTCATTAAAGAATTAGAATACAAAGAATTTTACTAGTATTATCTGACCTCTCTTTTTATCAGACTATAAAAAGATAAAACATGTCCAATTTCACTACCTGCCCTGCACAGTAATTAATTTCTTTCCACTGCTTTTTATAAAGAATTTAAACTGTAACTCATTTTAATGTTTTCCATGAGCTGATATATTGAAAGCTCTTATAGAATTTTACAGAAATCATTTACTTTTTCCTTATATTGAGCTGTGTTACTGACAATTATGGTGATTCTGCTTAAATAAATATAAAAATAATGGAAAACATAGAAACTAGGTAAATTCCTAATATAAAACTGGGAAATTTTGATTTCTGATATAACTGGCCAGTGTATTCAGGAGCAAACAAGCTTCCTTCCATTAGATAAATTAATTATTGGAAGGATCTTTTAAACAAGATGTTCATTTAGTATAATCTTTCCAGAAATATTGAATTTACAACTTGTAATTTGTTGGCGATTAGTGGAAGGGCAATAAAAATATTTCCTATTTTATTTTTCTCTCTGAAGTTTTAATAATTTTTACTTCATGTGTTTTAAAGTTCTGTTAAATGCATACACATTTATCACTGTTTCTTTGCTTAATTTGCACCATTTTTACCATGAAATAATTTTCTTCATTTGTAATACAATTTCACTCTACCATCTATTGATTGAGTATGTTAGCCTTCCAGCCTTCCTTTGCCTGGTGTTGGCATGATACACATCTTTGTTTAGATGTTCCATGGCATATTTGTGGAGGTAAGAGGAGCCACTTCCATGATCATGTATATTTAAAGTTTGATTTTATTGCAGACATTCAGTTGGGTCTTGCTTCTTTAAAGTTTACTTATAATGTGGTATATAAAACACAAAATTATCCATATTAATAGGAATTCATGCAATCTCATACATGTGTATACAATGCAATATTAAATAATATTAAAGATATTCATATCCTTAAAAACTTATTATTCCTTATGTGAATTGTTCAAAGTCCATTTTTCCAGGTTTTTGGAATATCCAGTTCATTGCTCCTATCTGTAGTCATTCAGCTGTAGTTGGAAGGTTTCTCCAGTCCTACCAGGCCCCCACAGTCCAGTAGTATGCTTATAAAATAATCACTCAGAAGCTTATATTAATTATAACTGCTTGGCCCTTAGCTCAGGCTTATTACTGACTATCTCTTACACTTAAATTAACCCATAATTCTTATCTATGTTTAGCCACATGGCTTGGTACCTTTTCTCAGTTCTGCCTTGACATCTTGCTTCCTCTGTGTCTGGCTGGTGACTCTGACTCAGCCCTTCCTCTTTCCAGAATTCCCATCTGCTCACTCCACCTATACTTCCTGCTATTGGCCAATCAGCATTTTATTAAACCAGTATACAAGGGCATTATTCCACAGCATTCTGCTACAAAACAGGAGAGCAGTATTTCTTAATGTAGCTAGCTGATCCTTATACTCATTCTTGAAGCTCTCCTTATACCCCACACCCAACTGTCTTAGCTACTGGTCTATTGCTGGGAAGAGATACCATGACCATGGCAGCTATTATAAAGAAAGCATTTGCTTGGGGTTTGCTTATCATTTCAGAGGTTTATTCCACCATCATCATGGTGGGGAGCACAGTGGAATGTAGGCAGACATAGTGCTGCGAAAGTAGCTGAGAGTTCTTCATCTGGACTCACAGGTGACAGGAAGACAGAGAGCCACTTATCCTGGCTTGGGCTTCTGAAACCCCAAAGCCCACTTTGTCAAACAAGTTCACACCTGCTAATCATAAGTAGTGTCATTCACTGATAACTAAATATTCAAATATATGAGTCTATAGTGGACATTCTTAGTCAAACCATCACAGTCCACTCCCTGGCTCAATAGGCTTGTAGCCATATCATAATGCAAAATTGCATTCAATCCAGCCTTGGAAGTTCCATAGTCTATAACGATCTCAACACTGTTTAAAAGTCCAAAGAGCTAAGCCTCCTCTGAGACTTCAGGCAATCTCTTAATTGTAATCCCTGCTAAATCAAATTAAAAAAGCAGATCATATAGTTCCAACATACAATGGCACAGAATATATACATTACCACTCCAAAAAGGAGAAAAAGGAATATGGTGAGAAAATACTGGAACAAAGCAAGACCAAAAAGCAGATGGGCAACCTCCAAATTCTGCATCTCCATGTTTGATATTAAAGCACTCTTCAGAACTCCAATTCCTTTCAGCTTTGCTGACTGCAACACAATTCCTTTTCTTGGGCAGGTTCTGCTCCCTGTCAGCAGCATTCCTTGGCAGGTACTCCATGGGTACATCTTGGGGTCTCCAAGTACTTTGACATCAGACATGAAGATGCAGAGCTGGAGTTTGCCCAGCTGATTTTCAGTCTTGCTTTGGTCCAGTATTTCCTCATCATGATTTTTTCCCTATGGTCTAGAATGATAATGTATATCCTGTGTTGGATATATGTTGGATGTATGTAATCTGTTTTTTTTTATTTTGATATTATAAGGTATTACAATTAAGAGACTGCATGAATTTCAGAAGAGACTTTGAACTTTGGACTTTGAAGCATTGTTGAGACTGTAATAGACTATGGGGATTTTTGAAGTTGTACTAAATGCATTATGCATTATGTATAGTTACAAGCTTATGGTGGGGAAGAAGTGGAATTGGTAGTTTGAGTGTAATTGGCACCTATAAGCTCATAGGGAGTGGCACTATTAGGAGATGTGGCGTTCTTGACCTAGGAGTGGCCTTGTTGGAGGAAATGTGTCAATTTGAGGTGGGCTTTGAGGTCCAATATGCTCAAGCTATAGCTAGTTCACTTCCTGTTTCTTTTCTTCTCTCCTTCCCTCTTGAAAGCTGGATTTGTTCTTTTTTTCCCCTCCTTGGAAGCTAGAGTTATTCTTTTTTTAAAACTTTGTTTTTATTTATTCTTAGTGTCTTTCACATCATGTCTCCACATCATGCTCCAGATCTAAACCATCCCCCCTTTAAAAAAAAAAAGACAAAATGAAATTTAAGAGAAGAAACGGAGAAAAAAAAGAAATAAAGGGAGAATCTTGCTGTGGGATGGTCTGTATGTCAAGTGTGTTGCTGATTGGTCAGTAAATAAATCACTGATTGGCCATTGGCTAGGCAGGAAGTATAGACAGGACAAGGAGAAGAATTCTGGGAAGTGGAAGGCTGAGAAGAGAGACACTGCCAGCCACCGCCATGACAAGCCGCATGTGAAGATCCCGGTAAGCCACAAGCCACGTGGCAAGGTATAGATTTATAGAAATGGATTAATTTAAGCTGTAAGAACAGTTAGCAAGAAGCCTGCCACGGCCATACAGTTTGTAACCAATATAAGTCTCTGTGTTTACTTGGTCGGGTCTGAGCGGCTGTGGGACTGGGGGGTGAGAGAGATTTGCTCTGACCGTGGGCCAGGCAGGAAAACTCTAGCTACAGAATCTCGTCGTGGAAGCTGAGTGTAATACAGTGAGTCACAAACCCCTTTATCCATAGGTTATTTTTAAAAGCGGGTGTTCATCCAAAAGATTCATTGGTTTGGTTAAGGCCCCTAGACTCTGCTATACCATTGATGCTGGGCCCTCACTGGGAGTCTTCCTGCACATCCTGGTGCTGCACTGTATTTCCTGTTTCTTGCAGCCCAAAATGTATTAATTACTCTCAGATCCTTCTCCAGCACCATGTCTGCCTGCATGCTGCCATGACCTTCCATGATGATAATGAACTAAACCTCCAGACTCTAAGCAATTAAACATTTTCCTTTATAACAGTTGCTGTGGTTACAGTGTCTCTTCCCAGCAATAAAAACCCTAAGACAAGGTTTTATTGCTGAGAAGAGACACCCATGAGCACAGCAACTACTATAACAAAAAACATTTAATTGGGGCTTGCATACAGTTTCAGAGGTTTACTCCATTTTTATCATGGCCAGGAACATGGCAGACATGGCACTGGAGAAGTAGTAGAGAGTTCTACCTCTGGATCCACAGGCAACCAGGAAAGAGAGCCATTGGGCCAGGCTTAGTCTTCTAAAATCTCAAAGCCCATCCCCAGTGACAAACTTCTTCCAACAAGGCCTCACATACCCCAATAAGTTCACCCCTACTAATCCTTCTAAATAGTGCCACTCCCTCATGACTAAGCATTCAATTATATGAGCATATGGGAGCCATTTTTATTTCAACCACCACATCAACTCTTCCCAGACTCTGATAAACGTCATTCTTTTTTTTTTTAAATTTTTATTTTGCAATACAATTCAGTTCTACATATCAGCCACAGATTCCCTTGTTCTCCCCCCTCCCGCCCCCCTCACCTTCCCCCCAGCCTGCCCCCCATTCCCATCTCCTCCAGGGCAAAGCCTTCCCCACAGACTGAGATCAACCTGGTGGACTCAGTCCAGGTAGGTCCAGTCCCCTCCTCCCAGGCCGAGCCAAGGGACCCTGCATAGGCCCCAGGTTTCAAACAGCCGACTCATGCAATGAGCACAGCACCCGGTGCCACTGCCTGGATGCCTCCCAAACAGATCAGGCCAATCAACTGTCTTACCCAGTCAGAGGGCCTGATCCAGTTGGTGACCCCTCAGCCATTGGTTCATATTTCATGTGTTTCCGTTTGTTTGGCTATTTGTCTCTGTGCTTTATCCAACCTTGGTCTCAACAATTCTCGTTCATATAAACCCTCCTCATTCTCGCTAATTGGACTTCCAGAGATCCACACCTTATGCTGGAGAGGATGTGGAGCTAGGGGAACTCTCCTCCACCACTGGTGGGAATGCAAGCTTGTACAACCACTTTGGAAATCAATATGGAGATTTCTTAGAAAATTGGGAATCCATCTCCCCCAAGATCCAGCTATACCACTCTTGGGCATATACCCAAGGAATGCTCAACCACACCACAAGAGCACTTGTTCAGCTATGTTCATATCAGCATTGTTTGTAATAGCCAGAACATGGAAACAACCTAGATGCCCTTCAACTGAAGAATGGATAAACAAAATGTGGTACATATACACAATGGAATACTACTCAGCAGAGAAAAACAATGACATCATGAGGTTTGCAGACAAATGGATGGATCTAGAAAAAACCATCCTGAGTGAGGTATCCCAGACTCAGAAAGACAAACATGGTATGTACTCACTCATAACAGGATACTAGATGTGGAACAAGGATGACTGGACTGCTACTCACATCACCAGGCAGGCTACCTGGAAAACAGGACCCCAAGAAAGACACAGGGATCGCCCAATGACAGAGAAATGGAATGAGATCTACACGAACAGCCTGGACATGAGTGGGGGTAGTGAAGGGTGAGGGTCGAGGGAAAGAGAGCTTGGGGGAGCGGGAGATCCCAGCTGGATCAACAACAGAGAGGGAGAACAAGGAATAGGAGACCATGGTAAATGAAGACCACATGAGAATAGGAAGAAACAAAGTGCTAGAGAGGCCCACAGAAATCCACAAAGATACCCCCACAACAGACTGCTGGCAATGGTCGAGAGACAGCCCGAACTGACCTACTCTGGTGATGGGATGGCCAAACACCCTAATTGTCGTGCTAGAAACCTCATCCAACTACTGAGGGATCTGGATGCAGAGATAAACGTCATTCTTTATTCAACTTCTAGGACATTGACTATTTTATATTCTGCATATGAGTGATACTGAAGAGAATTTGCCTTTGTTTGCCAGGTTTATTTCCCGTCGCTCATTGTTCTCCATCTGTGTGGCTTAAATGCCATCCTCTTTGTGAATGAATAATGTTCTGTTGTCTATAAGATCTCACTCTCTTATTGATACTCAATTCCTTTGCATTTTGCTGTTTAGGATGCTTAATTATTGATACATTTGAATTCTAGTTATCTTATGATTTCTTTTACAGTTGTTCCATTTGTTCTGCTTTCACTTTTATTATTTTTCTTTTTTTAGATTAAAAATTTAATCATTCCTTTATATCTCCTTTTTGGTCAATTGCATAAAAACAATTTATCAGTTTAATAGTTGTTATATAATTTATAGTGCATTTCTTTAACTTAACAGTCTGCTTTTGATTGGTAATATATTGCTTCATACATAAGGAAGAAACATTTCAACAGTACATTGACATTTCACTCTTCCCAGACTCAATGCCATTGCTTCTCATTTTATTTATACAATTTCTGTAAACATCAAAACCTAACAGTGTAATAATAGAAAGCATCACAAGGATATTAAATATCACCACAGATCTTTTCCAGTTTGTTCTTCAGAGTAAACGTTTCTGATATCATTTTCATCTTTACTTCATGATACCTGTTACCACTTCTTATTTATGTCTAAAAGTAATGAATTCTTTCAGCTTTGCATGTCTGACTATGTCTATATTTAACTACTTATAAAGAGGTATTTCTTTTGATATAGAGTCCTATCTTAATATTACCCTGAAAATTTAAAAACAATTCATTGCAATTCTTTTTAATATTTTATTAATTCTTTGAGAGTTTCATACAGTGATATTTTTTACATATTAACCTCAGTTACCAAATTTCCTATCCATCCTACTTAATTTTTTCTTTAGTAAAAAAAGTGATCAAGTTCAATCTATGATTTCCCAATTCTTCTGGTGTTAGGGCCTTCCATAAGAGTACAGACTCCCTATGGGTATTAGGCCCCTAAACTAAACTGGCTGTCCCTTTGCCAGTTACTACCAATGCCAACAGCTTTTGGGCTAGTGTTGAAACTTCCTATCTACCTCACATCTCCATGCTGGGATTTTATCTGGCTTAAGCTTGTCCAGGTCTTGGGTATGCTATCATAACCTCTGTGAATTTATATTTGCAACTGTCTTGTCATGTCCAGAAAACACATTTGGTTGTTCTCAGCCACTGCCTCCGGATCTTACAATAATTTCCTCCCCTCTCTGTGATGATTACTAAGCCTCGCAGGCAAGGTTATGATATATATGTCCCTTTCTTATTTTCTGCACCTTGAACAAATGTGGGTCTCTGTGTTAACAAGTATCTATTAAAAGAAAGAGAGTTCTTGATGAAGGTTGACAAGTGAACTAGTATATGTATATACCAATAAATCAGTAGAAGGTAATTTAATACTGTGTCTATTTAGCAGAATAATAGTAAATTTTTCTTAGGGCCTATCTATCTAGCCATAGGTTCTTGGCCTCAGTAAAGGTGTTATGTAGTATGGATTCCATCTTGTGGAGCTGATCTTAAATTCAATCAGAAAGTGTTTGTTTAGTTCCATAACATTTGTCCCACTTTTGCATCAGTGGGTATATCTTGCCATGCCAATCATCATCATAGTTAAAGATTTCACAGCACGATAAGACAGATGTTTACTCTTATTGGGAGTGTTCATACCACCTTTCAGAATTATGAAAGGTAGGCAGTAGAATGAAACTTCTAGGCCAGTACCAGCTTTATTTCTCTATATTCTATGATTCAAGTTGTGGTATCTTCAGCAGTAGGGTTTTCTTGTCACGTTCTAGATGGTAACCAGGAACAATAGCAATAGACTGTAATTTGTGGGAGTATATGGGGCCCTGCTGACCAACAACTCCCAAAGAGTTAACCCACTCCTGCCCCTGGGCTTTTTATTTGCCTGCCTGTGATATCTAGTGAGAACACTGTGCCCCTGCTCTATTACTGAGTAAGTCCATTTAAACTCCTTTAAAATATGTACTTATTTTAGGAAGCTTTTACAATAGTAGGTTTTCTTAGGACTTTTTTCAAAAGGACTTTGGTGCTAGTTACACATCTTATTTCATATATTATTTCAGGATTGTTGTTTGTTTAGTTTTTGTTGTTGTTTGTTTGCTTGTTTTATAACTGCCTATCATTCAGGTAAATAGATTGTAATCCACTATTCTTTTATTCCTTGGTTTTATCCTAGGTAAATCCAATGTAGTACTCAACAGAGCTAATTACTCTACTGATGATGAGTTTCCTGAATTCTTTACTCAACTCAACATAAATTTTCTCAGTTCTCTTGGTGAGAACCTAAATTATTTGAGGTTTATGTGGACAGTAGTATCTATTTCCTTTAATTCTTTACATGGTTACTTCCTTCTTTCCTTTCTCTCTGTAAGCTTGAGCACTCACAACTGGCTGAGCTAAACTTGGTTAGATGTTACACAAAATGTATGTTTCCAGGTTTCTTTGTTCCTACAAAAATATTTCACTTTTATGATTTCCATAACAAAAGAACTATTTTAGTTATTCTTGTGGACTTCCAAAGTGTGTTTTGTGTGCTATTTAATATTAAGGGACTGAGTATTTTCTTGTGAGCAATATGGGTTCAATTACTTGTCTTTGTGGAAGGGAAAATAATTGGTTTGTATAATTTGTAGTCCATAAGAGCAGCTTATAGCATTTATTTATTGAAAGATGAGACTGAATGAAAACATGAAAGCTTTTCTAATTAAGAAATAGAAGTATCCCAGAATCTTGGAACTAATGGAAAAAACAAATATACACCAAAGTTCCAAATAATATTCTAATCTTAAGTGATCAAATATAAATAAATGAATCAACTTCCCCAATTATAAAACTTTTATATGCTGGTAATACCAAATATTAAATAAATATGGAATATTTTTTATTACATCTATTAACCAAGAGTAAAAATGCCATCTTCACCGAAAATAACCAGCTCCTTTTTTCAACATAAAGTGAAACGTATGTATCCTCTTAAAATATGCAAAATAATTTCCAAGAGTGTTTTCTCATCAGGTAAGTATTCACTGTAATCCTAGAGTTATTAAAGAGCATGTGGAGTCGGAGGAAGTACAAATATCAGACACAGGCTGTCATCTCCTTCATGGTCACACCCTGATGTTTAGCTGTACTTGGGAACTATCCATCTTTTTGTTGTTGTTGTTTTGTTTTGTTTTGTTTTGTTTTCTGGGTGTGGGGGAAGGCATACTTTAACTCTTGGGGCTTTTTCTTTTCTCTCTCTATTTCTTTATTTTTTTCTTTTTTGTTTAAAAATATGCAAAGCATTTATAAAAATTGAATTCAGATTGAATACTGTATTCCCTGTGCCCATTGCCAGTTCTATGCTTCTTTTGTTCTTTGTACTCAGAATATTCTCCTTTAGAGAGGCTGGTCTACCTCCTTTAGGTACTCAGTTTAGATATGGTTGCCTGGTCACTATCTTCTATGACAACATTCCTTTCAAGAATGAAGCTAATCATCATTAAAGATTTTGGGCTTTGCTTTATGTGTAGGAAATACTCTGCTACCAGATTAATGATAGTTTGTAGATTTTTCCTTACCTCAGGAGGATCTTTATACCTAATATGAAAAATTGAAAGTGGACACAGATTTTAAACTATTTATCATCTTGTGAGCATTAAGAAAGGCTAATCTTCCAGTACACTTCCAATTGAGCATTAAGCCCCAAGCTTCACAATACTTGTTTGACAGTGTCTGTTTCTCAATACTTTCAATGTTGGTAGGCGTGTTGTGCAGCAGTTTCTGAAGGAGAGATCCAAACAGACAATAAGAAGCAGCTAATCTGCCTATAAACCAATTGTCTAGAGAATAATCATTAAAAGTGTTTCAAGTTAATTTAAATGAAGAAAGGCCAAACCACTGTTCTGAGTTTAAATTCCTAACCATTTCTTTGCATCTGGCTCTGCATTTAGTATATATCTTCAACTAAAAATGGTTTAAAATCCCACTTAGACCTAGATTAGAAGCAATTTACTGAGAGAAGTTCATTCCACTCAGTTTATTGAATCAGCATCATCTTTATGGGGAGGAACTAGGTAGGAAAGTGTAAGCTCTGGCCTTCTCTCTCTTTGCAGATAGCACATGAATTTGTTTTTTCATTCCCACAGACACAAATGAGTCAGCTGTGTGGTCAGGGTGATTCCACCAAGGACCGGGTCCCAGCTTTCCAGCACACTCTGGGATTGACTTTGACAAGCTTTAGTCAACAACTACATTTATCTTCCACAATTATCTTAGAGCAGAGAAAAACATTGAAGGAAATGCTTTTACTTTCCATATCCCAAAAGACACCTTTGCATTCAGGACCATGTTTAATAAAGGCTCTGTAGACAGAAAAGCATGTTATAGTTATTTATAGTTTCCTTTCTGCTTGATTCTTTTCTATAGAGATTGAAGGAATTAAAGCAACGAGAATTTGCTCGAAACGTGGCTTCCAAGTCATGGAAAGATGAGAAGAAACAAGAAAAAGCACTTAAGCGACTCCATCAGCTGGCTGAGCTGCGGCAGCAATCTGAGTGGTAAGAAGTCGAGGGGCTTGGATGGTCCAGACTGCTTCTCCTGTCTCCTGGAAAATTCAATAATGAATCTACTTGGTTCCCCACAACAATATAAAATTAACATTAATCCACAAATATGCCTGAAGGCAAACTTTTAATTATTAATGGTTTGTAAATTAGTAATTTTGTCATTTGATTTTTTTTTCTTCGTGATGCTGTTAACTTATTACCCTGTTTAATGAAGTGATCCAGGGAACAATTTTAATAAACTGTCATCTGTTCTAGCTTGACTTGTTCTGACATAATTCCACAGTAATTTAAGTTTTATAATGATATCTCTTAAAATATTTTATTTAATGTTCATACATGCATATAATATGTTTAATGTTTAAAGTACAATATGTTGGATCAAATCCAACCTCCATTCCCTCCCCTTCAACTCCTCTGTTCACACTTTTCCTTACCAAGTTCATATGTTCCCACTGTACATACACATCTACATTTAAATACTTTATAGTGCTCCCTGTGTGTACGTGCATGTGGGATCATTTTCTCATCTACCAGATCAAGGATGGTATTTTCATAGGACCCACATCCCTGAAGAAAACTGACTTTCCATTTTCCAGCAGCCATCAATTACCAATAGCTCCTCAGATAGGGATGGGGCCTCATGAGCCTCTCCCCAATCCAGTTTAGGAATTTGGGTGCCTTGATCTTGTGTAAACACTCTGTGTACCGTTCCAGCTGATGTGTATTCATATATGAAACTTTGATGTCATGTCTGGCAAACACTATTCTGCTTCAAGCATCTATAATGATAGTTTTTAAAACTATAAATAACAATGCACCTTTGGGGTGGAAAATACATGTCCTGTATATTCCCTTGTTCACACTTGATTCTAGAATAAATGACACTAACATTGTCTGGCAGACAAACAAAATAGAATTAATGTGGTTAAATTTACCTTACAGTGCCATTTTAATTGATAATTATACCATAACAAGCATTACACTAATACATACTTGTAACTGAAAATTGTCAATTTTAAAAAAGCTTGCAACCGCTGAATGATTCAAAGTTGTTACCTGGAATGCAATTAACTTTGCAGATTGTGAATTGTGCTAATATGAATCATAATGTATAACAGTAACATAACTAATTAATATGGTTGACAGCAACCTGGTGAATTATGAATTTATAGCTCTGCCAGAATTTAAATTTCTATTGTTTAAATGGAAAACAATATAAAATAACAAGAGTGAATGGTTCAGTTATATTACTATAAAATATTGGACTTCAAATGTGATCATTAGGAAATACTTATGATTTTGGCCAATTATTCATGGTAATGGTGGCAGTAGCAATTTTACAATATTTGCATATATACAATGTTTAGAATATGTTAATTAACATCAAATATATGATAATACTAAAAATTTAAAAATGTAAGATAAAAGTGAATTAAAGGTACTATACTACATGTGTACAGAGATTAGATTAATACAAAGAGATTTTCCTGGGAAGGCCCACACAATAAGAAAAGTAGACACTGTATTGGGCACTGATCTTTCTACCAGTCTATAAAACGAGGAACTCATGTTATTTGGACATAGTAATGCATTAGTATTAATAACAAATCAGACCTGCTGAAACTGGGCTTAGAAGACTAACTCCTGTGTTCATTAGTGTAACATACAGGAAAACATCTAGATCACATTTCAGTTTCTGCATGATTAGTTACAGGACACAGTAAATCAAATAATAATAAATGGGGAAGAAAAAAAAATCCTCAAAAACGGTCTTCACAGGCCAGACCCAATTTGCCTTGTTCAGCAGCAAATCGAGTTGCCTTCACAAGCATTACCGTCGTTGTCTTTACTGTGAAAGTAACTACACATCCACATCCCTGCCCCCGATGGAAAGGATCAGAGGAATGTTAATAATGGTGGCAGTGAGGGCATGATGGTCTCACGGATGATGAAATAGTAATGATGATAACCCTGTTGTTAAATTTCTCAGTTGCTGTGGTTACCTGATAAGGTCTTCCAGATAAAAATGTCCACTCTATTAAGTTAGGGTATCTATCAGGAAACCTTACATACCAAACACACTCTAATGTAAACACTCTATAGGCCAGAATATGTCCTACTGGAAAAGATACATGTTCAGCTTTCACAGAATTTCAAATCATGAAGATTATTTCTTCCTTTTTATTGCTGCCCAACTGCTCTATTGGCATAACAGCCTCATGCCCTAACAGAAGTCACTTAGAGTTATAAAATATTTTTGTTGTTGAAGCAGGAGTGAGACATGAAAATTAAAAATGAAATGACAACTAAAAATATTGTGGCCTCTTTCCTGGACAATGTGCCTTTGGTCTGTTAGCCTCACTCACATTTCCCGAAAAGCCGGCAAATCTGACCCTGGTGTGCAGGCCTTTTGTGAGCATTTTGTGTTTCTTTCTGTGCTGCGTCTTGCCCTATTAACTCACATCTGACTCCCAGCATCATACAACTCACCCTGTAGAAACTGTTGCTCTTTGTGGAGAATGATCCAAATCACATGATTCTTCATGTGGAAAAGAAAGGTGAATTAGCAGTAGTGAGGAGACTTGAACCAACAGATAAACAGATATTGGCAGAAACTGGCTATGATTTTCACACAGGCAGCCAGCTTCGATATTCTCTTGGACAGCTTCACTCAACTGGGGCTCCAGTGAAAGTGTCTATTGCATTGGGAGGTACTCACTTTCCGAACAGAAACTTCTACATAAAAATCTAAGTTCAGTGCAACTTTATGGGTGATTTTGCAACATTTGAGAAATGTTAGAAATGTTGATTCTGAAAACAGAAGCTCACCATATAAGGACCAGAATGCAACACACACACACACACACACACACACACACACACACACACACACAATCATTCTGTTTTGGTACATGTTTTTTTTTTCTGTTTGAAAAATATGTTTTCCCCCATAGGAGACAAATTGTATACTTATGAAGTTACTTTGCTTTAGAAATTGAGAACAATATTGAGATGAAAACCCAATAATAAGAGTTAAATGGTTAGTTCTATAGTCACTTTCTTACTAGGTATTACAAATAAAAGTAATTATTTTAAAATCACTGAAACTAAAGATAATTTCAAAGAAGAAAATGAAAGAACAAATGTGTTAACTGTGAAAAATTACAGAAGTAGGAGCATTCACTGCTAGGGATTAGAGGATAGGGAAATGGAAAGTCAATGCACATTCACATACATTCTTGAGAACTGATATAGAGCCTAGAAACTATACAAAGTAATAATTATTGTAGTCTTTACTTGAAATTTGCTAAGATATACGATATTAAGTTTTTTTTAACACACAGGTAATTATGTGTTGTGGTAAATATGTCAATGACTTTTATTATAGTAACAATTTCATATTATATGCCTATATCTATGTGACTTCCCCATGTGTACCATGATATATCCACCCACATACATTTACTCACATACTCAAATAACTAACTAAATTTTTATTTTAAAATTAAATAAATGCTGGGCAGTGGTGGCGCACGCCTTTAATCCCAGCACTTGGGAGGCAGAGGCAGGTGGATCTCTGTGAGTTTGAGGCCAGCCTGGTCTACAGAGCGAGAGCCAAGACAGGCACAAAAACTACACATAGAAACCCTGTCTCGAAAAACCAAAAAAATAAAAATAAAAAAATTAAATGAAACATAATTTAAAAATAGTAAAATATCCATGTTTGATTGCAATTTGGAAGAAGAAATGTTAATATTCTCCCATGAGAATCTGAATACTTTCTGTTGAGTATAATACCAATAATAATAGAAAATTGACTGATTTTTTCAGAAGAAGCAAACTTATCAATTAGGTAGCATAGATACTGCTTAATCCAAATAATGGCAAAAACATGGAGAAATATATACTTGTCACCAAAACAAAATTTAGAGTCACAATTTTGTCATTCCTTGTTCTTCTGTGTTCAGGTTCCAATAAAACTTCAATAAACATTTTTGGTCTTTTGCTTTGGGTTGAAATAGCATTCAATAGCCCACACATTGTGTTTAAATACTTCTCCCCATTAGTGACATTAAATACACCTTTTGAAAAGCATGGTGAAATTATCAAAGCAAGAAGATTATTGTAACGGAGCTGGGGGATATATAATCCTCACTATGAAACAATTAAGGAAAAGTCACTGTTTTATAAAATTCCTAAATTTGATTTCCATACAATAATGGAATATACCATCACTATCAAGCTTTAGCCGGCCACTCATGAGAACAAATAATCTCAAAAAATAGTGATATAAATAATGGCTAAAATTATAGTTTGTAAGTTAAAATTCGTAAGGGCAGAGAAAATAACAGATTGTAGTATTGTAAAAATGCAATGATGTCAGTAAAGTAAACTTTGGATACCAAAAATTATCCTTCATCTAAAGCAAGAGATTATAAGCAGTAGAGTACTAACATGTGTCCTGAGTCCAATACATGTTGTTCCTGTGTACTTATGTTTAGAGCTGATGACCTGGGATTGGATAACACATCAGGGGAGTTTTCCTTTCAGAAAATAGATTCTTCCCTTTTCAGAAGTCATTGATTGCCTGTATCTCTTTACCTAAAGTGGAGTCTTGTGAAATTTTCTCCATTCATGCTGGCATGTCAACTGCTGTCATTATACAGGGCTTATTTATGCAGCCATAGTGTTGAGATTTCATGGAAACAGTTTCTCTAGCATGTCTAGAAGACACTATCCCACAGCACGTGCCCTGATCCTCTGGCTCTTGCAACCTATACTCCCTTTTCTGTGATATTCCCTGAGTGTAGGTGTTGAGTTGTAGGTGTATCAAGTTGAGCTCAGTACCCCAGAACCACTTATTTTCTGAATTTTGACCAGTTATGAATTTCTGTAATTGTCTCCATCTGTTACAAAAAGTAGATTTTTTTGAGGAGGATTGAGAACTACATTTTTGTGTGGGTATAAGGATAAGTATTGAAAACACAGTCCTTCAGAATTTAAATGATATGTTTTAAGGACGTAAGTTTTAATATTTTATAGCCAAGAAACAAATGATGAGTGAAAATGAAAATCTAAGATAGACAACACAAGTTAGATGTCCGTCCAGACACATGGGAAAAGCAACAGAATGGCATTTCAAATAAGCTGTTGGAAAAGTGATGCAGTAGCGCTGCTTTTCCTCAGCCAGCATCAGCATCATTGTAGGGAAGAGGTAGCAGATAGGGTGTGAAAAGACTAATTTTAACCTCAAAGTTCCTGTCTATGTATGTTTATTTTCTGCTTTCTGTTTGAATCATTAATGAACTTCAGCAAAATCAACAATCTGGAAAAACCTCAAAAGATGGAGAATGCACAGTTGGCATAAAGTTGTTCTCGTGAGTAAGAAGCAAGGGAAGCTACAGGAAAATCCCTGGGAACACTGAGCCTGCTTGAAACACATCAGCTTCGTGCTACTGCACTCATTAGCTAGCTGCTGACAAGAGTAAAGACTAAGTAATGACAGAAGTAAACAGGAAAGACTTTTGATATTGAAGGGTTAAATATTGAGTGCTGAAGATGCTGAAAAATCAAATTGAAACTATTTTTACACTTTGCAAATTTTAATTTCTTATTGAACATGAAAGAACTGGTTAGAAGACTATGAAACATATTAAATCTGCATTTCTAAAGATCATAGGTTCTAAGGATTATATTGTGATGTAAATGCTCTATTTTAGTTTGTTTTGTAGCTTTCAAATAAGATAGTTACTTGTTATTGCTTTTTACATTTCTGAATAACAGATTAAACAGAGCATTTCAGTATAGCCATACAACAGTTATACTGACTTGTATGTGCATGATAAAATGGTGATTTTGTAGAAAATAATGTTCACCAATAAATATTAAAACAACTCATTGTAGAAATACTATGGAATGTTGTTTGCATATAGATTTGATTCCAATGCTAATGTCCTACTCATTTAAATATTCACTATATTTACAGTGTTTCTGGAAATGGACCAGCATACAAAGCCCCCAGGATAGCAATGGAAAAGCAACTCCAGCAGGGAATTTTCCAGGTTAAGAATGGCAGAAAGGTCTCCTGCATGAAGAGCGCCCTTCTCCTCAAGGGAAAGAACCTCCCCAGAGGCACTGTGGACAAGCAGCGATTCACCACACCAAACCGTCAGCAGCTACAGCCAGATAGGCGGTTCCTGTTTGGAAACAGGATTACACAAACATCTTCCGATCTCAGCAACGCAAACCAGAGGACAGGAGTTTCATTTTCATTTTCAAAAAAAGCCTATCTAAAATTAGAATCCTCAGCCTCCGTTTTCAGCGAGAATACAGAGGACAGCCATGATTGTAACAAGTCACCCACCTATAAAGTCAAACAAACAGTAGAGAAATGTATGTGTTGCAGGTTTGCAAATGACGATCCACACCTTACTAAGAAAGAAGGTGTCATCTCACCCAGCCATCTGGAAGGTGTTTTAAACAACACCTTCTCGATGAACTCTAAAGTGTCACAAAACAAAAATGAATCTCTTAATGAGAGGCTGAAAGATTCATCAGGCATTCATGCTTCTTTCTCTAACCCTAAACTCCATCTTTCAGAAAGAGATTTTACTCTTTCCAGCGGAGAGAAAGGAATTGGGAATGCACTGAAGGATACTTCAGAAAACTGCATTAATCACCCATGCCAAGCAAATGAATCCTCCAGTCCAGTACACATTTGCAAGCACAGTGATAACAGTTGGTGTAAAGGTCTGGATAAGTTTTTGCCTTCAGGGCCAAGTGAACAAAAGATGAAAACACACCTGAATTCTAACTCCAGAATGGAAGACAGAGCAAAGTCTTTAGATGAAGCAGAAAGAGTTAGCAACAAAGTGCAAAGGCATTGCAGAGAAGGTTGTCCACATGATCTAAAATCCAAATCATTGCCTTTCCTTCACGTACAGAGCAAGGATGGCCACACCACTCTACAGTGGCCTACAGAACTTCTGTTCTTTACCAGAACAGAACCTTGCATATCCTATGGCTGTAATCCATTATATTTTGATTTCAAACTTTCTCGAAACACAAAGGATGAACATAATTCAGAGAATGTAAAAACAGAAGTGGAGAAGGAGGCTTTGGAAATGAAGCCAAAAACAGAGAGCCAAGTCTCAGGTTTAATTAAAGAACAACAAAAAACGACCCAAGGTAATCAATCTCTGAAGCCAAAGATGATTATAGCTAACCCAGATTGGGAAAAGTTCCAGAGACAATACAACGTGGGCTACAATGACTCTGATTCTAGTACGAGTGAGCATGATAGTCTACGAGACTTGGAAATGAAAAGTCCTGAAGTGCCTGCTTGCTTTCATCTGTCTCTAAAGGATGGCATAAGAAAAGATAATGTTGATGACACTGAATTGAAGGAACCTTCCAACGTCCACTGGCAAAGCTGCAAAAGGGCCGTTCTAAATAACGCTCAGGAGGGTCTCCCATGCTCTCTTCACATCTCTAGGACTAAAAAGCATAAACTGAATCCCTGCAGTCCACATTCAGAGTTTGAAGGAGAAAACCAAGATACTTGGAATTTTCGTCTTTATACGTCAGAGGGTCACAGTGAACATGCGAAGGGGATCAGTGAAAGCTTAAATAGCTGCAACATTAGCACGGCCAGCAGGGCTTCTACGAGTGGGAAACCAAGTTATGACAGATGTTCTCCAAAGCCACCTCTGGGTGACCGTCCCAGAACACCAGAAGACTCTCCCAGAAACATGTCCAGCTGGAGAAACGTGTGTTCAAGTCATCGGTCCAGCGGCAGTGGGAGCCGTCATTTGCTCTATGTTTGCAAGACAGAGTGTGACTCAGTCGAAAGGCACATGTGGAAACACAGAAAGCACAATTGCCTCTGCTTGTCTGATGTGCCAATAAGCACTAACTTTCCTCACTCAGAGACCCAGAAGGATGGGAAGGGCAAACTGTGGAACTCATTTAAAACCAGAAAACAGTCAAAACACAGAAACTGTCATTGCAGAGAAAGATATAAACTGGGTAAAACTCAACAATTTGCAGGGCCCAAAACCACAAGAATTTTCCGTTGTGATTCCAGTTCACAGGTTTCCCTTGATAGAAATGGTGAAAAACCCTTTAATGGCCCAGGACCTCAGCACAGCAAATCAGGCTCGTATTTGAGACAGAGAGCTTACTGCTTAAACAAAAACAAGAGAAGCCAAAAGTCCTTTGCCAGCCTTCACATTTGTGATGTGGGAAAAGTCAAGTGCAGACAATGCAACCCCAGCACTCTCAATTACCTTCTCAGGAGCTGTGCAGGTGGCCCTTCAGAAACCACGCAGTCACACATTCCAGATGGAGAAGGGCCTTCCCTGACAGCCAAGGGTCTTTTAGAAAGAGTGAAAGCCAAGAAGTGTCAGGAGCAATCAACAAAGTTTGAGTTCTCTTCCAACAGTGGTTTAAGAGAACCAGAGTCTCATTCACAAATCCAACACACAATTCAACCTGGACCACCAAGCTGTAACAGAACATCATTGCCTTTTTCAGAGAAGAGACAACTGATGGGCAAAAGGAGAAATGATAAAGGCATCGTAATTCATAAGACTTCTCACAAAATCAAAAGCTCACAAAAAAATAATTTTACTATTTTACCAGACACTGAATGTGATAACTATCTCTCCAAAGGCATAAAGCATGCAGCAATGGATTCCCAGTCTTTAAGCAGAAATAAGAACCAGACAACAAAAGAGCAATCTAAATCTTCAATTAGTGAAGTCCAGCCTTTTCTTGGAAGCTGTGACCCAGTACCAAATGATTTCCTTGGTGCTTTTCCATCTAATAGATATACTGGTGTAACTGATTCAACAGAGACCAAAGAGGACCAGATAAATCTAGACTTACAAGATGTAAGCATGTCTATGAATCACATAGAGGAGAATATAAACTCTTACTATGACAGAACTATGCAGAAGCATGACAAAGTAGAAGATGAATTAGAAATGTGTCATAAATCTCTCTCCCCCCCTTTAATTCAACAGCCCATAACATTTTCTCCCGATGAAATAGATAAGTACAAGCTTCTCCAGCTGCAAGCCCAGCAGCACATGCAGAAGCAGCTGCTGTCGAAGCATCTCCGAGTGTTGCCTGCTGCAGGGCCCACTGCCTTCCCTCCGCCCTCAGCTGTGCAGCCAGTTCCGGTCCACCAGCACACATCCATTACCACCATCCACCACACATTTCTGCAGCATTTCGCTGTTTCTGCTTCCATAAGCTCCCACAGCAGTCCCCTCCCTTTAGCTCATCTGCACCCACTCTCACAGCCACATTTTACTCCTTTTTCATTTTCAACCATGGCTCCAGCCATTATCCCTGCACACCCTACTTTCCTAGGACATCCCCTGCATTTAGTGACTGCGGCCCCCTTTCACGCATCGCATATGGCTTTTCAGGCACTGCCTCCTGCAGCGTTTATCCCCACATTGTTTGGTCCTCATTTAAATCCAGCCACAACTTCTATTTTCCATTTGAATCCTTTAATCCAGCCAGTGCTACAAGGTCAAGATCTTTGCCATCACTCTTGCTCCAGCCAGATGCAACAGTTAAGCAGTATGAAAGAGGCCTTAAATATGTCAGTACACTTGAACTAATAGTTATTACAACTCATCTTATGAATAAATAATGCAAATTGTCACTACCTGCAGAATAATGCATTAATATCATCTCTCCCATTATTATAAGGTTTAAAATAATGGTGCCAAGTCCAAATGTAACTCATATATAAATACAAACAGAATTGTCGTAATAGAAATGGGAGCATTTTAAGAACTTGTTCCAGCAAAAATAATAGAGCAAATTAAAATGATCTGATGGAAGAAAACGTTAGAAAGTATTAAAGAGTGGTTTGAGATAAGTTGTCAACTAATGCTAAAACTGGTCAAAGAAAACAGTCTGGCACATCGCAAATATGAAGAAAAAAGAGAAGACCCTGTGTTTGAAGTGTTTGATGAGTGAGTGGTGAATGAATGGGAATTTCAGTTTCATTTGTCAGATAATATTAAAATGTCAGTAAAATGAACCAATGATTAAGAATAATTTCTTTTGACATATTTTCATAGAGCCTAAGAGATATTCTGATTAACACAAGCAGAAAACAACTACACAAAGTAACTTTACAACTGCTGAAATTCTATGAAAGATCATTCTGCTTCACTTCATGTATTACTGTATCAAGATTGCCTGTATGAATCAATAGCATCAGGAATTGAGAATATTTAAATTTTGTATTAGAAAGCATACAAAAGATACTATTAGTATTTGATAATGCAAAATAAAATATCCATATAATAACATTTTAAACATATTAATAATTCTTTCAAACAGTATAAACGCTAAAACATTAAGTTTTCTTTACTACTCAGAAACTTCATTGTGTTCAGGAATAAAAAGCATGAGGCCTAGAAAGGATAAATTTTATGAGAGTAAGCCAAGTTATCATCCATTTAACTTCAAATATTTATTCAAAAGAGTTCCTAGCCCATAGAATTTTTGCTTCTTGCATTACATGTAAACTGTCATCTATTTGGTATATAATTTAATATCCTTATAGTTATAAAAGTATCACTTACATCTACTGTAACTATGGGTTTCTAAAAATAAAACTCAGAGCAGGAGGTGGCCTCTATCTGATAATGATGTGAAGATGTAACCTTTGGCACACGGGAAAAAAAGAGCATCTCTTACTCAGACCTGGGGAAAGGCATCTACATTCCCGGAATACATGCATTTCACTTCAGGCAGGTAAAGCACTTTAGCCCATTTTTTCTTACTCCTCACAATATTATCATTCTTCATGTCATTAATACAGTTGAAAAATTAAATAACTGCTTCTTCGTATATGGTAGAAATCTTTGCAGCCAAAGAGATAAAAAGAAGGAAGAGAAAAGAGAAAATGAATATATTTGAAATATTGACATGAAGAAGAAATATACATAACCAATGTAACACCAAACATTTGTTTATGGGAGCTTTTATTGAAATATGAAAAGGGCAGAGCCCGTCCTATTTAAAATGAATAGAAAAAAGAAATAAAGACATTTATCAAACAGCAAGAAGCTCTATACTTGCATATATTTCCACAAAAGTAACTATTGAAGGTAGTGCCTTTTGGGTAAATCATCTTAAAGAGAAAAATAGTGGAAATGCTATTAGAAAGATAGATAATAACTTGCCCAAAAGATCAAAATATATTGTGGATAATTAGTTCCTCAAACAGATTATAAAGATAGCACAAAAACAAGACAGAGTAAACTCGAAAAGTCACTAGAAGTCTTATGATAGAAAATACAGAGCACTGGATTAATTCTTAAATTGTCTTGGGGACAATGTAGAATCTCAGATGGCTAAACCAGGGGACTTTTCTACTGGGTACTTAGACGGGTTGGTGTAAGTGGGTAGTTTGGAAATGACTGCCCCATCCTGCACTAGAAATGATGGAAGTGCTTGGTGGCTAGCCCACCTCAGACAACACAAAGAAGGTGGTGTCCCTTAAACAAAAATAACTGGTACTTCAAGGTGACAAGTTATAAAGCCTGTGGCATCATATCAGGGAAAGTACAATGAGGTCAGCAGTCATACCAGATTTCCGTTTCCATCTCCCTTTGGAGGAATGCGTCCTTGAAAAACTAAAGCAGAAACAAGTCTAACCATATTCTGAATTCTAAATTAGAGCCATTAGAACATACTCTTATGGATCATTCTTTGAGTATCACATCCATTAAATTATTTGTTAATTGATTTGAGTAATTTTCTATTAAATGGTAAATTTATGGGATAAGATTTTTGTGAGTTCACTCTTTACACTCAGTCATTGGGCTTTTTTCTTGTATCTATCCAAGAAACAAGATAAATTAAAGGTAAATACTGTAGAGAAAGGCTGTAAAATATTTATACATATGTCCACATGTGGACACATGAACACATAAATGTGTCTATATATTTTATCCCTAAAGATTCAGAGTCACTCCACTTTTATATGGCCTCAATGAATTCTGGCATAATTCAAGAAAATAAGCAATTTGTGTGATGAATTGGCAAATGAATAAAGTTCATTTTCTTAATCACTGTCCAGTTCTTCAAGAGAAAATGCAATGGGGCTATAACATCTGTACTCTAATATGAGTTTTAAGTTCACCTTTACACATGTTATAAACAATGAAATATGAGAGGTGATTACACAGTGGAGAATGATTTACAAAGTTCCTAATCCTCAGGCTTTGATCCCCCATCACCCTGTAGGGAGACATTTTCCAGAATGATCTGAAATTTCTTCCTCACAGTAAATGGATTTGATGGTGCCTACCTTTCTCAGTCTCTGTCAGTTCTCCAGGGAATCTCTGTTATCACAGGGTAGAAGCACATTTAAAAAGAACTTGTCCTACAAAAGTTTCTCACTAAATGGAGTTTTGTATCCTCAGATTACTCAGGATCATATTGCAAGCCCTCACTGTCTTCTTGCATGAGGTTTTTCTGTAGAAACAAGGACAGTAATTATGCAGTTTTCTAAAATTTTAATAATACTTTGAAGTTTTAACTAAACACACCTTGCCTTTCAAACCTTCAAAACAGTAACTGGAAATATCAAGATGGTTTGCAGACAAGAATACCACAATTATTCCAGGATTCTAAATGAAAATATAAGAGGTAATTTTCTATGAACTTTGCTGGGATGGTATTGAAAACAGTATCAAACTACAGTATAACTCTACGTCTTTTCTTAAAAATATTCCCTATTATTTTTAAGGATGATTATTACATATTCTGAAGGAAAACTTGGATATCTCAGATCCAGCTTTCTAAAACCAAAATTTAAAGACCAATATCTCATATATCTGTATATGCAGCTAGTCTACTTAAGTGTGAAAGTGATCTAATTATTCTCTGCCTCAGCAAAGCTAAAGAGGCTTAAGTTAGGTTCTTTGAATTGGACAGACTCCTAAAGCAAAATGTGCTCTCATTGATGAACAGACACTTTATTAAGAAGACACGTTATTAAAAAGCATTTGGTGATCAGCTTCATGAAGAGGTCAAGGAAGTGTGTGGTTGCCCTTTGTGACTCAGAGAGGAACCATTTAAGTAAGATGAGAGATTTGACATAGGAGTTGTTCCTGCCAGAAGTATGGGTCAGAGGATTTTCAAAGGTTATCATTTCATTCCAGCAAAAAATATTATACACCTCCTCTATTCAGTGTATAGTTGATGATGAGTATTGTACTTTGGGGGCTTAAGTTTGTATGGGAAATGGGAGCAATGGACAAATAGGTTAGGTTTAGAATAAGCCAATATACAAAATAAGCTAAGGAGTCTTTTTCTTTCTCTGAAGTTGTACACAAGAAGAAACACTTCCAATCCAATTTTTAATTCCTTTCTCAAAGTCACTTCGTATTTTTGCAATTTACCACCTCTCTTAAGTAGCAAGATCAAGAGCTAGCACCTCGCTAGAAACAAACAAGAAAAACCAGGAAGTCAGAACAAAATGTAGTATGTGTGAATGCATATGTACATTTGTTTGAGTGTATGTTCTTAATATATTCTTTATTCTTAAGTTGTAAACCTTAACCTTTGTTGAAAATACAAAGTTTATTACAGTGTATTCTTTTTTAAAAAAATCACATATTGAGACAATCAACTTCAAGAAAAGATTTCTAATCTTGTGTAAAATGGTCATTTGCTTTAATGTGTGAGAGATTTTAAAATAGTTGAAATATAGATTGATTGTGTCTCTGTCTATAGTGAAGTCCCAGCTTATGAATCCTACTGTACTTAATTTAAAGGAAACTGAATGATGGTCTGAAATATGGTCTAAGCCAGTCATTTTACTTTGTATTCTCTGTTCAAAGCAATTTTGATTATACTGTGGCTAAGTAAATTGCACTACTGTACATGCAAAGCAGCTTTTTTTAAGTTATTCAATAAATTTCTTAGACTGTATGTAGTTCGATGCAATAATATTTTTTTCAATAAAATGTTTAATGGTATAGGAATGTTAGTCATGTATTTATAGCAAAAATTGAACCAAAATATAAGAATTAAATCAAATAGAAAGTGGTGTGAAAGTATTCTGCATTTTACACTATTGCATTTAACATTTTATTTATTACTGTATATATTTATAGTATATATTTAAATGCTTGGATTTCTTAGACTATTTCTTAACATTTGAATGTTATCAAATAAATCTGTTTCCTCAAACTCAAAATAAATATCACTTAAAAAATTCTAGAGATTTATTTGTTGCTGAAACATAATACAGATACTATATAATATCCTATATTTTCTTTAAATATATAACCCAAAAATTTGTAATGATCTAAGAAAACTATAGTTTTCAGAATGTATTCTCTGACAATATAATACAAACAGTGATTTTTTTTTAGTACATGTATAATTATTTTAATGTGAATTCTGAAAATATTTTAATTAAAAACTTTAATTTTGTCTCCAAATAACAATTCTGAGAAGGACTTGACTTTCTAGGAAATATTTTTAATCAAATATGACCAATGGTGTGAGGATTAATTTGAGATTCCACTTAACTATTATTAATTATTCATTTATTTGAAATTTTTTGTCTCTATCTTATTTAGGACAGCTCTGAGGATACTCATTTGCTAGATCAATGTATGTTATTTGTGATAAATCTCAGACTAGTTGTGCTTAGAATTAGCAATTCATAGATTATTTCTTCTTCTTCCTCCTCCTCCTTTTCCAGATTCTTATTCCAATTAGATTCACACTGCCCATCCTCCTGCTTTTGCCTCCCAAGTTCTGGGCCTGTGGATGCCTGTCATCATGCAAAGCTGCTCTTGTTCTTGGATCACATCAACCCTTTCCTTTACTGCCTAACAAGCTTTAATCTAACAGGAAACCCCATGCTTGTGAATTTCCATTTCTTCTTCTGTACTTACACCTGTCTTAATAAAAATAGAAATCTGCAATATATTCTGCCTTCGTCCACGGTTTAAGTAGAGAAATACTTAAAATGCCAATCATCTGCTAGACTTCTACTCTAGGTTCTCAACTCTTACACTAAACTGTTTAGTGAAACCACTGAAGTAATAAAAAGTTACTTTTCTCAGAAACGCAAGCACATAAAGCTACATTAGAACATTTACTGGTTGTTGGTAGAATGCTCACAGAATCACTGTCCAGCTAAGACGTTCCCATCACCTATATTACTGGAGTCTGTCTGAGGAGGAAAGTAAGATTTTCTAAAAATGGAATGCAATGGTATCAATAATTAGATTGAATTGAAAGAGTACATGATGGCTATTGAGTCATGTTTACTATATTCTCCTTCATTTATGTGAGATTTCTGCCAGGTTTGAGTTCTGTTCACATCCCGTGTAATTTTTATATCATGGAAATTTGGGGCACTAAAATAAAATGGCTACCACATACACTTGAGGTAATGTTCTCTTACTGTACCTGGTAAATTTGAATCAATCCTTAATGACATTTTAACAATACTTGGAAGTCTAAAGAAAAAACTCAAAATGGTGTAAAGTGGCTCAGCAATAAATAAATAAAAGTCATTCAGGGATAGGAATACACATGAGAAACCTACATTTTGTGAAGAGTTGTCAAGCGAACAACTCATCAAGTAGACATTTTATTTTCAAGTGTCATGCCTCATTCTAGCAGAGACATTGTAGCTCAAAGACATGATATTTCAATTACTTGGTCTGAATATAGCATGACATCTTCCAAAGAGATAGTAAACTCCAATGACTCTTCATGGAATGTTTTATTCATTATGAATGTGTTTTAATACATTTTTTTATCCTACATTATTCATAGCATTGGAAAAATAGATTTTTTGATATTCCAAATGTTTAAGAAAGTAAAGGTAATATACTATAGAAGTAACTTACTAGGAAGTAGCAGGCTGTCATCCACCTTAAGTTATTCACTCTTATTAAATATTTGCTTGATTAGTCAATGATGGATAAAGGACAAAATGAAATGAGTGAAAAAACAAGAGATAAGTCTAGTTATTGAGGATTATTTTCCTTCTGGACATTTGTCCTTATCTCTGTTTCCTGATATTGATTACCAAGAGGAATTTAGGACAGTGCAGTTATAATATTAAAACTAATTTTTTTAGGTTGCCCAATTATCACTTTAATATGACTATGAAGATAATTTTTAGGATCATACAAATTCCATACAGCCCACCAATTCCCATTATTTTAATCCCAGAATGATTATTTTGTTTTGTTTTGTTTGTTTGCTTTAGAATTGAAATCACAAAACATGAAATGAATTGAGCAAAGGGGTGTTGAAATTTTGGGATAATTGAATTGACAAAGCTCAGTTTAAGTACGTGGTACTTAAAGTTTTAGGATATGAGAAGGATGTGTATAGCACATTATCACCAGTGTGGACTTTCCTGAGACAGACACATTTCAGAATCAAAATCTAAAATCAACCCATCATAACCACATTGGCTATCAACAGCATATATCATTCTTCTTATTTGAAATGATTTATCATTTACTCTGGCATGCTCTGTACTTGGGATCGTTTCAAGGTTGAATGACTTCTCTGCTGCCTTTTCTATCAAACATTTGTTTTGCAGACAATCTTTATGCAATGTAGTAACCCAGGAATCAGTTCTTACACATATTTTTTATCACTGGTATCTATATTACGCGATCATATACTGTGTGAAGCCTATAAGAGCCATTTTTACTCTGAAGGTGCTAAACTTCATATTTTCAGGTATGTCCCTGCCCTGGCTTTTGCATTTGTTAAATCAGGTGCACACTCAAAATCTCTTCTGAATGTTCATCAGTCAGAAATTTAACATCCAAATCCGAATTCTTCACTTAAAGCATTTCCATTCCCAGATTTAGGCTTGTTTTTTGTAATTTTTTTATTTCATCTTCTTAGAAACAATTATTTTGAGGAAGAAATTGTTTGCTTGATTCTTTTTTTCTGATTTCTTCAATTCATTTTTTAATTTCCTGGAATACTATTGAGAACATGGTATATACTCCATATGTTTTGTTTTCTTTTTTGTTGTTGTGTTTTAAAAACAGTAACTGCCCAAGTTAAACATTCTCATATCATTGTTTATTTGATGTAATATTATTTTACTGAGCACCAATGGGGAAAGTTTTATAATTTGTCAAGTAGATTATATTTTGGAAATAAAAATCTATGTTTCCCCCCAAGGAGGTGATATAAATGTACGTGTTGATTAACTGATAAAATGTTTCTTAAATTGTTAACAGTTATTTCAAATTTAAAATATTTGACATTCATTCTGATATATTTCATTAATTTAAAATTGGACATACTTAACATGTTAATATTCACTTTAAACTTTACATAAATCTGTATATGTGTATATCCTTCAACCTCTATAACTTTGGTGATTGTGCTACATACTGCACAATATAGGCAATATAGCCATTCTGAGTTGGTAGCTTATACTTGTCTATGCACACCTTACCCATTGCTTCTCACAGCTGGTACAGCAAGATGGAGTGTGCCTCCTGTAATCATTAAGTAATACATGTTAATTAGGCATTAAATGCAAATCATAGTTGTAGCAGTATAGAAACTCCCACAGCGCTAAGATATATTAAGAAAAAAAATTATATGCTAAGGGTCTTAGTTCATGGTAGTCTCCTCATAAATGAAGACCCTATATGTGGACCTGGGTCCTCCGTTTTGTTACAAAATCTGTTCTTATTCTACTTCAGGAAATGATGTGAGTAAAAAGTTGTTGAATGATTAGTAATCTTTGTTGGGTTACTTTCTTCAAAACATATGAGCTGAAAAAAAAATGTCAACAAAAAAGCAACACCTTCTTGGAATAGGCTACTCTACAACATCCATTCTCTTTAAATATAACTTGACTTAAGAATGGGATATTAGTATAGGCTTAGAATTTGTTGAAATGAATAATTAAAAATGTGAGGGATATTCACAGAACAGATAATAATAGCATATAGATTAAAGAAGTATCTACTTAAATATGACTATTTCTGATTAAATTCTCCTGTCTGCCACAAGAAATTAATACATGTTCATAAATTAACAAAATCTGGTTTCAGAGAATGACAGATGAAGATATTTTTGAGATCTATGTTTGGAGATGTAGTTAAATAAGGAACAGATCTGTAGCCTGTTTTAAATTTTCCACGGAAATAGTATATCATGTAAGGATAGACACTCCGAGGCTCACTATCATTTAGTTTAATTAGTTAATTCACTAATGAGTGATTTGTGTGAAGAAGAATTCACTAATGAGGGTTTTGCTGTTCAGTCATTTTTCCATTTTTAATTTTTCTTTCATTGCCAGCATCTGTTTATTGACTTTTTCTTATCTATTATCTCAATTGTTTCATTTTTTCTTTATGTAAAAGCAGATTTCTTTCATTTTTCACCCTGAATTGAAGAGCAGAATGTAATTTGTTAAAGCTCCTCAAACGAAAATCTAAGCTAGCTGAGAAAGGTCATCCTTGATTTTTAATGGGCTGCCTGCCAGTGCTAGAAAATTAATTATGAATTAAGTCTGGTTGGTAAGTCGTTTTGGCAAAGCTCTGTCACAGCTCAAGGTTTCTTTCAGAATGATTCTAGTGTTTCTCCTAGGAAGACCAGACTCTGGATTCCAGCATTGGCCTCGATTGCTTGGTTTTAAATTGAGCTGTCTCACTCTTGATGACAGCATGGGGTGGCCTGTCATTGCTTATAAAGCTGTTTCAATGCTTCCAGCAGATTCCTGGCATGTCCTTGAAACTGCCCATCCTGGGCATGCCTCTTCTCCTTCTGTTCCTTAGACGTTCTGCCTTCATTGATTTTCTTCACATGCCAATTCTGTCAGAGTTGAGTTTTCACAACTGTTGTGTCAATTGCGAAGAGGCAAATGCAGCCTGAACCCTGACCAGTGGCAGTTTTATTCTGCCTGCTGGGGACATGTGGGTGGCAGCTGCATTAGGATTTAGTAACCAGCTGTGATAGGGAGAGAAAAGTCTCATAAATTGAAAGGATTTGGAAGCACACAATTACTTAGTTTGTTTGAATCAATGCAGGATTCAATGCCAAAGAAAGTGTTCTATTTAAGAGAAAGCAAGTTCAGCATCCTATTTGAGGAACACGCCATTAATGAAGATTTCAGAAAGAAGTGACACTGTTTGAAAAACAAATTTATGTATTCAAAACTTGCCCCTAATGTTCATGTTTCCTTAGTCAAACTGTGTAAACAGTATTTGCATCAAGATGAAGTACAGGAAAACTACAATATCAAGTTAAGGAACATTAATCTCTGTCTCATCCTGTAGCCCAGGAATGAAAATATCATTTGCCTATACTAGAATTGTCAAACACTGAATCAATCGAACATTTCTGATTTCACATCATAAATTTTCCTTGATTTTCTATTATTACTTTTCTTGCTCACTCTATTATTCCTTAATTAGCATTTAAGTTTTGAAAAGACAAGTTGATGAATATGCCATATTTTATGGAACTCTTCCACATGACATTGTTTTAGACTTTTCTCGAATTTTGGCTAATATAAATGATGTTTTACTGGAATTCAGTGAAGGGAATAGGCCTTTGGCATCCTTTCCCAGCTATGTCTGGAGGAAGTCTGACTCCTTTATTAATGGTTCATCCTATGTGCTGGATGCCTTCCATAAACAGTGAAATGATAGTTCTGACTATCACCAATTTAGTTATTCATGCTATCTTCTAAGTGAATGAAAATCCAAATGTAGAAGAGTCTGCCTCCTGTTTTCCTTGAGCTTCTGTTTCTTTGTAGGAAAACTTATTATTTGCTTTTCTTCTTCTTTCTCCTCACCCAAATCCTGGGGCAGGAAGAGAATGGTGTTTGTTAGTCTCACAAATTGATAAATATATGATTATAGAATGCTGGCATTTTGTAGTTACACTATGTTACTCTGAGGACACAATCATGACCTAGGTTTTTCTGGCACTAACACCTACAACACTTATTCTAGCATTTGTCTATTTTTAGTTCCAAATTTTTTTTTTTTTTTTTTTTTTTTTTGGTTTTTCGAGACAGGGTTTCTCTGTGTAGCTTTGCGCCTTTCCTGGAACTCACTTGGTAGACCAGGCTGGCCTCGAACTCACAGAGATCCACCTGGCTCTGCCTCCCGAGTGCTGGGATTAAAGGCGTGTGCCACCACTGCCCGGCTTAGTTCCAAAATATTATAAAAGTATTTGGAGACTGGACTTTGCTGTGTTTCTGAGAAGAGTTTCTTAAATATAATATCTTTTGTTGGATTTCCATTTTACACCTTTACTAAAACTTTGCTTATAAGTGATTGGAGATGCTCATTGATCTATAAAATAATATACATCTAAGTCACAGAGACTGTGGCTACAACACTTCCTTTCATTTTCCATCCTTGACAAGTAGTCATACACAATCAGGAACTGAGAAAGGAAAAAATCATACTAGTGGCTTTCAGTGTGGTGTTGTATTCTTATGAAGAAGTATAGACAGAGTCACTCCTTACTTGGTGTGATCTGTAAATAATAGCTTTGAGTTTTCATCAAGCAAAATTTATATCATAGACTGACACAAAATATAATCAGATAATGAAAGTTAAAGCAATCAGCTTTCATGCAGATACTTTCCCACAAAGAATAAGCATAGGTTTTTAACTCCTTAGTCATTTTTACCTAAACATTAAATGATTCTCTTATGTATTACATATGTATGCTGCTTTCTTATTTTATAATCTATACATGGACACACACAAATGTGGAGTACATCCTACTTTTTCATATAAAATTATCTTCCAATGAAAACCAAAATGGAAGGAAAATTGGAGACCTGAGGAATAAAAACTTGAGGTTGTTGTATTTTTCAAATAATTTAAAATGAACAGTTTTAGTTCTTCTGGAGATAAATGACGATATTGTACCTGGTTTATGATCTGGGACCTTTGCAAAACAAATAGTTCATTTTTCTTCATTCTGGTTCATTAATGTATTATTTAAAATACAAATGATAGCCAAATATACCTATTATCCTCCTCAAACACCCTGAGAACAGATTGTCACAAGGGAAAACCTCTCCCTTCCATGTGCATGCCATTGTCAGGTCAGTGCTGGGGAAAGGCTGACCCTTTGAACAGTAATGGTAAAGAGAGCAATGTTGCTTAAATTACATTTTATAATTAGTTGTTCAAATACTAGATATAAAATATATATGTAATTCCTAATATAAGTACTATCTATAGTTATTAACATGTGCCAAGATCCATAATGTATGGTAGGAGATGAATACATGAAATGTTATAGATGAAGCAAGTGTCTCTTAGTACTAAAACTCCATTTGAGCAGCTCTTAGTGTGGTGATTTATTTGTTGAGGCTGCTTGTAACCAACTGTAAAAGACAAATTAACATTCAGACATTGCAAAGTTTTTTCAAACTTTAAAAGCTACACTTCAGTTTTGTTTTCACTTTTGCCGGTGTTTACTAATTTAAATGGTGATAAATGATGATCAATGATCATAATTAAGTCAACTTCAAAACTGACTTCACAGAAAAAGGGATTAAGCCTTAAAATCAGTTATGATAATAAATTCATCAACTTTCCAAGCATGTGAAAGCCAGGCTTTTCTCATTAACATTTAAAACCTTCAGACGTGGTGGAATTTTGTACAAAATCATGCTGATTGATGAAAAGAATGATTTGTCATCAGTTGCTGGCTAGAAAAACAGAAAGAAATCCACAGATAATTTTAAAGTGCTTTGTGGTTAGTTTTTCTTTTTTCTTTTTTCTGATCCTAATATTTATTTTCATTGTCATTCTTCTCTCATATAATATATCCTGACCACAATGGTCCCTCCCTCTGCTCCTCCCAGTTCCCCCTCACCTCCCTTCTCTTCCAGATCCACTCCTTCATTTCCCTTCAGAAAAGAGCAGGCCTCCCACCAATATCAAGTGAACATGGCATTAAAAAGTTACAACAAGACTAGGCACAAATCCTCATATCAATGCTGGGCGAGGCAACCCAGTAGGAGGAAAAGGGTTCCAAGATCAGGCAAAAGCGTCAAAGACACCCCACTCCCACTGTTAGGAGTCCCACAAGAACATCAAGCTACACAACATAACTTATATGCAGAGGACCTGGCTCAGACCCTCAAAGGGTCCAAGGTTGTTGCTTCAGTCCCTGGGAGCCCCTATGATCCCTGATTAGTTGATTCTGTGGGCTGTGTTCTCCTGGTGCCCTCAACCCCTCTGGCTCCTACAGTCCTTCCTCCCTTCCTCTGTGGGTTCCCATAGCTCCACCTGATATTTGGTTTTGTGGGTCTCTGCATCTGCTCCCAGAGTTTCTAGATGAAGCATCTTTGGCTAGTTTTTCTAATTCCAATTTCCTAAAGATTTACAGTTTTATTTTGCAAAAATTGTTTATACTTTGTGACTTAAACAGCAAAAATTCATTTCTTAAGTTCTGGGACACTTAAGATCAATGTGATACACAAAGAGAATTCATACTGGATCTCTTTGCTTGGGTTACAGGCACCTACTCTCATTACACTGTGCCCCAAGTGGTATTGACATTGTACATTGCCATGAAGAAATAAAAGGAGGGAACAAGCTCACTGGTGTCTTTCAAAGTTATTGATTCCATTACAGGATCCCATATTCATGATTTCATTTAATTATCTCCCAGAGGACCTATCTTTAAATTGGCAGGTAGGACTTCAACTTATGAACCAGGTTATCAAAACAACACTCATAATTAGACTGACAATAAACCTCAGATTTTAACATGAGCATAGATTCACTGTGAAATGGGACTAAAGTAACACAAATCCTCAAATGGATATTGTTTCATGCTATAAAGTTTTAATCAATATCCCAAGTCCACAATTTAGTATTAGAGACACTGGAAATCATCAAAACTAGCAGGTGAGAAAGTCTCAAACTACTGATTCCTTGATTCTTATCTGAATCTTTGCTAATGTTTTCTCCAGTCTGGGAATGAGTCACATACCAAGCTCAGCCAGTGGCATCCTCCAACTAGAGAATCATAGCTCTTTATCTTGTTGATGGTCATAAGGTATACATGTACACAGGGCCACACAGACATACGCACAGAGAGAGAAGGTTTTCAATGAAGACATCCATAATGATATCTGTGTTTCTTGTGCTATTGAATTATGACACAAAGTGTTAAACCCAAGCCCAAATGTTTCCTCCTTCTGTTGAAGTTAGTGTAGAAGGCTTTATTTTGTATTTGTACATCTCATTCACTTCTGTTAAATTCTAGAGGTTTCAACATATTTAAATTTTCAAGCAGAAATAAGATGGATTATTGACATATGGACGAGTAGCACTTTCTACCAGGAGATTGAATTATATTTTTATTCAGAGTGAAATGAATGTATCTTTTATCCCAATGTAGACATAACATATCTCATCTATTAGGTTGGTAAGTAAGTATATGATAAATCAATAGACAGTTGATAGACAATGATGATATGTAGATGGTAAATGGATAGAGATAGATAGATAGATAGATAGATAGATAGATAGATAGATAGATAGATAGATAGAAGATAGAGAGATAGATGGATGGATGAATGGATGGGGAGAGAGAGAGAAAGGGAGAGAGAGAGAGAGAGAGAGAGAGAGAGAGAGAGAGAGAGAGAGAGACCTCTACCCTGATAAAGTTAATATGCTCATGAAAATAATGCCATCTGAAACTCCAAATAAGAGTTACAAATTGCTTTAGGCATTAGTGCCCAAGGAACCTCCTTGATAATCTGTATATATTTGTTGCTGACTCCTACATCATGATTCACCATGAAGTTGGGAATAAAAGAAGAGAAATCATGATATCTATTTCAATACACGATTTCTGTCACTTTGTGTTGAGTTCTTCATTCTTTGGGGAAAATGTTTCAACTCTGTAAGTCTAGAAATCAATAGGTCTGACTTTCAAATAAAGCTTGCCAAGTGAAAGTTGCCCAGAGGTAAGCATGCTAGCACCAGAAGAATACACTGCCATAGTTCAAATCTTTGCTTGAAGTGCTTTCCCCTCTTATATAAGAGAAGCCATATAACCTGCTCAGTGCCCTGAAGTCCCTTCACATTGCAAAGTCCAAAAAGGACACAGGGGGTATGGGGTCTTGAGGAAAAGGAGATATGGTAATTAGGTTGGGGAAATGGTGTGCTGCTGCTGCAGGAAGCCATGGCACATCACCTCTCACCCCATGGAACACAATACTCTATGGTGGAAGGGAAAAACTGACCTCTGTGGCTTATCAGAGGAGATATGTTGAGAATATATAGAATGTGTTGAGTATCACCCACCAGGCTCTTATTAGAAAACTTAGTGTCAGGTTTCCACTTTTAGTTTCTTTTGAACTTCATGAACCATTGGCACTTCTCTGACAGTCTGGAGGTTGCTGGAACTCTCCCTACTGAACTCACAGTTGAATTTATTTTCTAGTTAGTCTAATTAGATCATAAAAATACTCAGTTCTAAAATAAAAGCTGGTTTATATCTGTCTCTTAGGTCTCAAATATATACCACATTGGCTTCCTCAAGCTTTCATTTGCTAATATGAAGAGGAAAATGGAAAACTCTCATTTACGTATTAGGAAGAAGAAAAGTGTGAACGGGTTTTGAGAATCCAGCATTATCTAGCAGCAGTAGCCACACTAATATCAGTGTGCACTATAGACACAATGCTGTGGAAATTTATCAGTCTTAGCATTCTTCACTAGGCTCTTCTTGCTATCTCCCTGCTTCTGGGAGTCTTTCTGTCCCCCTTAAAGTCATGCAAATGAGGAATCTTATAGTCGATGTGCAAGTCTCACTTCCTAAACTTCAGGATCCTCTAGGGCACATCTGCTTGTGTAGAGATCTGTTCCACCTGGCACCGTAACCTGGGAAATGGGGAACAATAAATAAAAATTCAATTAAAAAATAAATTAAACAGAGTTTCCAAAACCTGCTTTGAAACTGCCTCACAGAGACAATTTAAAGTAGAATTGACATTCATGGTACCAGCTTTTACCCAGCACTTACCTGATGGATAGTGTTTTACTGGGAGTGGAAAGACAGGGCAGAATTCTTCCTTCACCACAAGAACTATCTCAGGATACTTGAGGAGTGCAGATACAGTTGGCTTTCACTTGCTTTCCACTGGGAAAACAATGTTGGCTTCCAAGTGAGGCATGAATCCTAATTCGTCTTAATAAAAACCCAGAGTCATATATCATGGTGAAAGCTGAAAGATCAGAGAAGCAAAACAGCCAGCCACCAGAATTCTTACCTCTATGGAATCCTTAGCCTGAAAGAGACCTGAGCTCCTGTCTCCTCTCACTTTATATTCCTCTCTTTGCTCAGCCATCATTTCCTGTCTCTACTTCCCTAGTGCTGGGATTAAAGGCCTGTGTGCCTCCCAAATACTGGGAGCAAAGGCCTGAGATCCCAAGTGCTAGGATCAAAGGTGTGTGCCACCACTGCCTGGCTTTGTTTCTCTTTTAGACTGGATCAATCTTGTGTATCCCAGGGTGGCTTTGACCTCACAAAGATCCATCTGCCTCTGCCTCCTGAGTGCTGGGATTAAAGGTGTGTGCCACCACTGCCTGACTTCTATGCCTAACTAGTGGCTTAGCTCTGCACTCTGATCTTCAGGCAAGCTTTATTTGTTAGATCACAAACAAAATATCACCACATCCAGGTCAGTTCCTGTAGCTTGAGTTTTCCTGCCTGGCCCACGGTCAGGGCAAATCTCTCTCACCTGCCAGTCCCACAGCCGCTCAGACCCGACCAAGAAAACACAGAGACTTATATTGGTTAAAAACTGTATGGCCATGGTAGGCTTCTTGCTAACTGTTCTTACAGCTTAAATTAATCCATTTCTATTAATCTATACCTTGCCACATGGCTCGTGGCTTACCGGCATCTTCACATGCTGTTTCTCATCGTGGCAGCTGGCAGTGTCTCTCTGACTCAGCCTTCCACTTCCCAGCTTTATTCTCCTCCTTGTCCCGCCTACACTTCCTGCCTAGCCAATGGCCAATCAGTGTTTTATTTATTGACTAATTAGCAACATATTTGCCATACAGAACATCCCACAGCAAGTTCCTGTTTTATTTATTCAAGTTATGTGTCGAAAATACATGGTATCTCTAGCAATAGTTCTTACCTACAGGTACTGGGAGGAAACCCAGAGCAAACCTAACAGACTGTATTTGAGAGGAGTTTCTTGTGAACTCCCATGACCAACAAACCAAGGGGAGATTTCCTATGTCTGACACTGGGGCTTTTATTAGATGGTCTATGGCTCTCAAGGGAAGTGTTGCCATTGCAAGTGACATAGCTATAACTTCATTTAAATTATGCACAAACATACAATTATATATATATATGAATATAAAATATGTAATATGTGTATTTTAAAATAAACCCAAAATATCATGTTTCCTTATGACATTTTAAAAAAATCCATAATCTTATTTATCCCTCTTCCTTCCTTTTTCCTTTGTATTATCCTCCCACCCTCTCTAACTCTTACAGTATTTGAAGGTGTTATGAAAACAACCTAGGGGAAAAAAGTAATTAATGATTCTACCTCCCTGTAAAGCCTATGATCCACAACTAGGACCACAACAAGAAATCTCCAGTGGTGCAATAATGAGACTTTTATCTAGAAAGTAACCAATTGCAGTCTAACTCTACTTAAAGCCTACTCAATAGGAAGGAATCCATACCTGGTATTGTAACCCTAGCCAACAACCTCTGGCTGCTGAGGTCATGGGCCCTAGAGCAGAACCTACAACTGTCACTTTAATAAATCAATATAATTACTAACTCCATTCTAAAAACTTCTCCTTATATCTACAGATCAAAGTAGCACTTATATCTAATCAAAAAGCTTCCTTTTATAGCATATGAAGACTCTTACAGAAATCTACACTTAGGAAACTAACCAGTGGAGTGTCTAAATCAAACACATATATACAATGCAACTCTTACTCCTAATGCTCAGGGAACAACACAGAAAACAGGGAGGAAAGATCATTTTAGCTAGAGGCCCAGGATGCTAGTTATTGCTGCTTTCTCTACATGACAGTGAAGCTTCACCCATTAAATATCAGAAATATGGTTACCTGAACAGGAAGCAAATAATGATGACACCAGTTGACATATCATTAAGGATGAGGAAAGTCTCACAGATCTCTACCATTAGAAGAACAATAATATACAATTAATAGTTGTTGGGAGAGGAAGAATCACTCTCCTCCAGGCACAAGCCCCCTATAGGTTATCTAATCCCAAGTGATCAGCCTTAAACACATTTACATATGAGCAAGACTAAATGAACTCAGGTTTCATGCACACATATGTAAAAATAATAATTAAACAAGAAGATGACATGAACTTGAGAGGTATCAGGATACTGGAAAAGTGTTAGAATAGGGGGCAGGAGGGATGAATGCAATATACATATAGGTAATTCTCAAAAAATTTTAGTTAAATTAACAAATAGTAAGATTTCAAAGTCATTGTGACTTTGAATTCTGTTGCTGGAGGCTTTTCTCTGTCCCACCCCATCCTATGCCCCACACATAAATAATCATTCAGAGGCTTAATGTTAATTAAAAACTGTTTGGCCTATTGCTCAGGCTTATTACTAACTAGCTCTTACAACTTAAATTAACCTATTTCTATTCATCTATATTTTGCCACTTGGCTGTGACATTTCTGGTCTGTTGGCATCTTGCTCCTTGGGCAACTTGATGGCATCTGCTCGACTCCACCCTTCTTTATCCCTGTATTCATTTGGCTTTCCAGCCTTGCTTTATTCTGCCTTGCCAAAGACCAAAGCAGCTTTATTCATCAACCAATAAAAGCAACACATATTTGCAGCATACAGAAGGACATCCTACATCAGAATCCTTTTCAGTTTCTGGTAGTATTACTACAAACAGCTGACATTTTTTTTATCTGTAAAGTGAACAACAAACCAAGCTCTCTAAACACTTATGTAATAAGAGTAAATAATCTATATAAATAAACTTCATAAGACAGCCATCATTTTCTATCAAATATTTTCAGTAAAGCAAGTAAAGGTGTGCAAATTAAGCAAGAATTTTTATTTTTATTTTTTTTAGTATTATGAAATAAACCCAAAATTCTATAGTCATAGAATGGAAGCAAATGTTTTTATTATATCAGCTGTTGAAATATTCTCAGCCAGTGGGGCAGTTACACCTACTGCCAACATTCAAGATCTCTGGTTTCAGAGAGCAAGATGAACAATTTAAGAGAAAAGTTCTGCACTGAGTCTATAACTACTCAACACAGATCATCAAGAACTATAAGCCCATAAAATAATGCATATTTGTTTTTGTGTGTGAAAAGTCAGCATTGTCTTAGTTGCTGACCCAAATCACCCCAATCAGAAGCACTAGGAACCCCCAAATAATCATGGTTACCGCTAAATCCTAAAGGAATATATGTTCATGTGAAAGATTCATCACTTTCTGTAGCATTTTAAGACTTGTCAGTGCACAGAAGAAACCTCCCTTATCCAGGCAGGCTGGATGTGATTGTTGGCAGTCATGAGGGTGGAGCCAGGTTTCCACATAGCAACTCATTTCTTCCCTCCTCTCTTGCTCATCAATAATAATAATTTTTTCAAGCAAGGACTCCAAAACAGTTTACCCTAGGACCTTTGCCTATCATTTAGGTTCCTGTATCATCGTTTACAACTAGAATATCAGCATAAAAAGGAGAAGTCCTTAGAACTGAAATATAGTCAAACTGGGTATGTAGTGCTTGCTTATAACACCAGCTCCTGGGATGCTGAACCAGGACTATTGAAAGCTTGGGTGCACCCTAGGATTCAAAACAACAACCCTATCTCAAACTAACAAGATAGAGTTGTTTATGGCAGCCCTTTCAAAAGTAATAAACAACCATAGAGTTATAAAAATATTTCTTTTCATGACTACTTGCTACAAAATGTGTTCTAAGCTTGATTCTTACATATATTCAGTTTATTATGTTTGTTTTAGACAGATATATTCTCCATTAATCTTAAAATACAAAATGGGGAATTAAGTTCTGGCTGAAATGTCCTAAAGTGGCACATGTGCCTCTTAATTTGACTATCAGACTACACTAAAATATTGAACCTCAAAGAGATGGGAAATTCCCCAGAAAATCTGTTCTGGGAGAGTAAAAAGGTATTGTTATGCTCAGATCCTGGGGAGCCCAAAAGACCACCATGGAGACTGAATCCCATATGTAAAGAGCCTTTATTTTCAAGCTTGGAGCTTGAACTCTGTCTGATGCAGCAGTGAGAGCAGAGAGCCCTGAGCCCAGGCAGGGTGGAGTTTTTATCATAGCAGAGGTTGGGGTGAGGGGATTTTCAGGGTTAAGGACCCTGATTGGCTGACAGGTGTCTAGGGGTATAGGGAATGCTTGGAATATCAGGTATTTCCCTTTACATGCAGGCCCCATTGGGTGGGGTCAGCTTATGGCTTTTCCTGGCTCTAGGTATTGCCTGCCAAAGCTGTGTCTGGTCCTCTAAGCCTGACATGGCAGCTGTGTGGTCAAGCTGTTTTGCCCACCACCCCTCCCCCCAGTACCAACCAGGGGGGAAATTTTTCTCCCAGAAAGAGACTCTACACAGTTTTAATAACTTGCCTTGCCTGCCGCACTACTTACAGAGTGAGACTGAAGCTTGGACAATGATGGGTCAGTGGTTGGACTGCTTAGACACACATACCCTTGGCCCTCTATTTAAAGTTGAATGTCACTCCAGGAATTCTGAAGATGGAGTTGGTGGATTTTGGAGTCCTGCTCGATCTGTTGAACAGTTGTGAGTGTGGAATTGGAAAATGATAGCTATGAAATATAGAGTTAGGTGAAGAAAAAGACAGAGACACAGGATAGCTTTGTGAGGTTCTGGGTGAGTACCACAGACCCTGCGTTTATTACTCACAGCCTTTATATACTCAAAAGCAAGAGGGGCAAAAAGACCTCCCCCTTTCAAGGACATCACAGTTCAAAGTACAAAGTACAGCTAAGTGTAAACACCTCCTTAGTACTCAAGACATCTCGTGACCATGCCTTAAGGCAAAGCATCCTGTAATTAGGCTTTGAAGTTTAAGACAACTGGTGACCACGCCTTTGGCTGAAATATCCTATTATGCAGCCTTGAAGGGGGGGAAACAAGGTCAGACTCTCTGACCTTGAGTTAAGATGAAAACAAGCCACAAGCTGGGGTCTCTGTGGGCCCCCACAGTGGATTTGCTGAATCACTTTTTTACTCTCTTTCCAACAAGTCCATATTGAATAAATGTTCTCTTTCTGCTTTACACCAAAACCAGACAACCACAACATTAACTTTATTGTATCTTATAAAATGAATGAATTAACGGGCAAAATAGATGAAGGATAACAATGAAGAATGAATTCTTATTCTTAAAGTGAAGGCCTTTGCCATTTATAAAAATAAACATTGCACCTCACCATCATGCTCTTGTGTCTCTAGAGAACATTACAGGTTTTGACACATGGTGAACTATTGGTACTGGTTCATGTTAGAAAATAGAAAAGAAATGACTTAAAATATAACTGAAACGATCCAAATCTGGGGATCCTTACAGTGGCGCTCCAGGTGACACTTGAGGTAAACTGTCTTTGATCAATACTTTATATGCACATCTGGGAAAATTTACAACTCAAGTTTCTCTTGTTTAATTTTTTCCAAAATAAAGTTACAGAAACACAGTTTATGTACTAGAATGCACAAGAGTAACACATAGTAAGCAGTATATTAACATAGAATTTAGAAAAATTGGTCTATTGAAAGCAAAGTGTATCATGCAGGTCTCTGTAAAGCCGTGACAATAGAGGGACTTTGTGCATCTGCTGTACACAAAGGTAAGTCTGATGTCTCCACACTTCATGAACAAATGTTTCACAAGTTCTCATCCTCATCAGTGTGTTCTGCTGCCATAACTCCCTCATGTGAGCTGTGCATATCCTTGTCAATGGAAAAAACACACAAATGTCTGCCCCTTGGCTATTTTTCCACTGAGACACCATTCCAGAGTCCAAGCGAAAGCCTCTTTCAAACCCAAGAATACTCACATACAGAATTAAGTTCAAACCACCTCTACAGGCTTGTGAGAGGATTCATGTTATGTTAGATTCTGAAGAAAAGGTAGAGCACACTGTACAGTATAGGGTACATTACAATTTGGGGCTGGTATTTTCTGTGGAGAAAGAATTGAGGTTTGGAAGGATAGTTTCATGCAAGACTAGCCCTCTTTCACTTCCTTGGAATTACGAAGGTCTTTGCTTTGTTATTTTCCGAGTACTTTTTTGACAACTTCCAGATAGAAATTCATTTCTCCTCCTCAGAGATCCTTCCTTGCCTAGTTAACTGAAGTGTTCCCTGTGTCTGTGTCTTTATGTTACACTGTTCTAATTGGCGCCCTCAAAGCACTGCACAGCGTTTTATGCTTGGTAATGGTTATCATCCATGCACTCTTCACAATGTGTCGTGTGTGTCCCCCCCCCCCCCCCCCCCCCCCCCCCCGTTCACCACTATTTTTGCACCTAAGGTCATTCCTGACAGAGAGTTGCCATGCAGCCACTTGACTGAGATAATCTGTGATCGTCTAGTAGTTGAACATGATGACTATTAGAATTTTGGGGCTGTTGGAAGACACATGTACACAATTGTAACTTAGAGAAATTATGTTTGTGACAACATGTAGTCTAGAGTGGAAAAGAGAGATCTTGAGGTGAAGAGATTAAAAAGGCTGGTATATCCTCCTCATTTTCCTGCATGGTGTGGATAAAGTTGCTTAAATATCTGATTCTCATACAATACAATAGCTGTGCAAACCAGAACAAGGTTTTAAGCTGACAGTAGCTAGTGTTTCATAACAGGTTCAGTATTACACACACGTATTTCCAAAGCAGTTACTGTTAGTTTTTCGGCTGCATTGTGTTCTTACCCTGCAAGGAAATGCCACGAAACACGACAGAATCCGCTAACAAAGAGTTTTATTAAAGGTAAAGGGACAGAGAGTGAACAGGCCTGCGGGAAACACGTGTGTGGAGAAGAAGGAACCGGGAACATGGCGCCTGATTTTAAAGGCTGGGCGTGGACAGATCAGCGTCACTACTACACGCAAGCACGTAGATCACATGGCCACACGTGGCTAGTGGGACGTCACGGATCTTGGTCACGCGAGATGCCCTGACCCGGAAATGGCTATCCTGACCTGAGCCTGGCTAGGCGGAAGTGTCCGCCAGGCATATGTGAACACACCTGACCGTGGGGGCGTGTTGTAAACCTTTCAGTTACTAGATATTTTTACAAATTTTAGCAAGTCTTTCCCCCTTTATCATGCTGGTTTAAGGATATCAACATATCCCCATAAAATAAGGCAACTATTAAGCAAAGCACCTAAGCACTTTAACAACACACAGAGCCTTGGTTTCAGTATTTTTTATATTTATTGTAGCACACACACACACACATACACACACACACACACACACACACACCCGTGGTGAAGGCTATTTTAAAACTTCCTACCTTTAGGTGGTTTGCCCTTGTACTCCAGAAACCTAATGAAGGATAATAATAATGATTAGGATAATGATAATCACATCAAAATCATGGAAGTATGTTTAAAAGGCTTAAAATGAGTTTCCTGCTGAGATGATAAAAAGGGTTTTCTAAGGCCAAGTAGAGAGCTGAAATTCTACATGGTCCAATTAACTTCACACAGAGATAAGAAAGGGAAAAAAAAAGACTCGTGCATGTCCCTATGACTTATTCTTAACTCTGTGTACCAACCACAACAAATCAATGATGTAATTATTGAGCAGCTAATGTGTTAGTTGTTAATGGTTGTAAACTATTTGCAAACACACACCATGGCCAATAAGAACCAGATAATGGAGCATGTATAAGTCAGTGAACTGCCAGGAGGTGGGGGCAGATACCAGAGAAAAGCATAGAGACAATCATCCCTTTGCTTTCAATATTCTAGAGCTGAGTACTTGTTATAAATATCCACTTATTTATTTTTAATTTATGTGTATGTGTGTGAGCCCACATGAGTCTATATATACCACATTTATGTAGGAGCCTTAGAGGGCAGAAGAGGGCATTGAACGCGATGGAACTGAGGTTGTATGCATCTATTATGATGGGCAGATATGATGGTGCCTCTTCTCCGTTTACACCCTGGTGGTGGCTCTCAACAAACAGTGGAAAAGACTAACCTTCTGAATCTTGCTGAGGTCCTCTGTGTCCTGCTTAATGTTTCAGCACTTTTCCCCACCCCGCCTACTTTATATCTCACAGTGCATCAAAATCAAACTGCCTTGAACCAGTATCCTCCTCAAAAATGCTTGTCTTTCCTCATACGGACTTCACTTCTCTAGTATTCACTTACCTAATGACATAATTGCATAATCACATCTCACATCATTGTATTCTAAAATCATATGTATTCTTGCGACCTCCAATAGGTCAATGTTACCAAATCTACCCCTGATATCAAATAAAACCATCACTGAATGCCCCTGCAGTCTATAATAAGTTATTAAACAAAAAGGCAACTTAGTTATATTTCCATCATAATGGCAAAAATTACCTGAGATAGCCCCTTATAAAAAGGAGTGTTACTTGGTTTTACAGGTTTAGTTCTAGTTAGGTTCTAGTTTAAGAATGTTTTGTCTTATTTCTTTGCATCTAAGTTGAGGATATGGTGCACAAAAGTCATCAATTGGCTGGTGCCTGAGTACAGGAGAGAAAGAGGAAGGGTTAGGATTTCTACTGTGTTCTTCAAGGGTGTGCAACCAAATGACCAGAGTAACTCCCATGAAGACCAAAGTCTTCAGGGATCTACCTCCTCCCAATAATGCCACAAACCAGGGATACATGAACCTTTGGGGTGCATTTAATATCCCAAAAACAACACCAGCATGGCGAGCAATGTGTATAAGGCTGTTTCCTGTTGACCAAGTATTGGTGAAATTATTAAGGCTACTCCACGTAGTTAAAAGGGAGGTTTATTTAGTGGCGTAACTTACAAATGAAGGGATAGGTAGGTTGCAGGGTCTGAGAAAGACGTAGCACAGTCCAGTGTCTCTGAAGAACTCTGTTCGGTCTACCTCCAGCGTCCAGGGTACAGGAACCAAGAGAGGTGGCACATCCGGATCTTGAGTCTTCAGGGTCCTCTCTTGGCCCCGCCTTGTAGGCGTGACAGTTACCGAAGCCTCAATGGGGGTTGGAACTTCCAGATCAAAGCTGGAATAGCTACCCACTACAACCAAGAAGTAAATCATGAAGCTATTTGCTTTTTTAGGCACTAAATATTTTTAGAAAATACATAAAAATTAATTTCCAAAAAGAAGTTACATGAGTGACAGGCAAAGTTGTATTTTTTTTTCATTTCAAAAGTGATATGTATTTAAATGTCAAAAGTAGAAAGTTATAAAGAATAAAGAAATAGCTAACATTTGAAAATAGGAGTGATAGAATTAGATGCATATGATAGAATTTAGTGATACGATGGAGATCCAGAGATGGTATTTTTACATTAATATTGTATATCCTTTCAGATATGCTTCTTGGGTATCTCATATTTATCAACATTTTCTATGAATAATGGGTAATATTTTTAGAGCTTGGTAGTGAAACACAAATATTATATTCTTGAAGTAAATTTGAAGAAAAAAAGACACTTTAGTACAAACTTCAAGAGGACTAAAAACAATTTCCTGAAAGTTTCTAAAAAGCAATTTTTAAAATAAGACTTTTTTTCTAAATTACTTTCTTATGAATTCTAACTAAACAAAAAACTCTATATGATATTGACAAAATTTATATTGCTTTTATTGCTCTATTTCTGTTAAATTGTGCAGCACATGCCATTTCATTGGCCAGACTCAGAGAACAAGCCTAACACTGTCTCCCATTATCACTGCCATCACCACCATAAGTGGGAACAAGGAAGATAGATTTCCGCTGATGCAATGTAGTCTGAACAGGACAACAGAGCCTTCACGGACAGAGGCCCTTGGAGCACAGGACAGCGCATCACTGGTATATTAGCTGCTGACCAGAGAATGGACAGTCATTCAGACATGGAGCAGAGGACACTTGGCATTTGATGAGCACAGAAGGCTTTATAATCACCAAAAAGATTGTAAGGTTTATAAAAATTAAGAGATGGGATATTCTGTGTAAGATAGAATTGCTCCTTATAGATACCTAGTACAGCTCACTAAACTCCAGTGAGTTATTTGATGGACTGTCATTTACTTTGAACAAGCCAGTGGTTGCCACTCTCAGAACTATAGCAGCAGGTTTTGCTGAGCAAGTCCTGCCTCTTAGCAGAGCATTTCACAGTATTGAATCTTGTCATGGGTCAAGGGTGGAGGGTTACAGTTCTGGACAAGCTGAACCCTTGTTGAAGGTGATGTTTCTCAGGTCTTTCTGGTGCTGCTACAACTGTCAACAACACCCTACTGCTCTTTCTACCACATCAGCCTTTACAGCAGCATCAGTTGCATTCATTTTCTGAGCAACTTTCCTTAGTGATATGTATTTTCTAAGGCTTCTCCTTTCTCTTGGTATCCTTCTTTCTCCAAACACCATACCAAATATGCCCACAAGGCACCAAGACTGCCATCTACTCTACCCTCCTAAACTGCCTCCTCTGCTCTTTTACCATATAATTCCTGTTGTCCTCTATGTTTTCATGAGAATGAATTCTACAAGTTTTGTAGTTGTGTTTACATTTCTTTCTTTTATTTCAACTCTTACTAATGTGGTCTTCAAAGAGTTTTTAATAAGCTCTTTCCAAATTTCTCCTGCTTTTTTATGGGCCTTCTTCAAGAAAACCTGGTCCCTAGAGGAGGACCTGGTTGCTGACATTTGGATACCTCCACATTTCCAATGAACAGAGTTCTTTCTCCCTGTGTGACTAGAAGCTTAAATATTACCGCCTAATGCACACCAGATGGTAGATCCAGAATGCCCGGCCTGCAAGCCTGTCCTGGATGCCCCTTAGCTTGCACTACTTCAATAGTACCTGGGCCAACAACTCAGCAGACTGAACAGGTCAGAGAAGCTTCAGAATTTTCCAGGATGTCATTGGCCTGACTCCTAAACAGGACAGTAGGTGATTTCTTTCACAGTATTCTGCAGCAGCACCATGCACGGAGGCCACTGTAGGGGGCTGGGCAAGACAGAGCTGAGCATCAGTCTGGCAGCTGCTACTCCTCTCAGTGAAAGAATTCCTATTTATTCCTGCGGAAATACTTAAATTTTATGAGTCTCAATGGTCTCTGCTTTCATAAAATAAAACCTTTAATGTCAAAGACAGTTCATCAATTTTTCCAAAATCTTCCCCATTTGTTTAGAAGACATTTCTTTCTTTTTTTTTTTTTTTTTCTTTTTGGTTTTTCGAGACAGGGTTTCTCTGTGTAGTTTTGGTCCCTGTTCTGGATCTCATTCTGTAGACCAGGCTGGCCTCAAACTCACAGAGATCTGCCTGGCTCTGCCTCCCGAGTGCTGGGATTAAAGGCGTGCGCCACCAGCGCCTGGCTAGAAGACATTTCTTATAAACTGGTATTTCAGTTTGTTGACCTTCTCTTCAGTGACCATAACTTCTGATCTACTTTAGTCATTCACTAAGAAATTTTACCCTAACATTTAACTCTGACCTTTATTTAAACTACAAAACAGCTATTCTTGTTTATAAAACTGAATACACACCTATACATAGGAAGTTTAGAAGGAATATTTTTGTCCTCTACCACCAAGGAACTAAAATATTTTTAAAGAAATGGTCATGTTTATTTACCTTCTGTAGGTACTAAGATGATTCTCGACACATTCCCAGACAATCATTATGAGGAGATTGTCTGCTTATTTTTACTTTCACATATATTGGTACCAGTGCAATATCAAAAAATGTATTTTGAAGATTCAAAATCAGGATTTTAGCCCCTTTTCCAAAACTCTGATTCCTCACAAACATTTTTAAGTACAGTATCTACTACCATTTATTATGTTGTATTTGCCACATACACGTTTGACGGAAGCAGAGATTAGCAACATGTTTAAAAGGAAAGAGGGGCTTCTGAAGAAGTGATGGTGTGAACAGACGAGAGATAAGATAAGGGGCGGTCAGAGGATGAAAAGGGAGAACAGTGTTTGATTTATTAGTGTTGCTTTCCTGTGTTGGAAAGCATAGGTATTTACTTTTAGCTAGTTTTTTAACTACATAACCACAACTCAAAACCAGATATTAACTAGTTCTATCAATTCCCAGAGAATTCTAACCCTCTCATCCAGTTCATACCCCCAGAGAGCTGCATTATCACACAGCATCTTTGCCTTTCTTCGGATTCCATACAAGTATGGTTGTTATCTTAGCGAAAAATATTAAAGAAAAAAGACAATATGACAAAAGAAAAAAATCAGCAAAAGCTGTTTTAAAGTTAGATGTTCTCAGTAAGGACTGGTTTTTAAATAGAATGAAATTTGGTGTATATTCCAAATGAGCCAGATATAAAGAATAGTAAGCCCCTTCTTTCTCTATCTCTATCTGTGCATGCGTGTCTGTCTGTCTGTCTGTCTCTGTCTTTCTGTCTTTGTCTCTCTTTGTCTTTCTCCATGTACACACACACACACACACACACACACACACACACAATTACATAATTTTAGATAAACAATATAAATGAGTATTTACTCTTAATCTAAAATAGGAACTGGGCAGGACAACCAGCAGAGAAGGTTTTTTGAATCAAGAAATTTAAGACAAGCACAGTCATCAGGGATTTGTGAAGATGAGGCTGAAAGTCTGAGGGGCAAAAAAAAATTAATGAATGATATAAAACAGCAGCAGTTAGGAGTGGTGACTGAGAGAAAAAGTCAATGGCAAGACGCCAACTCATAGTGCACATACTTTCTACTGAAATACTGACTTCACCTATATTCAGAAAGTTTCAGCTTTATGAAAATATTATAGTTCCATGCTCTCATAGAATGCTAGTATATGATTATGAAGTAAATGCATATAGTAAAAAAAAAATGTCATTCTTCTAACAACATAGTTTAATCGTTGATTCTAACCTTTCTCCACTAAAGCACATCCATTTGGAGATCAAAATGATCTTTCCTAAATACAAACTTACCTTTTTTATTTATTATATTCTTCTGAGAATTTTATGTGTAAGTACTATATTTACATAATTTTCACTCCACCTTCTCTCACCGTCACCTCTTTCAATTCCCTTCCAACACTCCTTCAAATTCCTGACTTCTAGAATTTTTGTTACATACAGCACAGACACAGAGAGAGACAGACAGACACTTGTATAAAATCGTAAGCAAATGTAAATGCATATGTATACATAAATACAATCTGCTGAATCCTTTTAGTGTTGTTTGTATGTACATGTGTTTGGGGCTGACCACTTGGAACTGAATAACCAGTCGGCCGGGAAAGACTGGGTCTCCCGCTAAGCAACCATTAATTGCTTGTAGTTTTTCATCTAGGGATAGAGCCTTGTGAGATTTTTCCAATCCACACTGGCATAACAGCTGGATTTGTCACTGTGAAGTTCTTGTTTAGGTGACCAAATTGCTAATACTTCATGGATGCAACTCTCTGCCACATGTAGAAGATGCTATTTCTTTTTGGCTCTTTGGTCTTTTGGCTCTAAAACTATTTCGCTGTCTCTTCTGAAATGTTCCCTGGGCTGTAGGTGAATAGATTGTTTTTCAGATGTGTCCAATGATGACTGACACACCATGTTCAGTATTCTCTGCATTTTGACCAATAGTGATTTTTGTGATGGCTTCCAAATTCTCCTTTTCCTATTGCTAACAATTTTCTCAGAGCCATTTACTAAATTTTCTGTTATTTCTCCACCAAAATCTGTGTGACACATTAGAGTTCTAACTGGATGTATCATTTCATTGAGTGACAGCAAGTTTCTATATCTAAAATTGTCTTTTGTTCTTTTATAAGCACAAAGATATGTTCATTCACTGCCTTGAATAACGTCTCTCTATAGCAATTATCACGTTTTGATATGCTGCTATTTTCACTCCTCTGTAACTGCCTTTGACCCAGCCATATCATAAGCTATGAAACAAGATCACTCTTGTTTACTGTATTTTTGCCCTATTACTAAGTCGTGAAACAAAACAAGAATGTAGTAGATGATTTAAAAAGATGAATGGCAAAAAATGCCAATGAAATGATTCCTAATGATAATCTGCTATACTCATAGATAGGTGCCTAGCCCAACAGTCATTAGAGAGGCTTCATCCAGCAACTGATGGAAGCAGATGCAAAGACCCACAGCCAAACATAAGGCAGACCTCTGGGAATCCTGCAGAAGAAGGGAGGAGGGATTGTAGCACCCAGTGGAGTCAAGGGCACCACAAGAAAACCCAAAGAACCAACTGACCTGGACTGATAGAGGCTCACAGGGACTGAACAGACAACCAGGGAGCCCTCGTGGGACTGACCTAGACCTCTGCATATATGGTACAGTATGTAATTGATCTTAGTGTTGGACCTCTAGCAGTGAGAACGGGAGATGTCTCGGACTCTGTTGCCTGCTTTTGGGACCCATTCCTCCCGTTGGATTGCCTCACTCAACCTTTGTGGAGGAGGAGGTGCCTGGTCTCACTACAGCTTGACACTCCATTGCCTGCTGATATCCATGGAATGCTCGCCTATATCTGAAGAAAAACAGTGGAGGAGGGTGGATAGGAGAGGAGGTGGGGGAAGGCTGCAGGGAAGAGTGGGATGGGGAGCTTTGGGTAGGATGTAAGAACAAGAAAATAAATAAATAAATAAAATAGATTGCACTGTATTGACTTGAAAAAATCTGTCATTACCATCACTATTTTTATGTATCAACATTTTACATTCCAGTAATTTTTTTTTCATTACCTTATTCACTAAAGAATACCTTGTATTTGGGTATTTAAAGAAAAACAGAAGTTTTGCTATAATGGCCTTTTGTGAGAATGCTGTTTAAATCTTTTTGTTTAGCTTCTTGTTAATTACCTTCACAAATATCTCTTGGCTGAGTACTGAGCTCAGAGAAGCAGTACTTCTCTACCATCCACTAGTGCTTAGGTTCAATTTCTGCACCACAAATATTTACCATTTTGTATATATTTTGCTAATGGGTTTGTTGAGTTCAGTCTGCAATTGTTACTATTTTAAATGATAATCTTAAAGGTTTTATATTTGTATAATTAAATTTATTTTTCAACAGATTAAAAGTTTTCAAGTCTAGATTACTTTGTTATTGCTGTTATTCCTTACCCATCTGTCTTATTTTGATAGCAAGGAACTCAGTGCCTAATGGAAACAATCAGTTTTCTCTTTCACATTCTCCTTGTTTACTTCAAAATATTAAAACACTATTACTATATTTATTATATACATATGGGTATTTTACCTGCATCTGTAGACATATGCCATCTGAGTGCCTGGTGCTCACAGAAGCAGGAAGAGAGTGTCAGATCTCCTTAGACTGGAGTTACAGACACTTATGAGCTGCCATGTGTGTGCTGGAGCTCAGACCCAGGTCCTCCGGAAGAGCAGCCAGAGCTCCTAACTGCTGAGCCATCTCTCCAGCATCTCACTGTTTTAACAATAATATGTATCATTTTACCACTGAGTTCGTATTTCTTTTAGAAGCTTTATTTAGATTAAGGAATTTCCTTTGAATTGCTTTTTTTGTTTAATTTTTTAGCAGAGAGGAGAGGATTATTCTGTTATCTTCTATGTTCTATGTTGGAGTAAAATAAAAGTTATTATACTGCAGCTCATTTAATACATTGTTTTCTTTTATTAAAATTTCCACGTTTTCATACTGCTAGTCTACTACACGTCTACTAGTCCTGGTGTTTTCACATTCCACCTTACAAAATTCTCATGATTGAATTCAAAAGGTATCTGTTTCCATTCTTCAAACTAATTCTGCATGGTATATCACTTACCCAATTTTACTAGGTGTGTTAAAACTACTCTGAAAACCAGGTGAGTCTCTTGATTTTTAATCTACTGCAAGATTTCCAATGACCTCTAAAAATCAGTTGGTATATTTTGTATATTGTATTTTACTTTCAGGTTTTCTGTATGCAAAAAATGGCATCCACAAAGAAGACAAAAACTATTATAAACTCCTAAATTCTCAGTTATCACTTTATGTGATAATATATAATAAATTAAAAAAAAACAAAAATCTATTAATTAGAACCATTCACAGAAATGTGGGTATAATTCTAAAGGAAGTTATATGCAAGTTACTAATTTTAAGATATGTACAAGACAGCATTTCATCTAAAGATTTCAAGCAAGTAGCTCAAAGGAAACATATGATAGGTTCACTTTAATATTCTTGCTCAATTAAGCATTAATCTACTATCATCCCTTGCAAAACTTTAGTTTTCATGAACAACGATTTTAGAAATGGTAATCTGCCTTCAAGAAGCAAAAAGACATGGGTAGAATAAGGCAACCCATTGATTATACCCATCAGGCCCACCAGACAGTTCTAAGGCCCTTAAAAACATCAAAATGTTTTCTACACTGCTGGCAGAAGGTGCTTCACTCCAAGAGTCAGGGCTCATAGAGGAAATCATGACCTACAAAGTTCAATGCCTTTCCGGCCTTAAGTGGAATAAAGAGAAAGGATTTAACAATTAATTACAGTCTGTTATAGGGTAGGACACTAAGGCATAGCATAACAAATTATTTTTGGCAGATCTTTAATTCTGCTACACTCTTCATGAATAGAAAAATACATTTTGTCTATATATTCACTTTTTTACACTGCACATATAACTTGCTTTTTAGCCACACAATTTTAAAGTGAGGAATGAATTCTCTATTTCCTTTTCTATGATCTCGTTAGAAATACCATGCTTCAATACTGACACAGGCAAAATATACCATATTTTCAGCAATTTTGAATTCACAGAACAAATTTGTAATTTTCATCCACCTAACAACTTTCTCTCTATATATAAATTTATAAAATGCATGCATAGATTGAAAATTAAAGACAAAAACCTGAATGAAGAAATCATCATTATTATCAAAAAAAAAATTTTAAATGGGCCATTTAGAATTAGCAATAATGGGGGGGAAAAGGGAAGCATCAGCCTCATGTTAAGACAGCTCCTTGAAACTAGATTTCTAAAGGGTATTGTGTGTGTAAAAACCAGGAAGAATAATTTCTAGTTCTCCATGTCCATTCTGTTCCTTTTACCCTTTGAAATGTTTCCCTTCATAATTAAAAGGAAAAACAGACTGGCAATTTTACTTTTCAGAAGTTTTGTGTGTTGGTCTATATCAGTACACAACAAACCCTAAGGGACAAAGAGTGAAAATTCCAGTTATTATCCAGAGATTCCTCTTCCAGTCATGGACTATAGAATATGTGGTTGGCTTTGCATCTTTCCATGCTTTACATCAGTATGTAGAAATATTTAAGTATGAATATGAGACATGATGGCCTGAAGTAGGATCGTCTGAATTCAACTATGTTGGAGTATATACTGATATAGTTATGGACAATTCTTTAATGATTTTTATTTTAACAAATATTGTTAAAAAGATTTCATTATTCTAAGGGATAGCTGAGAATTGGAAAGTATTTTAGAAGTCCTAAATTCATCTCTTTTTAAAAATTACAGCTTGCAACATTTCTGGTATGTTAACAGGAAGTTATACATTTTTAATGAAAGATGGCAGCTACTAGTAAATTGTAAATAAAAGTAAAAAAATTCATGTTACTGTCATTCTTTTCTCTGAAGCCTCAATCAAATTAGTTTTTTTCAGTGTAGAACTTAGAAATCAAACTACATTATGAGAAATGTAATGTCTTTGGTATTTCTGGTTTCTTAAAATGGTAAATGGCAAGTCTATCTTGGCAATTAAATTGATTTCCTATATACACAGAACTATTTTGCAGACTTCAGACAAAAGGATAGAACATTGTTCAATATACTTTTGACTTAATGGCTATAAATAAAAAAATAGATTTAGGTAATGGAATTTTAGGGATGTTTCCAATTATTGTCAGCTTGTAAGTATATCCATATTTACAGTTAAAAAAACTAAATTAATAATCTTGATTCAGTACATAATTGTTATCTCAAAAAGTTTCCCAAGTGAATAGATTTCTATAACATTAAACATTGTTGTTGAGGATTATTCCATCTGCATGGCTAATTGTTAAGTGCAAAAAATAGTTTATTTTGATTTGAAGAATGTTATATTTGAGTGATACCTTAATGTAACTTTAGTCAAGATTAAAAATAATATCCTCAAATATATCTTCAACTAATAGAGTATACTGAGACATGAGTATGCACAGACCTTTAAAAAACCTTAATGATGTTATCAGTGAAGTACTCATGGGGAACTGGAAAAGAAAGACAAAGATGATTGACCCAAAATTTTCAGGATGTATTTAGAAGCTGTGGACATAAGTTATATATTTGTGAAAGAGAAATAAGTGTAGAATTCAAGTGGAGATTTATTGAAATTTTTTCCAGGATGAACATTTTCAATTAAGAGACAGAAATGAATAAATAAGTGAATATAGTTAATGTCCATATCAGGATAAGAACACCAAGAGTAAACTGAATTTAGAATGAATAACATTAATAACAGAAAAATATAAACAGGTTATTTCTTACATTGATATTTGGTAACTTTGCATATATCTACTCCTCTATCTATAATACCCATGAAAAAAATGTGTGAAAATCAAGAGTTCTACAGTGTATTTGGGAGCATATGCAGATATGAACAGATGTAAATTTTTCACTGACTTTATCTTAGTCTACAGTACTTGGTGTGACATGTGCTTATAGGTTCCACTGAAGAAATATGAGGGGTTTCAGTCAAAGATACTACTCAGTAGAATTTATATGATCAATGTCACTTATATTATTAGCATGTAATACCTGAAAATGATGAGTAGCAAAACATATATGTCTTCGGCGGCTTTAGAGAACCTTCCTGTTTAGAAAAATCAATAAAAATGAATATAAGAATCATTAGTCATGTCTTTACAGTGAGAAATACTGTTGACCTGATGTGTTCCTAAGCTGGTAGAGTAGCCTGACCAGACAGCAACAGACCACTTTAACCATCCTAGGGAAAAGTTTGTTAGACTTCAGCCAGCAAGTTTAAAAATTCATTTAAAGAATATGAATTCAGAATCCAAAGGTTTACAATAACAGAGGGAGGGAAAGGCACTCCCTGGAAGGTGGACATGCTCATTCATACAATGAATATTACAGAAAGCATTAAAAGGATCAGCGTCATTTTAGAATCTGGGAAAACAAAAGCAGAATGAGAATTTGCCTTGAATTTTTCTAGACTATGTTGCTTATTTTGAAGATCATTCTTGTATTCCATTTTTTCTAAAGGCAAAAGCAATTTTCTCAAATTAAAAATCTGAAACTTGCCTTCCTAGCTGCTCTTCAGCTAAGTCTCAACATGTAACCAAGGATTAGCCAATAAGAAAGACCACAGAAGGAACTAAAATGAAAACTCCTAAAGAAATACTCTTATATTTCATTTTCTGTTGAGACATTCTCTATAGCTAACAGCTGCCCTTCCAAGACAGCAAGTCATAATCATGAGATACAGTTCTTACGTCAGAAAACATAGTCGATGAAACACAGTGAGGTTTGACTTTGCTTTGAAAAATTTAAAGAACAACAAGAAAGTCAGTATGACTAGACTGAGTTCACAGAAATGTAGAAGAAATGAAGTGTGAGGAAGGACCACATGGAGAATACTGTTAAGTAGAGTTGGATAGATGTGAGTGTAGGTGAATGCATACATGAATATATACTTACAAACAGTCAAAGGAAGGGTAATGCCTTTATTTAGCTCATTTTATAAAACTTTTAGACTCAGTCTAATGATGTAGAATACTTATTTTGTATTTTAAACACAAATAACAGAGTTTTATAATCTTTTTATAATAAAAAAAAGACAAATTACCAGGTAGTATAAAATTTTTACATGAGTTTTAAAGTTATAAAATGAATCCCTAAAGATACATTTTGTAAACAGTTTAGAAAATTTCCAAAATCTCTTATTGGTGTGATTTTACTGTTATTATCTCCTGCAATTAGATATATTTAGTAGAAAAGTTTTGAGAGGAATGTCACTGTGAAGTCACATTCCTACTTAAACCATTGTGGCTTAGTGAAAAAGCCCAGACTGCAAAGTTACTCTTTCCTTGATCTCAAAATCATTCTGCCTTAATTGCCAAGTTATTTAAATGATCAGTAGTTTGCTGATTTATAAAATTCCAAGAAAACACTACATAGTTACTATAGATATTTGTCTACAGCATAATCTTAAAATACTTTCCAGCAACTACAGCCAATAACTTGTCATTCCTTTCAAAAAAGTATGTATTTTAATAACTGTTTTTGTAATGCAGTTTGTTTAAAAGTACAGCTCAAAAGTTGGAGAAGTACAAATGCTTAGAGTGATATTTTATCATAATGACAATGAAAGCAAGAGTTGTTTACGAGGAATCTTTTCACGTCTGGTGATGGAATTGAGGTTTTGAGTGTGTGTTCACCTTCCTGGGTGCTCCCTATCTCACCCAACACCTGGAGATATAAAAGCAGATAAAAATAAATCAGCTTGTATCCTTCACCTGTGGGAATTAACTCAGATATTGGATTTGAAGACAGCTGGCAGGGAAGTTTACATAGACATAAGATTTTGGAAAATGCTGGTGAAAGAAAATTCGGAAACTAGCATGAAAATACCCAACACTTCAGAATAAATAAGGACATATACATCTGGATATAAGGTGGTCATCTGAAACTGGACCTAAGGAGAAATTGATACACAGATAAAACCATAAGAACAAACATTTGGTGTCAAAAAGATGTCACAACCACAAATACAAACACAAATTAATGACAAGACAGTTGTGTCAAATATTTCAGCAATGTATGAGATGTTGGAAGGACCATGAATAACAGGAATATTGGCCACAACTGATCAGTAATTTTTCACAGTTAATACGCAGCAAATGGAGGCATTGTCAAATAAAAATAATTTATCAGTAAAAGATAACACCAGGTAGATACTGGCACTCAATTTTGTGTGTATGAGGCTTATACAATTTGTTTCCTATGCAGCTGACAGCAGCAGTCAGGGAACAAGGCAAGATTTACTGGTTATTGACAACTCTATGCACAAACATTCAAATTCTGCTTCCTCTCTCCAACCACTAGCATATTTGTGGGCATCTCTTCATTTTCTTTCATCATCATCTGTAATGGAGAAAAACATGCTCTCTGTCTCACAGTACCTCGGAAGAACCTGACCTGAAAGGTACCTGAAGTACTAAACTAAAGATTACATTTTATTGTTTACATTGTTATTAAAAATCTATAAAAACACCTTTTATAAGTTTTACCTTTATACATCTCTGCATCACTTTGAACACTTTAAAATATTATACATTCTTACATTATACTCGAATCTCCTATTCAGTTATCAGAGTGAAGGAGATGTCTATAACCATGATATCATATTGGCATATTATTAGCTCTCTTCAGTTTTAACTGAAAAACAATAAACAACTGTGTTTCAAAGGACAGTTAAAAGATGATATTCATTATGAAATGTGTAGTCATTATTTTAATTACACATACAATTTAAGCTTGACTTAAATATAAACTTAAGTAGTGTTTATCTTCTTCACTATAAAAATACATAAATTATCTGATGCCCAATGTCCTGTTAACATCAAACATTTCATTAGCTTTTCCTAGGCATTAGGGAACCTTCTAGAGACTTAATCCGTTTTAGCTGAATCATTTCAAAGATACCAAGTTCACACAGGTTTCCTCTGAAGAATTCAAAGGATGATAGTAGTAAAATATGCAGTTTCTACATGGATTTGGGCCCACAAACTTCATGAGTCTTTAGAAGTCTAAAAGGAATATTTTCATTTCATGTCCCTAGATCTAGTTCTCTCTCTTATCAGTTTGGTGAGTTCTATTTTTGATCAGTTCGCTTGCCTATCAGTTTGTAACCAGGGCCCAAGGATAGTTTATGGGCCCACAATAATTAGGGGGGTTAAATTTGGTGAATATTCACTCCCTAACAGGAGACACCAGCTTTAATTCTAGTCCTCATTTTCTGCCCTGGAGCAAAACGTAATTTTCAGTTACTGAGCTCATACAGTTAATTGTCTTATACTCAAGTTGCCTGGTATTCTGAGGAAGGCACGTGTTGTCTGATGTTTAACTAACCTAACAGCCCAATTTAAAAAAAAAAAAAAAAAAAAGGTCCTTAGGTCCTTATACCCTTCACCAAAGAAACTTCTCTTTGCAACAGATAACAGATGGAGACCTCTACAGAAAACCACAACCAATCAAAAATGCAGAATGTATACATCTACTTAACATTCCTCCACGTAAGACTCAGGGAACATTGTGGAATATGGAGTGGAAAGATTGGAAGAATCAGGAGTTTGCTATGAGATTGGGTCTCCTAATAATGTCAGAATCTACACCCATAAACTCCCACCTTCATGACTTCCCAAAAGTGAGCTGAACAAACACAACCCCAGTAGAAATGACAAAGTGAATAGGAAAAAGTCTATGATGCCTCAGTCCCACACAAAATACTATAGTCAGCTGAGGAAATCTGGGAGCTGAACAGGTGGTCTTTCCCGTGGAAGAATACTTCAATTAGTTGTTCAGAGCCAAAAAATCAGCCCTGAAAACATACACATTATACAGACTGAGTTATAATTAAGAATATATATGTCTGTGCATATATACATATATGCGTACAATAACATTTAGTCAGTAAAGAGGATGTGAATTTGAAGGAGAACAGTGGGGGATATGTTTGAAAGTTTTGAGGGAGGGAAGAAAGGGAAGAGAGATATATGATTATATTATAATCTCACAAATAAAAACATTTAAATGTGGAATTTTACGCAAACCATGCAGTTGGTATAACAATCTATGGGAAAACTAAATAGTAAATGGTGCCCAGCTGGGTACCATTGTCAACAGCCCATTTAGGTGAAGAAGCACACACACAGACATACACAATTTTATGTGACAAGATTTAAGCAACAATGGAATGTGTCTAGCAGTCCTTGGAAAAGTATAATCAGAAATTCTGGTATTGAAAGCTTATAGCATCAAATCGTTTCTTGAAAGCAATTGCACTGCATAATCAACAGAACATTCTCCGTGGAGGTATAAATGGCCCAAGATAAGACAAAGTCTTATGTACTAAAGGGTTATTGGCCAAAAGTGGATAAATAGCTGTCATTTTCAGGATTGCTAACATAGTGAAATACTCTCCCAAACTGAGAAGAGCCACTGTGAAAAGAAGAGCTGTCGCTGTGACATTATTTGGCTTTTTGTCTCCGTTAACACAAAGAAATTGTTTTAAATATGTTTTCTACCATATTCAGGTAATCATCTCAACTCATCCATTCATGAGAATGGGCAGACTTTTACCACAAATTGCCCTTGGGATGGCACTGCTCACAGGAAGAGCCTAAGTCTGATCCTACAATTACTGTTCTGCCTCTCTCAGAACGTGTGCCACATCCCTCGGCCCTTCGAAAGCTCTCAGGGTGGCCACTGGTCTAGTGCACACTGAATGGGTTTAAAATCAAGATAAAATATTAAAAATTCCTGATCCTCAGACAAGGGAAAACCAATTTGTCCATCCCAGATATAGCTTGTTGTATTTTTACAAGCAACTTTTAAATTTTGGAAGAACTACCTATATTTTACAAATTACCTAATTCAAGGGAGTTACTCCAAGAGCTTGCTCCTATGTAAAAGGAGCATATGGCTGTTTTCACATTATCACAGCTTCTACCATACTTCTAGAAACAAATTTGAAAAGAGACTACATTAGGGAAAAAAAAAACAGCCTAATGGACATTATCTTAAACATACATACTTATTCTGCGAACCTTGAAAATCTGGAGGACTTTGGTGTTAGCATGAGAAAATACTGTCTTATAAACAGATATATGCTGTTAAACCCTAATGCCCAGTAGTTTTATGTCACTCTATTGTGAACTTATTCAATAGTAAATGTGAAGGCTATTTTGAGTGTCACCCATAAAATCTATTCATGCCTTCACACATTCCAAAATTGCTATTTCAACTTTTGACACTTAAATTTTTCCATTTATTTAAATCTTGCTATAAAAGAAAGATGTTTTTTCATTTTACCCCTACAACACATCTCTAAATCTTGCCATAAAAAGTTTTCCCTAAAGGAAAATATCTCTCTGGTCTATCAAAACACATTGAGTCAAGATCTCAATCTCAGATTTCAGGTAAAGAGGCCTCCTAAGCTTTGTTCATCTTGTTTCTAAATTTTTGTTAATAGAAATTTATGGGCAAAAACTACACCAAGACAGTAAATACAGCTACAGCATTGGAAATGAACTTACTTAACACCCAAAGTTCTAAACCTCTTATTTGCATATCCTTACCCAATATATTATATATGATAAATAATCTGTAGAATATTGGTCTCCCAAAACTAATGTCAATAAAACATTGAAATATTACAGATTAATGAAATACCTAAAGAATCTATATGATAAAGTATGCAAATCATGGTAAAAGAAAGAGAAAGCCTGTATTCTATGTTCATAGTTGGTGAGAATATAAAGTAGCATAGGCCATTTTAGAAAACAATCCTGAAGCTCATCAAAGGTTCAATGTTGGCTTAACATATGATCCAGAAAACTTACTCTTAGTTATATACAAAAGAGTTATTAAATGAAGTTTATTAACGAGCCTTATGAGCCTGAAAAGTGTTTTAATTTTGCTATTATTAAAAATATTAATGACAGAAAATTAACGGATCACATTCAGTTTTGCTGTACTCTTAGTATTCTTTGTGCAGTATCTCTTAGCTACTGGCATAAAGGTCAAAGTCTCCACTTTCAGGAGAGAATGAGTCCATATCTGCTGTCATTTCATGTACTTTTCTTTAAGATACATGTTTATGCGAGGCCATAATGTGTCCTTGGACATCTTTTCCAAATATACTAACCCTATTAACTGTGACAGCACTTTGTTCTTAAATTCACATCGAAAACCATGTAGCTATTCCAACTTTCATGTGGTCTTATTAGTACTGCATATATTCTAACTTTTTTTACCCTTAAACACCTGAAATCTCTGCATTAAAGTGGTTTTCATACAGACAAAATGTGTTAGGTGATATATTTTCATTTTAATGTACTATTGTAAACTTTAAAATCTGAGGTATTATCTTGTATAATATTAGTGGGACCAGCCTTAATATTATACATCCTAGGGGCTCAGGAGAGAGAACTATTAACATCGAGGACTATTTTCGGGAAATAGAATCTCAGCACACCGAGCTCTATAGTCCACTTGCTTTAATTCCTCTGGCATAACGTCCTATATACACAGCTTCAGTTCTGTTCTCGTGCCTACTTCCTTTCTTGCCTGATTTCTCTCTATACTTATTTATTGCTCCCTCTAAGTTCTATCTTAATTCTCTCATCTTAATTCTGCCTCATTTAGGTCCTTTTCAGCTTGTTCTTACCCAGCTAGTACTTCCCCATCTGACTCTTCCTCATCTTCCATCTCATTCCTCTAGTACTCTCTTCTAGCCCTTCAGTCTAGTTCTTCCCCATCTCAGTTTGCTCCTCTCAAGTTCTTACCCGTCTAGTTCTTCCATTCTCTTTTCTCTTCTCCGTCCTCGTGCCTTGGAAGTCCTGGTATATATACACTTACAAGCAGTAATCCCTTGGCAGTGTAAAGCCAGACTTCCAGGGTCAAATGGAGGGGTGATAAGAATCACTAAGAGAGGCAATAACCATTAATTATCATTTGCAACCCAAAAGGGAAGTGACCAATGGGGAAATGAATTAACTAAAGGCTAAATTTGGGTAATATCTAAGAAGAGGGATCTTATGTGTTCAACTATAGTCTTAAACATGATTCGTAGAAAATGTTAAGAATCTATAAGTTGCTAGGTCAATGGGAGAAAATAAAACTGCCTTCTTTTTTCCTGTGGCTCCTATCTGTCAAGCTATCTGCCATTTATCTGCAGGGTGGGGAAGGTGTGTTCAGTCCCTAGTGTACAGCTACATGCCTCTGGTGATAGTTAAAGGGAGATCTGGATCTAGAGGTAATGTTTAGGAAAGGAGGAAGTTAAGAAGGGAGGGTCCGAGCTAAATTGTGTAAAGCTATTACTTAACGTCCACCTGACCTAGGTGGTGTCTCCTTGTGGGATTTACCTTAAGTTAGGAGACTTGCAAGTGGGCTGTTATCACTGTTAGTCCTTGAAAGTGGCTAGGGGAGATATCTGATTCCAGAGAAAGCCTTTCCTGAGGCTGTTCTTCAAATACCTGGAATGTTTATGTCCAAAGAATGATCAGTCCACACTGTTAGCTCTTAGGGAAAAGTCAATTGGGAAAACTATGAAGGCACACATGATTTTCATAACAGAATACAGCTGATATATAACAAGCCAAGTAACACCAAAAGCTCCTTGGAATTTGGCTTCCTCTGGAGGAAATCCTTGATCCTTCCAGGTAGTGACTTTGCCACAATCAGCTGAGTTCTTATGATATATTCCTTCGGCCTGCAGCAGTATTACATCTGCATATAAGAGCAACGAGGTACATGGGAAGGTTGGGAGGGAGTAAAGGGAAGAAGAAAATTATATAATTAAATTTTAATTTAAAAAATTAGCATAAAAACTGAGGTTTATGTTATTGGTTTTAATGTGATTTTTGAAATGGCAGCAACAGGGACTGGAAAGATAGCCAGAGGCTAAGAACACTGAGTGTTCTTCCAAAGGCCCTAGGTTAAGTTCTCAAAAACCACACAGTGGCTCACAACTGTCTGTAATTCCAGTTCCAGATGATCAGCCTCCCTCTTCTGGTCCCCATGGGTCCATGCCACACAAACATACATGTAGGCAAAAACTCCACAAACTCATAAAAAAGAAGAGAAATGGTTAAATCAATATCTATCTTTTATGTTTGCTATTGTTTCTGTTGGAGTTCTTCACAATTAATAATAAATTTTAAAATCTCTTATCTGATAATTCCAGCATATGGGTCATCATGCAAACTAATTGTGATGTTTTGGTTTTGAAGACTGCGTTATTTTTAATTATGATATACCTCAAAATGTTCTGTTCAGTGCCAGATTTGTAGTAACAGTTAAGAGAGCGGTTAGGTACATAAGCCTTAATGTGATGACTTTTTCAAATCTGGTTAGGATTTGGTTTATCTAATATTGAATGTTTTAGGTGTTCCAAGCCCCAGTCTTCTGATTTGGGAACTTCGCATGTGGCATTCTTCAGAGAAATTCTGCACATTACAGCAATATCAACTGTAACAAACCACTAATTAAGTGTTCTGTAGCCTGATGGTCAGGTGGGGAACATAGAAAGCACTTCATAATCTCATAATCAAATCTTATTCATTTGGTAAGCTCGTGTCTCTACCCTGTAGCCTTCAAAAATGTTTCTCAAGTGATGCAACTCTCCCTCCTCTGGACCACCTGTCTAAGACAGGAATCAACGTTGAGGGAGTTAGGGCAACTGTTTGGTATGTTCTATCAAGATTTTTCTTCATCTCCTGACTGCCAGACTTAGGAGGATTTTTTTCTTTACTGTAACAAAAACATAGGGTTGCTAGAGATGAGGTTTCCTAAGATGAAACCCTCATCCTCTTGACTGCTGCATATTCAGGCTCCATAAATTCTTCAGAATTACCCCACCTGTGTTCCTCCCCAAATGTGGCCTCAGAGGCACCAGTTCCAGACAAATGGTTGCCTTTGAGGACTGCGTGTTCCTGCCATTTTGCACTGGGGAGTGGCGGTTTCACCAGACATCAGAATCCTGATGTGTGCAGAAGTCACTGATGCTATGCTTCTTCAGTTGTTTCTTATGAAGACAGAAAGATGAACGGGAAACCTCTGAACTTTTAACTAAATGTGGAAGTAGAGCTTTGATTCTGGTTTTGTTTGTTGTTGGTTTTTTTTTTTTTCCGTTCAAGGTTGAAAATGTTGCTTGTTTTTTTTTTATAATGAAGACAAAAGCAACCATCATAATGTGTCAATCTTTTTAGATATTTTCTACACACAGAGGCAGATGTCTATTTCCTTTTCCTGTTTTCCCTTGGTGCCATGGAACAAGATCAACAGGCCAAGGGGTATCACAAATTGGGATGTCAGGGGACTTAGAAATTGCTTGTCACTCATTCCTAGACTGCTGTGGCACAGATTTCTTCCTTTTTAGACATAGTACCAATGCTGACAAATAACTAAAGCTCAAATGCAGGCTGGAAGTCAGCATCTCCTAAATGAACCTTAGACACGGAAAAGGAAAATGTCACATTTTTTAAATGAACCAGGTGAACTACAGCACTGTTTTGTGTCATTCTTTACTCCCTCTTTATTCTCCCAGCCTCTTTTCCATCTAAGACTCTCTGTATAATCTATGATGACTAGGGAGAAAAATAGTAGTAATAAATGCTATCAAGAGCAAAATTATTTCTATTTTAAATTTTAAAGCTGGTCAAACAAAATTGGTAATATTAATCTCACTTAAGTTAGTTATTTTAATCCAGAGAGATGGGGAAAGGACTCAACATCGATCACTGTAGTAAGTTTCACACACCACCTGCTCCAACCATAAAAGAGTCTCACAAGTGAAACATTTTCTCATTCCTTCAAAAATGTGGAGTTCATTTTCTATAATGCTTTGATGTCCTCATTTCTTTCCATCTGGATTATGCTGCTCATTGACATTCAAGTGTAATAAAGAAATGCTAAAATTTGATGGTGAATTCTAAAGTGTAAAGACTCCTGTGAATAAGAAGAAATTTCCCACACTGCTCCTCACTGACACTAATATCAATATATTAGAGGAATGAAAATACAAGTGCCAGATTCCATAGTAAATAAGTATGGTGGCGCTTATCATTTATTGTTCCACTCTCTGTTATTTTAGTAATATGTTCTCAAATATTAATATTTGTCATGACTTTCAAGAGAGAAACCACATTCAGATAATTTTTATTATTTTACTATAATCATTTCATTTTAACATCAGTTATTATTATAATCTCTTGCTGCACCTAAATTATAAATGAAATTTTATCATGGTTAAGTATCTACAAGAAATTTATAGTAATAAAGGGTTTAGTGTGGTCTGTAGATTTTGATGTATAATGGAGGCCTTAATATACATTCTTCATGGATAAATGGGTGCTCCTGCACCCCTTAAGAAAAAAGTTTTCTTATGTACATCAATAGAAGTAGCAAAATACTGAAACCGTAAAAGTATGGCTTTAAAAAAAAAGTAACTTGAATTGAATCTATATTACCTATGTAGACTTCATGAACTAGGCAATCTCTCTAAGTTTCAGCTTACTTAACCTTAAAATGTATACACTGATTTCACTTGGCAGATTATTGAGATATTCAGTTTTATTCATCAATGTAAAGATTGTTGAATGGTAGTTATTGAATAAGCAATGTCTATAGATATTATTTTTTTCATTGGTCATATTTAAGTACTACTTATAATTTCAATTAAAATAAAGATATGCAGCTCTCTTTTTGCCTTGATACCTCTAGTCCTCTCTGCTTGAAATAAATATAAAAAGAGGAGTGGGGAGAAAGAAGAAAGTGGCACCCTTTCTGAATACATTTTGTGTAATGTGGTAAGAGAAACATCTAAAAAACCTTCACAATCTTTGCTGTATAGTAACATGAACAAAAGCACATACATTTGTGAAGCTTCTGACCTTTCAAGGTTTCATCAAGGCTGTGTTGACCTCATCTATGTTTAGCTACTTAAATTGGTTTCTAATAGCACCTTAAACTATGTTAGCTAATTGTTGCCTGTAATTTTAGCTTGATTTCCAAAATGAGATAAAAAATTTTGGAGACAAGCAGTTCTAGGAAATAAAGTTGATACTGAAAACAACGTGTTGTGTCCTAATAAATCACCCTTAGAATGACAGCCAGAAAAACCAAGTTCTTCATTGTTGATACATTGTGACCTCTGACAAATACCCTTCTAATTCTTCCAGTGAAGAAAACTCAACAAATAAAGGTGTTTTACTTGATGGAATGCAGTTTGAATGTCACCTCTGGCAAGAGTGGCTTTTGTAAGTGGGTAGAAACAATGCTTTGTTAAAACCTAAAAGGAAAAATATATATCTCAACATGTTGTGGTTTCATTGTCTTATGTTTTCTATTCAATGGTTAATCAAAAACATGAATCCATTAAAATTTATACTATGTCATAGATAAATATTCTTATTTTTAAAACAACTGAAATTTTTGATTATTTACATTTGAACATTTCTGAGTACTATAAAATAGGAATTTGTAAAAACAAGACAGACTTTCTTCCTTTCTTGGAACAACAGGTCTCCAAAATAATTTGCAATTTAGTCTGTTAAACAAAGATAAAATTAGATAACAACCAGTTTGAAGGAGAGATAATAAATGAATCCTAGTTACCATGAATACCTTGTAATTAAACAAGAAATAGTGCTTGTTGATGATATTCAACACAAGCAAAAATGTCTCTAAGTCTCATTTTAGGAGACTGTACGCTGGTATCTTATTTAGAGTTTCCATTGCTGTGAAGATATGCCATGACTACAGTAACTCCTATAAAGAAAAACATTAAATTGGGGCCATCTTATAGTCCAGAGGTTAAGTCCATTATCATCATGGTAGGAAGCATGATGATATGAAGACAGACATGATGCTGGAGAGATTGCTGAGAGTTTACATCTGGATCAGCAGGCAGCAGAAAGAGAATGAGACACTGGGTCTGGCTTGAACATCTGAGATTTCAAGGCCCACCCCCAGTGACACACTTCCTCCAACAGCTCCATATCTACTTTAACAAAGCCACATCGCCTAACAGTGCATATTGGGGTCATTTTCTTCCAAACCATCACAACTGGGTTGTTTGTGTAATTCTAAACAAATTACAAGATTTTCAGAAATAATGCCTCTAAAGCATCCAGTGGGAAACTGTAGTAGCTATAAATTTCATCATCAGATGCACTATGACAACCAGAGAAAGTTTCAGTACAAAAGAGATTACAACCAAGGAATTAGTCAGGAGACGTGGGATTCCAAGAAGCAGTAACAAAATGGGGAAAGGAACATACTGAGAGATAATCATGGTCTGAATAGAGCAAAGGAGTGAGGAAAGGCAGAAGGAGTAAGAGAAAATCTCATGTAACCTATGCATAAAGCACTCTTTCTGAGGAAATGAAGAGAATTTGAGCCAGAGAAACAGAGACCAGAGTCTATCTCTGTGAGCTTGGAGAAGTTAATGAACCTCTCTAAATTTGTTAAATTATTTAAACCTTGAAAGCAAAAATCTGTATGTTTGTTTTTTATAGAATATACATGCACATACATAATATGCAGTACTGCTGTTGGTTGTATGTACTAATATAAGGATATCTAATATGAATATGAGGTATGTAAATAATATTATATATTATTCCATGTATAATAATATACTATGATTTTACAAAAATAATCTAAAACAATGTATGATATATGCTATGCACTCAGAACTTGAAGCACATTATTGGATACTCATTAATGGCATATAGAATCACACAAATAAATTCATAAAATAAATTTTTAAAATTTAGTGAATAACTTTTTATAGAAATTAAACATATATCAACCTTCAGAATCAATCTTGAAAGATTTATTCAAAATATTTTTTAGGCAGCTACATAAGCAAAGCACATATGCAAAGCATGAACATAATTAGTAAATGAGTCAAATTCTGGAAACTAATGATGAGCAGTGAATATTCAAATTTCAGATATTAACTTTTAATTTCATCCTATACATACATACATACATATATTTAATTTATTAAATTAATTGTCATTGAATCTAATTTGGAAGACAGTGATATCAGTCTCTAACTGATTGACAGTTACGTATTATACAACCAGTAAAGTAGCTATAATATAAGTAGTATGATGCTATTTGACAAAGGTATTACAAATTGAGTAAAAGTGATTTATATAGAGTACAGCAAGTTATTGATTAACAACAATGGTTTAATTTGCACATGAAAGGAGATATCACTGAGGAGAAATACCATCCTAAGAAATTTATACATTACCCAAGAATCAATGGAAAGATGAAATATTTTCCTCTTGTCTCTCTTTTATAATAAAGAATTCACCAGACATTTATTTTAGATAGATAGTGTTGATGGTGTTAAAGAGAAAAGATGGAAGCAATAAAAACAATAAAATGTATCTAAGGAGCCAATGCAAAAATTTACCTGAGAGATTAAAAAATGACTTTCATAGCAACAGAAACATAAACGGAAAATATGTAAAAACAGAATTAGAATTTGAAGAGAGAACAGATAGGAATCTAGGACTTTGTATTGGGAAGGAATTATAGACATCAGAGAAGCAAACATCACCTTGATGATTCCCAAGGCAATACTTCCACACAAAAAAAATGTGTACATTTTTGCAGAAGAATAAAATTGTTATTAATCATATATTCATCACTATTAGGTGACATCTAGGTATACTATCATAAAGAAGGAGTCAACAGTGATGTGATTAATGAATTCTTCTGAAACCAGGCAAGACTTTCAGTAGTGGGACTGAGACCAGCCCAGCCACAAAACCTTCGACCTACATTTTGTCCTGTCTGCAAGATGTGCTAGGGTAAATCTGGCTCAGAACTTGTGGGAACTGCCAACCAATGACTGGTCCAACTTAAGGCTCAACCAGAAGAGGGAGTTAATGCCTGGCACTGCCTGGCCCAGGATAGAACCAAACAGGACTGGGGGGGTGGGGAGCCAATGAAATGATTCCCAATGATATTTTCCTACAGTTGAAAGCTGAAGTCTACCTCAGTCCTCATCAGAGGCGCTTCATCCAGCAACTGATGGGAACAGATGCAGAGACCCACAGTCAAACGCCAGGCAGAGCCCAAGGAACCAGGCAGTAGAAGGAAAGCAAAGATTGTAGGAGCCAGTGGGGTCAAGGACACAGGGAGAACATGGCCCACAGAATTAACTAAGCAGAGCTCATAGGGGCTCACAGAGACTGAAGTAGCAACCGTGGAACCTGTATGGGTCTGATCTAGGTCCTCTGCATATACGTTATGGTTGTGTAGCTTAGTGATCTTGTGGGACTCCCAACAGTGGGAGTGTGGGCTGTCTCTGACTCTTTCGCCTGCTCTTGGGATCCTTTCCCACCTACTGGGTTGCCTTGTCCAGCCTTGACATGAGGGTTTGTGTCTAGTTTGTGCCTAACTTGCTATGACATTTTCAGCTGGTATCTGGGAGAACTGCTCTTTTCTGAAGGGAAATAGAGAAGTGGATCTGGGGGAGAGGGGAGCTGGTGAGGAGACTGGGAGGAGTAGAGTATGAGAGGAGACTACATAAAAAATACATTAATAGAGGTTTAATTTAATCCTTCCATTAATATATAATTAAGAGGTTAATACAAGTGGCCTACTACATTTAATCTTTGAATACCTTCACAATAAATAATATTTTAATGTGGACTTAAGGTTTCAACACTGTCAAGTACAAGCCTTTTAAAGTAATCCATTGCCTTATTGATGGACTTATAATTGTAAAATTAGTAGATCTGCAGAAATAGGAATTTTTTTTTTATATTCTCCCACATTATAATAAGTTTCATCTAAAAATAATGTCCATGGCAGAAAGGTATCTCAGTGGTTAAGAGTACATACTATTGTTGCAAAAAAACCCAAATTTGATTCCCAGTGTAGCAACTCACAGACAAATGTATCTCTAACTTCAGGATAACCATCCATTCTTCTGACCTCTTCAGGTACTGTACTCATGTGCACAAACTCACACACAGATACATACATATTAACAGAAGTTTTAAAATGTACCATACTCAGGAGAAAGCATATTCATAGTCATATTTGTATCTATATATTCATATTTACAGCTGTATCTACGTTTTTATGCCTATATTTAATCAATATCCAAATCTTTGCATACTAAATTCTCATGATAATGTAATTTTATTTAAAAAATTATTTAAGCTTTATAGCTTAATATCTACTACTGAAAAGACATGAAATATTTCCTAAAGGATTAGCTGTAATCAAATAATATAATTTTCATTGAAAAACAATTATTAATAGGTGTACATACAGAAGAAATCAACTGGAAGTTGCCTGTTTTGTTTAACTTTTTAGTTCTTTAGTTTTGCTCTTCCTTTTTTTCTTTTGTTCTCTTCTCTTTTATAGTTTGTTCAGTCATTATCTTAAAACTTCTGTCTCATTGGAAAAGATGCTCATGGCTGTCCAGGCCTACAACAATGCATTCTAAATAATACAACACACCTACCATAGTCTACTACTACTTTTCATACTTCCAAACAATGTAACCCCCTTCCTTAATCATACATCATCACCTTTTCTTCCTTTCTATTTTATTTCTTCACTTCACTATTTAAATACTGATATGCTTAGTTATAATAATATCTACAAATTATACTTTCCCCAACCAGTGTTCCATATGCTCTTGTCTATGCACCTTAGGGACATTAGTGAAATGCACATGTATCTCTTAGTAATAACCATTGCTGGAACAGTTGATAAAGCATTAGGGAGAGTGCACATTCTTAACCCCCACCCTGTAACAGCAGTAGAAAGCATGATCTGAAGTGAAGACAAGTGTCCAGCAAGTCTCATATAAATAAAAAAAAAAAACTAAATAGAGAGGAAAGCAGAACTATTTCCAACTGGAAGATGTAGCCATCACAGCTGATGTAGAAAAGACAAGAAAGTATCAGTCAGCAACTCATGGTGACAAATTCACAGCTTCACAAGTTCTCAATGTAAAGCCAAGACACTGAGACCAAACAGCATGGAAAGAAACAAGTCATAGTTTTAAAAAAGGAACAATAACAAGATAAAGAACCAAATAGCTAGAAAAATGAAGTAAGGAAATCAAGTCAGACAAGAAAGTTACCAAAGTAACAAAACAGGTGCTCACATGGAGGAAAAATAAAAACATGGACATGAAGCTCAGGACAGAGTTTAGTCTTCGAGGATGAACAAAGCAAAAGTTCTAGAAATGAATTACTCAATTCAATAAAAATAACAGTAGAATGTATCATCATGAAGTTGAATGATGTGAGATAAAATCAAAAGGCATAGATAATATTTTCAACAAAATTTTATCAGAAAATGTCACAGAACTAAAGAGAAAACACATCCACACAAAACAATTTATAACCCCAAATGAACATGATACAAGAAAAAAATCTGTATGACATATCATAATCAAGGTGTTAAAATGCAAAGCAAATAAAAAAATACTAGAAGTTGTAAGAGAAAATTATCTGTCTTAGTGACTTTCTGTTGCCAGGAAAGAACACACAAAGGCAACTTATAAAGAAAGTGCTTATTTTGAAGGCTCATGATTCCAGAAGCTTAGAGTCCATGACCAAAATGATGGGAGCATGGCACCAGGCAGAAAGGGATGGTGATGGAACAGCGGCTGAGAACTTGCATCTGATGCACAAACATGAAGCAGAGAAAAAGCTCACTGGGAATAGCATGGACATTTTAAACCTCAAAGCCTCAAGTGACACAGCTCCCAAGGACAAATCTCCCAATCCTTCCCGAACAGTTCCACCTACTTGGATTCAAGCATTCAAACATAAGAGCCTATGGAAACCATTCTACAACCACAATACGAACTCTATTGAAAAGGAAGAAACATCAGGATAACATCAAATTTTTCAACAACTCTAGAACCAGAATACCATAGGATGATGTATTTTAAGTACTGAAAGTAAATTATGGCCAACCAAAACTGTTTTATGAAACATGCCTATCTGCTTAAATTGATGGAGAAATAACAGCATTTCAAAACAAAGAAATTAAGGGAATTTATGACAAGCAAACACTGCAAAAATAATCCTTAAAGAATCGGTATGCATGGAGACAGAATAAAGACCATTCGTAAATGAGAACACAGGAAACAATGCATCCACGAGAGGAACTGATGCACAATGAACTGGCATCAATCATATCCAATACAGAAAACTCTGGATACTTGTAGGGAAAGGCAGAGAAATACCAGCAAACTAAACAAACAGAACACCAACTAATAAAACCACAGGAAATCACAAATGCTTTTCAGCAATAACCTGAAAGGAAATGAACCCAACTAAAAGATCCAGATTAACTGATAGAATTATAAAAAAAAAAATCCAACCTTTTGTCATCTGAGAGCAACTTCATTAATTAGCAAAGGTGTCCAAAAACCAAGTGTTAAAAGTTGAAAATCAAACAACCAAACAAATAGAAGTAGTAAAAAGATGGCACAATGTTTCTTATATTTGATTAAATACAATTCAAACCAAAACTATGTAAGACATATAAAAGGCTATTACATATTAATGAAAGGAACAATTGATACAGAAGACATAAAATTTTTAAATATTATTTATATGAGGACTTCCATCCCATAAAATACTTAACAGTTGTAAAGGTGGCATAGTTTCTGATACAGTAACAGAGAGAGACTTCAGTACCAGTCATATTTGCATAGGCTTTCCAAACTGAAAATCAGAAAATTAAGTTCATATTTAAATTTTGCCATAGATCAACTGGATTCAACAGACACCTACAGAATATTATATCCAACAATATTATAATCCACGTTCTTCAGTGGCACATGCAATCCCTAAATTCTATCATATTATAGGTCTCAAAGCAAGCCCTTAAATATAAAATAAATAAAATGATTCCTTGTATTTTTGCAAGAACATTGTGGAGTAATATTAGAAACTAACAAAGCAAGAGACTACATAAATATGTGGAGACTTATGTACACTTCTGAATGAAGACTCTCTTACTAAAAATCTCATCAAGGAAATTTTTAATCACATCTACTCTCAGAGATATATCTGCTAGTCCTCAGCTTTATTTCTTGTTTTATTTCAAGCATGTCAGCCAGTGGAATAGGGCTACTCACACTTGAGGTGGGATTTCCCATCTCAATTACCCCAACTAAAACAATCCCCCAAAGACATGTCAGAAATTTGTCTTCTGGATGATTCTCATAAATCTTGATTATCTTTAATGCCCAGAATAGCAGCAGAGGTATATAAGTATGAGTACTCAAGGCTGTTGTTTTGGGGCCTCCTTTTATGAAGTTGAAGGAGAAAGGTTTGGTTGCCAAGGGACACAGTATGGGCAGATCTCTTTTGATTGATAGTCTTGGGTTAGGAAATCTTTGTTCGCTATGCATGTCTCTTTCTCTGATTTCAATCATATACATCCCAACTGTGCACAGGCATAAGATGGTAAATAGGGGAGTCTCCCAAAAAGGACAATTTGCCCAACTGAGTATGTGTTCAAAACCAGTGGAGGCTAGATTGGCCTTCCTTTCCTCAGACCTTGTTATATTAGGACTAAGTTTGAATAAAAATTGCCTAAGTTTTATGGTCACTAGGAAAATAAAAATAAACCAGTTTTAACACTGTTCAGATGTTTAACTGAAGTATGTTAAGAGAAGGAGGTAATACTCAGGCAATTTATCTGTGAACCACTATAATATCAAAAAATAAGGTACATAGTTCCAACATACAGTGACAATAGTAAATACTTACAGTTAAAAATAGAGGAATGAGAGCCACCATGTGGGTGCTGGGAATTGAACTCAGGACTTCTAGAAGAAGAGCCAGTGCTCTTAACCTTGACTTAACTGAGTTCAATTCCCAGCAACCACATGGCGGCTCACAACCATCTACAATTTGATCTGGTACTCTCTTCTGGCACATTGCAGAACACTGTACACAGAATAAATAAATAAATCTTAAAAGAAAATAGAAGAATGAGAGTAGAGTAGGGAAATATCAGACAAAACAAGACCAAAACACACCAAGGCAAACACTAGATGTTAAAGACTTATGTCAGGTGAAAATTCTTAACAAAATGCTTACAAACAAAAGTCAAGAAAACACTCAGAAGAAAATAAAACTTGACCAAGTTGGTTTCTTCTCAGAGTTACAAGGTTGAATCAACAATAGAAATCAGTAAGTGGTGTGTAATATAAATTGACTAAGGGGTAGAAAACACATCATCATCTTCATAGATACAGAAGAGTCATTTGATAAAGTTCAATGTGTCTTAATGATAAGTGTATAGTAGTAGAATATATGACAAACATATAGCCATCATTCTAATAAAGTAGGAAAAACTGAGAGCACTCTCTGTAACATCTGGATGACACAAAGATGACCATTCTCTTATCTCTTAGTCAGTACAGTGTTCAAGAACTTGACTAGCGCAATAAGAGAGAAAAACATGAAAATGATACAAATAGTAAAGGAAGAATATGTATTTCCCTATTTTCAAATACATGATTATATATTTTAAAGATACTATAAAATAAATGAAAGCAGATACTGAATGATGAAAAGATATGTGCTCTTGGATTGAGTTAATATTATGATAATGGTAATAGCTCTTCAGATTTTGGGCCAAGAGTATGTCTCTGTTTAATAGCTACTCTTGTTCCCTGTATGTGCGCACATGTCCTCCCTGGCCTCAAGAGTTCTGAGACAGTATATACAAGCACTAATAAGGCCTGGCAACAACTTGGGTAATTTATTAGGTCTATAACAACTTTTACTTTCATTATCAATCATCATGCTACCTTTTACATTTACAGTTACCAACCTGAAGTGAAAAATACATATGGTGAACTCCTACGTTGTGTTCTTGTGTAATGTTTCCAAATGAAGATGTATAATAAACTGTGCACAACACAAGTCACTACTTACTTTAATATTAAACAGTTCACAACCAGATGTCAACATCCAAAGAAAACCAGGACAGTCTCCTGCTGAGCATGTGTCACAACATGCATAGAACCTAAATTTACAAACCATGGGGATGGCACAGGCACCTTTGAACAGAAATTAAAGGATATCTTTGATAGTATTAGCACAAAAAAATCATCATTCTAATGAAAAATTTCAAGTTTTAGCAGGCTTAAGCAAGACAAGAATTAAAGGATATAGAATTCTGCAGCCCTGCTGTTGTATTCTATTTTTCCATTACAATAAGAGGGCGAAACAGTGGTATCTAGCCTCAGGGAACTCGTTTTTAAAAGCGGTTGACAAAGAACACGTCAGAAAAAGAACTAACAAAACCCAGTCATATTGTTAAAATATTAGAAGTTTATATTTTATTCAACTATTATTCTATATAAAACATTGTTTCCTGGCAGGAGAAAAGTCATCTTTAAGCCTCTTTATCAGAATTTCTCATAATGTGATGTAGTCACACTGCTTTCCTGTCTGCTTGAGATTGCCTTACAAAGTAGGTGTAAAATACTAGGCTTTCTCTGAAACAGGGTTAAAAGTAATTTAGATTTTATTCCAATAATGCAACCTTCATGGAAATGTACCCGAGTCTTGCCTATATGTCTGAAAGTAATGTATTACAATAATAATTTTGTCCTTACACCCATCTTACTCTATAAGAAAAATAACATTGTCTAATTACATGAAACAAGAAAGGAATGTATTACAATTAAGTACTTTATTTTGTGTTTATTGTAGGTGAGTCAATTTGTGGATTTGATATTGGAGCACATTTGTCACATGGAGCAACAGTCTTTCAATGAGATTTGGGCACTTACAATGCAATATATTCATTTTATGTGTGTGCACACATGTGTATATGTTATTGTGTGTTCAGGGGTGTGTGTGTGTGTGTATGTGTGTGTGTGTTTACTAGGCACACATATCACACACACACACCCAATTTTTTTCAGACAGAATCACTGGCGGCCTGGAACTTGCCAGCCTGGCTAAACCAGATTGCCAGCATCTTGTCCACTTCCTTATCTCCCTGGCTCTGGTATGACAAGTATATGTCATCCGTGTGTGTGCATTTGTGTGTGTGTGTATGTGTGTGTGTGTGTATGTACTGAGTTCAAGTCTGAAAGCTTAGAAGGCAAATACTTTCCTGCCTGAGATTCCTCTCCATCTCTAATATAGTCACTTTTCAAAAAAAAAAGTTTATCTTGTTCAAAATTAAACTCCACTTCTTCCTACACACATCCTCACACATATTGCACATATACAAATAGACAAGCATGTACAATCCAATTCTTCACAGTTTAAATGATTCTGAAAACTTCAAATGGTAGCTAATTCTTTATTTTTTGTTATGAGAATAACATTACCAAGCTGTGTAAACTCTTCATGATAATGTCTTTGATGTTTGTGTCAATTTGACAAATTAAAGTGTTTATTATTATTTCTTTTATTTCTTGAGATTTTGATATAATTACATCACTTCTCAATTTTGTTTCCTCCTTCTAAACCCTCCTGTGTACTCTCCACTCTTTTTTCATGACCCATTTTTTTATTGTTAGTACATCCATATATGTATATATGTATGTATATACATATATATTCTTAATTATAGCCTGTTCAGTGTATATACTGTAACTGTATGCATGTTTTTGGAGCTGACAACTTGGTATTGGATGACCAACCAATCAGTGTGCCCATCCATTTAGACGAGTGTTTCTCCCAGTCTCTGCATTCCTTGTTTGCCTGTAGTTCTCTGCATAAGGTTGAGATCTCAGCATTCCTTGTTTGCCTGTAGTTCTCTGCGTAAGGCTGAGGCCTCCTGGTCTTTCCCATGTCAACTTTAACATATCTACTGTTGTTGTCCTTACTCTGCTTATGTTCAGATAGTCATGTTGATGAGACTTTCTTGTTTGCATTCTCTAATTGAATTTCTCTTGAGTTCTAATTTTGTGTAACTGTGTGATTTCTTCCTAACACTTCTTCCCTGGAATGTTTAATAGGCATATTGAACTTCTCCATACTTCAAATGGAACATTTTTGGATTTGAGACATAATGTTGTGTTTTGCAGGCTGGCTTCAATTCCTCTATGTGGCTGAGGATGACCTTCAACTTTGGATTCTTCAATCTTTCCTCCTAATGCTGTGATTTTATAGATGATATACCACTAAACAATGTTATGCTGTGCTTGGAATGGAACCTCGGTTTCATTATGGCTAGGCAAGCACTCTTCCAAAATGAGTCATAACTGAATCCCTCATACATACTTCCTACTGTTTATTGACAATTTTTCTCTTCAACTTTTATTTTCTTTGAAGATCTACCACTTTTTTAAGTTCATGATATACTCACTCAACACTTTCTCAGATCAAAAATTCTTCTAGCTTTTCTGCTCTCTCTACCAAACCAGCACCTTCTCCTGAAGATTTCATTAGCTTTTCCCCATTGCATTAATTCCTATTGGTCTGAATTACACCACTTGCCTCCTCTGCTGCCTCCTTTCCTTGTTTTTTAAAGCCCATTTGATAAAGGACAGCTATATGAGTTACTTTCTGGTGCTGTGAGGAAACACCAAGTTTGTTGGCTTGTGTTCCCGAGGGAGATTCCACAAGCAGTGGAAAAGGCAGACACCAAGAACAGGAAGCTAAGAGACTACATTGGCATGTACATGCAGAAGGCGGGGATAACGGAGACTAGGGCAAGGCCATCCACTCTCAAAGCCTCATAGTCCTGCGATGTGCTTCCTCCAGCAATGCTCCGAACACTAAAGGGTCCGTAATCTCCCCAAAGACCATAATCAAGTGTTCAAATACATCAGTCTAGTGAGACATTGCTCATTTAAGCCATCACAGCAGCCAAAATACTATTTTGTGACATAACCAATTCTAGCCATTGTGGTTCACCTGAGTTAATTTATACCATCCTTTGACAGCAAACCAGATTTCAAACATACTTGCACTCTTTGCATTCATAAAAAGCAAAGTTTCTCCTGCTGAGCATTTGTGTATTTGCTTTAAGATTAAGTGTATTATATTCACATTTTTCCTTCAAGTATCAATTAAAATGTTATTTCTTTTACAAAATTTTCCCTATAGCTACTTCTATCAGTTTTGTTAAAGTCCGGCATATTTCTACTTCTTCATAGTAATTTAAAGTCACTAACTGGCATTATAAATTCACATTTATTTCCCTCTACTTGAACATTATTCATATTGCAGCTAGGAACCTACTTCTTTACCAGAGTGTGTCTAGAGCAAATTTCTGATATTATTTTAGTCATATTTTCATAGACAGTCTCAAACAAACATGACCAATCTACATGACCTGTTGGAAATGCCCATGGCAGGTGTCCTTAACATTATACAACTTTGGATGTTTCTAGACAAATTCTTGGAGTGTTTCTTTTTGTAAAATTTATTACTTTTGTGTTTTTAGCTTGAATATACCTAAGGCTGGCTCCTTCTGGACTGTAGTAAGGCTCTCAGGCCTCCTTTTCCTAGAGAGTTTACTGTAGAAAACATACTGGTTAATCTTTTTTCTCTTTCTTTTTGTGTGTAAATTTCTTAAAGTTTGTTTTGATATCTTTATTGAACATAAAGATTTAGTAATATTAAAGTAGTGTTCAACATAAAGACCTGATGTCCTGAAAGTACTAGAAGAACAAAATATGCAGAGGTAATGACTTTCTGAATAAGACTCTAAAGTAGAAAGTAGAAGACCAGCAAGAAACAAATGGGGTCTCATAAGACTAAAAAGCTAGCCGAGCGGTGGTGGCACACGCCTTTAATCCCAGCACTCGGGAGGCAGAGCCAGGCGGATCTCTGTGAGTTCAAAGCCAGCCTGGGCTACCAAGTGAGTTCCAGGAAAGGCGCAAAGCTACACAGAGAAACCCTGTCTCAAAAAACCAAAAAAAAAAAAAAAAAAAAAAAAAAAAGAAGACTAAAAAGCTTCTATACACCAAAGAAACAGTAAGTGAATAAACAGGCATCCCCTAGGAAAGGTGAAATTTTTTTGGCTGATATTAATCTGACAAAGCAGTGGTGTCTAGATCACACAAAGAACTTGAAAAACTAAACATTAAGAAATAAACAACCCAATTAAAATCAGGCTATGGAAAGGAACAGAAATTCTCAAGAGAAAAAAAAAAGCAAATGGCTATTTACAAAGTAATCCATATGCTTGGCCATCATGGAAAAGCACATTAAAACTACTTTAAGCTTTATTTCACACAAGTCAGAATGGCTATCACCAGGAATCCAAATGACAACAAATGTTGGCGTGCACGTGGTGAGAGGGGGAAAGTTACATTCTCACTCTTGTTGTAATGTAAATTATTCAAACAAAAGGAGAGAAGACACAAATTAATAAGATTGGAGATGAAAAGGATCTGTAACAATAATTACCAGTGAAGTTCAGAAGACTGTAAGGACATGACACTAATTTAGAAACCTCAAAAGAAGTAGATGAATTTCTGGACATTCATGACCTATTAAAATTAAACCAAGATTAAATAAATAATTTAATTAGATCTATAACAAGAAATGAAATTGAAACTGCAATAAAACATCTCTGACTAAAATATTTTCAGTCTAAGGTGGATTTATTGGTGAAGTGTACCAGAATTGACACCAATGTTCATCAAACTATTCCATGTATTAGGGGATGAAGATACAGTACCAAACAATTTTTCAGAAGGCAATATTAACCTTATCCCCAACTAGATAAAGACATAACAAGAAAAAAAGTATTTCAGGCAAATTTATTGAGTTGAGCTTTGTCAAGTTTGAGGGATAAGCATTTAGTCTCATTTCTCTGTATGTTGAAATCCAGTTTTTCCAGAGCCATTTGCTGAAAATGTCTTTCCCCACTTCTGTATCTTTGCCAGAAAATATTTAACTGCAGTTGTGTGCTGTTGTACCTAGGTCTTCAATTTTATTCCTCAGATTTCTCTCTCCCTCTCTCTCTCTCTCTCTCTCTCTCTCTCTCTCTCTCTCTCTCTCTCTCTCTCTCTCTCTCTCTCTCTCTCGGTGTGTGTGTGTGTGTGTGTGTGTGTGTGTGTGTGTGTGTGTGTGTGTGTATGTGTGTGTGTTTGTGATTGTAGCAAGCTTTTTTGAGTATAATGGCTCTGTAGTACACTCACATTGAAGTAATGAATCTGTTTAAATTATTTATTTCACCTTAGTTTAATTTTGGCATTTTGCATGCTTCTTGGATTTTTTTTAGTTTTTTTTTCCCCTGTTCCTCAGTTCCTCCATCTAATAAGAGACAATGGGAAATCTGATAACAACACCTATCTTATAGGAATTTACTTAGATTTTGTGTGTAAACAGAGTAAAGCCGAGTGACATCAGAATGCTGTTTTTAATTACTGCTTCTTGAAATTCTCAACAGAATTTTGTCTGTTTTTTTTTTCTTTTATTTTTGAGATTGCATTTTAATTACAGCATTTCTTCCTTCCCTTTCCTCCCTCATGATACTCTCAGTTACCCCTCCCCACTCTCCTTCAAATTGATGGCCTCTTTTAGACATTGTTATTGCATGCATATCTATATAATTGTATATACATACATTTTCCCAAAACAACCTGTTGAGTTAAAATAATGTTACTTGTATATATGTTTTCAGGGCAGATCATTTGACACTGGACAACTAGTTAGTGTGCTCTTCCTTGGTAAAATCCACCTCTCCAACTCCCCACTGTTATATGTGGTACTTTGTATAGTAGTAAAACCTCATGGGCTTCTCCCGATGTGGTTTGAGGTCATTGCAGGTGTCTCCCCGCTTTGGGGACTCACCTTTGGGTGGTAATGTTGTTGAGACTTTAGCAGTGTAGCTTCTGATGATTCTAAAAGACACAGCCTTGCAGCAATGTCCTCATTTTCTTGCTCTTAAAATGTTTCTATGCCCTTCTTCCACGTTTCCGGAATCTAGTTGTAGGGGTGTTTTGTAGATGTAGCCATTGGGACTGGGCTCTATAACTCTTCATTTTGATTAGTTGTGGTTTTCTGCAATAATCTCCATCTGTTGCAAAAAAGAAGATTCCTTGATGAGGGATGAAGACTATACTTACTTGTGGGTAAAAGGACAAATATAGAATATTGTTAGGTATAATGTTGTTTAGTATATTAACTAACCAGAGATAGTGAAATCAATCATGATTATTGAAGGAGAATCTACATCTACCAATTTATTAAATCAACAATTTTTCTTCTAGAGTTGTCATAGGATATTTTGTAACAGTAGGTCTATGTTTTCTTACTACTCAAATGACAATGCCATATTGATTAAAAAGCTCCCTACTCTTCTTGAATTGTGGTGATATGATTTCAGATACTCTTTCCTTTCCTGTGTACCAGTGTTCATACTGACACTTTCTTAACTTAGTGTACATTATATACCAGATTTTAATTTTAGCTTAGTAAATTCCTTACCACTCCTCTCTGCTTTTCAAATTTCCTTTTGCTCTTGAATTTATCTATTTCTACTTATTGAATCAACACCAGTTGAATTTTGTAATTACATTGCCTACCATGGGATATTTATGTAAAATTAATATTTTACCTCCAAAAAGTTGTTTTTCCCCAAATATTTTGTAATCAAGGTTAAAATATGAGTGTTTTATTTTCAGTAAAATGAGTGTTATGTTAGAATGACATTTCTTTTTGTCTATGGTTTAGGAAATAAATTAATTCCCTTGTATCAGATAACAGTAAATAATAGAGCCTAGACTGAAAGCTTATACAAACATTCATACTTTTCAACAGTTATACTGCTAACATCTGCTTATAGTGTTAATTTCTGACTTCTTGACTGACTGGTATTTATATCTTAGCTGGTCCAATTCCAAGAAAGAGTTTAGCTTGATTTTTTCCCCTTCAATCCTGTTTAGTTGGCTCTCAAATTTCAATATAAATCATCAAATGCAAAATCTTATCTGAAGCTCAAGTTGCTGTTGAGGACATCATCTTTACTCACATAAAATAAAATAATTCATGTAAAAGTATAAAATTTCAAGAGTATTCTCTCATAAATTTTATGTTTTAAACTGAAAGGCTTTGTATGGCTTGCAGAGCTCAATGGCAACTGGGCAACGAATCTGAAGGCTTCAAGTCACTATCTGCGCACACTTCTTACAGTATGAAGGCAGGAAGTGGAGAGGAGATTCAGTAATTTTGTGGGTAATCACCAAGCACCTGGATCCATTTTTTTTAAAGAGACAAAATATAACTGTGAGATTGCAAACTAGGCAAGCCCGAGAATAACCAATACTTTTAGCTATGCTTTTTCTTTCTAGTTTATTGCTGATATGCAGTGTCCAGGGATATTCTGTGACATCACACGGATTACAGTGAAAATACTCTCAGTGCTAGTCATTTGGAAGATGTTAAATTCCTAACTTATCTAAACATGACCTGAACAAGAATGACACCAACAGACAAGCTAACATGGTGGAGGAAAGCCCATGAAGCCTTGGCCCTACACAAAAAGTTACAGGCAACTAAGGAATGCTGAGAGGAGGAGAAATAGTTTTACTTGGGCGGGAGCACATCTACTGTTTAGTCCTGAATTCATACATAACAGTAACATTACACAGACTGAGTCGGTGTATTTATGGATTTAGTAGTATATGTCTAAACACATATACATGCACATATTTAACAACAGTTCATGAAATAAGAGACCAGGGATTTGAAAAGAGTCAAGGAGTGGGTATATGGAAGGGTTTGGATGGAAGAAAGGGAATGGGAAAATAATGGTGTAATTATAATCTCAAAAATACACAATGCTTTTGAAAATCTCCAGATTTCCTGTTTTGTTAAGCTCAAGGAACATATTCTATTTGGATGCTGCTGTGCTTCAACATGCAGGTCTCCACAAATTCTACTTCTGCCTCTTCTTCACACAGTCGTCTCAGCCACCACTATGCGCTCTAGGAAATACTTCTCAGGGTTTCCATCAGACTTAAACAAGAATGTTCCTTCTAATAGGAACTCATCAATACCATGTAATTAATTCTAGAGTGGATTCTCAAGCTTCATTCCATCCCTAGAGAGCATCTTCGAAGGCCAGCTGTTCACCTAGATTTGTCCTTCCCAGGAACTAAGTATCCTAGAGAGAAGAAGAACATTTTGTCCACAGTGTGCATGCACTGGTTATTCAAGTAAGGATAAAGATGCAACACAAACTTAAGATTAAAATTTGCAGATCTCTCGCTTGAAATGTAAACTAATGTGCCACCTTAGTTGTTGATTATCTTCCCGTCCCTCCTCTCACTCCCTTCTTCCTCCTGCTTTTCCTATACTCATCATGTCATTATTTGATTTACTCGCCCTTCTTAGCTTGGCCTAGTTTGACACACTCTCTCTCATCCTTTACTGCACAATGTGTTATTCCTCTGGATTTCCGTGAGTCATATGGAACTCTTTCATCACAATACTTCTATAATCATATGACAGTCAGAGGGATTAAATCGTGCTGGTAGGAATGCCACTTCATGCTCTAGAGCATAATGTATAATAAATTAGTTACACTAATTGCTAAAATTGAGCAGCATCTTCCAGACCCTCTAGCCAACTGGTCCACATGTGCATTAGTAACACTATTTTTTATATGTATTTTCTAGAAATAAAGTCTTGTGACCTTTTAATTTAATCCAACACTATCCAACTTCTTGTTGCTTGATTTGATTTTTGCTATTCTAGTTTTAATTTCACATCCTGTACTCTTAATTTACTAATTATTTCCAACCAACACACTTTTAAAGTGATTAAAATAATATCTGATCCTAGGAAATATACAATTTTTTTTACAAAATATATAATCCTCAACTAAAGAAGCTAAAATCATGGCTTTACTCCCAGTTTAAGCCATCTGACTCCAGGGACATAATTACAGACAGAAACTGTGACTTAGGTCTAATTACACACTGGGCTCTCGCTGGGTGCCTCCTGTTTCTTTGAAGATGAGTAGCCAGAATTAGAATTTAAATTGTCAGCTCAATGAAACACAGGATCCATTTGGTTTCTTCTACTTAGAGTCATGAGAATTCAGGGCAGTAGATTCTCATGTCATTCACTTATTTCTCTTTGTTTTACGTGTGTTTGGGGCTTAAAGGGGGGACTAGGTTCCTAAGAAAGCATTTTAATAATCTTTTCATGTAATGCTGTATTCATGTAATACCTTATGATCAGAGTTGGCTTCTGTTCAATATACATGAATGCAGCTCTATTCACTCTCATCATATTTAAATGCCAGCATATAGAGAAAGTAGGGAAATGGAGGAGAAAATGAAAATCTCTTAAAATAATGTAGTAGTTAGTTTCTTTATTTTAAAGCTCTCAATTTCATTACAAACCAATGATAACCAGCAGTAAACTTCCACCCCCTTGGAACATGGAAAAGAGTCACATTTCCTCTGGGAAACACTCTTTTTTGAAAACACAAATCAACTCAATTTTATTCTGAATTTCATACCAGTCAATAATAATTCAAGCTTGTCTCCCGGAAGCACTGAGTGTGAAGACCTAGAAGGCATTGTCACCTGATTTTTTAACATCTCAGCTTTTCTAAATGCTGGATACATATGGAAGAAGCAGAATGCTATTTAAAAACTTAGTTAAGGACACTCAAGAAAGGGTATAATGGGATAATAACACTAACTTCTTCCCAACACACCCTACCCTCTCTTTCTGTGTGTGTGTGTGTGTGTGTGTGTGTGTGCAGAAAGAGTGAGTATGCATGTGTGTGTGTGGTTTTCTTCTTGAAGCATTGGTTTTGAAATGTGCACCTCCTGTAATAGTTTTCATTCACATGTAGAAATGGAGGGTTATAGAGGAACTTACTCCAGGGTTTCCTAAAAGGGAGGTCATAGAGTTAAATGCTATGTGAAAAATTTCATTCACCACTATTAACACTAGAAAAATGACTTATTTGAAAAATGACATAACAGTCTTTTAAAACTTCACTGAGAAGTTCTAAAATTAATCAAATGGATAATTAACTGGTAATGAAGCCAAATCACAACACGCATGTTGCAATTAAAACAGTAAATAATCTTTTCATTCACTGTCTGGCTACTTTGCATGAACTAGCAAAAATCCATTACAAACTATGGAATTGGGGAAACTAGTGTATACACATCACAGACATTTATAATGTCACTAATTATATTCAAATTTATTTAATGGAAAATTGAAACAAAACTAATATTATTTCTTTGGCAAAAAATACATCTGTAACTTCGCTATGTAAAATAGGCATAATTAGAATTATACATGATTTATATTTGGGAGCAAATACAAAAAAAGTGAAAAGATACTATAATGGTCCACATTGACAACATGGCAGGATTTAAAATCCCCTAGGAATCAAGCTTCCAGATATTCATGTAACAAATTACCTAGATCATATTAGTCTCTAGCCAGGATTGTGAGGGGTTATCTAGATTGGGTTAACTAAGTTGGGAAGTCCATCTTAATCGTGGGCAGTATCATTCCACAACCTAGGGTCATTTACTGAATAAAAAGGAGACAGTGGACTGTATACGAACATTCATCACCATCTGCTCCTGACTATAAACAAAACTGAGCAGCTTTGGCAAGCACCTCCCACTACCACTTCCCCAGTTAATGGACTGTCTGTCAAACTGTGAGCCAAATGTAGCCATCCTTCAGATGCTGCTTCTGCCAAGGTTTTATACCATAGCCACTGGAAATGTACTAAAGAGGAAAATGTATGAGAATAACTGATCACATGGTTCCTTGGGCTTTGGGAACTACTTTATGGAAGAAATGTGGAGGTGTTTGGAAATTCTGGTGATAAAAGTCCTTTAGTGCTGCAGATAGAGCTTAATAGGTCATTCTTGTGGGATTTGGGAAGAAAAGATAGAAACACCCTAGAGCACAGATGAAAAAAAAAATCTGTAATTCTTAAAGAGAAATCCCATTGTCTTCATTGGAACAATAAGAAAGTTATGGTGAAGTATAGATTTTACTCACCAAAGGCTTCAACTCATAGAAATAAATTTATGGGAAAGGAGAAATCTGAAACAAAAATGTCACCAAAAACAACTCAAAACAGCTGCATGGGGTAGTGACTGTGCAAATTCAGTTAACAAGGCTTCCAGATGCTGCTACATCTGTGTTCCAGGGGGGTCAGGCTTCATGCCATGCTGGCAGAATTTGGCATTTTTCTTTTATGGTACTGGATTAGTACGTATAAAATATGAGAGATTAAAAGAATCATGTATTCATTCCGTACTGATTCAGAGGGCTGCTGAAACCAGATAATGCATGGCATGATTGGAGTCCCTCAGCTATCTGAGGCTGTGGAGATGAAACTTAAGTTAAAATAGAGACAACAAGATGTCATGTCAGATATGCCATGCCCAAGGTACATCAGTGAAGGGGAGCTACAGGTATGGAATAGAACCAGCTACATAGAGAGCCCATTGTGCTAAAAGTAGCATATCAGGGATGGCTAGTCTACTGAAGCTCTTCAGAATCCAGAATGCCTATTAGAGGTCCCAGTTGCTAGACATAAACCTATAAGAATTGGTATTTCCCCTGTGGGGATTTTGCCCTCTTTGATTCAACCATCCCTTGATATACCAGTTCTTACCTTTAGTAATGGGAATATTTACTGTGTGCCATTCTATGTTTAAAGTATGTAACTTGTTTTTTCATGTTAGAGAAACTCAGTTAAGAAAGTTCTTTGCATTTCAGATGAATTTTTGACCCTTGTTAGAATTGTTAAATGTTATTGGGATTTAGGGAGTTGGACTGAGTGCTCTTTGTATTATAAGATAGTCATGATCCTATAGAGACCAGAGGAGAAAAATTACGGCTTTAAAATGATGTGTTTGGGTGACAAGAAATTGAGCTGTGGTAGTTAATATTGTCAACTTGACAGGAACTAGAACCATCTAACAGACAAGTCTCTGTGTGCGTTGAGGGCTTCTCTAGGTTAAATGAGATAGGAAAACCCACCTTAACTGTGACTAGCACCTCCTCATGAGATGGTGTGCTTGACTGGATAAAAAAATAAAAAATCAATCATCCTAAGGGTGCAGTAATGGCAGGCATACCTTGATAATAACCAATAGCTCTCTAGTTGGACTTAAGACCTGCCCAACAACTCACTGGAAACAGTCAACTACTATATAGTCAACTACTCAGAGCTAGTGAAGTCATGGATATTGGAGGAGAACCTACAAACTACCACTTTACTAAACTAGCACAATCCCTAACTGTACTCTAAGTATTTGTCCTTATACCCACAGATAAGTGTAGTTCTTATGTCTCATCAAGAAAACTTCTCTTTAATTTTCAACTTAATTACAACAGTTCACACTCTAGGAACAATGAAGGAAAGCAGAACTGTGTTTTTTAAACACTTCATATTTGATTTTATCCAAAAGTTCTGTACATTGTTCTGTGTGCACGTATATTCTGTGATATTTTGAACATCTGGTATAAGTATGAAGACAAATACACTCAAGTTCAAATCCTGATTCTAACTTTACCACCAAATGGACCTGAGGGAGTTTGTTAGTTTTTGTTGCTGTGTTTTGTTTTGTTTTTACCAGTCTTAATTTCAATTTCATCATTCATAAAATAGGACTAATAGTTTTTCCTAGTCATTGTAAGAATAAGAAATATAATAGACAACTATTTAAAACATATTGCACATTTAAATAAAGATATTATAATTAAGGCATATTAGAATTACCTAAGGATCTGATATCCAGTTCATCTCAAACTACTCTTGTCATAATCGTTGTGGTACAAATTATAAAGAAAAACTCTCTAGGAACTAAACAAATTTTGAACCATGAGGTGTTCTATCTTCAACCCTGCACAATCTCATGGTTTAATCATATCTAGAATTCATAAATCATGCTATGTTGAAAAATCATTTTTGTAACATAATTTGATTACTGGAAATATTTAAACACTATTTTATTCAAATTCTCTATACTTTTCAAGAGTAAAGAATTCTGAATTTTTTTAGCTACAATAGACTATGTGTTTGCATAATCTATTACTGTCTTTCAGAGTCAGTGTAATGCAGGTTAGTTTGAAGAACCATAACTGAGTCTGTTCACAAGTCTTTTGGTGCATAGATATTGTGTATCATAATACCTCAAGCAAAGACCCTTCATGCCAGAGTCAGTATCAGCTTTCACTTAATCTGTGAGGACAGTGCTTAGGGGTTTTTTCCTGCCTGATATCCTGGCCTTCTATACACAGAATAAGAACAAGTTGCAAAAAGCAATTTTGTTTATAAAACTTGCCTGCTTTTTTTGTGTATAAACACCAGCAAGTTAGAGCTGCACACAACAAGAGCACTGTCAACTTTTACAAAGAAGAAAGTAATTAGAAAGGATTTCAGGAAGACTGCCTGTCATATAGAACATAAGAACAAAGTCATTGCTAATGAGTGATGAGGTGGCTTTCTGGATTCTTGTAAAGCAAGGATTATTATGAAGTACTGCCATCCATTACATTCCTCTACTCCCTAAAAAGCTATAATACTGGTGTTCCTGGTTCTCTATAAGGCTATTTGATTTAGTTGGCTTACATTATTTTATAGGATTTTACAGCTCAGCTCAGAAATAGATTTTGCATAATAATCTCTTTTAAATAAATTTGTAGAAAGTCTTTGCCCAGCCTTAAAAAAAAAAAGGTGCAGGTTTCAGGCTCTTTAAAAATATATATGAGGCTCCAAGAGGCTTAGAAAAATGAGAGTTTTGATGAAAATGAGATAGCTTGAAATGAAAACAGTGTTTTAAAAAATATAATGTATCTTTTTTTTTTATTTTGCAATACAATTCAGTTCTACATATCAACCATGGATTCCCTTGTTCTCCCCCCTCCCGCCCCCCTCACCTTCCCCGCAGCCCACCCCCCATTCCCACCTCCTCCAGGACAAAGCCTCTCCCGAGGACTGAGATCAACCTGGTAGACTCAGTTCAGGCAGGTCCAGTCCCCTCCTCCTAGGCCGACCAAGTGACCCTGCATAGGCCCCAGATTTCAAACAGCCAACTCATGCAATGAGCACAGGACCCAACAGGTTAAGTACTCGAAGAAAGGGCTCTTAAATTTCTGAGAGAGAGTTATAAAACACAAATATGAAAGCAATATTTTTTTTTTGCTAAGAGGCAGCCATATCTAGGCTCAAAACAAAAGGAAATGGAGTGCTTATTGTATCATCCTTCTGAACATCTTGGGTGAATAAGTTGATCGGTAGGTTTCTCTCCTCACCTTATCTTTGTTGAGGGCATTGTTAAGTTAATGATTTAATAAAGGCAGTCTCTGGAAAAAAATAATATATCTTAATAGATTTTAATAAATAAACAATACTAGTAAGTTTTTATTTATTATCTAATACCTATGTGTGCATTTTGTCAAGAGATTCACTCCTGTAATCCCTAACTTTACCTTAAAGAACTTAGTACCATATATTTAAATATACAAATTTTATAAAAATGTACCTCAAGATCATACACACACAAAAATTCAGCAGGTAACTCAATTTCATCTCCATCTCAAGTTATTAGAAGATATACTGAGAACTAAGACTGTATTACATGGTATATATTCAAATGACACTTAGATAAACCAGAATTAAGTATAATGAAAATGCATGTATTATAAAGCTACAAGAGGAAAGATCTCTTTTGTTGCATAATATTATATTGTAGACAATGTCATAGACTTATCAACACATCCAGAGTATCTTCCCCATAATCAAGAAAATGTGTGTTCTAGATAGATTTAGTATTTGCTATTCTCATTTTAAGATAAAGAGTAGAGCTACTAAGTATTTTATGAGATGGTACTATTAATCAATACACAGTACCGTCATGCATTTCTCTTAAAATTTCTTCCAAATATGATTCACTTAAGAATAAGCAGACTTTCGGGGCTGGAGAGATGGCTCAGAGGTTAAGAGCTGCTCTTCCAGAAGACCAGTGTTCAATTCATAGCACCCACATGGCAGCTCACAACCTCCTGTGACTCCAGTTCCAGGGGATCTGACACCCTCACACCAATGCACATAAAATAAAATTTAAAAAAAAAGAATAATCAGACTTTCATTTATTTCAACATTTTGTTCCCACTCACTCAGTTTATTATCTTAGGCTCCAGAAAACAAATGCCAATGCAATGTGCATTATTAAACCCCACAATGTGACACTTCCACAAACCATCACTTCCCCTGAACAGGAGCAAAACTACTGGTTATTATGGTAAATTTATTAGTTAGTTAAAATAAAACCTCACTATGTATCTGATATAAATTCTTGTTATAATTTTAAAGAGTTGTGTGTTGTGTGTATGTGTCTGTTTGTCTGTCTGTGCAAGTTTTTGTGCATTAGGTGTAAAGGAGCCCACATAGACCAAAAGAGTGTTTCAAAACTCTGGGGCTGAAGTTACAGGCAGCTCTGAGTTGTTCTGGCAAGACAGGAAAATGAAACTCCGTTCGCTTCAAGAACAGTAGATGCTCATCCCCTCGGAGCCATCTCTCCAGCTCCTTAATTGTTATCAGTCCTTAGCCACAATCTGATTATTTTAACACTAGCCAAAGGATCCATTTATTTTATTTTTAATATGTTTATTAAATTTTAATTTATGGGAAGGGGGTCTCATTATGTAGCTTACACTGAACTTTAATTTACCCTCCCCATTCCTTTTCCTCCATAGTACTGGGATTACAGGTGGGTACCACAAAACTAAGTACAACCTCTTTCTTTTTCATTATTTTTAACTCTTGTCATTAAAAAATCTGGAGAAAGAATAATAGTCCTTCTGCAAATATAGGATTGGTAAGACTAGGAATCTTGGTCAAAACAAAAAGTTTAGTGAAATATTTAGTCAAATAATAGTAACAGCTGAACTGTCTAGAAAGAATTTTTTCCCTAAAAACATGGCTGTCATTACATGTAAATTATTATTGTTTTCAATTCAGTAATAAAGTAAGATGAAGCTAACTGACAATAGGTTAAATCATGAGGTTAGTTTGTCATCAAAAAAATTCTAAAGCCCATTCCTTAGAAAAACAATATGATATGCCATGTGTGAGCTCATCAATGATCCTGTGGCACACACTGATCACATTATTTTTGGAATACTCACATAGCCTACAAAATGGTGTCTACTTGGCAACGTCCATGAAGACTTGCCACTTTTAGGGAATCTGGACATTAATGAAGAGCTATAGCAAACAAGGGCATGGCTAAAATCTCAGTGATGAGTTTCAAATTGCCAGCGACTATGGGACACTTGCTTTTCTCCAGAGGCTTGTAGGTGAAGGCAGTAGAATTTCTAAGTCCTATCAGTTCGTCCTAAGTCAAGGTCATGAGCATTTCTGAAGTAAATGCACAAAAATGGATAAGCTGCATTCTTAATATCTCCATGAGCTAAGGACTTGGCATAATCTATTTGGCAATGACAGCAAGCCCTCGAAGGCTAGGCAGGAGCATTTTCAAGGAGAATGGATCCACGTGCTGCACAATTAAGCAGTGCAACCCACCTAGTGAGGATGTTTTACAGTATCTCATGTTTCATAACAACTTGGTCATTTCGTGAATTTAAATGGAAGGTTCAGTGAATACAGCAGTGAGTGACCTGGTTAATGACATGTTAAATAAAAAAATTAAGTTCAGGAAGAAGAAACATACCTTATTTGAACACAAACCACAATTACAATAGGACAGATCAGGAGCATAGTACTGGAGTCAAAGGCTATGATTTGACTTTTGAAAAAGGAAAACATTTATATGATACTCATAGTAAATTTATCTGATGACCATAATAATAAAAGCAAAAGTGTATGTAGAGTTTTATTCCCTCCCCCAGAAAAAAATTAATGTTACAATAACTTACTAAAAATACACAGTATTAACATTTTAACTTCTTTTTTTCATTTTTACCTTGAGACTGTCTAATTAACTAGCTCACTCACACTTCGAACTCAACTATACAAGAAAGGAAAGCCTTGAACTTGTTATATTTTATCTTGGACTCCCTAAAAGCTGGAATTTTAGACAGAATAGAACAAACCCTGTGCCTATACTTCTAGTTTTAGTAGGATTTTAGTAAAATATAGGTTGAAAATATCAAGCAGCAAAGTCTAGAACTACATTTGTTAACCAAAATTTCAAAACTATAGCATATAATAGCATAACAAACTATTAAAATTATGATTAAGATCTAATTATTTTACTACAATACACTTTATATTGTTAATATATTTTAACAAATAAGATGTTAGGAGGGAGAGGAAGCATTAATATACTGTCAGAGGCCCATTGTGTTTTGTGGTATATTTCACCTCTTTACAACACATATTACAGAGATTTTTGGAGGAAGAAATTAACATTGTAGTTGATAAATCTGAGGCTGGCATGTCTCATGATTTTGTTAATAATAATAATAATGTTTATCTTACTACCTTTCTTCCCCAAAGTATACTGAATAGTAATCAATGGATGCTTATCTGCCTAGTAACCAAACTTTGACTGAAGACCAGTGTATTAATTCATGGAAAGCACTTGGTATCACATTGAACACCAAGTGAACTAGGATTTTATTTATTTAGTTAGTTAGTTAGTTAGTTAGTTAGTTAGTTAGTTTTTTTTTTTTTTGACACGGAGTTTCTCTGTGTAGCTTTGGAGCCTTTCCTGGAACTCACTCTGTAGACCAGGCTGGCCTTGAACTCATAGAGATTAACTTGCCTCTGCCTCCAGAGTGGTGGGATTAAAGGCATGCACCACCACCCCCTGGCATGGGATTTTATTTTGTAGTAATTAAAATTTTTCATTTATTTTACATAATGACTACAGTTTCCCCTCCCTCCTCTCCTCCTGTTCTTTCCCATCCACTCCTCCTCTGTCTCTGGTCAGAAAGGGGCAGGCCTCCCATGGATATCAACAAAGCATGGCACATCTAGTTGAGGCAGGATCAAGCAGCTCCCCTCAATCAAGATGGGCAAGGCAACTCAACATGGGGAACAGGTTCCCAAATGCAAGTTTAAGCACTAGACACAGATCTTGATCCCATTGTTAGGGGCACCACAAACAGACCAAGCTACACAACTGTCACACACAGGCAGAGGGCCTAGGTCAGTCCCATGCATGCACCCTAGCTGTTGGTCCAGAGTTGGCGAGCTCCCAGGAGCTCAGGTCAGCTGTCTCTGTGGGTTCCCTGTTATGTCCTTGACTCCCCTGACTTGTTTACAAGTCCCTCCTCCCTCTCTTCAACAGGACTGCCAGTCAGTCCAGTGCTTGGCTGTGGATCTCTGCATCTACTTCCATCAGTTACTGGATGAAGGCTCTGTGATGACAGTTAGGGTATTCACCAATCTGATTATAGGAGATGGTCAATTCTGACACCCTCTCCACTATTGCTAAGATCTGGGGTCATCTTTGTGGATTCCTGGGAGTTTCACTGGCATCAGATTTTTCCCTAACCCCAAAATGCCCCCATCAAGACACCACATTCATTACTCTCCCACTCCATCTACCCCCAACCTGTCCAGCCAGATGCCCAAGGTTCCCATCCCTCTTATTCCCCCTCCTTGCACCCACCCCCAGTTAACCCAGGAGATCTCTTTAATTTTCCCTTCCCAGGGAAATCTATACTCCCTCTTTGGGCCCTCCTTGTTACCTAACCTCTCTGGGGCTGTGGATTGCAGCCAGGTTTATCCTTTACTTTATACCTAATATCTACTTATGCATGAGTACATACAATGTTTGTCTTTCTGGGCCTGGGTTACCTTATTCAGGATAATTTTTTTCTACTTCCATTCATTTGCTTGCAAATTTCATGTCATTGTTTTTTACAGCTGAGTAATAATCTATGTGTAAATGTATCATATTTTCTTTATGTTGAGGGGCATCTAGGTTGTTTCCAGGTTCCAGCTATTATGAATAATGCTGCTATAAATACTTGAGCAAGTGTCCTTGTGGTTTGATTGAGCATCCTTTGGACATATGCCAAAGAGTGGTATAGCTGAGTCTTGAGGCAGATTAATTCCCAATTTTCTAAGAAACTGCCACATCATTTCCAAAGTGGCTGTACAAATTTGCACCCCTACCAGAAGTGAAGGAGTGTTCCCCTTACTCCACATCCTCTCCAGCATAAGCTGTCATTAGTGTTTTTTAACTTATCCATTCTGACACATGTGAGGTGGTTTCTCAGAGTTATTTTTGATTTGCATTTCCCTGATGCCTGAGGATATTAAACAATTCTTTAAGTGTATCTCAGCCATTCGACATTCTTATGTTGAGAATTTTCTGTTTAAACCTGTACCCTATTTTTTAATTGGATTATTTGGTGTTTCGATGTCTAGTTTCTTGAGTTCTTTATATAATTTGGAGATCAACCCTGTCAGATATAAGGTTGGTGAAGATCTTTTCCCATTCTATAGGCTGCCATTTTGTCTTATTATATTATATTATAATATTATATTCAGGAAGTGTTATATTCAGGAAGTTATCTCCTGTGCCAAAACATTCAAGGCTACCTCTTACCTTCTCTTCTATCAGGGTGAACTGGAATTTTTATGGTGATGAAGCAGTTTCTGAGTCTAATTATTATATAACTTCCTATAATCCCTGCTTCCTGCTTCTGATGGCTCACTATTATTAAACCCAATTCAAACTTCTATCATTTCTTCATAAAAAAGTTGTAAGTTATTTTTTATTGCTGATCTTGACTCCTCTTCCTGAAACTATTTTAACCATTAGTATTGCTATAATTGACTTTTCTAAAATGAAATTATGGTTCTTATTAGGAAAATACAGACTTTTCCAGCTATAGCTAGTCATATACAGTTTACTTTTTCTTAGCCTTTTGAACATTTTATAACCATTTCCATGCCCTAATAGAAAATTTTAAGTATTGTATGATATAAGCAGCCTGTGAAAGCTTTCAATTTTCCTTGTGTTTAGCCTATTAAACACTATTGTATGAATTTCTAAAGGTCTTAAAATAAAAATCCTGGAGCCAGATATTGTGGTAAATGTTGAAAGATCAGAGAGACAAAGGAACAAGCCACAGCCACCACCAATTCCTCAGCCTGAAAAAGCCTTCTAGCCAAAAGTCTATAGCTAGAGGGATTCCTCAGTCAAAAAGCTTTAGTTCCTGTCTCTTCACATCTTATATTCCTTTCTCCACCCACCATATTACTTACTTCCTACTGCTGGGATTGAAGGTGTGGGACTTCCCAAATACTGGGATTAAGGGTGTGTGTCACCACTGCCTGGCTCTGTTTCTTGCCTAGACTGAACCAATCTCATGTAGTCCAGGATGGCTTTGAACTCACAGAGATCTACACAGATCTCTGCCTCTGGAGAGCTAGGATTAAAGACATGTGCCACCACTGCCTGGCCTCTATGTTTAATCTCGTGGGTTGTTTCTGTCCTCTGATCTTCAGGCAATTAGAGTACACAATATATCAATATAAAACACCATACCTCACAGTTTACCCAGCTCATATCCAAATCCTAATTAATCAAATTTTCTATGTTTCATACACTCATATTTTAATAATGGCCCCTTTTATAGAGATATACTAGGTAGATAAATGGATAGATGATGTGTAACTGCATGTATGTGTATATGCATATGCATAGTTTCTTCTCAAGGCAGACTCTTTGATGATTATACAGGTTCAAATTCAGTATATGCCCTACTTAATTCTTTTCTTTCTGTTACCATAAAGAATTAACTCCTCCTCTGCTCTCGCTTTTAACTTACCCCAATACTTATGCTAAAAACTATACTCTTCTAAGCTTTACATGTGCTTTACATATACACTTCTAAGTTTTATATGTGCACATGCGTGTACACACTTGACACAGACAAACATGTCTTGTCTCTGAGGAGTTCTTGACACAATGAGCCTTGTTTCAGCAAAGCAGAACCTAGCATGTAGTATGGCTACTGATATTTTGCCTAGACTATCATGTAATCCTCAGTAAAGTAACTGGCCACTTTATAAGAAGTCATTAGTTAATACTACTGAATTAAATTAAATTCATTTAATTTTGTCCTTTACAGAATTTTTAAGACTTTGTTTTTATATTGTCTTGCAAAATGCAAACCTTCACTATTTATACAAAGTGCAAAAATTATATTCTTAAAATAATAATTTTTTTCATATTTTAGTTTGTATTATTTTTATCATCTTATTTTACTATTGCTTTATGGATCTATAGTTTGAGTGAGAAGTGCATCATATATATTGGGTGTGTGGACACTTGGTGGCATTATTTGGGAAGGTTTAGGAAGTGTGGCCTTCTTGGAGGAAGTATGTCACTAGGCTTAGAGAGTTTAAATCATCATACCACATCTACCTTGCTCTCTCTGATTCATACTTGCAATTCAAGATCTAAGCTCTTAGCTGCCTGTTCCAACCCCTATGCCTGCTTACTGTCAATCGTCCCGCCATGATGGGCTCCTTTTTTTCTGGAACCATAGCCAAAATAACCCTTTCTCCCTTGAGTTGCCTTGGCTGTGGTATTTTATTACAGCAACAGAAAAGTGACAACTTCGTCTAGAAAATAGAATAAGAGGGAATTATTACATGCCCTGGCATTATTGGGATGAGAAATCCAAGTTGGCAGATTGAGGTGGAAAAGGAATGAAGAAAGGAGAAAAGCACGCATTTAGGAGTTTAATATAAACCAAGCCATAGGGATATAAAAACCCAAGAGCAGTTTGTCCTGAGCACTAACTTAATTAAAACTTAAAAAGCGCATTGGATTTTAACTGCTTTACAATAATCCTATGGGAATGGAAAGAGACTTCGTGTTTGGGGACAGTTTCTGTGACTCACTTTTAAATATTCACTCCATGGGCATTCACTTCCTTTTCCTTCTGGATTGCCTTCCTTTGCCAGTCCAGACAATAGTGGGGGAAGCTGGAGATTGCATCCTGATGTCCATACTTCCTGTATATCAGGAAATGATGAGTGGGAGCAGAAGTTGTTCTGGTCTAGTAGGGTGAGACACCAGTGCTGAAGTTGATTTTGCAGTGACAGCAAGAGCAGTTATACTGAATTCCAATTCTCACCCCAAAACTTGTTGAAACAGGAGAGACAGGAGGGAAAAATCAAGACAGTGGCATCCCTGTTTCCCTGATATTTAAGAGCCTGTCATAGCAGGCAGGTAAACTAAGTCAGGTGCAATCTATTTCTTGTGCCATTCAGATCTTGGTTTAACCTTTCCTAGTATCTAATCTCATGTGAGAACAGGAAGGTGTATTACTCTCTCACAGGAAGTGGCCACTCAACCTCTTTACAAAATAGCCCCAGGTCTAAATGAAGATATAGATTACAATGCTGTAAGTCTCAGAACAAGAATGGTTGATTGTCTTTCTCTGAAACCGTGTATAATCATTCCCATCACCCTTTGACATAATTTTTCTCATATGTTTGGTTATTTTCTGGAGTAACTGAGATGTTAAATTAAAATGAAAAAAAACTTCATAGTTCTCCCAAGCCAACTGTTTCACTGGTTGTGAATGTACCATGCACAGGCTCATGAATGATCTGTATTCCAGATCGTCTCTTCTATTGCAGAGATATAACTGCATGTGTCTTTCTAAGAATCAAGGCCAAGTTTCTTATCCAGTAAAAAATGAACCTTTTGCCTTTTGATCTGTCAGCTCTCTTCCTTTAATATTGACATAGTCTAGTTCCTGACTAACCAAGATACTCACGTTTTCCTGAGACTAAATATGAATCTGTATCTATGATCATTTCTCTGTTTACATGAAACAATGTTCAAGTGTTCTGTCTACAAATATTATCATTGGAAGGATAACAACTATTTTTGGAAGTTACCCTGTTTAATGAGATTATAGCAAACAACAGATAGTGTTCAGAGCATACACATCATACTAGCCACTCTGCAAACCAAGCCTGGGTATATTCTCTCACTGTGATTAAGCTACAGGGAACTTCTTGTGAGGATACAGGTATAAGCAAAGAGGAGGTATCAGTGGTGCAACACGGGTGTCAGAGGTATGTAGAACACCTATCATTGATTTCCAGTTACAGTCCTCTAATTTGCAGAAGAATAACTGTTCTGGTTAAACAATTACTTAATGCTTTATAAATGTACACCAATTTTACTAAGTTAAAAAATAGGTGCATCTTATAGTCAACGAAAATTGTGTCTAAATAAGACATAAAGATTTTATGAAGGTTTATCTTTAAGGATAAATGCAAAAAGTACCTTCAAAAGAAATATAGTGTATCGATTTGAAGTAGTGGATATTATAAATAGTACTAAGTGGGAGAATTACATCATTAAGTGTAAAACTTAGCAGAAATAATCTAAACTCTCATTTCAAACACACAGGTAAATGTGTACAGGCAAATTGAATGCAAAGATACAAATAATAAGGATCAGAGCAGAAATCAATGAAATTAACATGAAAGCTGGGCAAAGGAGAGTATTCAATAGGCAAAGCCATACATCAGCAAGCCTGCTGAGTTGATCTCAGTTCCTGAAAACCACATGGTGAAACCAAGGAGCCATATTTCTGCAAGTTGCTCTCTGACTTTCATATGTATTTTGCGAACAGCATATTCCCCCAAATTAATAAATAAACAGTATTTTCAATAAAAAATTGAAAAATACAACAAATACCTGCTTCTCTAAAAAATATCAACAAAATTATCAAAACTGTTGCAAGATAAGAAGGATAATGAAGGAAGAGAACAAAACAGAAAATACCACTATCAAAAGCTGCCAGAGTAGGGGTGTTAATTAAACAGGCGTTGTATGAAAGTATTGAGGGAGGAATATTATTATGAAGATGTTTAAACCTGGATAAGGACTGGGGAGGAGAGAAAAATAGGAGTTTAAGGGAGAGTTAAGAAAAACTAAGGATGCTTTTAAAATCTATAAAGAAAACCTATGACTTTAAAAGTTAACTAGAAAGTATAAAGATTTTAAATAAAAGTCTTCTGAATGGTTGGATTATATTGCTCCCAGAAACCAGAGGGTTTTTTATTTGAACATTTTATTTTTATCAAATACTTATTTATTTATTTATTTATTTATTTATTTATTTATTTATCAGTAGTAGATTCCCACATCACCTTATGACCTTCCCATCTGTCAGCTTTTGATTTAATTAGAATATTTCATTGATTCTTTGACAATTTCACACATGTATGTATTATGACTTGATCATAGCCTCTCTCTTTACTTCCTTCACACTTTGCCCAAACAGCACCCAACACGTCTCTCTCTCACCTTTGTGTTTGTTTCTTTGTTTGATTGATTGATTGATTGCTTAAATTCTAGTACCATGTATGGGAAAGTATAAGTTGTTGGACAGGGATGACCCAAGGATCCAAAGTCAACTCAGACTATTAACATTGTCCTCAGTAGAACATCATGATAAGACCACATTTCTGAAGACACCACACACTTTGGATACAGAAAAGAGAAATAAAGCTGGAACTGACCCGGAAACCCACTCCTTGCTAGCTAGTGTTCACAGTTTCAGAAGATGCAATAGAGTGAAATATACTGGGGCAAAGGTCAATTGATGATTTTATCTAGTTGTGGGACCTGAATTCTATATTAACACCTGCTAAGCAGTATGTGCCAGCTGGAATAATAGTGGCATGTCTGTTTTAAAGGTAACCAACTACTTTCTGATTAGATTTGAGACTTGCTTTTATAAAAGAGAATATATGCCTAGTACTGAAAACCTTGTCAAAAGCTTGTAGGTGAGAAGATCACAGGCCGCAGTGAGACTCTACTGCTGATAGTTTGATAATCGGGATCAAGCTGCCTTCTAAGTATTTATATTTATATCCACAGGCTAGTATGCTTTCAGACTTGACAGTGATGCTTCCTTTGTCCAGTGAACAATGGTTAATGCAGAGACGCCTAAGTGATCAAAATGCTAAGAGTAAGTGACTACTGAGTATCCAGCCCTAAATGGGACATCTGTCACAGCCCCTCTAAGGTCAAGGGAACATGACAGAAAAGGCATCAGGAAGATTTTTTTAAAGCCAGAGGCTTGGGAAGAGTGTTATAAATTATTATCTTCTGTGAAGGACATGGTCATTGAAATCATGATTGCATTTGAGCTAAGGTTACTTGCATAGGTGCACATGCACACATGAGTATGCACATATGCATACTCACATGTGCCCAGGTACAATGCACACAACTAGAGAGGAAACCAGTTGGGAAGAAGCAGGGCATCAGTAAGACGGGACTTCAGATTTTATCTTACTGTGTCAAAAACTTCAGTTAGATTTCTGATTTTTGTTTTGTAGTTAATTTGTTCCAAACATGAGAAGTCTAGGGGTTAAGGCAGGAGTATGGTGTTATTGGTCAAAGTGTATGAATTTCACTTAGAATTAATAAGTCCAAGGGCTGTAAGGCACAACATGGTGTCTATCACTAGCAAAACACTGCAGACTTGAAGACTGCTGGGTACTTTTGAGCATCCTCACCACAACAGGGTATGTGGAGTAATTCATGCTACACATTATGACATTTTGAATTTGTGTTAGATGTCTTGCTGCATTAAAATGCTTCAATAATTTGCAGATTAGATCATAAGTGAGGTTGAAACTGACAAGGACAATTTTTGACGTGGGTAAATAATATGCTTGTGTGTTCTCTAGATCTCTTCTTTACCCATCTGAAGACATTGGTGCAGCCAAGAGAAGCAGTTCTTGCTTCACTTTTCTTCTGGCATTTCTGTTGCAGCACAATCCAAGGTGAAAGGCAGACCTTGCATGCCTCTGGGAGATGTACAAAGTATAGTTTAGCCATATTAGCAGACTATCTGGCCCTTGCCTTCTTCCTGAATAAGGTGAAACTCAGCATGTGCCATTTGTTTTACCCAACTAGAGTCTTGGGTAACATAACAAAGAACTCTGGGAAAGTAAGCACATTGTAGTGAATCAAATGCAGTCATGAATGATGAATGATGAATTCCATATTTTCTCCTCTGGGAACACTATTTAGGATAAAGTGTGTGCGCATGTGTTATCTGGAAGATGTGACCTTCTTGACCTGGACAATTGCTGCATTGTATTTTTTCAATGGTGGACAAACAGATAATGTATCAAAGTGTATTCTCTTTTTTTCCTGACTCCTTTTCATTTCCAGCTTTTTCCTTCACTCTTGCAGCCGAGCAATTTTTCCTAATAAAGCCACTACTAGTACTGCTCATCTTTCCTTGCAGCTCTAGCATTGGAGTTAGCACACTTTGTACCAAGATTGTCTGGCAAATGCATATTACGAAAATCAGTTTTCAGTATTGAGTTATTTGCCTACTCACTGGCAAGTTAGATGACAATGACAGCTAGCATTCAGTGGCACCACAATTACTAAACATTTGACCTGTAGTTAATAGGGAATTTTTTTTTGGGGGGGAGCAGATTTTCTGTTGTGGTTGAGACAGAATCTCAGTATGTGACACAGACAAGCCTAGAAGGCAATACCTAGTCCAGACCAGGCTTTAACTCATTATTATTTTGCATCTGTTTTGCAAGTGCTTGGATTAGGAGTGTGCACCACTGCACTCCATGACTTATGATTTATTCTCAGTCCTGGATCTTGTACTAGTTGGTAAGCTGAAGCTTAGGTAAAGCAAATGGGTGCATAACTTAATTGCTATGGAGACAGTAGTAATGGTGAAGACTGTGATCTGAGATGTTTTTCTCAAAGATGATACTACATTATAAAACAAAGTGGTGAGACCAATGAATCCATCTTAAGAAGTTCTGTGAAAGGCAGAGACCCTGTGTAGTAAATGTGCTGCAGACACCCACATAGAATACATCTTAGAAAACAACACATCTTTAAATTCCACCTCAAGTTATAATCATAGCATTATCAGAGCCTCAGCAGATATGAAATCAGAAGTACTTAGAGCCTGATTTTTTTAAGTGTCAATGGCAGTATAATGATAGGATATTTTATTAGATTGGACAGATAAAAGTACATAAATCCAAGAATATTGAGTCTGCAAGTGCCCCTTGTCTTTCTGGCTAATGGGAGCAGTCCCTTATAACAGACCATGCAAAGCTTTCACCTAAAGTAGGCATGAAGCCCACCAGGTTAATGAATAGAATCATGTTATCTGGAAAGTAATCCTCTACACGTCAAAAGATGAGAAAGCCTGGACAATATGAGCTATCAGACACTTAAAGAATGTTTCTTAAAGATGGTAGAACAAGAAACATAAAATCTAAAACAAAATAGAAAATAATTCATTCATATGTGGATATTTACCCAAGACACAAAAGTAAAAATATCAAAACTGCTTAAAGTGGATTTTGCAATTTTGTTGAGTGGCTCTTTGAAGTCTGGGCATAACAACAATCCAGGGCAAATAAGGTGGTATGATACAACTAAAAAGAAGTTGTATTAAAATTGGATCAAAAGCTTATAGAATTGAGGGAGATAGAATATATAGACTTTATAATACCTAAGAACAATTAATTGTTCTACATTTACAGAGTATTTCCAGAATATATTTTCCTTTTGTAAATTAGCATGTATTAATTCAACAAAATTATAAATTTATTGTGGCATTTTTGTATGCTCATATGAAGTATTTTGATCATATTCACTCTTATCCCATTACCATGCTTGTCTCCTCCACTCTCCCAAATAAGTCCCCTTCTGCTTTCATGCCAGAATACTTTTTCATATTAAGGTAATAAAGAATGTGTTGACAAGGGATACATCTAAACTTTGAAAAATTCAGTGATGAGGGATCTCTTTTCTTGGGGAAGCAGTAGATATCATCATGGAGTTCAGATGACTATTAAGGTGACAAAATTCCAGTACGGCATAGTCCAAGAACCAGAACTTCTCTCTGAGAAGCAAGGCAGGCATAATTACAATAAAGGAAATTGTGTGTGTGTGTGTGTGTGTGTGTGTGTGTGTGTGTGTGTGTGTGTGCATATGTGTCTGTGTGTTTTCCTAGAAGAGACTAAAGTGATGATGAATAACTCAAGATGTTCCTGACCTTTTCACAGAAACATATGGTGAGGACATTTCTCCTTTTGCATAATAAAAGTCTAGGTCTTTCAAGTCTTGGAGAAATTCACAGAATCCCAGTTTCTTGATTGCTTAAGTCAGCTTAGAAAAGAGAATTCACATATTGAAGGAAGCCTGAAGCACTTGAGGAAACCTGTGCTACTACCTCCTTACTTGAAGGGTGATAACAAAATAACAAGAATGCAGTATTGAAATTTAAAAGAATTGTTAGATGCAGACTTGAGTCAATATAGAAATAATTGAACCAGGGCTGGAGAGATGGCTCAGAGGTTAAGAACACCGGCTGTTCTTCCAGAGGTCCTGAGTTCAATCCCAGCAACCACATGGTGGCTCACAACCATCTATAATGAGATCTGGTGCCCTCTTCTGGCATGCAGGCATACATGGAGGCAGAATGTTGTATACATAACAAATATCTTAAAAAAAAAAAAAAAAAAAAAAAAAAAAAAAAAAAAGAAATAATTGAACCAAACAAATATGTAGTAAGACAGGCCCATAGCATCAAGGAAATTGGCTCAAACCAGTTGCTAAGGCATGCACATAACATATTTCCTTAAGAGCCAACTTGGAGTCTGCCTGAGAGCCTAGCAACAGGTGCTTTCAGCGTTCCCGATCATGCCCAGCCCATGAGGGATGACCATGCAATGTCACCAGATTTGGGACACAGCCTGGGAGCTGGGAGGAGGGTATATAAGACTTTCCCCATTATTGAATAAAGGAGTCTGCTATTTGCCTTTACCTGACTCCTGGTGTCTGTGTCATTGACACCTTGCCTTCTAACCCCCTCCCCTGAGGAAGCCTTGAGGACTCAGCAACATAAGTGAATACAAAACAGTCAAACAAACAGAAGCATTTCTTGTGAGAATAAAGTTTTGGAAGACACATACCAAATGGAGGTCTGCAGCTCCTTTTGCAAGTTTGTCCAACTGCTTCATGTAAAACATCATGCAAGTTCCCTGCTCCTGGGACATACATTTGAGATATACATACCATCATCTGACTCTTCATACTGATCACCTGACTCTGGTCTAATAGGAATAAACAAATAAAAGAAACTGAAACTTCCCATTATTACATAAAGTAGCAGAAATTAGCAATGCCACTAAAGTATTGTAGGATGAAAAGGAGTTATTTTGTTTATTTGTTTTCTCTATCCAGGTAGTTGTGCTACATACCTTTAATCCTAGCACACAGGAGGAGTTTGAGGCCAGCCTGTGTAGTGGGTAGCTGTTCCAGCTTTGACCTGGAAGTACTACCCCCAATGAGGCTTCAGTAACTGTCATGCCTACTAGGTGGGGCCAAGACAGGAGCCCTTAACACCCGAGATCTGGATGTGCTGGTCTCTTGGTTCCTGGATCCTGGACACTGGAGGTATATTGAGCAGAGTTTTCCAGAGAACACTGCTGGACTGCACTACACCTTTCCTGGACCCTGTAACCTATCCCTTTACTTGTAAGTTACCCCACAAAATAAACCTCCCTTTTAACTATGCAGAGTTGCCTTAATACTACAATCAATAAGCCTGTTCTCCTGACAGAGTTCCAAGACAGCCAGGGCTACACAGAGAAAGAAAAACAAAACAAAACAAACACACAAGCAAAAACCTGAACAAAGTAAAAGAGTTATTCTCTATCACATCCCATTTAAAAGTATGTATTTAATATCTGAGAGCAATGAGATGGATCAAGACTGATTCCTTGAGTTCAGTTCGTAGCAACCACATGATTTAAGGAGAGAGAACCAGTTCCCATAAGTTCTCTGACTTCTACTCATGTACCATGGGCCATCCCCCTCAATAGATAGATAGATAGATAGATAGATAGATAGATAGATAGATAGATAGATAGATAATGATTTTAAGATATTAAAAACTTAATGTCTTAACATTTAGAAAATATACCTGATTTTAGAGACCCATTCTGTGCTGGATATGGATAATTCTTTAATAGAGGAGTACCTTTTTATTAAAAATAGATTCTTATCTCATAAAATACATCCAACCATAGTTTCCCATTCCTCAACTTACGCAAGCTCATCCCACACTCCCCTTTCTTCAGATCCACTTCCCCTCTGTTTCCTCTTCAAAATAGAGCAGGCTTCAAAGAGATCACAGCCAAACAGGTCTAAAGAAGACACAATTAGAACAGCAGCATTTTGGTAGTTTCCTCTCTTCTCCATCCTCAAACTCATTGACTTTTGTATGACATAGAAGGTGGTGTATCTTTCTGATCATACTTACAATTACCTTAGCTCCCTCCTCTTAGCAGTCATGTAATGGTAGAAGATCAGATCCCTAGTGCAGAAAATATTTTATTATATATTTGAATATCAAAATAAATATTTCTCCTCTGGCTATATACCAATATAGGAAGTTTGTTATTGAATTATCAGCACTTCAATTTTTCAAATATTAAAATTTAGAAAGATAACTAGTGTCTAATAATATCCACAGAAATATGTAATATGAATAACTATAATTACTATTTTATATCTCAATGAAGTTAGACATGTTTATCAGTAACTCCCATTAGAAATAAAAGACTGTATGTCTACTGCTCACTTTTTCTTTGTTTATGTCTATGCTGCTTTCATTCCCAAAGCAGAATTGTTAATTGTATACACAGTAGCACCTTAAACTTACTCTAAGGCTGGGGACTATATCAACAAGGATTCCCTTCCCTTGATAGTGCTGGATTAGAGTTTGTCAGTAAGAGAAAATCACACACACATACACACACACACACACACACACACACACACACACACTATTTACACAGATTTCTTATGCTTTTTGTGACCAAGATTAAGGCTTTACTAACTATTTTAAAAGTTCAACTGAAATAATCAAGATAACCTCAAAAGAACTTCAAAATTTTTTAGGAAAAATTGCATCAATGCAAGTTATTTTTAGGTAATATATTTAGAACAGCCACACTGACATAATTTATTCTGAATCATGAACAAATACAGCCACACATTTCTACGAGAAGCGTATGTAGGAACACTAAGCTCATTCATGCTCTGTCATTTCACTCTTCAAAGGAAATCCAACACTTTTGGATATTAACTATCACACAACCACACCAGAAACTTGACTAAAGAAAAAACAATGATGTGCACATCTGATCCAAACAGAAACTGGTTCCCCTGTTACTCTGACTTAACTTCTTTCACCATGCTACCTCATCAACAAGGAGAAAGAAGTACTGCCTAAAATCACATGTCATCTAAAGATGTCATTTTAACCCTCTTTCTCAACGGTCTTTGCAAAGTTATCTTTAGAAATTGGCAGTCATGGTAATTTGCACTCAGTTTTGAAATTGCATTCAATAATTAGTATTTGATGATCTATTGCTGAAAAGTGCAATGAATTTGTATGCATGCAGATAAGTAAGAAAATAGACAAATAGAGGGGAAATGGCCAGCTACACAGGCATTCAATGTGTCCCTGTCATTCCTGTTCTGTTTTATGTATATAGAAATGGAGATATCAGCCTCTTGGAGATCACATCCCCATAGAAATGTTAGGCACTAATCAAGAATATTAAGTATATTGATTGATTTAATTCATTTTCTTTGTAGTCTCTCAGATAAAATGTATAAAATGCTAAATATGAAAGAGGACATAAAAGGCTAATTTTTTTAGTTCTACATTTCTTATAGATTTTGGGAGATTAGTAGGAAACAACTGCATAAAATCTTTTTGATATTGAAAGTATAAAATTTAAAGCATATCAGCTTTTGTTTCCCATGTTCACTACTGTGCTATTCATAATATCCAGAGGTTGGAAACATCTTAGATGTCCATCGACAGTTGTATATATAGTGAAAATGTTGTACATATGTACACTAGAATATTATTAAAAAATGAAATTTGCAGTTAACTTTATGGAGCTAGAAACAGTCATCCTGAGTGAGGTTACCTGGGCCACAAAAGACAGGTGCTGCACCTTTTCTTTTACAAGTAGTTGTAAGCTTTTAAGTTTTTGATAAATGTGTTTCAATCCAAATGCCTATTCTAACCGTATAGAAGTCCATTGAGTTGTAGAGACTTCGAATGTGCTTAATTTTTGTTTGTGATGTATTTATTCTTTTGCAACTTTGTTATGCAATGCAGTTTATACCATTAAAAAAGTTAAAACAACACTTTAATTAAGTATAAATCCACAGTGGAAAATCAAAGTCAGTGCTGCAATAAGCTCAATGATGTACACTAACTAGTTGGTGCTCTCCTAAATTAAGTTTGAAAACTGAATCGAAACAACAGATTGTTCTGGAAAAGCCTTTACTGCTAATTTTTCCATCACAGGAGTTGCTATATCATACTCAAGTCCTTGCTGCTAACCTAGTGCTCACAGCCGCAATCTGAGCGACATTAGCAAGACATGTCAGGAGCTTCTGATCCTTCTCCGAAGACTGGAACACCCCAGCACACATAGGTACAGTCTTTTTTTTTTAACTTTAAATTTTTTTACTAAGAAATTTTTTATTCTTTTTACATATCAATCACAGATCTCCCTCTTCAATCCTCCTGCTCTTCCAGCCTTCCCCCCACTTCAACACACCCCCCATTCCCTCCTACAAGAAGGTAAGGCCTTGTTTGCAAGAAATTGGGGCACCCCAGCACACGTAGGTACAGGGTCTTGTTCTGAAGATAAAGAAAACTCAATCAATCCCAACTAAAATTTCTCAGGCAGTTACCCTTTGTGACTGCAAGAAGGGAAACATTTAAACAGCAGTAGTCTGAAATTGGCTCAGCCTTGATGGGAAGTGTTCATAGACCCTGCATCCCAGAAAAGTGCAGTTAAGGGAAATGACAGATAAAGAGTCTGCTCACGTCATTTGGCAGAAACAGGAAGGCTTATTTAAAACTACCACTCGAGGCTACATCAAATCAAATCATTTCTACAGATTTTTTAAATTTTATTAATGTTTCTTCAGCTTTTTTTTGTATTCCATAGGTTGGAAATAACAAAACCATCTTGGAGATGTATATATAATATCAATTTGAGTTCTACTTTAATTTTATTTTTATCTTTTCAGTTTCTTTTTTTTTTTACTGAAAATGTTTGCTTCTATTCAGGTCTTTTGTTTTGAAGATAGCAATACAAACTATTGCATCAAAGAATATTATGAAAACTATTGGTACTAAACTAGAAAGTGAAGAACTTATTCTTCTGTGAAGTGGGGTTGGTTACCACATTACATGGTCATACATGGGAGTTTTTTTGTCCACTTCCACATCCAAAACCACAATGCTGTTTTTGCATCTATTTTATTGAAAAATGACATTATAATAAATGTAATTTTACATGTTAACTTGACCAATGTGAAACAATTCTCCACAATCCGCAGTCTCCAAAATCTTAGGAGAATTTCTTGGTTCTTTATCATCTATATACCACCTTTGTTTACGGGATAGAGAAGTTTACCAATTAATGCAGTATTAAGTTCTTTCATTTACATTTCCATAGTAATTGCTAATGTCCAGAACTGTTTTGAATTTTTGACAACTATTTTGTCTAATCTCAGGTGCACTGAATATTCATCATTATGTTGCTTTTCTCTTTGATTGTTTATTTTTACTTACTGCCTTAAAGAGTAATAGTGTTATTTTGTGTGGTTGGTACTGTTCATTTTTTTTTGTTTATGTATCATTATGCTATCTTAACATTTACTCACTCAGTTCAAAAAATACATTAATTTTATTACTTTCTAAAGAAGACATTCTGACTTTAATACCCAGTTTTCATTCTATATTCAATGTTTCCTCATGTCTAAGTTTTATTTTTCTTAACGTTTAGATTTATTCTCTTTTTTCCTAATTTCTTCAGCTGGGAATTTTCTTTAGTCCACAATATTTATTCTATTCTGATACAAGAATTTAATGCCAAACTCTTCTTAAATTTAAATTTACTTATAAAGTAATAGGTTTCCATTTGGATTTTATGTGCCTGTTTCATTTTGGTATATTATTTTCCTACCATTCTCTATTAATCACTTTGCCTCATTTCCCTTGGCTTTTTGTGGACTTGCTTAGGCTTTAGTAATTTTTTTGAAAAGTTCAACAGGGATGACTTTGAAAGAGCTTTAATATTTGTTAAGAGAACTGAGATAGATGTAACTTAGTTTCAGTATCTCTCTTTTCCACATCGCTCCGTTGTGTTTTCCGTTCCTCCCCTTTAGACATTTATTTTATAGCCATACAGGCTTTCTCTGTAGTTTACTTACCTTTACCTATGTTTTCTCCCACTACATAGACATATTTAACAGTTCCATCAGGATCCACAGATAAGTGATAACATACGAAATACCAAAATGTTTTGAGAAAATTTCCTTAAATGTGTTGAGCAACTTTGGGTACATTACATTTTCTTAATTTTAGTTCTAAAGGAGTTTCTGTCTCTATTATGACTTATTATTTGTTTTAAGAGTTAATTAGAAGATTGCTTTTTAATTCAAATATATTGGGAAGTAGGTGTGAACTTTCTATTATTGATTTTAAAGTTTAAATATAAGTTACACTAGTCAGTCATATGTGATCTAGTTTCTTAGTCTTAGTAACAGTTGTGTAACTTATTCTTTGTCAAATTATTACATGTCTGGCAAGTGGCAGTTGGTAATGCTATCAAATAAATGTAGCTAGATATTTCCTATACACAAGTCAATATTATCCTATATGACTTTTTAATGCATATGATGGGTCACTACTCAGTATCTTTGCCATGGAAATCCAGCACGAAATACAATTTACTATGCAGATTTATTGGGATTTGGGGTTCTTTTGTTTCTGCAGGAGCATAAACAAGTTATCATGTGGGGTAATATTGTTATTTGAATCTTGCAGTGAAGAGTTAGAAATCTACATCATACCTTGCAAAACATTTTAAAAAAATGATTACTTTCTATAACTTCAATGCCATGCAATTGTTCTGTTGATATGTATTAACTGAGTTTAGTCACATTATGATAGAGGGCAGAGAACTTAGATTCTAAAAATAAGTTTTTCTTCTATCACTTGATAGAATTATATACTCTTCCATGAAATTAACTGATTCATTGTGATAATGAAATCTCTCTATATAAATAAGTATAAATATACATAATAGTTTCTAACTGAGCAGTCATTTAAATTCATCTGTAGATGAATAAGTAGATGGTTTTAATGAGAACACACAAGAATATTATATTTAAACATACATATGTGAGAAATTAATGTTATTAAAATCAGAGTTTTGTCAGTCAAAAGGCACTGTTAATAGAATAAAATGACAAGTCAGACAGTGGGAGAACATATTTGCAGTGCAATAATAGTAATAATAATAAATAATAATGATGATGATGATGATGATGATGATGATAAATTCAAACCTAGGAGACAGGAGTATTCCAGCAACACAACTGAAGAAAATCATGTCACAATGACATAAAAAGTCCATACAAGATTTAGACATGATCTTGTTCACCCCAAAAGGAAAATACACAAGTGGACAGAAACCATCTCACAAGACTCTTGAGGATATTAGTCAGTAGGGACCAGCAAATAAAAACCACAACAAAATTACCTACTGTGCACCCACAGTAGTTGAAAGAGAAAAGATGGAAATGCTGTTCTGCGATGCTTTTCACAGGGTATGTTTGCATTGATTCCATGAAACTGTGTCTCAGTCTCAACGTAGTTCCACACATGCATCTCTTACCTAGAAAGACCTTGGGGAACTCTAGCTTTGTCTCATCAGAGCAGCAAACCCGGGTGACCAAGAGGCTCTTGCGTCGTCTGGACCAGAGGTAAGTGTTCGGGCTCAGCCTAGACCCCATCCCTAGGCATTAGCCACTCCAGGGAAGACCTGCCCAACTTGGCCCCAGGTTCTGGCCACCGGGTAGGTTCCCTTATAGCCCTACTGGGAAGGCTCCCCTTCTCCAAGACCCCCGGCAGACCCTGCAATCTCCACGCCCTGTCCTGACGCCCATCCACCCGAGACCCCAGCCACTTCCTGAGACTTAGAGACCGGGCCCCAGCTCTTATCCTTCCCCAGACTTCCCTTCTGGACAAGAGCTCCCATCCTGTCCTGGACTTCCCTTCTGGACAAAAGCACCCATCCTGCTCCAGACTTTTTGTCTGGACAAGAGCTCCCATCCTGCCCTGGACTTCCCATCTGAACAAGAGTTCCCATCCTACCCTGGAGTTCCCATTTGGACAAGAGAGCTCCCACCTGGACAAGAGAGAGAGACTTCCTGATTCTGTCAGCTCTGTCTGAACCAAGTGCACTGATAAGATCAAGAACGAACCACAAGGAGATGGGCAGATGTCAAGGCAGAAGTACATACAACAAAATGAAGAGCAGCAATACAGCATCACCAGAACCTAGCCCTCCTCCAACATCTAGACCTGAACATCAAAAATTGGAAGAAGCAGAAGAAAACAGCCTTATGAATAACATCATGAAGAAGGTAGAGGCTTATATAGAGGAAAAGACAAAAAAAATGGGAAGAATGCTATAAAAAACTAGAGGAAAGGACAAATAAAGTAGAAGAAAAAAATAAAGTCCTGGAAGAAAACAATAAAGCCCTGAAAGAAAATCATGAAAAAACAATGAAACAAGTGAAGGAAACAGTCCGAGACCTGAAAAGGGAAATAGAAAAAAATGAAGAAGACACAAACAGAGGGAATGTTGGAAATAGAAAATCTGAGTAAACAATCGGGAACTTTAGATGCAAGTATAACCAACAGAATGCAAGAGACGGAAGAGAGGATCTCTGGCGTTGAAGATACGGTAGAAGAAATAGATTCATCAGTCAAAGAAAACACTAAAGCAAACAAAGTCATAAACCAAAATGTCCAAGAAATTTGGGACACCATGAAAAGACCAAACCTATGAATAATAGGGATAGAAGAAGGAGAAGAATACCAACTCAAAGTCACAGAGAATATATTCAACAAAATCATAGAAAAAAACTTTCCCAACTTAAAGAAGGAAATGCCTATGAAGATACAAGAAGCCTATAGAACACCAAACAGACTAGACCCCCCAAAAAAGTCCCCTCTCCACATAATAATTAAACAACTAAACCTTCAGAATAAAGAAAGAATATTAAGAGCAGCAAAGAAAAAAGGCCAAGTGACTTATGAAGGCAAACCCTTCAGAATAACACCTGATTTCTCAATGGAGACTCTGAAAGCCAGAAGGACCTGGACAGATGTAATGCAGACACTAAGAGACCATGGATGCCAACCTAGACTAATATACCCAGCAAAACTTTCAATCATCCTAGACGGAGTGAACAAGACATTCCAAGGCAAAGCCAGATTTAAACAATACTTATCCACAAACCCAGCCCTACAGAAAGCACTAGAAGGAAAATTCCAACCTAAGGAAGTCAGATACACCCTCAAAAACACAGGCAATAGATAAAACCAAAGCAGTAAACCCCAAAGAAGAGAAGTACACACACACTACCACCAAAGAATAACAGGAAAATAATCACTGGTTATTAATATCCCTTAATATCAATGGACTTAATTCAACTATAAAAAGACATAGGCTTACAGAATGGATATGAAAGCAGGACCCATCTTTCTGCTGCATACTAGAAACACATCTCAAATTCAAAGATAGAAACTACCTAAGAATAAAATGCTGGGAAAAGACTTTCCAATCAAACGGTCTTAAGAAACAAGCAGGTGTAGCCATCCTGATTTCCAGCAAAATAGACTTCAAACTAAAATCAATCAAAAGAGATCAAGAAGGGCATTACATACTCATCATAGAAAAGATCCACCAAGATGAAGTTTCAATTCTGAACATTTATGCCCCAAACATAAGGGCACCCACATATATAAAAGAAACATTACTAAAGATTAAACCACATATAAAACCCCACACATTAATAGTGGGAGACTTCAACACCCCACTTTCACCACTGGACAGATCTCCCAAATCGAAACTTAACAGAGAAGTAAAAGACTTAACTGATGTCATGACTAATATGGACTTAGTTGATATCTACAGAACATTCCATCCTAACAAAAAAGAATATACCTTCTTATCAGCACCCCATGGAACCTTCTCTAAAATCGACCATATACTTGGCCACAAAGCAAATCTCAACAGATACAAAACAATTGGAATAACCTCCTGTGTTCTATCAGACCACCATGGTTTAAAGTTAGATTTCAACAAAAACAAAAACTACAGAAAACCTACAATTTCATGGAAACTGAATAATGCTCAACTGAATCACCAATGGGTTAAGGAAGAAATAAAGAAAGAAATTAAAGACTTCCTAGAGATCAACGAAAATGAAGACACCACATACCTAAACCTATGGGACACTATGAAAGCAGTGCTAAGAGGGAAATTCATAGCACTAAATGCCCACATAAAGAAGTTGAAGAAATCTCACACTAGTGACTTAATAGCACACCTGAAAGCTCTAGAACAAGAAGAAGCAAAGTCTCCCAGGAAGAATAGACACCAGGAAATTATCAAAGTGAGAGCTGAAATCAATAAAATAGAAACAAAGAGAACAATACAAAAAGTTAATGAAACAAAGAGTTGGTTCTTTGAGAAAATCAACAAGATAGACAAGCCCTTATCCAAACTAACCAAAAGACACAGAGAGAGCATCCAAATCAACAAAATCAGAAATGGAAAGGGGACATAACAACAGACATTGAGGAAATCCATCGAATCATCAGGTCATACTTCAAAAACCTCTACTCCACAAAACTGGAAAACCTAAAAGAAATGGATAATTTTCTGGATAGTTACCACATACCTAAATTAAATCAAGACCAGATAAACTATTTAAATAGTCCAATAACCCCTAAGGAAATAGAAACAGTCATTAAAAGTCTCCCAAACAAAAAAAGCCCAGGACCAGATGGTTTCAGCATAGAATTCTACCAAATCTTCAAAGAAGAGTTAATACCAATACTCTCTAAATTGTTCCACATAATAGAAACAGAAGGAACATTACCAAACTCCTTCTATGAGGCTACAATTACCCTGATTCCTAAACCAAACAAGGATACAACAAAGAAAGAACTACAGACCGATCTCCCTCATAAACATTGATGCAAGAGTACTCAATAAAATACTGGCAAACAGACTCCAAGAACACATCAAAACAATTATCCACCATGATCAAGTAAGCTTCATTCCAGGGATGCAAGGGTGGTTCAACATATGAAAGTCCGTCAACGTAATACACCATATAAACAAACTCAAAGAAAAAAAACCACATGATCATCTCACTAGATGCAGAAAAGGCATTTGACAAAATCCAACCCCCCTTCATGATAAAGGTCTTGGAGCGATCAGGAATACAGGGAACATACCTAAATATAATAAAGGCAATTTATAGCAAGCCAACAGCCAACATCAAATTGAATGGAGAGAAACTCAAAGCAATTCCACTAAAATCAGGAACAAGGCAAGGCTGTCTGCTCTCCCCATACTTATTCAATATAGTACTTGAAGTTCTAGCTAGAGCAATAAGAAAACATAAGGAGATTAAGGGGATACAAATTGGAAAGGAAGAAGTCAAGCTTTCCCTATTTGCAGATGACATGATAGTATACTTGAGTGACCTCAAAGATTCAACCAAGAAACTGATACAGCTTATAAACACCTTCAGCAACATAGCAGGATACAAGATCAACTCAAAAAAATCAGTAGCCCTCCTATATACAATTGACAAAGAGGCTGAGAAGGAAATCAGAGATACATCACCCTTTATAATAGCCACAAATGACATAAAATACCTTGGGGTAACACTAACCAAGCAAGTGAAGGACCTATATGACAAGAACTTTAAGTCCCTGAAAAAAGAAATTGAAGAAGATGTCAGAAAATGGAAAGATCTCCCATGCTCATGGATAGGCAGGACTAACATAGTAAAAATGACAATCTTACCAAAAGCAATCTACAGATTCAATGCAATCCCCATCAAAATACCAACACAATTCTTCACAGACCTGGAAAGAATAATACTCAACTTCATATGGAAAAACAAAAAACCCAGGATAGCCAAAAGAATCCTGTACAATAAAACAACCTCTGGAGGCATCACAATCCCTGACTTCAAACTCTACTATAGAGCTACAGTAATAAAAACAGCTTGGTACTGGCATAAAAACTGACATGTGGACTAATGGAATCAAATAGAAGACCCTGACATTAATCCGCACAACTATGAACATAAAATTTTTGACAAAAAAGCCAAAAGTGTACAATGGAAAAAAAGAAAGCATCTTCAACAAATGGTGCTGGCATAACTGGATATCAACATGTAGAAGCCTGCAAATAGGTCCATATCTATCACTGTGTACAAAACTTAAGTCCAAGTGGATCAAGAACCTCAACATAAATCCAGCTACTCTGAACCTGCTAGAAGAGAAAGTAGGAAGTAGTCTTGAACGCATTGGCATAGGAGATCACTTCCTAAATATAACACCAGTAGCTCAGACACTGAGAGAAACAATCAATCAATGGGACCTCTTGAAACTGAGAAGCTTTTGTAGAGCAAAGGATATGGTCTACAAGGCAAAGTGACAGCCTACAGAATGGGAAAAAGTCTTCACCAAACCTACATCTGACAGAGGACTGATATCCAGAATATATAAGGAACTCAAGAAATTAGACATCAAAATACCCAACAGTCCAATTAAGAAATGGGCTATAGAACTAAACAGAAAATTCTCAACAGAGGAAACTCAAATGACTGAAAGACATTTAAGAAATTGCTCAACATCCCTAATCATCAGGGAAATGCAAATCAAAACAACTCTGAGATACCACCATATGCCTGTCAGAATGGCTAAGATCAAAAACACTGAAGACAGCTTATGCTGGGGATGATGTGGAGCTAGGGGAACTCTCCTCCTTGTTGGTGGGAATGCAAGCTTGTACAACCACTTTGGAAATCAATATGGCACTTTCTTAGAAAATTGGGAATCAAACTCCCCCAAGATCCAGCTATACCACTCTTGGACATATACCCAAGGAATGCCCAATCATACCACAAGAGCACTTGTTCAGTTATGTTCATATCAGCATTGTTTGTAATAACCAGAACCTGGAAACAACCTAGATGCCCTTCAACTGAAGAATGGATAAATAAAATGTGGCACATATACACAATGGAATACTACTCAGCAGAGAAAAACAATGACATCATGAGGTTTGCAGGCAAACGGATAGATCTAGAAAAAATCATCCTGAGTGAGGTAACCCAGACTCAGAAAGACAAACATGGTATGTACTCACTCACAGGAGGATACTAGATGTGGAACAAGGATGACTGGACTGCTACTCACATCACCAGGGAGGTTACCTGGAAAACAGGACCCCAAGAAAGACACGGGGATCACCCAATGACGGAGAAATGGATGAGATCTACATGAACAATCCGGACATGAGTGGGGGTAATGAAGGGCGAGGGTTGAGGGAAAGAGAGCTTGGGGGAGCGGGAGATCCCAGCTGGATCAAGAACAGAGAGGGAGAACAAGGAATAGGAGACCATGGTAAATGAAGACCACATGAGAATAGGAAGAAGCAAAGTGCTAGAGAGGCCCACAGAAATCCACAAAGATACCCCCACAATAGACTGCTGTCAATGGTCTAGAGACAGCCTGAACTGACCTACTTTGGTGATGGGATGGCCAAACACCCTGCTAGAAACCCCATCCAATGACTGAGTGAACTGGATGCAGAGATCCACAGCTAGGCCCCGGGTGGAGCTCTGGTAGTCTAATTAGCGAGAAAGAGGAGGGTTTATATGAGCGTGAATTGTTGAGATCAAGGTTGGATAAAGCACAGGGACAAATAGCCAAACGAATGGAAACACATGAACTATGAACCAATGGCTGAGGGGTCACCAACTGGATCAGGCCCTCTGAATGGGTGAGACAGTTGATTGGCCTGATCTGTTTGGGAGGCATCCAGGTAGTGGGACCGGGTCCTGTGCTCATTGCATGAGTCGGCTGTTTGAAACCTGGGGCCTATGCAGGGTCCCTTGGCTTGGCCTGGGAGGAGGGGACTGGACCTACCTGGCCTGAGTCTACCAGGTTGATCTCAGTCCGCAGGGGAGGCTTTGCCCTAGAGGAGGGGGGAATAGGGGGTAGGCTGGGGGGAAGGGGAGGGGGGCAGGAGGGGGGAGAACAAAGGAATCTGTGCCTGATATGTAGAACTGAATTGTATTGTAAAATTAAATTAAATTAAATTAAAAGAAAATCAGTAAAGTAAAAAAAAAAAAAAAGAGGCTTCTGCATTTCTATTTCCTGTTTCCTGCTTCCAGAAATAAGTGTTGTGTTGTTTACTATCCAACATCTTAATATCTTGCTCTAAATACACCTTAATATGTAACTAGGCTTTAGTTGTTTGAGGTGTGAAAGGCAAGCAAACTTTGCACAACTTGTCCCTGTGGTCTAAAAGTGAGCTGATGATTTTGTGCTGTTGATAAGGAAGCACTCACTGGCCTTCACCAGGCTGCACTTGCCTCCAAGGGTACAATTAAGTTCTAGCATGAGTCTCAGACACTAGGCATTATGTAATAATCTGATCAACCTATAAGCCACTCTGAATTGGTGTGTTGTTTTTAATTTTTGAATTTGCCTTTCAATTTTCTTTGAAGTAAACAGGAAATTAAAGGTGTGTGCTCTGTATATTTGAATTTCTAAATCTCTCTACTATGAATACTTGTCTCCATTTGCCCTAAAAATAGATATCAACCACTAATTGATATTTGAGTTTCGTTTTTGACTCTGTAATGAGACCTCATTGTCTTAAATTGTTTTAATCACATTTTTATGTTGATCAAAAAAGTCTATTTTTTAATATTTATTTACTTATTTGTTTGTTTGTTTTTACATGTTTCTGTATGTGCCTGCACGAGTTTATGTTCATAACATGCATACAGGTACATCTGGGGGGCAGAGGATGACTAAGCCCCTGGAATTAGAGCTACAGGCAGTTGTGAGGTGCTTGATATGGATGCTAATGACCTAATCCAGGTCCTTTGGAAGAGGAGTAAGTGAGAATCCTTTATCCTTGAGCCATTTATCCAGCTCATAAAATTCTATAATTCTTTGTCTTATTAAATTTTATGATGAGGCTCTTTATGATACTTTGGATTTTTTTAACCTGATATAAAACTATAGCTGTTAGTCCTGGTTAGTTTTTGTCAATGTGATAAACTGAGTCAGCTAGAAAGAGGGAACTTCCATTGAGGACTTTCCCCCTAAGACACCAGTCTGTGGAGAGTCTATTGGACATTTTCTTGATGAATGACATGGGAAAGTTCAGCCCACTTTGGGTGATATGACCCTTGGGAGGTCATCCTGGGTTATATGAGGAAACCAGGGGAGAACATCAGTAAGCAGCTTTGTCCATGGCCCTGTCTCTGCTCCTGTTTGAGTTCCTGCCCTTATTTCCTCTGAAGGTGGACTGCGTTTGGGACATGTAAGCCAGATTCTAAAGAATGCAGAATTATATTTAATTTTGATGATTCTAGCTTTAATAGATTTTGTTGTAATTAAAACTTGTTAAAATACCATTTTTCAAATAAGACGATAGCTATTTTACTAAATAACTATATGATGGATCTGAAGACTACTGATCATAGGACAGACTCATGGTCTCAAGTGGATTTTGAAAATAAAAACAAAAACCAGGCAGTTAACATGCTTACTTTGTTCATGTTACCATGGTTCTATAATTCTTTGGGGTTACACAACTTTGCAGCTAGATGTATTTAGTCATTGTAGCCATCTTTTCTTCACTAACTGCAGACTATTTAACACATTTTTTGAAACTACATAGAATTAAAAGTATTATTAAAATGCTTAGAACATTTTAAAAAGGCATATTCAAAGATGTCAGTGATCACTCAACAGGAAAATTCCATTTCTTATGCCACTATGATTCTATAAACGTTTAGAATACCAGGTAGGGCAAGGTCTCAAGTAATTTTTCAAGCCATTTCACAGGGATTCCAAAGCTATACACTTATTCTTGGAATGAATAGCTAGTCATAAATCCTGACTTCCATTTTTTGCTTAATAATGCATGCCTTCATTTACTCAACAAATATATCATGAAGCTACTACATGTCAAAATATGAGAGGCTAGAGATAAACAAATTAGGTATATTCCTGCTATAATAAAATTATCTTTGCAGTTTGCAGGACAAATATTAAACAAATATGGAAGCCTATCTGTGAAGCTTAGAGCATGTTGTGTCCTGTGAAGAAACTGACTGACATTTTTAAGTTGTGAGAGTCATACACCCAGTACCACCTGACATGAGAAATGTAAGCACTATACACTTGCATTATATAACACTGCTCATTTTTCTAAGAAGGTTTTATAAGAAAGGGGACTTTCTTAAGAAACTTGGGCAACTTGTAGTAGCAATTATATGCATTAAACATGGTATGTACTCACTCATAACAGGACGCTAGATGTGGAACAAGGATGACTGGACTGCTACTCACATCACCAGGCAGACTACCTGGAAAACAGGACCCCAAGAAAGACACAGGGATCGCCCAACGACAGAGAAATGGAATGAGATCTACATGAACAGCCTGGACAGGAGTGGGGGTAGTGAAGGGCGAGGGTCGAGGGAAAGAGAGCTTGGGTGAGTGGGAGATCCCAGCTGGATCAAAAACAGAGAGGGAGAACAAGGAATAGGAGACCATGGTAAATGAAGACCACATGAGAATAGGAAGAAACAAAGTGCTAGAGAGGCCCACAGAAATCCACAAAGATACCCCCACAACAGACTGCTGGCAATGGTCGAGAGACAATCCGAACTGACCTACTCTGGTGATGGGATGGCCAAACACCCTAATTGTCGTGCTAGAAACCTCATCCAACTACTGATGGATCTGGAGGCAGAGATCCATGACTAGGCCCCAGGTGGATCTCTGGGAGTCCAATTAGCGAGAATGAGGAGGGTTTATATGAGAGAGAATTGTTGAGACCAAGGTCGGATAAAGCACAGAGACAAATAGCCAAACAAACGGAAACACATGAAATATGAACCAATGGCTGAGGGGTCACCAACTGGATCAGGCCCTCTGAGTGGGTGAGACAGCTGATTGGCCTGATCTGTTTGGGAGGCATCCAGGCAGTGGGACCGGGTCCTGTGCTCATTGCATGAGTTGGCTGTTTGAAACCTGGGGCCTATGCAGGGTCCCTTGGCTCAGCATGGGAGGAGGGGACTGGACCTACCTGGACTGAGTCCACCAGGTTGATCTCAGTCTGTGGGGAAGGCTTTGCCCTGGAGGAGATTGGAATGGGGGGCGGGCTGGGGGGAAGGTGAGGGGGGCGGGAGGGGGGAGAACAAGGGAATCTGTGGCTGATATGTAGAACTGAATTGTATTGCAAAATAAAAATTAAAAAAAAAAAAAAGAAGTATAAAAAAAAAAAAAAAAGTTTAAGTGTATAATAAAATAATGTATAATTTCTTTTTATTCCTGATGTGTGTTTTAGTTATCTATTTGTTGTTATAACTACACCCCAAAGCAAAACAAAATTCATAGCAGAGAGCTATGAATGCTGGTTTAATACCCATGCTCCTTTTTCTCCAGTCTGGGACCCCAGAACAGGAAAAGGTACAACCCACGTTAAGGTGGGTCTTCCCACCTCAATGAAGTCCATTAGAAAGTGTGTCACTGGCATACTCAAATTCTGTTTCCATGGTAATTCTAAATCTGTCATGTTGACAATCAAGATTAACTATTGTACTAGTTTTCTCCATTCTCCAATCCTATGGACCCTATCATAATAACTCTATATCTGTGCTGGCTAGTTTTATGTCAGCTTGACACAACCTATAGTCATCTGATAGGGATGAACCACAATTGAGAAAATGCCTCTATATGATGTGATGTAGGGCATTTTCTCCATTATTGATTGATTTGGAGGGCCCAGGCTATCATGGGTGGTGCCATATCTGCACTAGTGGCCTTGGGTTCTATAAGAAAGCAGGTTGAGCAAGCCATGATGAACAAGACAGTAAGCAGCACCCCTCTGCAGCCTCTGCATCAGCTCCTGTCTCCAAGTTCCTGCCATGTTTGAGTTCCTGTCCTGACTTCTTTTGATAATATTGATGATTAATAGTGACATGGAAATATAGTCCAAATAAACCTTTTCCTCCTCAACTTACTTTTGGTCATGGTGTTTCATTGTAGCAGAAGAAATCCTCACTAAGACAATATTGATATTCTAATCTCAAGAAGCCTTAAGAGAACTTCAGGGGAGTCCCATGGTCCATTTAATGTGAGACCAAGAGTCAAGAAGGGACAGGTTATCTAATGTCTTCTTCCCATGAACACCTAGTTTTGTTCAGATGCAAAGGCCGTTTGTATATCTGGCATCAAGAGATGAATTTTAAGCAATCAGAATTCCTTGTTTTAGGAAGCCAACTTTGCTTACAAACAAAATGCACTTAAGACTAAGGTTTTGTCTCCTTTATTATGTGATACTACCTCATGTTAGTCTGTATTTGGAAGACAATAGTCATACCAGAATGCTGTTCATTTTTTTTACTCTGAAAGACACTTTTAAATCTCATTTCCTACTTTAATTCAACAGCAGAAAGAGCAAATGCTTGAACAAGTATCTTTTCCTAAAAAAACATGGATAATAAATAGTAAACATATTAGCCATGATTGCTATCTTTCTACTGGGAACAGATAATCTATCAAATAGAGATCTAAATAACTAGTTAATTTGTTATTTTTCTGAAAATAGCAGTTAGAAAGTCATGATTAATTTCATGGAGCCATCAAATCTCATGTTTCTCCAAGATTGTAGAACAGTTTTTCTCAGTATGTGGCTTCCATTCTCAATGAAAACAGGTGGGATGTTAATAAAGATTCTCAAAAGAATTCAACATGAAATGGATTACAGGCAGAAGAATATAAAGACAGCAGGAATGAAAGCCCTGCCTCTCTACTTCTCCTTACTTGACACCTTCCTGATGGGACAAAGGGAACATACCACTGTCCAGTTCTTAGGTTACAAAGTCTGCCAGTCAGATGACTTCTTTTCTCTATCATTTAGTATCACTTCACAATTGTTTGAAAAACATTGTCCAAAGGATCTTGTTGTATTTAGAAAAAAAATAAGGAAATGTCTGTTACTGCATCCTACTAGAAGCAGAAGTCAGACACAGTTATGTACAACTCACACATTTTTTTTAAAAAAAATTCCCAGATATAGTGATGTATACCTTTGATTCCAGCACTCAGAAAACAAGCATGCATATCTCTGAGTCTGAGGACTACTTGGTCTACAAAGCAAGTTCCAGGCTAGTTAGGACTATGTTGTGATACCTGTGTGAAAAGGACAAAGTTTTAAATTTTTTTGTTTTGTTTTTTCGAGACAGGGTTTCTCTGGTAGCTTTGCGCCTTTCCTGGAATTCACTTTGTAGACCAGTCTGGCCTCAAACTCAAAGAGATCCGCCTGGCTCTGCCTCCCAAGTGCTAGGATTAAAGTTGTGCGCCACCACCACCCGGCAAAAGTTTTTTGTTTTGTTTTTGATTTTTCGAGACAGAGTTTCTTTAAATTTTATTTATTAATGGAAATTGCCATGTGTCACAATGCATCTTGATCATATCCACTCCCCAACTCTCCCTCCAACTCTTCCCAGAACCCGCTATCACATCTCCCTCCCAAATCCATGTCCTCATTTCATAACGTTTAATTAGTTCTTTCCATCGCAATCCACCTAGTCTAATTAGTGTTGCACTAATGTGCATGAATGTGGTATCATTCACTGCAGTATAGGGAATCCATCAGTGATGATACATCTTAAAAATGTGACACTTGCTTCCCAGAAGTTACCAGCTGCTAACTGTTCCTCAGCTAGGGGTGTGGTTTGGAGCTTGTCTCCCTTCTGTGCGGAAGTTTGACAAGTTTGAGCTTCTGTGGGGCTCTTGTAGATACCCACAGCTTCTGTAAGTACGTGTGCGCAACAGCCGTGTCAAGTCCAGAAGACAGCATTTCAAAGCACAATGGCTGTTTTCTCAACTTAGTTTCAAGATTTAAAACTGTACAAATAATTTTCCTCTCACAAGTTGACCAGGAGTTTTGAATAAATTGTAACTCTTTAGCTGTTCAAATGAGACTTTTTGTTTTCATTGTTGTCTTACTGAAGCTAGCAATAAACCCTAAAGATGAGAATTAAGAAGATGTGAAATAGCTGGGCAGTGGTGGTGCAAGCCTTTAATCCCAGCACTCAGGGGCAGAGGCAGGCAGATCTCTGAGCTTGAGGATAGCCTGGTATACAGACTGAGTTCCAGGATAGCCAGGACTACACAGAAAATTTCTGACTCAAGAAAACCAAAAAAATAAAAATAAATATGTGAAATAAATTATGTATATGAAAGAAGTCACTCTTGGTGTGCCATATTTATTGCAGTCTCTCTTATTTTCCCCAAGTTTACTCTCTGAGATAAATTGTTTGGGTCATTAAGTGGATAATAAAGGGGTTTGAGTAAAGGTCACTAGGGGAAATTTGTCATAATTCCTTTGCTACGTACTGATTTTAAAATGTTTTATCTATGGCCAAAATAGCCCCAATCTAATGCTATGCATGAGATTTGAAAGAAATGATGTGCTTTTTAATTCTGAAATGCATTTTTCTCTGTGTGTGTTTTGACATCCAAATCATCTGAAATATGCAATACAATATCAAAGCTTGCAGACCAGTGTTAATGGCTCAGAAAATATAAAAAAGACAGTATTTTGTCCTCTTACATGTCCTAGGAGCCACAGAGGTATGAGGCAAAGTGAAGCATGAAGTGGGACAGAGAGCTTGCAATATAATTGTTATGAGAATTAGTGTTCAGCTAACTCTTTTTTCATAGTGTACATTATCCTTGATGATGATGTATATATGTGACATGATATATCTCATATATCAATATACACGTATATAATATGTCTCCTATCTTGTGCTTATCAAGCTATGAATAATTATGTAGGTAGTCTTTCCTGAATACACTAGATCAGATTTGTATGGAATTGTTTTTCTAGTGATAGTATGTAAAATAAGTATGCATTAATCATCTTTCTATAACTTTGACAAAATACTTGAGACAATCTCTGTGTAAAGAATAGTTTTGTTTTAACTTAAAGTTTCAGAGGCTTTTGTCCATGATTAGGCAAAACCATTTAATATAGCCTTCTCCTTGTGATTGTAGGCAATGTATCCTCATGGCTAAAAAACCAAAGAGAAACTATAACAGGTTGAGGTCACATTATCTCATTCAGTGTCTCAGTCCCAGTGACCTGAGGACTTTTGCAATAGACTTTACCTCTTAAATGTTTATCTTATATAGGGACATCCTGAGGCCATAGTTTAACACTTGTTTTACCTGTGTGTGTGTGTGCGCGCGCATGCATGTGTGTGTATATAAAACATTTATATACATATAAATTTATGTATATATTTGCTTATAAATAGAGTATATTTATATATGTAAAAATTTATGTATATATTTATTTCTGTATATAAAACAATGGATTCATGTGCAGAGTCTCTACCATACATCATTCACCATTTTTCTTGCATACTTGATCATAGAAAATTTCCTACATATTATCTTATGATGGCACCATGAAACACTGTTTCATAGTTCTGCTCTTATTAATTGTACTTTTTTTTTTTTTAGTAAAAGGTCTCCTTTTGCTGTCCTGACTGTCCTAGAACTCACTATGTAGACCAGGCTGGTCTCAAACTCATAGAGATCCAGCTGCCTCTGCCCCCTGATTACTGGGATAAAGACTTGTGCCACCATGCCCAACTGCTATTATAAATTTTATGTCACAATTCTGTGTTATTTTCTTTGTCAGTATACTGTTCTATTTTTTAGAAATATTTATTCATTTATTTTACATCCTGACTGCAGTTTCCCTTCCCTCCTCTCCTCCAATTCCCTCCCTCTCCTCACCTTCCCTCTGCCCTCCCTCCCCCAATTCTCTCCTCTTCCTTTTCTATTCAGAAAAGGGCAGGCCTCCCATGGATATCAACAAAACCTGGCATATCAAGTTGCAGTAAGACTAAGCACCTCCCCTTGCATTAGTGTAGATGTAACTGTCTTTTAAATAAGAAACATAGAGCCAATGCAGAGATGAAAGCCCAAGAGGTCAGAGTAATAGCTAAGTGCTAAAAACCTTACCCTTCACTGCCACTCCTGTCCTTCCCTCCGCAAGAGACCTCCTTCCTGTGTCTCTGTCTTCTTATAGACTTTCTGTTCTGCCTTCTCGTTGGTTGTAAACCCAACCACATGACCTCCTCGTCACTGCCTACCTATACAGATCTCCAGGTCTTCTATGGTTGGTATTGAGATTAAAGGCATGTATCTCCATGCTGGCTGTATCCTTGATCACACAGAGATCTGCCTAGCTCCACCTTCCAAGTGCTGGGATTAAAGGCATGCACCATCACCGCCCAGCTTCTGTTATGGTTTGCTATTAGCTCTGACCCCCAGGCAACTTTATTTATTAACATACAAATAAAATCACATTTCAGTACAAATAAAATATCACCATACATTAGGCTGGGCAAAGGAACCCAGTTTGAGGCATAGGGTCCCAAAAGTCAGCAAAAGAGTCAGAAACAGCACCTTCACCCATTGTTAGTAGTCCCACAAGAAGACTAAGCTATACAATTGTCACATATATGTAGAGGGCCTTGGTCAGTCCCATGCAGACTCCTTATCAGTTCAGTCTCAATGAGCACCTGTGAGCTGAGGCTAGTTGATTTTGTGGGTTTTCTTGTGGTGTCGTTGATCCCTCTGGCTCCTGTAACACTTCTTCCTACTCTTCAGCAGGATTCCCCAAGCTTAACCTGATGGTTGCCTGTTGGTCTCTTCATTTGTTTCCATCATGCACTATTCTATGTAATGTAGTTAACAGAGATTCCATTCTTTGTTGGTACCATTGTATATGTATGTAATTTCTTTCAACAATTTTTCTACTAATTGTCACCTAAGTCAGAAAGTTAGCTGAGTATATTTTTGCTAGTCTTGAAGACTTAATATGTCAAGCTTAAACATATATCAGTTGTTTGGGAAATGCTACTGAGTGAAATCACAGTACTGTCATTCCCATGCAGTTGAAGAGAAACCTCCTAACAATGGTGGTGAGAGACAGGAGAAGTCATCACTAGAGCTCTTAAAAACTCTTAATTCTGTAGAACATCCTCTTATACCATGTAGTAGTTTGAACAAAATCAGTCCCTGCATCTAAAATAGCTAGAAGAGGAGTCTATATTCCCATCCACACTCAACTTGATTCAAAGATAATGACACATATTGCTGATGAGTTATTTTTCTCTCAACTTGTGTTGGCCGATAGTGGAATATTGTGAGCCAATAAATAGGACCAGCTAAGTAAGGTCTGTGAAAACAATACTGAGTGAACTCTTTTCAAAAGGTAGACTTGATGAAGTTATATGAAGGGTCATACTGACTGTTAAAATGGAAGTAGTTAAGGAAAATGCATTGATGGCATTTCTTCTACACATATGAAAAATGCACACTAAATTTTAATAAGTTATTTGTCCCTGCCTGGTTTGTCAGAAGTGTGGAATTTAAAACCAAAAGCATGACATTGTAAAGCTACAGAGCCATGTCTCGTATAAATATCCCATGGCAGGCCTCCTTCTGATTGTGCTCTGAGCGAGAAGATAAACTAGGAGCTTCTGTAGTATCTCACTCCAGTGCTCAGATAGTTGAGTCATTTCTAAAGGCCATGGAAGCAGAGATTGAGTATATGTGGGGGATCAAAACACAGCTCCTTCACATGACAGCAGTTCTGGCTACAGTCCCTACTCAATGCCCAGCTGAGACACAGAAAGTCTTGTGCTAAGTGCTCAAGTCTGACCCATGAAACCCAGATGATTGTGACAGGCCTATTCTACCTTGGACTGGACAGCTCTCAGTACAGTGGTTAATCTAGGTTGTCAACTTGATTGGATCTGGAATCGACTAAGAGTCATAACTCTGACAGGTTTGTCAGGGTATTTACTGGACAGATGACCTGAGTGAGACCACCTCCCCTCCAATGGGCAATGTCTTCTATCAGTGGGCTAAACTTCAAGCAGTCTTAGGCAAACCTTGTTTTGCTGCCAACCTTGCTTTTTGCTGCAGAGTATCTACTGTATTGCTGCTATTGACGACATTACCATTATTCACTGATTTAGTCCACCTTCTATCATCAAGTAAAGCCTGATGACTCTTCAGGGACCCTCCAGGTTTTCAGCACAAGATTGATATTTCTGAGAAACCTAGTCTCATGTAGTAATCACCTACCAGAATTACAGCTTCTCCAGTGACCTGAGAGCTACTGTTGTTCTTCCTAGCTGTATTATAACATATCTTTTAAATTTTTGTTTTATTATCATTATTATTATTATTATTATTATTATTATTATTATTATTTGGGGTTTTGAGACAGGGTTTCTCTGTGTAGCTTTTTGGAGCCTCCCCTGGAACATTGCCCTGTAGACCAGGCTGGCCTCGAACTCACAGAAATCCTCCTGCCTCTGCCTCCCGAGTGCTGGGATTAAAGGTGTGTGCCACCACCACCCAGAGGCCATATTATTTTAATCTAGTATCTTTATTTGTGGATTAAAAACATTCTAATCATGTAGGAATTTTTACTTTGTTGAGAATTTACAATAAGCTTTGCTTCTTATTTTAGGCTCTAATAAGCACAGCTAAAGAATCAAGTTTCATGACCATCAACCCCTAAAGGGTTTCTGATTTAGCCACTGAAATATTTCCTTCAGATCCCTGTTCTGAGATAAGACAGTCTGTGGTTTGCTTTTGCAGCACATCCCACAGACTCCCTGGATGCCTGCTACATGAATGTTGAACAAAACAACGTAAATCTGAGACAGTTATCAAGGAATCTGGCGAAGAAAAGGTGGATAGTTATAAAAAAAAGAGAGATTTTTCTTTGCCTAAGAAAACTATTTGAGATAGTATCTCTTAGAGTGGTTATGTTGTGTTCAAAAGAATTGAACTGAACTAAGCAAGAAATTAATTTTTTTGTTTTTCCTTTTATTACAAGAAAATAATCACCTTTGTAGAAGCTCATGTTCTTTCTACAAGTATCCAAGGAAAATTACACAAAATAGAAAAAAAGCAGGTGATTCATTTGTCTTATTATTAAAATGTACATCCTGACGAGCAATAGAAAATGTTAGATTGCTTCCCCTCAAATGAACTTTTATTCATTGTCTAATATTTAATTTATCAGACTGACTCATTATGGGATTCCTATCATCTTGTTATTCTTCCCAAAATAAGGAACATTCATTCATTCATTCATTCATTTGACAAAGAGAATGAGGGGACTTAAAAAGGACAAATATACAGGTAATGTGTTAAGATTTCTATTGCCATGAGGAGACATCGTGACCATGGCAACTCTTATAGAGGAAAACATTTAATTGGGGCTGGCTTAGAGTTCAGGGGTTTACTCCATTATCATTATTGCAGGAAACATGATGACATGCAGGAAGACACAGTGCTGGAAAGGGACCTGAGAGTTCTACTTCTGGATCTGCAGGAAGCAGGAAGAGAATGATACAAACTAAGCCTGACTTGAACTTCTGAGACCTCAAAGCCCACCCCCAGTGACACACTTCCTTCAACAACACCACAGCTACTCTAAGATCAGACCTCCCAATAGTGTCAGTTCCTGTGAACTACCACAGGTAGAGAAACTCAAATTCCATGCTCCCCCCACAACCTTTTGTCTGTTTGTTGTTTTCTTCCTCTGGCTGTGGCTGTGGCTGTGGCTGTGGCACTCTCTCTCTCTCTCTCTCTCTCTCTCTCTCTCTCTCTCTCTCTCTCTCTCTCTCTCTCTCCTGCTGCTCTGCTGTGTGTGTGTGTTCATCTTTCTCTATATCTGTCTCTCTCTACTCATTTTGTGTTTCCACCCTTCACTTTTTCACATGAGACAGTTCATTGCTCCTTTTCTTTATTTTCATGGCAAGTTCTCTGATAGTCTTAGTAAGTGGAAACTTGACTGGTAACAATGAGAAGCCCACCCGTAACTCAAGCTGCAAGTGATAAAAATTTAAGGGTTAAGATTCACAGAGACAATGAGGAAAATTGAAAAGCTAGAGATAGAGATTTATAGACATGAGGCTATTCAAAGAAGATCAAGTGCAGCTCTTTGCTAAGCAATCAAATTGATGACCAGAAAATAAGATCTGATTAAGGAATATGAAGTGGGTAGGGCCTCCTGAGGCACAGTCATGGGACACTGAGATATATTTCTAGGGATTACGAAGGGTCTGGGGATGGATAAGTCTGAAATCCTTTTATACTACATCACTATGTGTCATATATTCCTTGAGAAACTCAATTACTAAATATCTCAGACAAGATGAGTGACTTGTTGAAGTGAATGCAACTTTGAAAATTACATAAAATGCTAAATTGGCTTTCGGTGTTCAGAAAATACTTTATACAGGCAAACCCACTGATTTTTCTTGTCAGCACAATCCTCAGGGTCTATAAAATACCCATAACATGTGAAAGGAAATTGGATTTTTTTTTCTAAATTGAGGACTTTTCTGGGCCCATAAAGGATCACAAATGCACATTTTTATTTTAATCATTTTAAGCCCATCTAGTTCATCCTCCAGGGCTTCAATTCTTCTGGACAGGGTCCTTAAAAATAAGTCAAAGATAAAAGGGCACAAAAGCATACATTTGAAGGACTGCTTACATGGGGCTGCAAAGTCCTACCTTTCTGAAGAAAGCAGAATTACTGAATGAAGTGTAAGGAAAAAATAAGCCAGTTCAGTGTGTAGTAATAATGTATTAGAATACATTATTGACATAAAAGCATTTCTCCTTCAAACAAATTCATGGTAATAATAAGATATTATTTAAATTTAAAAATTAGCATGTGACAGGGACAATCCTATCTTTTGTAACAACTTTATGACATAGAAAGCGACGTCCTCCTTCTCCCTCAGTAGTGGAAATAACCAGAGTAAAGACAAGCTAGTCACTGTCAGTCAGTGTCGAGCTAGAGATGGAGTACCATCTTTCTTCCCTCTTGAATAAATACTTGTTTTTCTTTTTAGCTACTAATTCTACTAATTCTCAAGATAACATAAGCTGCTGAGTTTTTTTTTTCTTGCCTTATTCTGTTCCAAGTTTCCTAATATAGGGGTTGCCTGCGTGACTGTGCTTAACTCTGAGTGTCATCTCATATTTATAGTTAGTGTTTCTGGCAGAGGACAGACCTGAAGTTCATCTAGACCAACTACGTGCTGTAACCCTCTATAGGGTTGTATAACGGAATGAGAGCTGGAAAAACAACGTGGCAAGATTAAAAGCTTTCTGGATACGAAGTGACAAATAATTACTTCACAATCAAGTGAGTCCCCCGTGCTTCTGCCAAGCCCTGCCTGTGTTGTGTCGCACGCCTTCAGTGCAGCCTTGTTACTGAATATAGCGTGCGCTTGGCACTGCGCATGTGTGGAGCCACACAGAGCTGTGGAGTGCTTGCTGACACTTCGTGGCTCAGATTCAAGACCTCTGTTTGTGATTACTGTGCACACGACGCTTTCTGCTCCAATAGAAACACAACAATCTAATGAGGGGAAATAAAGACTAGTAATATTTTCCTAAGCATCATTCCTCAGGACTTAAGTATCAGATCATCACATCTTTTGGTTGGATTGTGCTAAAATGTTTGAGTTTTAAAATTTATGTTTCAGTTGCTGACATTTGTTTCATTAAAAAAATAGTTAAATGAATCTTGGCTTGGTATTAGGATAGAATTTCCAAGTTTCTAAAATAGCCCTGAACACACCTCTATTATTTGTACTGCATTCTTGCATGAAACAGCACATTCGGCACTGATAATTATAAGATTAAAGTATCGATCAACTCTGAAAAATGTTGAAGATGTCCTTTGTTATACAATATCAAAAATTCAGTCAACTTTTAATCACTTCTTAAATTTTTACTGCAAGCATATCTGGTATGCTGAACATGTTTCCTTCCCTACGCCTTAGAGTCTTCCTCACCTTACCCTTCCACCTGTTAGTCACCTTTGAACCCTAAACAGCTTCCCATTGGTGTAAATGTTTATCAAAGTTCACGATCGCATGGGAACTTTATTGAATTCCCAGTGCCTCATTCAACAGGCCCAAGGTTGGTGGATACAGCTGGTCCGAGGACCACACACCCAGGACTACTGCTCTGGCATCGGTGCCAGCCATTGCACCAAGACACTCTCAATTCTGAGACGTTGACAAACATAAGGGCAGGGCAGAAGTTTGAAGATATTGATTAGTCAGGTATTTACTTATAATGTAATCAGAATGAATTATGCACATACCAGAACAGCAGGTGTCCTAAAATGATAATGACTCAAAGGACTTGTTTTAATCCTTAAGGGAAGGCATGTTGGCTAGCATAGTTTGGGAGATAAGATTGAATTTCAGTATGTTTCTACTGTTTTTCCTCAGAGAACATTAAATTAAGTTTTTACTAGGTCCATTTGAAAGCGAAGTATTTATTTTCCCTAAAGAACAAAATATTCAAAAGGATTTCATAGACTCAAGAATTGATTACAATAATCAGTGCTGAATTGTTCCATAGCCTACATTTGGTTCATGTCAATGAGTCCTGTGTTTATGAATTTTGATAGTCAATCAAAATAATTGACAGATACCTAGGAGGTGAATTAAGTACACCCCAGATGTGACTGTACAGGTATTTCTGTGGAGAAGTAAAGAAAACCTACCCTGAATTTGTATGCCATGGTTCCATGGGCTGAGACCCTGATCCAATAATAAGCACTCTCTCTCTCTCTCTCTCTCTCTCTCTCTCTCTCTCTCTCTCTCTCTCTCTCTCTCCCTGCCTGCCTCCCTCCCCTCCCATCACTGCTTCCTGGACACCATGAGGTGAGCTTATCTACTTGGCCACATTAATATTCTAAAACCTTTAAACCCATGAGCCTAAGTAAATAATTCCCCTCTCTAAGTCCCCTTCCTCATATATTTGCTTAGGTACCAGAAACTGACTAACACAAATAGCATGTCAAAAATTTCTCTTTGTCCTCTAGTGTGAAATTTTGCTCAGGTACTAGGCTGTCCATAATTAACGGTGAAATTTCAAGTTCCCTATCTTTTGAAACCATAACTGTAAAAAAAGCTAAAGTTCTGATCAATAGGATATATAGAGGAATGTTGTATGTAAAGCACTTGTAAAATTCTGCATTTAAAAGAAAGGATTCAAGTTGTTTTATCCTCCTGAGTTTGGTAGAGTCTGTAGCTTTTCTGCATACAGCATCTACAGGTTGGTCCTCTTATCACGGCTCAGGTCATAGGGATGCCCCCGATCATTCTTGCCTCTGTCATATGTTTTGCTGTATTCCTTTAGCACTCACGATGAAGATTCTTGCCACAATCCTGGTCTGGGCACATGGGCATTTTTTGTCACAATTTCTGGATTATTTTAATTTGAGCTGTACATTTCCATAAGAGATCTTAATTAACATGCATTCAGAACTTTTAGTATAGCTTCAATAAGTTAATATAAATGTTGTACATAAAATTGCACCTTGTTTATAGTAAGCCTTCAATAAGTGTTACCAATGCAAATGGATGCATCCTTCATGGAATTTTCTATGGAATGAAAACACAGCACCTGTGACGTATTCTGTAGACTCTCTGGCATATAGTTGGCATTCCATCTATGCCATTACTCTTACTTAAAGGTTTAATTGGCTATATCTATCCAGAGTGAGTCCAGATGAGCTTTAGGGGATGATAAATTCAAAGCTGTACAAAGAAGGAAAGAATTTGCAAGTGTGTTTCACCAAGCAAATAAATGTTGGATTCTGTCACCAGGAACTGAATGTAATTAAGCGCTTGAAAAATAGTTTTGGTGGCAAGCAAGAAGATCTCTAATTCTGCCCATAAAAATGACAGACTCATTTACAAGGGACAAGAATAAGGATGGTTCATAAGTAGGCTCAAGGCTGCCCTTGACCAAAGTTCAGATAAAGGAAAGATTGTCACTGTCCTAGTTATCAGAAGGTATCTGCACAGGAGGGCTCCCAGTTTGGGAACAGCACTTTTTGTCAGCAAAGCTCTATTTCTTAGAGTCTCTCTGTCCTGTGAAACTCAGGCAGCTACTGGGTCCTGTAGCAAAATGGCCGTACCAAGGAAACAAACTGTTGGGACTCACTACTCAGACAACTGTTCAATCAATATTCATGCAGGCTAAACGTTTATCCTCAGAAATGATGAGGCCATGGGAACTGGATCTTGGCAGACAGACATGGAAAAGCATGGATGAGGAGATATTTCCAGAGACAGAATCACTCTCCAGATGTCAGAGTGGAGGGGAATTGTTTCTGGTATCTGAAAATTGAAATAGCAAGTCCATATTCTGGAGTTCAAGCCATTGATAGTTAGAAACTTCCAAGGATTAAAAAGGTTTAGAATCCTACTCAGCACTAAAGAAAACAAAATTGTGAATTTTTCAGAAAAAAATGGGTAGAACTAGAAAAATATTATAGACTTTGGTATCCTAGACCCAGAAATACAAATATCCCATTTTGTCATATGTGGATCATAGCTTCAAATTTATCTTTGAGCTTCAGTTGGGATGTCTGTAGGCACCAGGAAGGTAGAGAAAGGTCATGGGAGAGGAAAGAGACAAAAAAGAGAAAGATAATAGAACACATGCAAAATGAAAGTAGAAGCATAGAACATAACAGGACCCTGCCTTGGCATCCATCAATAGTCAGTAGCTCCCTAAAGAGAAGTGGGAGCCATGTGGGCTCACCCCTGTGAGCCATGGCCAACTGTTGACAGGCCCAGTCTTACATAGGTTCAGTACATGCAACTACAGAAACTGTAAGTTCATGGTCATAAAAGTTGAATCATACCCAGAAGACAGCATTTTGAAGCCCTTTTTTCTTGTCATCCAGCTTCTATCTTTCTGGCCTCAGTGTCCCCTGAGCCTTAAATGTACTGGTTCAAATGTTGTGTTTAGGACTGAGCACCCAACAGTCATACTATCTGTACCTGAAACAGTCATAAGGCTTTGCATTCATCACTGTTCACTGTAAGAAGCTTCTATGCTCACTGCAGATAATAGCATGCATCTATGTGTATAAAAACAAATATTGAGAAGACAATTTGTCACCAATTTTAAATTAGCAAGTCAAAACAGGCCCTTGGGTCTGTGACCCCTCCAGGCATAGAGTTCTGCTCATCATTACAGTTCCAGGTATGAAGTCCCTCTTGTGGGACAAACCTCAGATCTAAAAGAGAGTAATTGGTTACTCCAATAAGAGACATGTTACTATTGCACCAGTGGACCCAATTTGCTTGACAGCTTGGTATTATAGCTCACAGAATACACAGTAGGGCTGGTAATGGAGGGAATACTTCGGTGTTCCCCGTTGTGTAAATGCATTGTGTTTTCTTTATTCATTCAATAGTCAATGTACAGTGGCTGATTCTATTTTCTGACTACTGTGAAAAGGTCAACAGTGAATATGTATGTGCAATCCCCTCTACCATAAGATCTGAAGTTCTTGGAATGGATGCCCTGAAGGCATATGAGTGAGTTATAAGGCAGATCTACTTTTAGCTTTTTCAGGAACGTGGACAGTGATTTCCATAGTGACTGTTCCAGTTTATGTTCCTATCAACTGTTTAAATATTCACTTTTCACTATATCTTCATTATCATCTTTTCTTTCTTTTATTTTTTTAAATATAAAGTTATTCTTACAGGGGTGAGAAAGAAAAAACCTCTAAATATTTTTATTTTCACTACTCTCATAGCTAAGGACATTGAACACATTTTTCTTTTGAGAACTCCTTTAAATTACAGAGTCCATTTATATTTTGATTGGGGTATTTGTTTTCTTGATTATATGATCCTATAAATAAGAGATCCCAAAACTCCACCAGAAAACTCTTTAAACTGATAAACAGTTTCAGCAAATTGCCAGGATACAAAGCTAACATACAATAATCAGTAGCCTCCTATATAGCATTCTAGTAACAGGCTTTGAATAGCCACACCTACAACCACTTAAATATGAATTCAAATTTCAAGTACCACTCCAAACAACTTCAAACAGATAAATAAATGCATGCTAATAATATTTATAATTCAGATGGCTTTATTTCTATATATTCAGGTATCTGTTGGTAAAATATCCTTGGAAATTAGTAATCCTGAAATACGTTCATTGTGATTCTATAGTTCTGTGCCCAATAATTACTCTCAGTTCCAAAATCTGTGGATTTGGGAAAAATGCCAGTGTTCATGTGGTGTATTCTTAATTTTGTTATGCTTGTATTATATTGAATTTTATGTATGTGAATAAAAACTATCATAAGAGCCTTAAGCTGGCGAGACTAATCACAAAATAACTAATATCATGTCATAACTGTTTCAGTGCAATGGATTAAAATTCCAGAATGACAGTGGGGAGGGGAGAGAAATAAATAGCTAAAGACAAAAGGGGCCTCTGTGAAGCAGGCAGCAGAAGAATGAGGTTAAGGCAGGGAGGAAGAAGAGGTTGCATCTCTGATGGATAGGAATTCTAAGTGCATGGAAATTTCCAATGGGCTATACATAGGTGGAAGGATGCTGCATGGCAGGAATGATTAGAAAAGAGGCAAAAGGAAGGAGGAGTGAGACATGTTGAAGAGAATAGATTGGGTTGCAGCCAAAGTGTCTCCATAAGACACCTTGGTGTCTCCATGGTGCAGCCACCATCTTAATGGGGGTGACTGGGTAAGGTGCAGAGGAGGTAGCTACCATAGTCATGTAAGCTAAGTTAGAACAAAAGCACAGAATAGAAGCATGAACTTCCATTGCTGACATTCCCTCTTTACAAGAGACTTGATCAACCAGAGAACTTGATAAGGAGTCCCATAGTAGACACAGGAGAGAGGGAGACAAAGAAAACCTTTCTATGAGAAAATCTGTCTAATATGCACACAATACAATTTTCTCCATGAGGATAAATTAAAGAAATTTCTGGATTAAAAAATACGTGGACATATTATTGGTAAAAAAAAAAAAAGAGCTTTCTTTAAAAAGTATTTTAAAAGAGAGGACATGAAATGCACTACTTTTGAGATTTACTAGTCACAACTTTCCAGCAACACAACCATCAGTTTTATCTTTCTGTATTAAAAAAAAAAAACTTATTCAGTTCATACACAGACTAACAAAATGCCTAAGTCTGTGCAGAATGGTAAATAAATACAATGCAGTCTGAAAGAATCTTACTCTGAAGTGAAATCACGAAACAGATTTTCATCGTCAATCAAGACCACAGTCATCACAGCCCAGATCGTCTGGTAATGGGCCCAGCACATGATCATCAAAGATAAAGCTCCATGAGCTGGCAGCCCATGCTGAATGGCAATCACAGGGCTCAGATGCCAGCCTTTGAAGGACCCTGCTCTAGCAGCAGGGGCTGACTCACTGGCAGGCTTTTCAAACACTTTCCCTGGCAGCTTCAGAAGTTGTGCTAAGTCAGTTATGTGATTAGGTTCTTTGGGGAGCCTGGGTTTGCTTATCATCCTCTCTGCCATAGCTGGGGACAATGCACCTCCTCACAAAGACAAGGATGGTGAGGCTCCGATCAGTCTGGGATGTTGGTTTTCTAAGAAAGAATTATCTATTTTCCTGAACTTAAAAGTAATCAGTTTCCCTGTATATACTTGCCTAGATGAAAATCACAGACTCTAGAGAAACCAGGTTTTTATTTTTCTACTTTTTAAGGCTCTTTAAATTTTTATTTATTAATATTTCATTTGGGTTTGTGAGTGTCTGTGTGCATGTGTGTATGGAGGGGTCACTTTTGGGTGTATGTGCATGTGGGCAGGGGGGTCACTTTTGGGTGTATGTGCATGTGGGCAGGGGGAGTCACTTTTGGTGTATGTGCATGTGGGTTACTTTTGGGTGCATGTGCATGTGGGCATGGGTGGTCACTTTTGGCTGAATGTGCATGCTCACGAGCACATGCATATGAATGCCTAAACAGGTGTGTGATGGCATCATGTGCACAGGGAGGTCAGAGGGCCACTTTCTGATGTCTGCTTTCTCCTCCTAATGTGGGATCCAGGCGTCCCAGTAAAGTAATCAAGACTCTACGACATGCATGTTTTCCTGGGTGATCTATCTCCAGGACAAGGTTTCTTTGTTAACTAGTTGTATGTTTTCAACCCTGAGCCCCATTCCTATCCCTTCTTGGTTTTCAAATATTCTTATTATTTTTTGACATCAGGCCACTCACCACCACCCATACAGCCTTTCTAAACTTGTGCTTTGTCACAGAACTCCAAAGGGTAGAAAAGTCAGCAGTGAAAGTGAAGAACTGTTGAAAGCAGTCATCACAAATATTTTTCTAGTTCATTTCCTCAAAGCATGGAGCCTAAAGACAAAGAATGTTTAAGTCCCACAGAACTGAGGAAATCAACAGCAAGTCTCAGCAAACACAATAGCCTCTGGTCTGTGGGTGTCCCTGCATCCTACATTTTCCTTTTTTGGGGGGGGATTTTGTTGTTGTTATTGTTGTTTGTTTGTTTTTTTTTAAGTTTGAACCTTAAGGGTTTTTTTTAATTCCTTTTTTTTAACTTTTTATTTTACATATCAGCCACGGATTCCCCTGTCCTCACTCCTGCTGCCCCATCTCGCCCCATCCCACCCCATCCTCCCCCTCCCCCCAGCCCAACCCCCATTCCCATCTCCTCCAGGGCAGGACTCCCCTGGGGATTCAGCTCAGCTTGGGAGATTCAGTCAAGGCAGGTCCAGTCCCCTCCTCTCTTCCCCCAGGCTGAGCAAAGTGTCCCTCCATAGGCCCCAGGTTCCAAACAGCCAGCTCATGCACTAAGGACAGGTCTCAGTCCCACTGCCTGGGGGCCTCCAAAACAGTTCAAGCTAATCGATTGTCACACTTATCCAGAGGGCCTGATCCAGTTGGGGGCTCCTTAGCTATTGGTTCATAGTTCGTGTGTTTCCACTAGTTTGGCTATTTGTCCCTGTGCTTTTTCCAATCATGGACTCAACAATTCTCACTCATACAATCCCTCCTCTTTCTCACCGATTGGACTCAAATGGCTGAAAGACATTTAAGGAATTGCTCAACATCCCTAATCATCAGGGAAATGCAAATCAAAAGGACTCTGAGAGACCACCTTACACCTGTCAGAATGGCTAAGATCAAAAACACTGAAGACAGCTTGTGCTGGAGAGGATGTGGAGCAAGGGGAACTCTCCTCCACTGTTGGTGGGAATGCAAGCTTGTACAGCCACTTTGGAAATCAATATGGTGCTTTCTTAGAAAATTGGGAATCAATCTCCCTGAAGACCCAACTATACCACTCTTGGGCATATTCCGAAGGAATGCTCAATCATTCATTTTCCTTTGTGCTCCTTCTTGTGTGAGCAGAAAACACAGGCAATCATCTTCAGGAAGTATCAGATGTAAGCTTCATCTCCTTTCCATTTCATTAGAATTATAAGTGGCATAATTTGAACTGTGGTCTGAAAACATATGAGAGCAATGCAAAAAGGAAGATCTAAGAGTTTGCCAAGGAAACAAAGTCATGCTGATCCCTGACTATTTGATACCCCACATGGGTTTCTATTCTGTTCTTACAATCTACTTTCTGGTTTTTCAATGTCAATCAATAGAAGACTTTCTTCCTTCCTACAATGGGATGTGAAAAGTTTCTTTATTTTAGAGTAGAAATGACAATTTACTTTTTGCTATTTATCTAGGGCCATGCCTGATATTTATATGTAAGTTTAATCATTCTAATATTGTTCAGTGAGACTTAACAAATTTTTAAAATCCACGAAAATATATTTTATATAGTTACATTTACCACTGACAGAATTCATAATATAACAAAGTTGTCAGATTAAAATAGCTGCTAACGGGTTTGGGGATTTAGCTCAGTGGTAGAGCGCTTGCCTAGCAAATACAAGGCCCTGGGTTCGGTCCTCAGCTCTGGGAAAAAAAATAGCTGCTTATATAAAACTTTCACAATGGCAAAATGATTAATTTGTCATTGATTTTATTAGTGAAGCTCTTTTCTCTAGCTCTGAAGAGTCTTTCTACATGCCAATGGCAGTGCGTTTTGATTTATCGAAGTGTAGATCAACATGATGTTAGGCATAATATAATGACTTCATGGCATCTTTCTCAACACTTTATGCTCTATTATTGCATGTTTTTAACTTTATTTTCTATGTTTTGTTTCTATTGTCCCTTGGAAAGGAAGGGCTGCCCAGTTAGAACAGAGGATATACAGCTTCAAGTCTACAAACAGTATGTTCAACCTCAGGACCATTCCTTCTTGGCCAAGAGGGCTAGAAAAACACAGATGAGCCACAACTTATCTTTAGCTTTGGAAGACAGTGTTCAGAATCTTAACTGTCCAATCATCCAGAATTTTAGCTAAGCCACACTGAAAGAAAGTTAAACAGATTTGTTTATTAATTTTTGTATTCCCTACCTCATTATGTCTGCTCTAAAGTTATGGAGAGAAATTAATTAACTAACCATTTTATTTAGGAAATCTACTTTGTGTTTCCAAAATAAAGCTTTCAATACTGCATTTTACTGGAAAAAATAATGGGATATTATTTAATGTTTGACCTATGAGCTCAATTTATGTCTTGAGAAATTTCTTTTGTCTGTTTATTAATTTGGTGAGGCTAGGATTGAACTGCTGGCTGCATACATGAAGAAAAGCACCTAATTATCATGCTACACAACTCCCCTAGAAAATTTTACTTTCACATGTGGCAGGAGAAAAATTTGAGCAGTTGTTCCCTTTACAGAGTTCAGGTGATAGGTACTACCCCAGCATTTTAACATTGTATAATTTGAATTGAATTTCAAAGACCAAGATGTTCAATGACAAGACAATAAAAGCAGGAATTTATGTTTTAATTATAGGAAACTCATTTTATTTCATTGTTAAAAGTAATTTTCCATTTCATCTGGGTGTTCTATTAAAAAAAACACATGTACTGAAAAAATTGGACTCATTTTCCTCCACTTCCTCCCTATCAAACATGCTTTTGCCACTTCCCATCAACGGTGGTTCATTGCTAAGCACACAGACTACTCCATGTTATTTAGCTGCATCCAAACTCTAAGAGGAAAAAGAATCAAATTAAATTGTATGAAGAAGCTTCATACAATTACATGATGCTTTGGGTTGTCATCTTTCACTTACACTATCTCTTGCAACTTCAGAGGAATTACAAATGGTCTTGAAGGGAGGAGCTACTAGACTTTCAGAGAGGAAAATGAAAGTTTGGAGAGATTTGGAGTCTTTCTTCAGCTAAAAGCTGAAACTTACCATGCTCTAACTTCTCCTACACATAGATTCCGAGGTCTCTAATCAGGGAGGTTCAGTATCTTTAGCTTCTCAGTCATTCAGTTTCCAGGCATGATTTATATCGCATTAATCTTCCAACCAGTTTCTTCCAGATATGAGAAATCACATTCTCTTTACCTTCAGTAATACATGAGTCATTTTTTTGCATTTCACAGTAGAAATATAAATAGAAATTATTCCTACAAGCTATTTTTGTTTCCTCAAAACATTCATCTACAGATAAAATATTATTCTAAGTATAGTTTATGATTGAACTTGTCAGTAGTATTGTATGGATTCATCTGTTTTTTTCTTAAAATCAAATGTATTAGTTTGTTCTCTCAGTGCTATGACAAAATCCTTCAAAGGGAAGAGTTGTTACTTTTAATTGATTGTTTCGGGGGTTCAGTGTCTGGTCAGTTGGCCTCCTAGCACTTGTGCATAGCATCATGGTGACAGGAGTGTCTGGAAGAGGTTATACTTCACTTCTTAGTGGATAGGAATAGTGTGTAGGAAGAGGTAAGGACAAAGTGCAGCCCCAAAGACAAGCATCAGTGACCTACTGCTTCCAAGTCTGCCTCATCATATGTTTCACCACTTTCCAATTATGTAAGCCATCAAGAAGTCAACTTATTCATCAAGTGAGAGTCATGATCAACATGTCTCAGATAAAGCCCTCATAGACACATCCAAAGCTGTGGCTCAATAATCCCTTGGGCATTTTTAAATTTATTCTTATGTTATATGTATTTTTCTTGCTTGTATATATGTGTAACATGTGTTTGCAGAGTCAAAAGAGGTAAGAAAATTGCACTGGATCCTGTGGAAATGGAATTACAAACTGTTGCTAGCTACTGTGTGTGCTGAACACTGAACCTGAGTCCTCTGCAAGAGCAATAAGGGCTCTTAAGGGTTGAGTCGTCGCTCTAGTCACCTCCATCCTTTTAATTCAGTCAAGCTGGCAATTAAAATTAACCATTACATCAGATATCTCTTATTTTTCCATGAACTAAACAAGCAAGAATATATGTATGTACACGTCAAAGATACTAATGATTCATTGATAGGCAGATATAGTTGTAGATATACACCATGTTTGATCTTATAAATATAAATAAGTTCATAATTAACTATCCATTTTCTTCCTAAATTTAGGTTTTACTTACCTCTTGAAGCTATGACTATAATTGAAGTTTATCTACATTTAATAAAGGCAGCATAAATTAATATTTAAATGTTTATTTGCAATTTACAACTTGTCAGATACTATTATGAATGTTTTGTTTTTTCATTCTTATGAAAACTTTGAAAATTAACTATTATTCAATTATGCCCAAGATTCAAATGAGAAGGTATTTTTAACACTTAATTCCTTTTCCAATGAGAATAGGTTTATGCATCAGCCTAGACTTTCAACATATCCTAAGAATTATGAATAATGACATTTTTTGGCACTCTGATTTTCTTTGATTCTCTCCTCACAATTCATGAGATACACCTTTTTCTATCCGAATTAGTATATCCAGAGAGAATGAGATATCCAGCTCCTCTTAGCTAGGACCATTAGTTCTGCTCATAATCTCCAACCATCAAGTTGCCATTCCCACCTAAGGCAAATGGCCTACAAAGAGGCTTCAGCTTTAAGACAAACATTGCTAAATAACATAGAACTATCAAGATCCACGATTTCTACCAAGAGGAAATGACAGTTATCCAGCATTTGATTGAGTGTCCTATTCAGACCAGATGATGCCAGGCTCGTAGCAAGGAGACAGCATTGCAACATTAAGTTGAAACTGTGAGGAAAGAAAAATCAAATGACAGGAGTATATTTTGAATCTGAGACAGCTCTATCTACCACCTAATTCTGCTGTTCATCAAAACCAGTATCTTAATGTGCTCCACGGCTCCAAAGTCCCATTCAATCCCCGCTCTCACATAAATATTTCATATTGTGAAAAATCCTTTCAGAGCTTCAAAGTTCACATAGCTTCTTTCAAAATGACAGATAACTCTGGTCTGCAGAGACCAATTTCACCGACTGCCCCGGTGTAGGTTTTGGATAGAGGGCTCTATGATGGGTTTCAGTAACAACTGTTATTCTGCTGTTCACAAGCTTGATGTCCAGGCAACAGCTAGGAGTCGTGACACCAAGTTCTTAGCCTCAGGTTCAGCACTCTGGACAGCAATCTTCTTCCTGGCTGTCTGAAAGTCGTCTTCCTTGCCGTGGTATCTGATTTGTGAAGAATTATTAACTTCGGAATTGTCAGACTGACAATCAAGGGAAGCTACTGGCTCAAGAGTGCTTGAGATTTGGAATACTTTGTTTTCAATGTTACACAGGAACTTTTAGAAATGTAGACCCTAAATATTTAGCTATGATATTAAAGACATTAACAGCATTAATCTAAAAACAGTAACAGTCTCAAGTAAGTTCTTTACTAAAATGTCTACATACTAGACAGAAGTTAGGACTAAAAGAAAACAAAATATTCCATCTGCATAAATTTTCAGTGGTCTCAAATTCACCTAAAGACGTACTTCTGACCTTCATTTACCAGACCAGGTGCAACTATCAAGTCAAGTTCAGTGCCTGATCTTGAAGGGGTCAGTTGACCAGAGTAACTGTTGTTAGAGAAATGAAAAATAGGGATATTCAAAGCCAGAAAAACAATGAAGATTGAAGTGACAGAAAGCAAAGGCTAGATCTTAAGGGTTATGGGCACAAGACTGGTATATTGAGTTATCAGATAGATGCAATCCAGGGAGGTTACAAATTCCAGAGTGGCTACATATTTCAGGTGTCTTGATTTTGTGAGACATGAACCTCTAATTCTTGAAGTATTTGGATACTTCAATTTCTGTAAATCTAAAGAAAATAAATGATTAGAAAGTTTTAGAGATCAAAGTATGTTTTAGTGTCTTTCCCCAATTTTTAGTTTCTTTTCCCAGAATAGTTGATTCTTAAGTTGATTATGAAGATACAAAATGTGTCTTTTTCTCTGCAGTAGAGCAAGCACAGTGAATAAAGGAAGATGGTGAAAGGCTATTTTTTTTAAAAGGTAGGGGCTATAGATAGGAAAAAAACTTCCCCTACAGCACAGGAAGATAGCTAAAAGTAAACTATCCTCAGACAAGATAGTGATGTGCAAGTTTTACAGAGCAATTTCCACGATTAGATGGCGATAGCCTGAGATGCTATCATCAGCAAGGATACAGGCAGACAGCACAGCTGTGTGACCTCCAAAACTAATGACTTTGAAAATCAACTAAAAGCAACTGGTTGTTTATGCAAGTCTTCTGTCTATAACTCTAGCATCATAGGAAAGTGGTGGCAGGAAGAGACAAATCAATGTTTACAAAGCATCTTCCTGACCAATACATCAACTTATTCATTCAATGATCAGTATTTATTGAGTGTCTATGACAGCTGATGTTTCAGCTATTGGCTACTGAATAACAAATAAGATAAAAATTAAATTTTCAGAGGCAATCATGAGTCTGGGGAGTCAGAAAGACACACATGCCCCCACAGAGATAGAGAGAGGCAGAGAGAGATAACAGAGACAGAGAGATAGAGAGACACAGAAATAGACACACACAGAGGCAGAGATGGGGAAATAAAGACACACACACTTGAGAGAGAGAGAGATGAAGAAAAAGTGTATTAGCAAATACCCATGAGTAAAGTAAGGTAGGATATGGTGAAAATGGGAAATAAATTTTCTATTATTGTAGATTTGATTGTAAGTGGTTAAAGAGATTTGAGTGAGAGAGTATTGCCAGATTTACTTTACAGAAGTGGGTAAGTAGAGTACTGAAAGATAAGCAATTGAGAACCTAAGACAACAATGTCTGAGAAATCTGAGAGAGTCCAGGACCAGGATAAAAGAGGAAATTGTAATGGGAACTCCACTAACTTGGAAAAAAATTGAAGTTAGACTGAATGTAGGATTTGAAGGAAACAGTTGAGAAATAGTAATGAATTTGTCTGAATAGCTGGAGGGCTGTTGATATTTGCTGACATTAGAACTAGAAAGTCGGTCACAGGGTTCATTCCTGGAATATCCTGGGTATCAACCCTAGTATAGGTAAAAAGTAAAAAAGAGAGGTCTCTGTCTTGGTGTGGTGATGCATAATGCCTATATGACTGGTACTGAGGCTGTGGCAGGAAGATTATGAGTTCCAGGATAGGCTGGACTACATAATCAATTTGAGGCCAGCCTGAGCTATATGTGAGATATCATCTCAAATAACCATAGAAATGCAATACAAACAAACAAAATCTACCCAGAGAAGTGGCAACAAGGGGTTCTATATTAAACCTAAAATTATTGGCTATTTTGAGACAAAAGATAAGCCAAATACATCAGGACCCCACTATTCCAGTCAGAGAGAGGATAAAGGTGGAATCACAAATTAAAGAGTCATCAATTTAACATATTTAAAGTTATAGACCAGAGACAATCACTTGTAAGGCATGAAAATAAAAGGAGGTGTGGAAGCTAAACTTTGGAGTACTCGATCTCTTAGAAATAATGATGAGGATGCTTCTACAAAGTGACTGAGGGATAAGAGAAATAAGATGGAAACCCACTGTTTATTTCTTGCTCATAATCATTTTGGCCACAAGAATCAATTTGGTGGGCATAAGGTTATATTAGCTGCATAAGTCATTATGGCCCACTTATTCTAAGGGATATTTTTCTGTTCCACATTTTCATTTCCTAAATCAATGTGTATCTTACATATGGTGACATCTTATAATTTTTCACAATTACTTGGCAGTGTTTTCTCTTTGATGGGAGTGCATAAAACAATAGTTTGCCTTAAAACTGCTGTTTGTTTAGATACAAGGAATTTAGTATGATGGTAACACATCACATACAAAGAGAGTAGCATTTATATCTCTGTATCTGTTATGGTTGCCATTTGGGACATTCTTCAAATGTCCATGTACTGAAGATTGGGTCATCAGCTAGTGGAACTATTGGAAGATGGTAGAAACTTTAGGAGATTAGTGGAAGAAGGTTATAGGGATCATGCCCTTGAAGGATATATTTTCCCTATATATGCCTTCTTTCCTTTCTCTGCCCTATATCCTTCCTGTATGATGTAACACAAGTAGCTTCAAATTTCCCCTGCTGTACTCTTCCATATTGACACATCTGCCTAAATATCCTAAAAGTAGAGGACCCAATAGATTATGTGCCGGTATCTCTGGAAATGGTTTACTCTTTCCAGTTGTTTTACTCAGGATTTTGACTCAGAAACCTGACTAACAAGGCATTTGCCTCCACCTCTCTCTCTGCATTACATCATCAGAAATATGAACATTCTTTCCTAAGAATTCTTGCATATTTCATAAAGGAAATATTAATTTCATAGGAGAAAAACAATAGCCCATATTTCAGTAAGCTACTAGATGTGATATTTGAGAAAGAGGCTCATACTATGTGTTTATTATATATGGAAATATATAGCATAAGAATGAATATTTCATTCTCATATCATAAATCCATAAGTGACAATTTAATGTCCAGCAGTAAAATCAGTTCAAATTATTCTTTTAACATTTTTAGCTAACATAATTTGAGTGAAGCTTGCTGAATATTTTCAATTTCTAGATAAAAAGAACAACGTATTAGCAGAAACTCTTAAAAACTTTTATTTGTAGTAATTTGGCAACAAAATTTACTTTCACATATTGTGTGGTTTTAGAATGAAAATTGACCCTAAAAATAAAATTTCACTGTATAGTTATCCAAAAGTCTTATATTCATTGTATGCCAGTCACATGCAGAAATTGTTCTTGCACATAAGACGTTTATGTCCTACACAAATCAAATCTTGAAATATTATCAGAAAACGTATCTATGAGTGCATATTTATGGAGAATGAATTTCTGAAAGCACTTCTTGCTAGGGATGGCACCCATCTTATGTGAGGGAAGTTGCTTGATTTGACAATGCTTGTTTGGAGATATTTTAGAATTTTCATGTGTCTTGTTCCTATCAGTTTGTAAAGTCATTGCTCTGTTAACAGCTAAAGATGAGCAATTATCCCAGCCTACTGCTCTTTAAGCAAGTATTCTCATCAACATCAATGCAGTAATGAGTAAGAGCCAGTTAAGCACAGACTCCTCAATAGAACAAGGCGTGAAGCTTTTCTTCTCTCAATCCCTTTGAATTTAGAAGGAGAGAGCCTGCTTACATTTGTCATGTGAAATGCAGGGTCAGCCGACTGGAGGATATTGGCTGCCACTCTTTTCAACATTTCTAATCAGTCAACCTTGATTGGCCATGCAGTTGGAATTCAGCGTTAAGAAAATGATGTTTCTTACCTTTTCCATGAATGCTTTAGATGAAGGCAAGATGCATCTTGATTTGAAATTTAAAAAAAAAATAATGGTGAGATCCAGCTTTCATGTATTATTCAAGCCTTATCCACGACAGCCACAGGTTTACAAAGTTGGTGTTCTACATCAAAGCACTGGGCAGCCTTATGTACCTTTTAAAATTTGAAGTAATTTTAAAACTCTAATGCAGCTTAAAATGTATGCTAACACATAACACATTACTTTTCAACCTATATTTTTATCTAAAGAGAAATTAATTATTTCCAATGAGATGACAGAAAAATTGTCTGGAGATTGCAGGTAACTGCCCAGGGCATGACACCATAAGACCTGAAATGCTTACATGCTTGCTCTTTCTTGGCTAACTCATGATTCTGGATGCTGGATGCTGGTACTACAAACCAAGTTAAAGTTCTCCAGAGAACTGCATTGGACTGGACCTCACCTCTCCTGGATCTGTAACCAACTCCCTTTGCTTATTGTAAGTTAACTCGAAATAAATTCATTTTGACTATCAGATAAACGATGTGGAATTGCCTCATTAATTGCCACTACATATGGGTTAACTTAAAAAGTAAGAGCTAGTTAGTAATAAGCCTGAGCTATTGGCTGAACATTTATAATTAATATTAAGCCTCTGAGTGATTATTTGAGAGCAGCTGCAGGACAGAAAAACTCCACCTACAGGTGTAATTGTATGTACACTTGTATGTGAGGTTGTATGTGCATGTGTACCATCACAGTGGCCAGAAGATGGCCTGGAGTATCCTCCTTTAACATTTTCTGTCTAATCCTATGAGGCAAATTCTTTGCTAATATGGGCCTCACATTTTCTCTGCTAGGGTGTTTCTGTTGTTCTTGAAGTTGTGGTGATAGGCATATGTGTAATGACAAGCTTATTGTGTGGGTGCTGGTTACAGAACTCAGTTGTCTCAATTATACAGCAAAGTCTCTTAACTGCCAGGTCATGTCTCCAACCTCTATAACAGAGGTTTTTTTTCTCCTTTTATGATTTTCCCTGGAATGCCTCAATTTGTCCTAAGGAAAGATAATTTTATTTAGTTGAAAATTCAACTGCATAATCTCTTGCCTGTGCCCTCTGCCCATCTCTGACAATTTTTGTAAGATTGTAACTTTATTCTTGATCTTGACAATGTTCTTACAAATGTAACCCATCAATGTATTTTATCCAAGAAAATTCATTTTTCTGTTCCTTGAAATATCTGTTTCTATGTTTCCATTCTCCATTTATACTTCAGAAATTTTATTTTTAGTATATTTGTCACCAAGCAATGCATGGTCTTTTGAAATCAGTGTTTATACTGAGAAACTTGAAAGGTTGTATATCACTTTTTAAGTGTACTTTCTACTCATATATAATTTCTGAGAAAAGGTAGACTGTCTTACCTATTTGTTTAGGCTGTGAATTTACATCCAGGCATGTGTCCATGTGATCATATTTTTGGTTTTAGAAATCTCAGTTACTGAAGAAAAACGTTACTGTGCTCTGCTTTACAAGTGATTCACAAAACACATATCCATTGTTTTCATGTCTCCAAAACTGTTATCAAGATGTTCCTCCATGGCTTCAACACAGCAGATGGAGATTAAAATCCTCCAAATAGATTGTTTCCTAAAGTAGTTGCCTGAAGGACTCTAAGAAAATAGCAAGTAGTCTTGGAATCTTGGCTTCCTCTGCGTCTTTAGAAGGCCACTCTTCATTATCACCACTGTAGATGGGATGAACTGAAGTTGTGACCTAAAATTCCTCAGTAAACTGCAATGCTCCTGCAGTAACTAGGATTAGGAGGAAAGTCTTCCACATTCATGCTTGTTCTAGGTCATGCTTATAGGGAGAAAAAGAACCACTCTTGGCTAAAATACTAAGAGTAGTTGAACCTAATATGTGTTGAGAAAAAGAAGAAATGTAGATAAGATTAAAGCAGCATCAATTAAGATTTGTGTTTTCTTTTGCTGTGGCCTGCAGAAGTTTATACAAAGTGTTCTATTTATATTTGTGATCATATCAGAATGTGATATGGTCTTCAGCAAATCAGATATGAAGAAATTGAGACTCACAGCATTTGAGTTCATTCAGTTCAAACGGTTATTAAGTGGAAAACTGTAATTTGAAACCATATAAAATGGATTATTTTCATGACAACATTCTGCACCACAGAAAAATTGCATGAGTCTAAAACACAAACTACTTGTAAATCACAGCCTAAAATGTTGCTGACAATTCATGTCAAAAATTGTCCATCATAGTATTTCAAAAACCTTCTTTTAGATTTTTTTCAAACTATTCCATCTCATTTTTGGAACATTTTGGCTTAAGATAAGAAAATCAAAACCACTAGTCCTTTTGCCTACCAGAATAAATAACAACTATGATAAGCTCTGTTCAATGATTGCAATATGATGGAAGAAGTCAGTCCATATTCAGCAAGTTTTATCAAAAACAGTGACATATAATATTACCCGTTTGTCAACCACTCATATATTCACTATAATCACTTAATGATGTGACATTATTGACAAGGAAACACAGAACTTTATGGGTTTCAGTTCCTTACAAGTTTTAAATTTTAGAAATATGGACATTTTTTTCTTTCTAAACCTTGTTCTAAACACTTATAATCATGAAAATTGATCATATGATGATGTATGGAAATGTGGCTAGCTCCTGTCTGACATGCTTAGATAATTAAATGTATACTAACTCACTTATTTATTCATGCATATAATTTAATTACATTTTATTAATTGAAACAAATCAGCTATGGGGCACTAGCTTAGATATCAAAACATTGTCAATGATATTCATTGCATGAGTTCATCCACCCAAACATTGTGAATTTGTTTTTAGACAATACCATGTAACATAAAATGCTAGAAGGCAGAATAATTTCTTTTTAACTTGCTTTGTAAAAACACCAACAATAAATAAGTACTAGACATTCCTAACAAGAATAATTAAGAACTCTTTTGTTTTTTTCCTCTCCAAAAAACTAATTCTGGTTACCTAAATACACATTACTGTCATATATATTGCTGTTATACTGTTATTGTTTATATTTTTCATCCTCTGAACACTAGGTTACTACTGAGCATACTTAAAATGATTGCTGTATTTAAGAACAAATAGTAATATTATTATCAAAGAAATTTTAAAATGATAAAAAAACTGAATATAACTTCAATTGTAAAGATAATTTTGGTAGGAATATGTTATATTAGACAGTTTTTCTTAAGGTAAATAATAATAATAATATTGGTTTACTTTGTTTCATGGCTCACTAAGGTGGAACCAATGAAAATTAAGGGAAACAGCAAGAGAGGGGAAGAAATCCAGTCCACACAAATGAAGTCACAACCCAATTCCATTTGCATGTCTATGGGAATGGATAGCACTGGGGTATTTCCCTGACTTGAAAGAAAATGGCAAGATTTTTATATCCCAAATCAGTTCCTCATGGACTACTGAAGGTGGACCTGTGCTGGGAATCCTAGTGGAGGAGTCTCCTATAGGTCCTGGACAGTTGTCCTTACTATATGGTCCCCTGACAGGACTACCAGATTCACACAGGAGCTTGCTAGAACTGGCAGTTCAGTCCAGCCCTCCTACATCAGAAACTGGTGTTAGAGCCAAGTAGTTTGAGATTTAATAAACTCTCCAAGTGATTCTGATGCATCTTGGAGTTTGAGAACCATTGAACTAAGGCAATTTTCCAAAAAAGGACAAGCCTCTGAGTCCTTAGCAGCCAGTCTTAACACTCTGGGTGCTAGCTCACCAGCCCTGAGTAGAGAGTGGCGTGAGCCAAGCACAGTATGTATTACAAATGTTAATTCTTTAGTTGTATTATGCTGTCTTCCCTCTTGTCCTAACCATGCTTTTTGCTTCTGTAAACTTAAGCTTTTAACATTTGCCCGACATACATATGCCAATCACTTCTAGACAGCACAGCGACAAGCTTGTCGCCTTGCTTTGGCATCCTACCTCTCTTAGCGCCACCCCACCACCTCTAGCCATCCTTCTGGAAGTGCACATTTCTAATATAAACCAAGAATAAACCAGCCCAGGGCGCACATGCTTAACCAGCTCATGTATTAGACACTCAAACTCTGGACAACCACAAGTAGAGCCTGCCACCCACCGAAGCTCACAGAAATTCTCTAAATCATCAAATCCAGAGTCTCGCTATCTTGTCTCAAGAAAGACTCTCATCCCACATTTTCTTGTGCCTCATGACCAATTCCTGGTGTTATATACATGTCTCCCTGTGGATGGCATCCCCCTGCTCTTCGAAACTACTAATAAGAAACTATCTTTTCAATGGTAATCAATTTATTATACCATGGAGAGTTACTATATATATAGTTTTCTTTCTTTTTTGTACTTTTTAATTTCTTCCTATTGCAATCCACTCCATGAGAATACACAGGACTCAGAACCCGTGAGAAGATAATCTACTGTGTGAATGAGGCCCTGAGGAAACTGACTTCAACTTATTCAGAGTTAAATTTCAATTTGAAATTGGGGGGAGATAAAGTCCAAATAGCTATCACCCAAAATTTTACCTCCAAAATGTATTTTTCATAAACATATTAAAAATTTTTCCAAAAAAATAGAGCCAGTAGCTGATATTTTTCATAAAATATTTGGTCTGGGAGAGAAATTCAGTTTGTACTTTGTACTATAATTTAAATAAGGTTTTCTTTAAAACATCACAGGTGTTTACAAACATTCTTTTCATGCTCACATGCAGAACACAAGTATGATGACATTATAAAGACTATAATATGTATATTTTATTAGGAAGAAATAGCAACAATAAATAACTCATTCCTTGCTCCCTCATGAGAATGTATAAATCAAGGCTGACACTTGGGCTGGCAAATCATGATACACATTAAACAAAACATCAAATGTAAAAAGAACTAAATAATACAAAAAATGATTTCCCTGGTAGAACAATGCAATATATCTTCTTTGCTTTGCAGTGGCTATTTCTAAGAATTGCTCAGAGTCGGCAGTGATATTTTATTATGTGTTAATTTTGGTTCATGGACGTATATTTCAATTTTGAGTGTAGCTATTTTATTTACAAAGGACTGTAATTCAAAACTAAGAACACAATCTCAGCTCCACTGACCTTGTCTTTCAGGTATTCTCTGGTGTGCCAACTGAGAAAATTGCAGAAGATACATTCATCTTCATCATGTAGATTTGAAAGCTGTTACTGGATTTTTAAATTAAATAGTTTACAGCTTATTTCAGAGTCCAAAATTTTCTGCCAAATTTTCTATCTTATGAGTGATTTATTTGTAGGTCCAAAGTACCAGAGGCTATAAAGCTGTGTCCTGAGAGATCCCTGCTCTATGTATAGATGAAAAGGTTTTATCACAATGTAGGAGCAGCTCACTCTGCACAGATGCTGAAACCCAATGGCATGCAGCATGCCCTTATGAGCTTCATAATCATTTGTGGTCCAAGCCAAGGGAACATTGGTGTCAATCTTCCTTATGAAATATGCTTTGGAAAACAGATTTTTTTAGTTAGCTGAGGATTATTAGACACTATCAATATAGTTCAAATTTATAGAACTAGCATCTTAGCTTTTATCATGATAACTTTGATGAGATTATATTACCCAAAAAGATTATCACTAACTGTGGTGATACAAAAGATCTGTATATTCCAAGCAACATTGTTTTGTTCATAAGGCTTAGTTGGCACTAAGATTTTTAAAAAGAGGAAGAAATATCACCAAACCCACAATGTTTTAAATGCTCTAATTTCTCCATATTTGTAAACTCTTTAAAAGATATTTTATTTTTAAGCATGTGTGTGTGTGTGTGTGTGTGTGTGTGTGTGTGTGTGTGTGTGTGTATCCTTGGTTGTCATATCCATGGAAGCCTAAAGAGGGTGTTTGTTCCTGGGGTTGGAGTTGTAGGTGGTTGTGAGTCACAAAAGTGGGAGCTAGGAACTGCACTCTACAAGACTAACACGTGCTCATAACCTCTGAGCCACCTCCCAAGCCCCTTGTAAACATTTAATCACAGAAATTTCTTTATCTGAAGAGCTTCTTATTTTCTGTTCCATCACTGCCTTAGCACTCAAGCTGATACAGTACCAACTGTGTGAAAACAAAGACAATGGTAGTAATTACAATGACCACAATTGCATAAATGCATATAGGTATGTGATGCTACACTGGGGCTTAGGCAGGCACTCTCTTTCTTAACCTTTAAAATGACCTAAAGAGGTTCATTTTTCCAGATGAACCCTGACCTGAGTAATTAATATTGTGGAACTCTGTATTGACACAGACAAGGTTCAAATCTAGACTCTCACTGACAAATTACTGATCATGTACATACTGCTTAGTCTCTGACAAATATTTGACTTACAGTGATGATTTAAAGGCAGCTAATAGTATGAATAATACCTCTCACATAGACTGTTAGGGTCTGTGAGAAGTCCCATAAAAGACTAACATCCATGTATGTAATCGGCAAGCATTTATTATCTTAAGAAAGTACCAGCATGCTGGGGCTGCACATCTAACACAAAGGCAAAAGTGGTGACATCAGAAAAAGAGGCATTTTTTTATACACAACTAAAGGAATTCTAAAGGCTGTGAGATCATTCTATCTAGGATTGGCTTACACAAGTGGCAATCATATTAGTACATTTCTAATTGGTTAGGGCTAGCAGGGGTTGGCTAAAGCTATAGCTTTCCATTCTTGGGCAAGTCTGGACAAGTCCCAGGATTTGACCTTATTTGGTTATTGCCTTAAGGCACTGTGTGGGAGGGGGGGCAGTGGTGGTGGCCGAAGTCTAGTATGTGCAATTCTCCTTGTCTCTCGTCCTTACTGCCTGGGGTGTTTGTGATTGATTGCTCTTTTGTTTGTGGCTTCCTCAGAAATGCCTATCAATTTCAAGAAGTGGAAACCGAGGCCTCATTCTCAACTGCGTTATTTGGAGCCTGTCATGATATTTGCCTGGCCTTCTCATAGACAATGATGTGATAGGTTCCCTGTAAGCCAAGTTCCAGGCTGCTTTAAACATCTGCATCTCTACCCATCCCACCTTAACAAAACCTATCCTCTTTGGCCACCATCAGTATTTTTCTAGAGCTAGCTGCACTTTCTCAAAAGAATACCATATCAAATATTCAGAAATTCTAAAATTTGGATTGAATTATTGGCAGCTGTGCAGGCTTGGTCTATGCCAACTTGACACAAGCCGAAAGGAGAAAATCTCAACTGACAAAATGCCTTCATAAAGTCTGTCTGTAGAACATTTTCTTCATTACTGATTGGGGACGGCCAAGCCCATTATAGGTGCTGCCATCTCTAGGCCCATGGTCCTAGATTCTATAATGAAGCAGGATGAGCAAGCCATGAAGAGCAAGCCAGTAAGCAGCATTCCTCAAAGGCATCTGCATCAGTGCCAACCTCCTGTTTAATGCCCTGTATGAGTTCCTACCTTGACTTTCTTCAGTGATGGACTACAATATGGAAATATAAGCCAAATAAACCCTTTCCTCCCCAATTTGTTTTTGGTCATGGTGTTTCAGCACAGCAATAGAAACCCTAACTAGGACAGCAGCTTAAAATGATCCCTGGTGGGAATGTACACACCAGGAAAATCTGGAAGCTCTATCCATTAGGATTTCTTCCTACTTCCTCTGGCAGAACCAGTTTGCAATGCATGAAACACACATTGGATTATTTTATTTGAGCTTCTATTTACTTCTAGATTCCTCAAGTGCAAACAGGATTATTTGGCTTTGTCACAACTGGGTCAGTGGCAGACTCTCCAATTAGTCTCCCAGGTCTTTTATCATGCAACATGTTCATGCTATGTTAAGGAAATTTTTCAACATTCCCCAAATGTCATTAATTCTGTCTTCACACAATAATTCACAATTTCTTGACTATCTAGAATTCTCTTCATATGATAGATACTAGGAACTTTTTTTTTTAGTGTTATTCAACTTTATATTCTAACCTGTATAACTTTTGTAATGCCATTTCCTCTTAAAGGGAAAGTAATCCCTCCCTCTCCCCTCCCTCGGTTCTTTGTTTATGGCACATTGTAAATGTGAACACTGAACTTACTCATGTGTATTTGGTTAGGTGTCTCAGCAGATCTAAGATCTGAGATTACAGCTTAATACTTAGAGTATAGTGAGTAACTATCAAAGAAAAAAATCCTGAAATTGGAGTTGCATGATCAAAAAAAGTCTTAGGATGAATGTAATGTGGGTGACAACTTGAACTTAACTCTTCTAAAACAAGAGGTAGAGGAGAATTTAATCACTGGAGTGAGCTGGAAATACTGGCAGATTTGGAGGAGGCAGGTTGGTCAATGTGATTCAGATACCTGTTTGGTAACTGAACTATCAAAATTTGCTTGTTTCTTGGACATCTGAGTAGTGTCAGGCATGGAAGCCTGGGAATAGATAGGCCATGAACCTAAGGAAAAACCAAATGCTATTGTTCTGCTAAAGAAATGTAATGTTCTGTGTTATTCATAGATCAATTTTATGCCCAAGCATTATCAGAGAAGCTTCCTCCTGCAGTAGATGGGAACAAATACAGAGACCCATGTAGCTAGAGTTTTCCTGACTGGCCCACAGTCAGGACAAATCTCTGACACCTGCCAGTCCCACAGCCACTCAGACCCAACCAAATAAACACAGAGACTTTTATTGGTTACAAACTGTATGGCCGTGGCAGGCTTCTTGCTAACTGTTCTTACAGCTTAAATTAATCCATTTCTATAAATCTATACCTTGCCACATGGCTCGTGGCTTACCGGGATCTTCACATATGGCTTGTCATGGTGGCGGCTGGCAGTGTCTCCCTCACCCAGCTTCCTGTTCTCTCAATTCTCCTCTGTTAGTCCCACCTATACTTCCTGCGTGGCCACTGGCCAATCTGATTTATTTACTGACCAATCAGCAACACATTTGACATACAGACCATCCCACAGCAGACCCACAACTGGATAATGTGCAGAGAGTGAGAGACCTTGGAACACTCAGTCCTAAATGGATGTCTCCATTGAACTCCTCCCTCAGGGCTCAGGAAACTCTGCAAAAGAGGAGGCAGGAAGGGTTTATGAGCCAGTGGGAATGGAAGACACCAGTAAAACACTGCCTTCCGGACACATCAGGATTGATACACATATGAACTCAGAGACCATGCCAGTCAGCATGCACAGCATGTACAGATCTGGATTAGATGGAGCTCCAGCACTGAGAGTGGTAGTGGACACTTGTACCCATCTCCAAATGATAGCTGCTAGCAAAGAAAAACTTCATTTTCTCCAATGGAGTTTCACTGGATAACCATGCTTAACAGTAGGGCCTATTCCCAGCACTAGATGGCCAACATGAAGCTAACTCAGTTCTATTTTGGGAATTTTATTTTGTCTCATATTGCTTGGTCTGTACATTTTTTTATCTTACTAGTCTTTTACTTATATATTATGGTTTTTGTGGTTTTTAAAATCTGTTTTCTCCTCTCTGTCTCTGTCTCTGTCTCTCTGTCTCTGTCTGTCTCTCTCTCTCTCATTCTGTGTTTGTGTGTGTGTGTGTGTGTGTGTGTGTGTGTGTGTTTGTAAGTGCCTGCATATGCATGGATTTCTCTGGCTTTTTGTTTGCCTTTGTTTTTTTTCCCCTCTGTTTTGTTCTATTCTGATTTAGTTTTCTATCAGCTTGATAATTTTAGAAAGAGAGGGAGAGAGAGAGAGAGAGAGAGAGAGAGAGAGAGAGAGAGAGAGAAAATAAAGAAAAGAAAGAGAAGGAAGAAAGGAAGGAGGAAGGAAGGAAAGAAGGAAGGAAGGAGAGAGAGAGAAAGAAAGAAATGAAAGAAAGAAAGAAAGAAAGAAAGAAAGAAAGAAAGAAAGAAAGAAAGAAAAGAAAAGAAAAAGAAAGGAAGAGTGGAGTTGGATGGGTGGGGAAGTAGAGAGTATCAGGAGGAGGTGTGGGAGGGGAGACCATGATTAGAATATATTGAATTAAAAATTAATTTTCAATTAAAAGTAATAAATATTTTTTAAATGTGTCTTGTACTTTCCACAGAATATTCAATATGGTGCTCCATCTCTCTGGATGAACATGCTTTAAGGAGATACCAGATCCTTCAAGAAAACAATCCTGGGATTAAAAGCAAAGCCTTGAAAGCATTGCATGGCAGAGATGCAGCAGGAAGAATTTACAATTACCAGTGTTTTATAGGTAGTAACAGACCAGGCCTCCGTAGAAGGAAGAAAAATTTCTAAGTTTAGAACAGTCAGGAAAAATAATAATAGTATCTGTACCATACTTACAAAATAGCTTAGGAAATATGTTTGTTGAGTAACCAATGGTATGAAATCTTATTAGTTAATACTTAATAACAATATTTTTGGATAAAATTGATAGAAATAACCCCTCATTTTAGTATTACTAAAGTTTTATAAACGTTGGCTAACAACTGATTTTATATCTGCATGTGGTTTTTGTAATTGGGTTGCCTAAACCTAAACATCTAAAATAATGTGCATATAAATACTGTATAAATGAAATTGTATTTTATACAATCCTTGGTTATTTTAAAGGTAAGGCTACAGTTTTCTATGTACACCTCAAAGTTAAATATCTCATTAAACTTTATTTCATATATTTTAATGGCTAATGTTCTGGGAATATTCTAGCCCCACTTTAATTTTTCCACTACCTCTAAACTGTGCCACTATGAGGATTGTTTAGGTCTAAAGCAACACCCCAAAACAATAGTAAAGGTGACATTGTCCTAAACAGAAGGAATTAGATGAGTAAACAGAAGGATTGTGATAGGGTATAGGGAGACCTAAAGGCAAGTTTCTGTTTACCAGGTACCTCCCTTAATCTGCCCCAAAGATGAGCTACCTTAGACAAGGGCATCTGTTAATCTGAACAGCCTGTATCCACTGCCATTGACTGTCATGTAAAATCTGTTTGCTTTTCTGCCGTTTGTCTTCTCTCTGCCCCCCAGGGGCAGGGACAGAGGTAATCTTTGCAGTCTGATCCCCAAGAATCCTTTCTTCCTGCCCATGGAGTGGTACAGTTCAGTGTTTTCACTGCACCCGCACTCACAGAGATAAACCCTTTGAAGAATGTTGTCGATACCATAAATTTTGTTTATGCTAAATTTACTTATTTTCTTTTGTTCTTGTAACAATATGTTAATCTTCCAGTCTTAGCATAAAAACTTTGCTGTCTGAAAAAATATTTCTTTAAAATTTTCAACATTTTGTATGAAGGCTTTCTGACAAAGAGCAAAGTTGAAATATTAACGACGTATTTTCTCTAACTGCTACCATCTAGAGTGCCACACTTTCTCTTAAATTTTTCATGGATGAAACATTTCGAAGATAGTAAAATTTACCAGTAGAAGTTAGAGTCTAAAGCAGTGGTCCTCAACCTGTGGACCATGACCTCTTTGGGAGTTGACTGACCCTTTCACAGGGGTCATCTAAGACCATCAGAAGACATATATATTTACATTATGATTCATAACAGTAACAAAAATACAGTTATGAAGTAACAATAAAATAATTTTATGGCTGGGGTCACCACAACATGAGGAGCTGTATTAAAGGGTCATGGGGTTAGGAAGGTTGAGACCTACTGGAAGAGTTCTTGAAACACATTTGCGTAAGCACCATCACCAGGAAGGCACAGTTCTCCCATAGTTTCCAGTCACCAGCTGTGGTCATTTCCTTCCCTTATTGCCTGCCAACTTCTGATACTTACAGATATGATTTCGGATCCTATGGTCTTGCTTATTAATTTGAAAATATTATAATTGAGCAATAAAGCTTGAATATATAAGTGGCAGTTTACTTTATTGTGTCATTTGTTGTATGTGTTTGTGTAGGGTGAGTATATGCCACAGTGGATGTGTGGAGGTCCGAGGACAACTTGTTCCAGTATATTCTTTATCTCTCTTCATTATGTAAGTCCAACCGATTAAACTCAGATGGTCAGTCTTAGTCTCAATCACTTGTACACATGGAGCTCTCTCACTAACCATATGGTGATATTTTGATACGAATTTTCAAATGGCTGAACTGAGAAAGCTAATATATCCTTTACTTTATATACTTTATCGTTTATATTAGATAGAATCCTCTAGTTTTCCCTTTACCAGGATAATGTGTAATGGAATCTTACAGCATGAATTCAGCCTTTAATTTTATTTTTTTATTTAAAACTTTTACTAAGGTTCATTACAGTCATTACATGTATTTGAAGTTATTTCCTTGTACTTTCTAAATATACTACCATTATATGGCTCTAACACAATTTATTTTCTGATCACTAGTTGATAGACATTAGTTGTTGCTTTTCCATAGTGATGAATTTTAAATTGTAAATGTTAGAACATAATTACATCATTTCCCTCATTCTTTCTCCTCCCTCTAACCCCTCCCATGTCCCATAATGCACCACACGCAGACTGGATCCCTCTTTAATTCATAGCCTCTTTTACTTTAATTGTTATTATATATATATATATATATATATATATATATATATATATATATATGCACATATATATTAACAGAACTTTCTCAGTCTAATTGGCGTTGCTTGTTTGTATTGACCAATTGGTATTGGGTAATCAACAGCCGAGCTCATCCCTGGGAAAGACTGTTTCTCCTGCTTCCAGCATTCTTTACTTGCCTGTAGTTCTTTGTCTATGTGTGGGGCCTGTGAGATTTGCTTCTTCCATGTCAGCATGTCTATTTGTGGTTTACTTGTTTAGGTCTTGTTTGGGCAGCCATACTGTTCAGGTATCATGTATATCAGAGCAGATTTTTCTGGTCTCTGCTCTTAGAATCTTCCCAAAACCTCTCCCACAAAGTTTCCTTAGTCTTAAGCAAAGTTATATTGTACATGTATTAACTGGGCGGGACATCCCATAATCAGTTTCCCTTCACAGTTTGACTAGTTGTGGTTTTCTTTTAGAATCTCTGTCTCTTGCTTTTTTTCTTCTTCTTCTTTTTTTTTTTTTTTTTTTTTTTCCAGAGCTAAGGACCGAACCCAGGGCCTTGTGCTTGCTAGGCAAGCGCTATACCACTGAGCTAAATCCTCAACCTTTTTTTTTTTTAAAGATTTATTTATTACATAAAGTGCATATATCCCTGCAGGCTAGATGAGGGCACCAGATGTCATTACAGATGATTGTGAGTCACTATGTGGTTGCTGGGAATTGAACTCAGGACTTCTGGAAGAGCAGCCAGTGCTCTTAACCCCTGAGCCATCTCTCCAGCCCTGTCTGTTGCTTTTTTAGCCAAGAAATTGGTTCTTAATCACAGATAAGCTTCTTTGGTGAGGGGTTTGGGAGCTCTGTTAGAATATAGATAAAAATTCAGAATGCAGTTGAGAATTATTCTGGTTTAGTATTTTTTTTTACTCTAGTTTGTGACAATCATAATTAAAGCTGCTATACACATAAATAAAATTTTATGTGGAAATCTGGTTTTATTTCTTTTGGAGAAATTTCCTCTTGAAGAAATATTATATTCATAGGCTTGAGGTTACTAGGCCACATTGTAAGAATGCGGGTAATTTCCTCTTTTATTAAAAAAATTTGCATCAGTATATAGTTTACATTCTCCCAAATGTAACATGACCATTCTCATAATAGTTTGTCATTGCCAGAACTCAAAACTGACATTTTTGGTTTTGTGTAAAGCCATCCTACCAAAGGTATATTAATATCATCTTCCAGCTGTACTTTTAACTTCAAGAATAACTAATAACACTGGTTAGCTTTGTGTTGTCTATTAAGTACGCATGTCTTTGCCATGGTAAAGTTCATTCTAATCTTTATTCACTTTGCTGTTTGTATGCTTTTGTTATTACTCTTAAATGTGAGTCCCTTGCATTCTAGTGTGGAAGTACTTTAGAAACATATCCTTTGCAAATCTTTCTATATTGTTTTTCCTACATTTAAACTTGCTTTAATTTATATTTCACCTCCCCTGCTTCCATGGGATTTAATTCTCTTTTCTTTTTCTGAGACTCACAGATAAAGAGTTAGATTCACTTTGAGATTTTTCTCTATTGTAACATAAGAATACGATTCAGAAAATTTTGCTCAGATAACATTGTTGCATCTCACTTCTTCTAAAATTTTTATTTGGTTCAAAATGTTCCTTGTGCCTACCTCTTTGACTTGATGATATTTAGAAGCCCGTTTTCAACTTCCAAATATTTGAGATAACTTCCAGACCTTTTTTTAAATTATTTATTCAGGTTTAGTTTTTTTTGGTTTCTAGCTCTTTAAATCTATTTAAGTTTAAAGTCCAAAATATGGCCTTGTGATGAATATTTTATGTGTGCTTGAAAAGGATTGCATTGTGTTCTTGTTTGGAGGAGTGTCCAATTAGGTCAAGTTGATTGATGGTGTTGTTCAAGTCTCATCCATTCTTAATGTTTCTGTGCCTTCAGGAGAGAGCAGGGAAAGTCTCCACATGTAGTTATAAACTTGTCTGTTTCTCCTCTAAGTTTTCACTTTGCTTCATATGTTCATAAAATCGTAGTATCTTCTTAAGGAGTTAACTTGTTCAGCGTCATTCATTCTCTTTTTTTATTATGATGGCGTTTTCTGCTCATAAGTTTGACTTAACCAACACTTAGCTGGTGACTCTTCAGCTTGCTGCTTGTGTTGTAAACTTTTTCAGTCATATTAACTTTAACACACCAAGATTGGCATATTTAAAGGAAATTCTGTGTAAGTAGTATGCCATTTCTTGTTTCTTTAATCTACTCTGTCAAACTCTAGGTCACTTTAATACAATGTAAAACTAGACGGATGTTACTATTAGTGTTTTGATTGTACTTGAATCTATTACCTCTCTAATTGCCTTTCCTTGTCCTACCTCTTTTTTTTCCTTTATTTTAAACTACATAAAATTAGTTTATAATTTCCATATTGTTTCCATAGTAGATGGCTAGTTTTGTTAAAGTTTTGTGGTTTCAGTGACACAAAATGCATATTAATATTTCACAGTCCTTTTTCGATAAAGTGGTGGTTTGAATAGGAATGGCCCCCATAAGCCTACATCATCCTACATAAGCCTACATTTTGAAAACTTAGACATCAGTGAGTAGAACCGTTTGATTAGGAGGCGTGGCCTTGCTGGAGGAAGTGTGTCACCAAGGGTTGGGCTTTTAGATTTCAAAAGCCCAAGCCAGACCCAATGTTTCTCAGTCTGTTTCTAGCTGTCTATTTTTGGTCCTCTCTCTCCCTGTATGTCTGTCTCTGTCTGTTTGTCTGCTTCTCTCTCTCTCTCTCTCTCTCTCTCTCTCTCTCTCTCTCTCTCTCTCTCTCTCTTTCTCTCTCTCTCTCTCTCTCCCTCTCTCCAGTTGTATCTCTCAACTATTTCTTCAGTGTCTTCCATATCTGCCATGATGCTTTCCACCATGATGATAATGGACTAAGCCTCTGAAACTGTAAGCAAGCCCCCAATTAAATGCTTCCCTTTATAAAAGGTAAAATGGCCATGGTGCCTCTTTCCAGCAATAGAACAGTGACTAAGACAAATAATATATCATTCATAGGTGGGATTAAGCCTTGAACCAATATACTCTAATACATTTGAACTTTACACATAAGCATCACAAGATGCTTTTCACAAATTTGATAGTTAATAATCTATAATGAGATATTTTGTTTCCTCCTCATTTTGCTAAATATTCTGTCTTGATTTGTGTACCTTTAGGTTTTCAGCTAGAATACTTTTTTTTTTGAAGAAACTCCCCTAAAGTGTCTAGTTGAACTCACTTTTTTGGCAATAAATGATCTCAACTATCATTATCTAACCAATTTCTTAATGTTTCCTTTATTTCTAACCCTTGTTGATGATGTAGTCTTTTCAGCTGAAAGCTTGTTTTCTTTCTCTTTTGTTTTGCTTCTGCCTGGTTGTCATGACTTCTAATAAGAAAAACCCTGTCAGAGAGGCTGCTTCTGGCAGCTGGAGGGAGCAGATGCAGAGACCCACAGCCAAACATTAGACAGAGCAAGATCTCAGGTTGGAGATCTCAATTGAGTTCCTCCCCTCAGAGCTCAGAGAACCCCACTAAAGAGGGGGAGGAGGATTTGTGGGAGCCAGGGGGGTTGAGGACAGCAGGAGATCAAGGCCTGCAGAATCAACTAAACAGGTTCATGGGGGCTCACAGAGATTAAAGCAGCAGTCGCAGAGCCTGCATGGGTCTGCACGAGGTCATCTACATATTTGTTATGGCTGTTGGTTTGGTATTTAAGGGGGGACTCCAGACAGCAGGAGTGTGGGTATCTCTGACTCTTTTGCCTGTTTGAGGGACCCTTTTCCTCCTACTAAGTTGCTTCACCCAACCTTGATATGAGGTTTTGTGCCAGTTTTTATATATCAGTTGATATCCCTGGAAGGCCTGCTTTTTGGGATTTGAGGGAGGGAGAGAGGTAGGGGAGGAGTTGGGATGAGTGGAGGAAGGGGAAACTGTGGTCAAGAAGTACTGCATGAGGGAATTAATATATATATTTTTATACATACATATATATATATATATATATATATATAGAGAGAGAGAGAGAGAGAGAGAGAGAACAAAAAGGAAAGAAAGAAAAAAATGCTGGCACCATGTTTCTGAGATACTCAAGCTACTCTTTCCATTTTATTCTTCTTGTGTTTTATAGAACTCTTTTATTGTTACAAATCTAAGCCTGACTCATCAGTTTATCCACTCTTGGAATATCATTGAATGAGTTCTCAAGTTAATAGACTATGCTTTAGTTTTTAGCATTTTCATTTGATTTTTGTCTAGCTTTTAAAACTTTTTGCTGAAATTTCCTATTAGTTGCTGAATGCTGCCACCTATTCTGTAAACCCTTTATCATATGGGTTATTTCTAGTCCAAAAGTTATATACTGACAGCTTTGTGGCTTGAGTTATTCTTTATTTAGGTCCTGGGACTGATTTATTTGACCCTAATTGATGACATTTTTGTGCCAGTCACATCTCATAATTTTTATAGAATGCCAGCTAGTGAAGAACAGAAAAGGATAATGAAAATGTAGCTTATGTCTTAAAGTGAGTACACATCCTCTTCTGAAGGGCATCCAGTGGAAGGTTGAGATCAGCTAAATCTCTTGAGTTTTTCTTGATTTCTGTATCTGTATCATGATGAGTCTTCTCCAGTGTATCCTGTCTGCTACATTGTTCTTACCTTAAGCACTGAGTGAGTGCTAGAGAGTCCTTTCTAATCTTATCCGCAAGGGACTCTCAGTGTCAGTCCTGTGCCTTAGATAAAAGGCTCCACACCCTCCATCACTGTTATTCACTCCCATTGTTTCTTTTTCAGTGCTCAATTTTGCTTTGGTAAAAATGGTCTATGTCATCTTTGTCTAGCATCTGTCTTAAGTTCCAAGGCCTAAACCTTGGGCTCCATTCATCTTTAGGATCCTTGGCCTTTCTTTCTGTACAGACTGAGCTTTCAGACTATGTTTGATCTTAAGGCTGTCTTAACCACCATGGAGTCTATGGGTCCTGGGACCTGGGACATATACTCTTTCCATACTTCCCTGCATGTTTCTTGCTTAGATGTTTTTCTCAGAGGTGTGGGCTATTTCTACCTATATCCTAATGGGGACTTGTTTACTACTCTTCCTCCAGCTTCTTCTTTGTATGAGAGGAAGATCCAGGAAAAACAGAACACACTTTATATCTTTCTCCTACACACTGGTGTATCTGCCATCCCTTCCTTTCAGTGACCCTCTTTGACCAGCTCTGCTCCACACTTTACTGTGAGCTCCTAGTGGAGGCTACAAGAGTTTACAAGTGAGTGAAAATATCTGAATTTTATTGTTGTCTGTTTGTTTGTGTATTTTTCCCTGGCTATTTTAAACTTTGCCTTTAAGTTGGCTAAAAATTTTAGCTGGTTTATTGTTACCACTCTATTGTCAGTCAAATGCCTCCAGTAAAATCAGATTCGTCCTGTTTCTCTAAGCAAAGATTCTCCATCCTTATAATTTAGTGTCATTGAAGACTGAAAGCAACTCCCAGGCAGGCTCAAGAACAAACAACTTTTCTCTGAAGAAATGAAGAAACATGTTCAAAATTTATTGTAGAAAAAGATGTTTAAATAAAGAATACTTTTAAAAGATTTACTTCATTTGAGCATGTGTCTATACTTTAGTACATGTGAATGTGTCCATTTGCTTGTATGTGTGTAGGACAGAAAATGGCATTCAATCCCTTGGAACTGGAGTCAGGCATTTTCCAGATTCCAAGCCAGTTACATGGATGCTAGAACTGAACTCCAGTCTCTATTACTGAGCAGCAAGCACTCTTAACTTCTGAGCCATCTCTATAGCTTTTTAACAATATTTATAACTTATTTTTAGAAATGTTTAGTAAGCAGTTATAAATAAATTTTATCTAGAATTCAAGGGTTTCTTTTTTATTTATTTATTTTTAAGTTCACAATTTTATCAGCATTTAAGAGAAAGCAAGAAGGCAAGCAAGCTGTGAATCTCAGCAGCTTCCAGACAAGAGAAATAGAGACAAGGAAGAGAGACAGCCATGTCATTTGCAGTGAGACCCACAAGCAGATGTTTGAAAAAAGGAGATGTGGGCTTTAGAGTAAACTTTAAAGAGTCCAGAGTGTCACAGAAAACATGTCTAGTCTAGGCTATGGCAAGGATCCAAAAGGAAGAGGAGCTTAGAAATTATGGTTTCTTTCTTTCTTCCTTCTTTCCTTCCTTCCTTCCTTCCTTCCTTCCTTCCTTCCTTCCTTCCTTCCTTCCTTCCTTCCTTTCTCCCTTCCCTCCTTCCTTCCTTCCTTTCTTTCTTTTTTTTTTTTACTTTTATCAATTCCTTGTAGATTTCACATCATGCATTCTCATCCCTCTTATCTCCCTGTCCCCTTGTATCGGCCCTCTGCCCTTGCAACCTCCCCCGAAAACAAAACCATATTTAAAAGAAAATCCAAAGACCAAGCAAAATATATATATTATATATATTTTATAATATAATATATATATTATATTATATATATAGAGAGAGAGAGATAGAGAGATAGATAGATAGATAGATAGATAGATAGATAGATAGATAGATAGATAAATCTTGTTGGTCTGGTCCTAGGCCTCTGGTTTCTGCTAAGCCACTGATAATGGGCTGTCACTGGGGCTGCTCTTGGATATCCTGTTGTCGTGTGTTGTGGAGACGCCAAAGTTTTGGATCTTTAGGTTTGTTCCCTTCACACACTTTATAGATTCAGTGGATGTTGGGGTGGGCCAACTCATAGCCCCGGTTCTGGGCCTGGGTGGTAGCTGGGTTGGTCAGCCCACCCACCAGCTTTCCCTCGTGTTCACTATCCAGATGAGTTCCCCAGCACTGCCTTGGCTAACTCCTCAGCTGCAGCCTGCAAAGGAGTGGGGCCAGTTCTGCTCTCCAACACTCAGATCCAGGTCTCCTCACGCATACAGGGGTGGGCAAGAGAAAGATATAACACAAAATAAACTCATTTAGATTCACTTAGGTACTTGCAGTTTTCAAAAATGTGCAAATAAACATTAAAAAGAAGAAAATAACCACAGAAAATGACTAATTAGTACAACTTTCAGGGTAATTACCACTGGGGAGTAGGTTCATTGGGAGAAGGTTGCTAGGGGCCTTCTGAGTTTTCATAATGTCAATTTCTTAAGCTGAAGCATGAGTAGGCAGTCATTTTTTTTCCATGGAACTGTACATTTAGTTTTATGCGTTTCTGACTGTATATTTTAAAAATAGAAATTTGAGGGCTGGAGTTATAGCTCAGAGGTAAAGCACTCGTGAAGTGTGTGAATGTGTGTGAAGACCTAAGTTCAATTCTTAACACCACAGGTGAAAAAAGAACGGAAAGAAAAATAAGAATTTTTAAATAAATATGATAGTAAATGATTTTCTCAAACTGTCAACTATCCTTTGGTTGTCTTGAAGATTACTGATTAATGTTAGCTTTTAAGATTTGTAATGACCAGGGCATTAGGCCCCCAGTATTCTTCCTCAACTCATCTCATTGTTTTGTAGAAGTACTTTATACAGGAAAAATTAATAAATAAACAAAACCTCATTAATTGTCTGTAATGGTACTCATCTACGCCAAAGCCAGTAATTCTCATCTTCAGAACTATACTTCTCACATCCATGTATCTCTAAGCCCTGGTGTTCTCTTTATTTCCTGCCCACAGTCAAATGGATTTCCTTTCAGCTGAAACAGTTGACTCACTTCCTCATATACGTTTAATGAAGTTGTCAGCAAAAACATTTCTCAACATTCAGCCTGGCTCGTGTTTCACTTAATGTTTTATTAGCATACCTAATTATATTTTCAGAAAACACTGGTAATTAAAATACCAAATCTGAGAGAACAGCCCAACATTATTCTTAGCATTTAGCTTACATCTACACCAAGCAAAATGTGGGGACCGGATACTTTTAGTGGACTTGAGTGGCATGACAGAGCTGAGAGTTTTCTCCAGAATCAGTGAAGAGTCATAGTCAAAAAAAGAGGAAGATGGGTCACACTGGCATAGGTAACAACAGTGATAATTAGTTTATAAAATAGAGATGCGGTGGTTTGAATGACAATGGTCCTCATAGGCTCACATGTTTTCACACTTGGTCTACAGTTAGTGGAATTGTTAGGAGGGATTAGGAGCTGTGGCCTTGTTGCAAAAGGTATGTTACTAGAGATGGCTGGGCTTTGAGGTTTCAAAAGCTCATTGGCTTCCCAGTTAGCTCTCTCACTCTATTCCCGTCTCTGCCTTCTGTTTGTATATAAAGAATGTAAGCTCTCAGTTATTACTCCAGCACCATGCCTGCCTCCTGCCATGCTCTTCACCATGGTGGCCATGGACTCACCCTCTGACACAGTAAAGCCCAATAAAGAGTTTCTTCTGTAAAAAGAAAGAAAGAGAGAGAGGAAGAAAAAAAGAAAGAAAGAAAGAAAAGAAAGAAAGAAAGAAAGAAAGAAAGAAAGAAAGAAAGAGAGAAAGAGAAAAGTTAATTATGAGTTTCCCATGGTCAATAGCATCTAACTGAGTTGTGGAAACTGTATTTGTGCATGTGGTTGTGGGGTTTACAAATGCACATGTGCACATATGTTCTGGCATGCATGTGGAGATCAGAGGGTGGGTTCAGGGTGTCATTTCAATCAAACTGAGATGCGAGGATTACACAGCAAACTCTTACCCAATGAGCCACCCCTCTGCCCTCTAACTCATGTATTTCTGCATTACTAAAGAGACATCTGCAGAAACCAAGTGCAAACTTCAGGTGTTAGATTTGTGAAGACTTACCTAGTACAATTTTACTTTGAGTATTTCTAAAGATTATAAAATAATGATGAATAATTTTAGTGAAATAAATGACTTTTGAAATAGTGTTATCACATCTAAATTAAACAACTTTAAGAACACTGTCCCTTTGCCGCTGCTTTCTGTGTTTCTTTTTTTTCTGTCACTTGGATTTAGTCATACCTCATAATAAGAGTATTTTCATTTACAATCACTAAGTGATCTCTCTTGGTTACACAGCGTCTGTCTGATAAATGCCACACTTTTTAGACAGTGTATATTGTGAATATTTTTCTTTCTTAAAGTTGTTTTTAACTGAGTTGCTTATTCCCAGGAGCTTGTCTCTGGTTCCTTTTATCTCATGTTAAAGTTCACCTGGATCCTTGATGGATTTTCTGGTTTCTCTATGCCGTTTTGCCAGACTCTGCATTTCTACCCTCTCCTTTCTCCATTTGCTCTCTGTACTTCACAGTGAGAGCTGGATTCCACTCCACTTATTAGTGCTCTCTGCTCTTTGGGATAATCTAAAGTAGCTTTAGAAAAATGCTCCTGAATTGGGTTCTGTTATCATGTTCCATCCCCCTTCCTTGTCTCAATATATGTTATCATTACAATCCCTGTCTACAAACCCCGAAAACTATCTAGTGATGTAGCAACACTTGATTTTTCAAGAATACATGAATATGTTTTTATAATTCACTTTTAAAAATCTTCACTATTCTTATATTCCCCAGTGTCTATTTTCAGCAAAGCACATTGCCCTCCAATCTGTATCCTGTAATAATATGAAAGCAACAGCCATTAGAAACATTTATTACAGCCAGGTGGCGGTGGCGCACACCTTTAATCCCAGCACTCGGGAGGCAGAGCCAGGCGGATCTTTGTGAGTTCAAGGCCAGCCTGGGCTACCAAGTGAGTCCCAGGAAAGGCGCAAAGCTACACAGAGAAACTCTGTCTCAAAAAAACAAAAAAAAAAAAAAAAGAAAGAAAGAAAGAAACATTTACTCCATGCCAAGCACTATTCTACATATTTTATAAGCACTAACTTACATAACTTAAAAAAAACTTTATCAGGCAGGACTACTATTATATTTACTTTGAATGTAATGAAACTGAAGCATAGCAAGATCAGGTAATTCTCTAAGATTCTGAAGTATGAAGTAGTGCAATCAGGATTACAGGGTTTGGTAAAATTTACTTCATGTACATTTTATCTGTTTCATGAATAACTTTTTAATCCTTATTTTTCAAATATATAATGTTGTGATATATTTGAATATAATACACTGTTAACACATGATATATTTGTTAATTAACACATTTATGAATCTATGATTTCCTACAGTATAATATTGAATTTATTTTTAAAAAATTTTGGTTTTAAAATAATATGACTGTTTACAGGAAATGCATTTTCTCTAACTTTGAAAGAATGAAAGGTACTGATAAATACTTAAGAACTAAAAATTTCCGTAGACAAATAAGTTTGATGAAAAAAATTAATAATACTATGATTGCTATGAGCCAGAAATACCTTTTTCAATATTTCCACCTAATTATAGTTAAGCTAACAATGATGAATTAACTTCTATTCAGAATCTCTTAATAGTAGTATCAGTGGAGAAGCACTGGTGTGAGGAGACTGTCACATATGGAGACTGAGATGAGTTTTCAAAATAACTAAGGAACATGACAAGAATGATACCATGCAACCAAATATTTGATCATGACTTAGTATTTAATTTATTACTTTGTCACAGTTCAATACATATAATAGAATCTGCAATGTGGGTTCTTTTACTTTAAAATGCAAACTAAAAGAGATCAAGCAAGCAATGTGTAACAGTGACACATTTGATTCTAAGTTCTTGCATTCTAATAGCATCTGCTACATATTAATAGTGACAGTTGTAAGATGTCGTGTCATTTATTGTTCCTGTGTGTCCTTCAGTTTAGTTCACCACACTTCTAGGTTACAATGACTATGTTAGATGTTATGTTCAAGGATATAATCAAACTAGAGCAATAGAACCTTCAGGGAAGTGAATCAGTCTATTATTCTTTGAGAACATTAGGTAAAACATTTAATTATTCTGAAAGCCAAGAGAAGTCAATTTTGACCCTTTTTCCTCCTGATAGAAATGTTGTCAATTATTTAATTTCTCATTATTATTTCATCATGAAGGTTGGGACGACGATGAGACCCTATCATTAGTCGGTCACCATGTTCTCATGATTAGTATCTTCCACTTCTTTCATTTTTACTGATGCTACCTCATCTTTGTGACTTCAAATATTTCCTAATTAGAAAACTCCATAACCCCTTTCTCCCATTAACCAGTCCTCTTTAGGTCTTGTCCATAAGATTATGTAAATATCCTATTAGATAGAGTGACCCTAGAGAATCTTTAACATGAAGACAGGATGCCTGGATTTGAACTCTAGAACTCTTAGCTGGTGGCTTTGTGGCTTGTGTAAAGCTATTTAAGCTCTTAGTTCTCTAGGATTTTCTTTATGTGTAAATTGTAGACATTAATAGAAACTGAATCAATAAAATTATCATGGTAAGTGAATAAATATTTGAATTGTAAACATCAGTATCAGACACTATAAGCAGCAACACAGGTAAAAATTTTAGACAGGTAAAATAATAAATGTTGCCGGGCGGTGGTGGTGCACGCCTTTAATCCCAGCATTCGGGAGGCAGAGGCAGGCGGATCTCTATGAGTTCAAGGCCAGCCTGGTCTACAGAGCGAGATCTAGGAAAGGCGCAAAGCTACACAGAGAAACCCTGTCTTGAAAAAAACAAACAAACAAAAAATAATAATAATGAATGTTCTTATTTAAATATATATTAAGTGGGCATATGTATATAGATATATCATACATGTACAGATATGTACATATGTATAGTTAGGTGGGTCATGAAGGTATGACCATCATACAGGTATATGCATTAGCTGTTTGACATTTAAAATATTTTCTCACTGGAGAAAGCCAGGATTAAAAGAAATTTAAAGTTATCCAATTGGTAATTCAAAGAAATTTTAATAATAACTATTGTCAGAGCAACATATAAATGAAAAAGCAAGAAAAGCTGACATAGATCAGGATTATGCCAACAGAATTCTCTCTTTTGGAAATTGATAGAGTTGGAGAAACAGCTCCTGTAGTTACTAATAAGAGCAGTAAGGTAAAGTACAAGTTCTTGATTTCAAATTTTAGTTCTTTGTAATTACAACTGTCAGATTTTTGCTAGCAAGATGTTTCATTCTTCTAATCACTTTCAAGCTGTTTGAAGCAATTACAAACAAATTTGACAACATTGTTTCAGATAAAGCCACTCAAAAGTGAAAGATGTAAGATGGACAGTCTCAAACAGAAAATGACCAATCTCTTTGATGGTTCCTAGGATGCAGCTGGAAGTGTTGTGACCTATGTTGAACCCTAGACTGACTCATGTTGAGATACCAGAATAGCCTAACTCTGCTCTTTCAATGATTACAAACTCTATGATAGCTGACACCTTTATGGATAGTGAAATTCTCAAGCTATTTTGATAGTTCTTGTAATTCTGTCTCAGTTTTTCTCATATTCCTTTTTTACAGTTTGCTTTAACCAATCTCTATCTATTTCAAAATATCAGAAACTGGAACAGGCAATATTTTTTCCTTGTGGATAATAGCCTGGGTCTTGTAGTTATGAAAAGGCTCTGGGTTATTATCCAGGTTATTCCAAGACAGATTATGAGACCTTATTTTGTGCTTCTACTGTACAGTGTATGTATATAGCACATATACACTTGTATAACCATAAAGAAAATTACTGTGCACTCATTTGTTCATTGTGAATCTCTCAGCCAGATTCAAAACTATATTTTGGTTAGAGAAATGTGTGTGTGTGTGTGTGTGTGTGTGTGTGTGTGTGTGTGTCTGTCTGTCTGTCTGTCTGTCCCTGGTGCCTATGTCAGAACCTAGTTTAAACAGATAAGACAAAAATAATTAAATAAAGGAGTCTGATGGCAAAAGTGTGAATTCACTGTGTAAGAGAATAATAGATACCATTTTCAGAAAAATGTTGTCGAGCAATCTGCTCAAACACTGTCTACAAAAATGATACACTTTCCATCATTTCATATCATATGCATTCTCATTGATGCAAGCTTATTTGATTTTCTTTTTTGGAGAACAGTAATATTTCTATCTCCATTATTCTGAGGAATCATTATCAAGTCATTATAGAGGATATATCCTGTAGCAGTATTTGTTATCCCCACTACAAAATAATTTCTCACTTACTATATCAGGTAAAGAAATTTTTAAAAGTAAAAATTTTGACATCTCAAATGCATCAACAGTTTCTCAGAAAAGGTTTCAGCAGATCTTCACTCTACATTATTGTCTGTGTAGGAGGCTGAAGTATGTCAGCAATGTGAACATAAGTGAATTTACTTATGTTTTATAGGGAGAACATCTTAAGACAGGATAATGCATACTAGAAGAAAGTTTTGAAATGAGAGCATTTTTAAAGTGGTGAATTGCCTTCATCTACTGTAGTGATATATTGTGTACCCTAACAAACTTGCCTGAGGATCAGAGGGCAGAGCCAGCCACTAGATTAGACATAGAGGTCAGGCAGTGGTGGCACACATCCTTAATCCTGTCACTTGGGAGGCAGAGATCTGTTTGTATCTCTGTGAGTTCAAGGCCACACTGGGCTACATGAGATTGATCCAGTACAGAAGAGAAACAGAGCCAGGCAGTGGTGGCACACACCTTTAATCTCAGCACTTGAGATCTCATGCCTTTGCTTGGGAAGCACACATGTCTTTAATCCCAGAAAGTAATATGGCAAGACATAGAAAGGTATATAAGGTGTGAAAAAACAGGAACTCACTCTCTTTAGACTGAGGATTTCATAGAGGTAAGAACTAGTGGCTGGCTGTTCTGCTTCTCTGATCTTTCAGCTTTCACCCTGATATTTGGCTCTGTTTTTTTTTTTTTTTTTTAAATTAAAAGACCATCTAAGATTAGAACAACAATCTACAGAAATTTGTTTTGGAAACGTGATGGCATGTTATTTATTGTATGTATGTTTGCATATATCTGTTTCGGGGGATTAAATTGAGTGCTTCCTACATACTACACAAGGCGTTTACTTTGTGTATACCTTGTGTTTACCTTGTGTATAATTAGCACAAATATTGTGTGTTAGTTTCTTTTTTTAAATTTATATTTACTTATTGTATTGTTTTTATTGTTGTTTTTTTAATTTATTTTACATATCAATCACAGTTTCCACTCCGTCCTTGACTCCTATTCCCTCCTCCAACCTCTTTCTATACCCCCACCCCACCCTATCCACTCTTCAGAAAGGGTAAGGCCTCCTATGGTAATCAACAAAGCATGGCATATCAGATTGAGGCAGGACCAAGCTTTTTCCCTCTGCATCAAGGGTGAGCGAGGCATCCCATTATAGGGAATAGGTTCCAAAGAAGTAGCTCATGTGCCAGACACCAATCTTGATCCAACTGCTAGGGGCCTCACAAACAGACCAAGCTATACAACTGTCACCCACATGCAGGGGGGCCTAGTTCTGTTCCATGCAGGCTCCCTGGCTATCAGTCTAGAGTCCATGAGCTCCCCCTAGCTTGGGTCATCTGTCTCTGTGGGTTTTCCTTTCATGACTCATACAATCATAAGGTGACCCCTCCCTTGCTTATATAATCCCTCCTCCCTCTCTTCAACTGGACTCCCTGAGCTCAGCCCAGTGCTTGGCTGTGGATCTCTGAATCTACTTCCACCGGTTTCTGGATGAAGATTCTATGATGACAATTAGGGTAGTCACCAATCTGATTAAAGGAGAAGCCCAGTTCAGGCATCCTCTCCACTATTGCTAGGGGTCTTAGCTGGGGGTCATCCTTGTGGATTCCCAGGAGTTTCCCTGGCACCAGGCTTCTCCCTAACCCCATAATGCCCCCCTCTATCAAGATATCCCTTTTGTTGTTCTCACCCTTCATCCCTCCCCCAACTCGACCTTCCTGATGTCTCATGTTCCCATCCCACATTCCCTCACCTCTACTGCCCTGCCCCCAGTTTACCCAGAATTGTTTCCCTCTCCCAGGATGATCCATGTGTCCATCCTATAGACCTCCTTGCTACCTAGTTTCTCTAGGGCTGTGGATTGTAGCCTGGTTATCCTTTGCTTTACATCTAGTATCCACTTATGAGTGAGAACATACCGTGTTTGTCTTTCTGGTACTGGGTTACCTCACACAGGATGTTTTGTTTTTTTCTAGTTACATCCATTTGCCTGAAAATTTCATGATGTCATTGTTTTTTACTGCTGAATAATATCTTATTGTGCATATGTACTGCATTTTCTTTATCCATTCTTCAGTTGAGGGGCATCTAGGTTGTTTCCAGATTATGGATACTAAAAATAATGCTACTATGAACACAGTTGAGCAAGTGTCTTTGTGATATGATTGAGCATCTTTTGGGTATATACCCAAGAGTAGTATTGCTGGGTCTTGAGACAGATTCCCAATTTTCTGAGAAACTACAATACTGATTTCCAAAGTGATTATACAAGATTGCACTCCTACTAGCAGTGGAGGAGTGTTCCCCTTACTTCACACCCTCTCCAACATAAATTATCATTAGAGATTTTGATCTTAGCCATTCTGACAGGTGTAAGATGGCATCTCAGAGTCATTTTGACTTATATTTTCCTAATAATAAAGGCTGTTGAACAATTCCTTAAGTATCTTTCAATCATTTGAGATTCTTGTGTTGAGAATTCTCTGTTTAGATCTGTATCCCAATTTTTAATTCGATTATTTGGTATTTTGATATTTGAGTTCTTTATATATTTTGGAGATCAGCCCTCTGTCAGAGGTGGAGTTGGTGAAGATCTTTTCCTATTCTGTGGGCTGCCGTTTTGTTTATTGACCATGTCCTTTGCCTTACAGATGCTTCTCAGTTTCAGGAGGTCCCATTTACTAACTGTCAATCTTAGTGTCTATGTTACTGGTGTTATATTCAGGAAGTTGTCTCTTGTGCCAATGCATTCAAGGCTACTCCCCACTTTCTCTTCTATCAAGTTCAGTGTTACTGGATTTATGTTGAGGTCTTTGATCCACTTGGACTTGAATTTTGTGCAGAGCGATGTATATGGATCAATTCACATTCTTCTACATGTTGACATCCAGTTATGCTCCCACCATTTGTTGAAGATTCTTTCTTTTTTTCCATCATAAAATTTTGGCTTCTTTTTCAAAAATTAAATGTTCATAAGTGTTTGGGTTTATGTCAAGGTCTTCGATTCAATTCCCTTGATCCAAGTGTCTGTTTTTATGCCAATACCAAGCTGTATGTATGTATGTATGTATGTATTATGTATTTTGGTTTTTTGAGACAGGGTTTCTCTATGTAGCTTTGGAGCCTGTCCTGGAACTCACTCTGTAGCCCAGGCTGGCCTTGAAATCACAGAGATCTGCCTGCCTCTGCCTCCCGAGTGCTGGGATTAAAGGTGTGTGCCACCACCACCTGGCCCAAGCTGTTTTTATTATTATGGCTCTATAATAGACCTTGAAGTCAGAGATAGTGATGCCTCTTGAAGTTCCTTAATTGTACAAAATTGTTTTAGCTATCCTGTGTTTTTTATTCTTCCAGATGAAGTTGAATATTGTTCTTTCTAAGTCTGTGGAGAATTGTGTTGGGATTTTGGTGGGGATTGCACTGAATCTGTAGATTGCTTTCAGTAAGATTGCCATTTTTATTATGCTAATCCTACCTATCCAACAGCATTGGAGATCTTTACATTTTCTGATATCTTCTTCAGTTTCTTTCTTTAAAGACAAAATTCTAGTCATACATGTCTTTCATTTGTTTGGTTAGAGTTACCCCAAGATATTTTATATTATTTGTGGCTATTGTAAAGGGTGATATTTCTCTGATTTCTTTCTCAGCCTATTTATCATTTGTGTATAGGAGGGCTACTGATTTTTTCTTTTTAGTTAATCTTGTATCCCGCCATATTACTGAAAATGTTTATCAGCTATAGGAATTCCCTGGTAGAATTTTTGGGGTCACTTATGTATACCATCATATCATCTGCAAAGAATGATACTTTGACTTCTTCCTTTCCAATTTGTATCCCCTTGATCTCCTTTTGTTGTGTTATTGCTCTAACTAGAACTTCAAGTACTATATTCAATAGGTGTGGAGAGAGTGACAGTCTTGTCTTGTTCCTGATTTTAGTGAACTCACTTTGAGTTTCTCTCCATTTAATTTGATGTTGGCTGTTGGCTTGCTTTTGTTATGTTTAGGAATGTTCCTTGCATCCATGATCTCCGTAAGACCTTTATCGTGAAGTTGTGTTGGATATTTGTTTATATAGTGTATTATATTGACAGATTTTTGTATGCTGAACCACCCCTGCTTCTCTGGGATGAAGCCTACTTGATCATGGTGGATGATTTTTTTTTGATATGTTCTTGGATTTGGTTGCCAGTATTTTATTGAGTATTTTTGCATCAATGTTCATGAGGGAGATTGGTCTGTAACTCTCTTTCTTTGTTGTATCTTTGTGTGGTTTGGGTATCAGTGTAATACCCTCATAAAAAGAGTTTGGCAATGTGCCTTCTGTTTCTATTATGTGGAACAGTTTGAGGAGTATTGATATTAGCTCTTCTTTGAAATTCTGAAAGAATTCTGCACTGCAACCACTTGGCTCTGGGATTCTTTTTTTGGGGGGGGTGGGGGGCTTTTAAATTTTTAAAGCCTGCTTCTATTTCCTTAGGGGTTATAGGTCTGTTTAAATTGTTTATCTGGTCTTGATTTAACTTTGGTATGTGGTACTTATCCAGAAAATTATCCATTTCTTTTTGATTTTCAAATCTTGTGGACTAAAGTTTTTTGAAGTATGACATAATGATTCTCTGGATTTCCTCAGTGTCTGTTATTATGTCCTCCTTTTCATTTCTGATTTTGTTAATTTGGATATGCTCTCTCTGCTTTTTGGTTAGTTTGGATAAAGGTTTGTCTAGCTTGTTGATTTTCTCAAAGTAACAACTCTTTGTTTCATTGATTCTTTATTTTGTTCTCTTTGTTTCTATTTTATTGATTTCAACCCTCAGTTTGATTATTTCCTCTACTCCTCCTGGGTATGTTTGCTTCTTTTTGTTCTAGAGTTTCAGGTGTGCTGTTAAGTCTCTAATGTGAATTCTCTCCAAATTCTTTATGTAGGCATTTGGAGCTGTGAACTTTCCACTTAGCACTATTTTTGTAGTGTCCCATAAATTTGAGTATGTTGTGCATTCATTTTCATTGAATTCTAGGAAGTCTTAACCTTTTTTTATTTCTTCCTTGACCCAGTGGTGATTCAGTTGAGCTTTATTCAGTTTCCAGAGTTCCATGAGGCTTTCTGTAATTTGTGTTGTTGTTGAATTCTAACTTTAAGCCATGGTGATCTGATAAGATACAGGGGTTATTCCAATTTCTTTCTATCTGTTGAGATTTGCTTTGTGACTGAGTATGTGGTCAACTTTAGAGAAGATTCCATGAGGTGCTGAGAAGGAGGTATTGTTAATATTCTGACCTGCACCTTTGAAATCCTGCTCCTTGGGGCCACCCTGCTTTCTGAAGTAGAAGCCTCTTCTTAAGGATAAACTCTGTCCCTTTCTCTCTACTCCCACAAAGTGTGCACCCCTTGACCTCTCTTCCTATTTCCCTCTCTCTCTTCCTCTCTTCTCTCCCTCTTTCCTATCTTCTCTCTATTATAATAAGCCATTTCCACATAGATGTAGCATCTGGGTTGTGACTGTCCACCCACTGCCTCACCACCATGCCCACATGAAGTGGGTCGCCCACCAGCCTGAGCCACTGCATCTGCCCACCATGCCAGCATGTTTCCCTGCACATGCAGATATCCTTGGGGTCCCCTGTAACATATCAAAACAGGTATATTCTTTTGTGTTTAGGTGAAATATTCTATAGATATTTGTTAAGTCCATTTGAGTAACATGTTAGTTTCCTTATTTCTGTTAAGTTTCAGTCTGGCAGACCTGTTCATTGGTGAGAGTGGGGTGTTGAAGTCTCTTGCTATTAATGTGTAGGCTATGATATGTTATTTAAGCTTTAGCAATGTTTACAAATGTGGCTGCCTTTGTATTTGGGGCATAAATGTTCAGACTTGAGACTTCATCTTGATGGATTCTTCCTGTGATGAATATGAAATGTCCTTCTCCATCTCTTTTGATTGTTTTTAGTTTGAAGTCTATTTAGTTAGATATTAGGATAGCTACACCAGCTTGTTTCTTAGGTCCATTTGATTTGAAAATCTTTTCCCAACCCATTCTCTGAGATAGTTCCTGTCTTTGAAGTTGAGGTGTGTTTCTTATATGCAGCAGAAGGATGGATTCTGCTTTCAAATCCATTCTGTTAGCCTGTGTCTTTTTATAGGCAAATTGATTCCATGGATATTAAGATATATTAATGACCAGTGATTGTTTATTCCTGTTATTTTTTGGTTTTAGTGGTAGCAGTGGCAATGTGTGTTTTTCTTTCTTTGGGATTTGCTGGTGTGAGATTATCTATTGCCCATGTTTTCATGGTTGCATCTACATCCCTTGGGTTGGAATTTTCCCTCTAGTGCTTTCTGTAGGACTGGATTTGTGGATAGGTATTGTTTAAATCTGGTTTTGCCATAGACTATCTTATTTTCTCTATTTATGGTTATTGAAAGCTTTGCTGGATAGAGTCATCTGAGTTGGCATCTATGGTCTCTTAGTACCTGCAAAAAGTCTGTCCAGGACCATCTGGCTTTCAGAGTTTCCATTCAGAATCAGGTGTAATTCTGATGCATCTGCCTTTATATGTTACTTGGCCTTTTTCCTTTGCAGTTTTTGATAATCTTTCTTTATTCTGTATTTTGGTGTTTTGATTATTATGTGGTGAGGGGACTTTTTTGTAAGAGGTCCCGTCTATTTGGTGTTCTGTAAGCTTCTTGTATCTTCATAGACATGTCCTTCTTTAGGTTGGGAAAGTTTTCTTCTGTGATTTTATTGATTATATTTTCTGTGCCTTTGAACTGGAATTCTCCTTCTTCTATCCCTATTATTCTTAGATTTGGTCTTTTCATGGTGTCCCAGATTTCCTGAATGTTTTAAGAATTTGTCAGATTTAACATTTTCTTTGACTGATGAATCTGTTTCTTCTATTGTATCTTCAGTGCCTGAGATTCTCTCTTCCATCTCCTGTATTCTATTGGTTATGCTTGCATCTGTAGTTCCTGTTCATTTACTGAGATTTTCCAATTCCAGCATTCCCTCAGTTTGTGTTTCTTTATTTTCTCAATTTCAATTTTCAAGTCTTGAACTGTTTCCTTCACCTATTTGATTGCTCTTTCTTGGTTTTCTTTAAGGGATTTATTGATTTCTTCCAATTTTTTGTTTGTCTTTTCCTCCATTTCTTTAAGAGAATTTTTCATTTCCTCTTTAAGGACCTCTATCATCTTCATAAAGTTATTTTTAAGGTATTTTCTTCTGCTTCATCTGTGTTGGAATGTTCGGGTCTTGCTGTTATAGGATCACTAGGTTCTAGTGGTGCCAAACGGCTCTTTGTGTTGTTGAATGTATTCTTTGCCGTTGCCATTTACCCATCTGGGTTTGGGATAATTATAGGAACAGGTGTTGATTCTTGTGATGTTTTTGTTGGATGGGTCTTTTGTTCCTTTATTGTCTGTTTCCTTTATTGTGTCTTTCCCTGAATGGCCAAGGGTTCTGGTGATTGGATAGTTGTCAGGTTGAGTAGGGTTGTCTTTGCTGAGGTTTGTGGGGATTGGGTGCCTAGATCCAGTGTATCATCTGGTTCTTCTGGCTGGTGTGGGCTTTACTTGTGCCTATGAGCTCTGTTCTTCCAACTGGTGTGGGTTGTGCCTGTGCCTGTTCTTCCAACTAGTGTGGATGGCGTTTGTGCCTATTGGATCTGCTGATGCTGGAGATGGTTGTTTACTGTGAAGCTGCTCTTCTTCCAGTTGGTGCAGTTGGTGTTTGTGCCTCTAGGAGTTCTTCTTCCAAATGGTGGAGGTGGTGCTTGTGCCTCTAGGGGCTTTTGTTCTAATTGGTGCAGCTGGTGCTTTTGCCTCTAGGGCTGCTGACTTAGTGGGGGATGGTTGGCTAGAGGGAGGTTGATGGGTTCAGTGGATGTGGGTGGTATAGTGGCTCTGGCAGGTTACAGGGTCCAATGGGTGGTAGTGGTAGTGACACAACCTGTCTGCCAGGCTCTTTCCTGCTGGCTGGCTGCTGGGGCTAAGATGGGAGGGGTAGGAGCATGGGACGTGCATGTGTGTCAAGAGGCCTAGGGCCTAGGGACTAGATCAGTTCAGCTGGGGGACCAGTCACTCACCACTTCCTCCAGATGTTGTAGGTCGTGCTTGTGCCTCTAGGGGCTGTTGATTTGGCTGAAGGGGGGAGGTTGGCCAGGAGGACGGTGATGAGTTCTGTTTGTCAGTTTATCTGCAATATTTAAATGTCATTGGGATTTAATGTGTTGAAATTTTCCTTATCAAATATTTACATATGTATGTTTCTTTACTTTATACCTCTTTCCTTATTCTTGACTTTTCTCCAATATTCACACATTACATTGTTGCTTCAGTAATTGAGACTAAGCCAAATTGCCTGCATTTTCTCTGGATTATCCCTCTAAGTGGTTACATTAAAGCTACAATAGTACTAGAGTAAGAGTATATGTTTTAACTGATCATAAAATCTCATTTTTAAGTTCTTCAGTTTGTACATTAGTGGTAGCAAAGGCAGTTAGTTAAAATATTTTGATGATAAAGAAGCATTGTGAGGTAAAAACTGCCAATAATGTCTCTGCTTACTAGAGTTAAATTTGGTGGAAGTTCATATTGAGAATATAAAACAATACAAAAGTATGCACCATTAAAAATCTATTTCTCATGGGAAGTAATATATTTGTAAATAAGTACCATATTCACTAATAAAAAATAATATTATTGTTAAGAGGATGCAGAACATCAGAATTCTAGACTGAATCATTGAAATTGCTACATCTATTCTTTAATGTCTTTTACACTTGAACATAATAGCATGTACTTTAGAATTTAGTTGCTATCTTGTCAAAAAGAGTTACTGTGTTTCAAGCTTAATCCCTCATCAAATTGTCTTATTTTAAAAGAAAGTTAAAAAAAGAAATATCTGATTCTGTTTTTCTAAAGTAAAGCCTTAAAGCATTTGAAAGTATTACTACTTGCCTCTTAAAACAAATGTCATATAAGAGCTAACCATGGACCCTTTTCTTGACTTTGTATATTTCATAAAAATTCATAAATTTCACCCAACTAACTTTTATTTCAATATATAATTGTGCCCAACATGCATGTACCTTATTCTTGTAAATTTTATATTGTGAAGAAAGTGGTTGAGGATAGTAGGGGAAATATCACAGAACACTCCTGCAAAAGGAGCACTACCAGTCTGAAAAGTCCTATAAAGGAATTCTATCTGAGCAACACAAACAGGATGCCAGGGTGCGGGGGAGAGATGGCTCAGAAGATAAAACTCTTGCTAATCAAAGACTCAACCCCAGTGGCCTGAGTTTGATCTGTGGAACCCATATAAAGTTGGCAAGATAGAGCAGATTCCAGAGTCTTCTCTTGTGGTCCCACATTATGGTGTAGTATGAGTACACACACACATACCTTTTGAACACAGTAATAATGCACTTACTTTTGTAAAGTAAGGTGTAAAAGCTTCCAGCTTTCTTGTCTGTTACTCTGACTCATAAATGACAAGGAGAAGATGTAAAGATGCTCTTGGTGAGGAGGAACGGCAAACCCCAACATCTGAGGATGGAAATGTGGGGAGGAAAACAGGAAAAGCATAGCTGAAATAAAGGGATGTAGTTGGGAGTCTGTTGCCAGAAACTGACGGAGACCAGGTCTTGTCTCACACACGCACACATGCATGCACGTACACAAATTGATATGCAGATCATGATAAAGATCTGGACTTCCTGTGTGTCCTGGAAAACTAGAGAAAAGGATTTAGTCTAGGCTGATGTTATTTAACTTCTACTTTCAAAAGCTTTGTTTGGCTGCTGTCATAAAGGAATTGTGTCTTGATGACGTTCACATATTTAGTTTCAATATTTCTATGGTATTCCTAGTGAGTGATGAGGCTACTTTAGACAAGGGTGATGATAACGATGTGCAATTTGATCAGCATATGTGAGCATATTAGTAGGTATGACATAGTTTAATGGTATGTGGGTGCCTCTGTGTGTGTGTGTGTGTGTGTGTGTGTGTGTGTGTGTGAAAAAGAGAGAGAGAGAAAGAGAGAGAGAGAGAGAGAGAGAGAGAGATGTTGAGGGGAAATATAAGAAGGCATTAAGAGCAAGCACAGGTTCTTTTGGCTTTAGGATGTGAGTGAATAATAGTGCATTTACTGGGATGAGGAAGACTGATGGAAAATCATGCCGTGGAGTAAATCAAAAAGTTCTATTTTAGACATATTTAATTTAAGATGCTCATTAGTCATTCAGGTGACACTTTGGATTATGAATTTAGAGATCATAGGGAAGTTTGACATGAAGACATAAGTTTGGAACTCATCATCCAATTCATTGTAGTTCAAGCAAATCAGCTGGGTAACATGATATAAAAGACCTTTCAGGGAAACAGTAAAATAGACCTTAAAACCAAGAGTTCCGGGTCACTTCAGTTTTCAAAGACCAAATAGAAGGAAAGATCTCCAATGCTGAGGAAAAGGTGGCAAATACAGTATTATGTAAAACTAGAATGTAAGGCAGAAATTAGATGGAGGACTAAAACCTTTGTGCAATTCTAATAACCTTGGAGAGTACTGGGAATTTAATAGACACAATGTAAGGAAAGTAGAGAGGACAAAACGTTGACCTAAGAGAATGTTTAAAGCAAACAGATGATGGGAGCTCTAGGTTATAGTTATCCTGTGAAAGGATGAGAACAGATAAACAGGCAAGGGAGTTACTTAACATACTAGGCTGTGTTTTCAATAAAAATCAAGAGGTTCATGCTGGAGAGATGGCTCAATGCTTCCACATGACCCAAATTTGATTCCCAGTATCCAGGTCACATTTACAACTTGCTGTATCTCCAGCTCTAGGGGATGCAATGACCTCTCCTGCCTCTGTGAACATCACTCTCATATGTACAAACTCACATACAGATACACACCCACACACACACACATATATGATTAAAAATAAAAAAAAAACCTTTTTTCGTCTTAATTTTAAAATGTGAAGGTTTTTCTGTAAAATGTGACTATTTATCTTAGTAGAAGAAATTGTTGGTGTGAGAAGAAAAGAGGGAGTGAGTAAGGATTGAAAAAAAGGAAGGCTAGGGGGAGTGGCAGCCATTGTAGATCTGTACACTTCACAGAACCCTTGACACCTCATACAGTGTTAAGAGGAAAAGTAGGGATTGAGAGTTTCAGAGGAGTGGTCATAAGTGTGCTTGCTACAAGATTAAACTATTTCTGTTTGTTTTTGTACTGTTAAATGAGTAAAAGTTGAGGCTATCACTTCAAAATGGCTAGGAGCCGGGCAGCAGTGGCGCACGCTTTCTGCACTCGGGAGACAGAGCCAGGCCAGCCTGGTTCATAGAGTGAGATCCAGGACAGGCACCAAAACTACACAGAAAAACCCTGTCTCAGGAAAAAAAAAGTGAAGATGTCTAGGGCACATGAAAGGTTTCCACAGAGAAGAAATATGAGTAGGTAGAAATGGGAACTTTCATTTATTAGGGAAATGTAATAGAATTATCTAAATATCATTGCATGTGCTGCTGACATGCTATATATTGAAGGTACTTTATTTGACATTATTGTATTTTTTTATTTTTACAGAAATATTCAGTTTCCTACAAACAGGCAACATAATGTGAAGTGTGTTCAGTTAGAGCTGCCCTTCACCCAAATGAATAAGACAAGAATGATGTCAGGACATGAGGGTGATTGTTGTTTTGTATGTGTGTACATTTGTTTGTTTCTTTTTGTTGTTGTTGTTTGTAAGTAAATATTTTAAGGATAAAATATAAGAACTGAACCTAAATGTTAGCTTGAAAGTTGAAACTAATGATCTGTAATGAAAACACAACAGTCAATTAGTTCAGTGCTATTAGTGGCAAAGCAGGAAAAGGAAGGAAGAGGAGGAGTGTAGCGCAAATTGTTAGAAGGTCTTATTAATAAAAACAAACTCAGGAGCCAGGTATTGGGGTAAACGCTGAATGATCAGAGAAGCAGAACAAGCCACAGCCACCTCACCTTGCCAATTCCTCAGCTAATCCTGTTTCCTCAGACTGGATGCCTCTCAGCTGAACTGCTGCTCAAAAGCCTAAAAGCTTAACCAGCTAGTTCTTGGTTTTCACACCTTATATATGTTTCTGCTTTCTGCCATCATTTCCTGGGATTAAAGCCTCACTTCCTGGGATCAAAGGCGTGAGTGACCATGCCTGGCTGTGGCTTTAAACTCACAGAGATCCGGATGGATCTCTGCCTCCAGAAGGCTAGGATTAAAGGTATGTGTGTCACCATTTTCTGGCCTCTATGTCTGCCTAGTGGCTGTTCTGTTCTCTGACCCCAGATAAATTTATTAGGGTGCAAGATATATTTTAGGGAACATAATATCACCACAGAGGAGGAAGAAAAAAAGAGATAGACAGAGACAATGCTTTTAGATGTATTCTGTTACAAATGGGTATAGCTATGTTACAACTTTTATTTTAAAATGTAACAAACCGTTCTGACATTTGAAAATATAACACACTTGTCCATGGGCCAGTTCACTGACTCCTATATTGATGATTGATCTTGGGCTCTACTGGTCTAAAACAGCACCCACAGCTAGATTCTACTTTACACATTCAGGTCCAGGTTTAGGCCTCCAGTCCAGACTGAGTTTCTCTATATTCTGCTAACATGGCCAGTTAAGGGGATGATACCAGCCCCACCCACAGCTCATCTCAGGCACAGCAGAGTCATGTTAAGTAGGGATGCATTGTGTAGATTGATGATTCTCACCTCACATTGGACATCCCTTGATTTCTGCTATATATGCCTCTGACACTCTTGTACAGGAAGTTATGCATCAGTTTTATAAATCCTCAAACATATGTAACTAGAGTCCAGAGTAGTTAACATTTCCACTATCCACTGTGATCCATGAAGTATCGCAACTTTAGAGCATTGTCTTCAACTTTTTATTTCCCAGTTGGACTTGTGTGTGTGTGTGTGTGTGTGTGTGTGTGTGTGTGTGTGTGTGTGTGTGTTCTGATACATATGACTATACAAATATATATTTATGAGAGTTCAGTGATGTCACTGCAGGAGAGTCATATATAATCCCCATAAAATGCCACTCAGCCTTTCAGCCTGGTGTTTGTTTCATTTCTGACCTTCACTCATCTATTAACTCATCTTTCTATGACTACATCCCCTAAACGTTTATCCCAGGGAATTGCTGCAGGGTGGCATAAGAATCCCTGTAAAACTGTGTTTTAAATGAATAGGACCACTTCATATTTTTCTTAAGTTCTAAACCAAGAACAAAGAGGTTTAATTCTGCATGCTTTATTTACAAGGAAACATCCCTCCAAAACCCAATTTAAAATAAAACAAAGAATAGAGAACAATGGATCTCCTTTTCCTTCACATATAATGAAGATGACATATCTGAATATAGATTTAGGAGTCAAATGTAATCAAACCAGCCTGTGAAATGAGCTGGTCAGCAATATTTGATATGATTTCCAGTAACTTAAATGATGTCTCCGAAGATCTGTGTGAAGAAATTAAATTCAAAGGCAATTTGCTTTTTACAGATGAAAACACAAATCAGATATTCTTTTGATGAGAATTGTCCTAATTCTTCTTAACTTTTATGCATGTTCTTTCTCTTCATTTTTTTCCATGAGAGAATGGCAAATTTAAAGTATTCAGGAGAGGAGAAAAAGGTGGATAAGCTTCTTAACCCTGTTAATCTACCTATTTCAAAATGTATTGAAGTCATAGGATGTAGGTTTGCTTTTATTTTGCATGGTTGTAGAAAAAATACAGATAAATGGTTTTCTTCCCTCTGCAGTTTGCATATTTGTGTTCTCTAATTCCCTAAACTAGAGATGTGCTGAGTGTAACACAGTATGTCACTCTTAAACTGGCTGCTACTTCTAGCTGTCACTTTTGATCAGGAGACACACAGGTTTGGGGCACGAAACTTGCAAATAAAAATCAAGGAAATAAACACAATTTCCATTTCCACTTAAAAATTCACAAACAGTGGTGCTCTGAGCAGCATGAAGTGGTTAAGGAAACCTGTCTTTCATTTGTCTTGCTTCTGTAGGAAACACAATTTGGGGAAACAGAATGCTGAAAATGTATCTTTCTGCTTCCCAAGCATTTGGGAGTGCTATGGGGTTATATTAAGGCAGAGGGGATGAAGTCCAGCTTGCCTCCTTGGTTGAAGTTTAACACAGCCAGAGTGGTAGACATTATATCCTCCCTCACTGCTTGATAAAATATCATTCTGTATAATCTGCCCACGTGTTCCGGTACGCGAGCATGGCTCTTGAATTTCCCATTGTTTCCTCACTCTAAGCCTTGTCTTCTAGTAACAGCTGCACCAGTGTTTGACAAACAGAAGCCAAAACAACACTTAGCATAAATAAATAATCAGCATCTGAATTTCATGATTAGTCAGATCTCAGCCTGCTTCCTTTGCCTGTGGAGTTTGTCTGACATAATGACCTATTGGAGATCAACCTATTGTTATCTATTTCCCCTCTGGATTGTGGCTTTACCCATCTTTAAAAAAAAAAAAGAAAAGAACAGATTTTTCTACTCCACATGATAACAAAACCCCACAAAATATACTTTACTCTTTATGAGACGTGGGTATACCTATTGAATCTGTTCTGCAAAACATATCACAACCATTAATTTCTTTAAAATATATTAACTGAGCCAGGGAGATGGTTCTGTGGGTAAAAGTGCTGCACATGGAAGCATGAGGACCTGACTTTGAGCTCCTAGGATCTGTGTAAAAACAGGACATGTAGTATGAGTGCCTGTAAATCCCTAAAGAGAGATTGGAGGGGAAGAAACCTCAGGAGCTCCTGGATCAACTTCCCTGTGTAGTCAGATGAAAAGGAGACCTGCCTCACAGGAATTGAAAGAGGAGAACCAATATTTGAAGTTGTCTTATGATGAAGGCATGCACGTGCACATTCACATACACACATATACACACACAATACACACATACACACAACACACACACACACACACACACACACACACTAGTCCTTTTGCTTTTTACTCCTCATCTTTTAGTAACTTGCTGTCCTTCCTCAGCCTCCTGGGTGCTGAAAAGTCTGACTTAATAGAATATTCTCTGTACACACATGTAAATGTGTATGTATGTTCAGGTGTGTGTATGTTCAGGTGCACATGGAAGACATATGTAAATATGGGTGAATGTTCACATACACATATGGGACACATGTAAATATGTGTGTATGTTCATGTGCATGTAAGGAACACATGCAAATACATTTGTATGTTCAGGTGAACATGGGGACACGTGTAATGTGTGTGTCTGTTCAGGTACATGTGAGTGGCACATGCAAATGTGTGTATATATTCAGGTGTATAAGGGAGATACATGTAAATTGTGTGTGTTCAGACGCACATGGGAGACACATGTAAATGTATGTTCATGTTCAGGTGCATGCGGGGGCCACATGTAAAAGTGCATGTATATTCAAGTGCACCTGTGGGTAGACATAGACAAATCTCAGGGGCTGTTCCTCAAGAGCCATCCACCTGATTTTTTTTTTTTTAGGAGTTCTCTCAGTGGGACACAGGGCTTACCAATCCAGGCAGGCTGACTGGTCAGGGAGTCCCAAGCAGCATCCTGTCTCAGTCTCCATAGCACCGGACCTACAAACATGCAACACTATGCTTGTTTTTGTTTGTTTGTTTGTTTTATGTGTGTTCTGAGAATTGAACTTGGGTCTACATGCTTAACAACAAGTGTTTTATTGAGCAAGATATCCCTGAAACCTATATGATCTTTTTAATGTAAATAAAATATGATCACTTAGTTGATTTTTCTTTTCCCCTCAAATTTGTAAATGGAAATTCCCAGAGATGTCACTCTAAAGGGTTAAATGAGATCTTAAAAACAGTGGTGAACTAGGCAAATGTGGAGAGAGACAAACAAAAGCAAAGTAAGAATTTAGGGCAGAAGATGGCACCATGTGGTCTTGGTAACTTTTCCATTGCTGTGAAGAGACACCATTACCAAGGCAACTCACAGAAGAAAGAGCTTATTCAGAGGGTTGGAGTCCTGACCAACACTGCGAGGAGCATTGCAGCAGGCAGGATGGCATGGCGTTGGAGCAGTACAGGACAGTTTGTATCTTTAGCTGGAAGCACAAGGCAGAGAAGCTAACTGGGAATAAACCTCAGAGACCAACCCCAGTGACACACCTCCATCAATGAGGCCACACCTCTTAATCCTAACAAAATAGTTCCAACAGCTGGGAACCAATAATTCAAATATATGAGTTATGGAAGCCATTCTTACTCAGACTCAACACCTACCAATTACTGTCCTTATGACCATGGATTAATCTATTAAACTACAGGTTTCCACTCCTAAATCTGTGATATAAGAATAGCAACACTTGTTTCTCCAGGCTGATCATAAAAATAGAAAGTGATACACATGAATACATACTTAGTTACAAAATATTTCATACTTTATTCTGTTACTAAGATGAGAATTTTCATTGTAGACCAGGATTTGTAGGCTGGAGGATGAGGGAAAGCAAAGTTCTGTAGACTTCCTGTGCTTCAGCACCAACTGATTTATCACTGGAAAAACTTTGGTGTTTGATAAATCCTGAATTTTCAGAATCTCAGTCAGTGGCTACTTCCTTAGTTTGCAATTTATAGTAACATATTCTGTTTTAATCTGTGAATTTTTATACAATGATAGAATTTTATTTTGAAGCTAGTCATCAAATACTGCTTTAAACCTGGGCAACTCTGCCTAGATGGAATATTCTAAATTATCAAGAAAAAGCAAATCTCCTTTTCATGAATTACAGACTGGAACAATGAGCACGTATGTCCAGCCTTCAGCCTTTCACATCTGGGCTCATCAGGTATGTCTTAAGTCAGGATTCTGCGTTACTAGCGTTCTACCAAAATGTCTTCATTTCAGGACACTTTCTCACTTTATAAAGACAAGAGCCAGTGCCCAGCTTGTCTGTCCTGTACTGAAGGAGAAAATGGCTCCAGCAAGAACGACTTGAGATAGCAGAAGCAGGGAGGTTCTGGCAGGAGAAATCTGAGACAGTATCAGCAGCAGCCTGACTTTCCAGGTGCCACAAGCTTGCTTCATTCTTATGCATCTCAATAATTCCTAAATATTTGTTAACTCATGTCATATGTAGCAAGAAACTTCAGTGAAACAGTGTCCTGTCAGGAATCACTTATTTTATGACAATGAATATAAAAATCATTCCTATGGTAATAAAAAATTATTTTCAAGAATAAATGTATGTACTACAAAAGGGAGTCTTTAACACTAGGTTCAATAAAAATTAAAACAAATGTAGATATTGGTGCAAACTTCACTGAAGGCATACAATTTTACTCTTGATTTATAATTTACATATATAACTTTTCTTTCTATTTTCTGTGTCTATAAATTCTGATTAAACATAAGCTTCCTGTAGCACAGAAAATTCTGTTTCATCCATTGTTAAAACCTCAGATCTATGAAAGACAATTCAAAGAGAAAAAAAATCATTAATCTTGTTTTACCTGGAGGCAGTGAGGCAGATAGACAGAGTAAATATAGTTGACGGGGTGGCATTATTATTAAAAATAACTTTATCTACGGGGCTTTCTCTCATCTATTTCATGTCAATGAAAAAGAAAGTCATGTCACACAATCCTTCCTGGAGGAATCTAAAGGTAACCATATTCACTGACAGTGGCATCCCCTCTGTCCTACCCTAAATACAGGCACTTCATTCTTGATAGGCTGCCCAGGTTCTTCACATCAGAAGCATCTTCACAGCTGGTAAGTCTTTGCAATAAAAATAGATGTGTGCATGATTCTGGTTATATCTGAGCCAGCGTTGCTGTGAGAAATTTCCTTCAGTATTACTTATAAATGCTGCTCTGCCATTTCCTGACCTGTGTCCGTAATGAGCTGTCTGACATGCTTTGCTTCCCTATTGCTTTCCAATTCAATGTTCACATCTTCATTACTCCTCTTAGGTATAGCTTTTAGTGGAAAACATTCAACACCTCATTTCACAGGCACACACTTGCTCGAACACAGGTAACTATTTCACTGCTTTGAACGACAGTACTTGCAAACCATTCATGTGCTGCTCTGTTTAAAATTAGCAAAAAATAATTTAAAATCTAAAAAGATTTTATAGCTACCATAGGTAAGTATTTTACTGCAAAGCATTTTCAACAGATTCTGCTTTATTTTGAAGTACTCTTGGTGATGGATTTTACATGCTAAAGTGCAGGGTAGGGAAATTCACTAATTATAAAACTATAAATAGTAAATTACTAATTCTTAAACTTATTCTAACAACTAACTTGGCATTATTACCAAACTCACACCTAATTTGAAACAGTACACCAAAAATAGTTAAATTATCTGTGATATTTCAGTTGGTATTTAATATCATGTCTTATCAAGTATTTAAGGAAGCAGGAACACAAGAGACCTCTCACATAGTTTATTTACCTAGAAATTTGTTTTAAGCTGGCAAGTAAAATTGAATCATCAAATATCACAGCACCAGCCAAATTGGAAGAGTTTTATTCTATTAACTGAATACTTAAAAGAAAATGGTCTATGAAAAATTTTATTTAAGAAATGCCAACTAAAATATTACATCTAGAATACAATGACACCAGAAATGTTATATATTGTTGCAGAATATTTGTTTAACTATGCAAAGATTCACTGCACTTGTTTAACTATGAAAACATGTGTTGCACTTGTTTAACTATGTAAAGATGTGTTGCATTTGTTTATGTAAAGATGTGTTGCTGTTTTACCTTGCCTGACTAAGGTACCTGATTGGTCTAATAAAAAGCTGAATGGCCAGTAGAGTAGTGAAGGAGGAGGTATAGGCAGGACTTCTGGGCAAGGGGAGTAAGTAAGAGGAGGAATTTTGACTCAAGGAAGAAAGAAAAAGAGATGCCAAAAAGACACTAGAGGCCAGACAGACCGACATTGAAGAAGCAGGAAAGTGGGACATACAGAAGAAAAGAGAGTTAAAAAGCCCTGAGGCAAAACGTTGATGTCTAGAAACAGGTTGAATTAAGTTAAAAGAGCTGGCTGTGGGACAAGCCTAAACTAAGGCCAAGCTTTCATAATTAATAAAAAGTCTCTGTCATTATTTGGGAGCTGGCTGGCTGGACAGAGAAAGACTCATTACAATATATGTGTGTGTATATATATGTGTGTGTGTGTGTGTGTGTGTGTGTGTGTGTGTGTGTGTGTGTTTGTATAAAATCTTTCCTTGAAGAATATGACATATTATTCTATTTGGCTATACTAAAAGACCTGTATAAGGGTTTTGAATAACAAGTCAATAATTCTAAACATCAAAGACAATCTAAATATGTAGCAAGTTCTGAGGACTGGCATATAGCACCCATAGAGAAGCAGCCTGTGTGTTTGTAGGGTGATTCTAGTATTCTCTGTGTACATCTTATTGGACTGCAGCAGAAACAATGTTTTGTCTTGTTATCACATGCTCAATCAACACGAACCACAAGCTCCTAAGATGTATTAATGGGAAAACAGCACAGGAAAGGTTGGAAGATTTGCCTTAGATCAATGCAATAGTTGATTATAAAGCAAAACTCTTGAAATTTCACTAAGTAATTCAAATTCTTTATGAAATAACATCTAATGAACGTGTACATGTGACTGCACAGTGAGTGATTATTGCACCTAATTTTATTCTGTGAATTAGTTAATTTTTAGCACAGAGTGTTGAAGAGTCTCCTCTGTTGATATGTAAAAATCTTCTTGGGCAACAGAGAGTATAAACTCTGTAAGATAACCAGCCCTATATCAAACATCATGAATTCATTTTGTTTTTCTGGCTCTTAATCCTATCATTTTTTCCCATTCCTACTAGTGCTCATCAATAAGAAGAGTTTTTATCAGACAAGTTTATGGGCAAGTCCACAGTAATAATTTCAGAAAGATGCACTCTATTTTATTATTTATTATCCAAGGAAAATACTCTAATTTGTTTATTCCTCCATTTGTTTTGAAGTTTTTATACTTTTCAACTGGAGTAGGGGACAATCCCACCAATTACGTTTTAAATCCTAGACCTAGATACCAGGTAAGGATTGGTGTGACTGAAATAAACAATGTATCTGCATTTGCTTTAATTTTTATTTTAGGGTATAGGGAAAGAAGATATACAGAACAGAACTTGACTAAGCAGCCCTGTACTGAGAAATGTCACTACATGCTATCCTCAGCCTCATGTACAAGAGTATGAGAACTTTGTTCAGCCCTCTGACTTTTTAAAGACATTGTTGTGTGAAAATATTTTTAAATTAAGAATTATTTATTATGTTTTATGTTTATGAGTGCTTTCCTTGCAGTAATGTCTGAAGACAGGAGGCAAATGAAACAGAAACATACCTAGCAAGGATCATAACAATAATACACAATTCGAAATCCAAAATATTTTGATTCACATCATACTTTGGACAGATAATAGAACAGTCTTCCATTCTCTCTGGGAAGAAGTTTATCCAACAAAATAAAGATTGATTTCTATAAGGACTAAGTAACCATTTAAAAAATTTATTTCAAAAATACCCTGAGTTTTAAAATTTTGGTCATAGTCACACATGGCTATTAGGCCCTTGAGATAGAATTTGTCTATAGGAGAAAAATGATCAAGAATGCCAGGAGAACAAGGTCTACAGAATCAACTAAGCAGGGCTTATAGGGGTTCACAGAGACTGAAGCAACAATCATGGAACTTGTGTGGGTCTGAGCTAGGTCTCTGCATATATGTGATGGTTGTTAGCTTGGTGTTTTTGTGGGACTCCTGACAGTGGGAATTAGAGTGTCTCTCACTCTTTTGCCTGTTCTTGGGACCCTTTATCTTCCACTAGACTGCCTAGCCCTGCCTTGATATGAATGTTTGTAACTAGTCTTATTGTAACTTGCTACACCATGTTCAGTTGATATCCCTGGGAAAACTGCTCTTTTCTGAAGAGAAACAGAGGAGGAGTGGATCTGGGGGAAAGGGAGGAGGGGACTGGGAGAAGCAGAAGGAGGAGAAACTGCAGGAGCGATGCACTGATAAAAATCCACACACGGATATTACTTACTGGCTGGCTCCCAGGATAATGTTCAGCTACCCTTCCTACACATATTAGAACTCCACTGCCCAGAGCTGACATCTCTCACAGTAGGATGTAACTTTATCTGTGTGTTTGTATGTGTGTGTGAGAGAGAGAAAGAGAGAGTGAAAGTGTAATAACTAAAGAACATTAATTATTTTATATATTATTTTTAACTACAAAATATATGTCTTAGTTAGGGTTTCTATTGCTGTGAAGAGACACCATGACCACAGCAATGCTTATAAAGGAAAACATTTAATTGAGGTGTGTAGCATGAATCTTAAAGGATCTTATTAATGAAAACAAATCCAGGCTGGGTATTGGGGTGAATGCTGGAAGATCAGAGAAGCAGAACAAGCCACAGCTACCTCACCCTGCCAGTTCCTCAGCTGATCCTGTTTTCCTCAGACTGGAAGCTTCTGAGTCCTCATCCAAATGGGTCGCAGCTGAACTGCTGCTAAAAGCCTAAAAGCTTAACCAACTAAAAGCTTCTAGTTCCTAATCTTCACGCCTTATATATCTTTCTGCTATCTGCCATCACTCCCTGGGTTTAAAGGCTCACTTCTTGGGATTAAAGGCATGTGTCACCATGCCTGGCTGTTTCTAGTGTGGCCTTGAACTCACAGAGATCCAGAGGGATTTCTGCCTCTGGAATGCTAGGATTAAAGGTGTAAGTGCCACCATTTTCTAGCCTCTGTATCTAGTGGCTGTTCTGTGCCCTGACCCCAGATGAGTTTATTAGGGTGCACAATATTTTGGGGAACACAATACCACTACAGAGGTAGCTTACACTTTCAGAGGTTCAGTCCATTATCATCATGGTGGGAGACATGGTGGCATGCAGGCAGACATGGTGCTGGAGAAGGAGCTGAGAGTTCTTGCATCTTGACCTACAGGTGACAGGAAGTGGTCTGAGACACTAGGCCTGGCTTGAGCATATATGAGACCTCAAATTCCACATCCATAGTGACACACTTCCTCCAAGGCCAACCCACTCGAACAAAGCCACACTTCCTAATAGTGCTTTTCCCTATGAGCTTATGGGAGTCAATTACATTGAAACTACTACAGGCTCCACTCCCTGGACCCCATAAGCTTGTAACAATATCAAAATGTAAAATGCATTGACTCCAATTTCAAAAGTCCCCATAGTCTATCATAGTCTCAACAATTTTAAAGTCTGAAGTTCAAAGTCTCTTCTGAGACTCATAAAATCACTTAACTATAATCCCCTATGAAATCAAATAAAAAACTGATCACATACTAGCAACATATAATGGCACAGAGTATATATTACCATTCCAAAAGGGAGGAAAAGTGAAGTGAAGAAATAATGGACAAAAGCAATACCTAAACCAGATGGACAAACTCCATACTCTGCATCTCTATGGCTGATGTCAAAACAGATCTCCAACCAGCATTGTTGACTACAAAATACTCCTTTCTCTGGACTGGTTCCACTGCCAGTTAGAAGCTTTCCTCAGCACGTTTCACATGGCTCTGGCAAAACCAACGTTTTCGAGTTTCCAAGGCTTAATATCATAGCTTCATGAAACTTGAACTTCATAGCTGACCAACTAGCCTCTCTAGGCCTCCCTTCTGGGACACCTCTGACACACGCTTGACTTCACTGACTTTCCTTAGTGTTGGAGGAAAATTTCATCATGCCTTTCTTCTACCTTTATCTCTAAAATCAGAACCACATGGCCAAAGCTTCTAAGTTCTGCTGCCTTCTAAGGCTAGAATATGCCCCCCTTGTTCAATTACATCTTCACTAGCTTTCTATTTTCCATGATTTTCTTCATTGGCTAAGCTTGGCTGTTCTTGAACTTCCTCTGTAGACCAGGCTGGCCTCAAACTCAGAGATCCACCAACCTGTGCCTTCCAAGGTGTTGAAATAATATTTTAGATACATATGATTAAGTTAAATCAACCTGGCATACATTGGCACAATCAAAATGGAACAAAATTATTCTAGATATTATCTTGCAAAATAATTGCCCTAGGTAAATTCATGTTCATGCAGTTCATTACTTTAGGAATGATTTCCAAAATAATTGTCTTGGCTCTTGGACAGAGTGCTAAAAGTTTTTATCATTTTTTTTCTTTCAATTCAATGTAATTGACCATTTGAGAGAACATAAGGATTGATTAATTATACTAGAACAATGAAGAGGCTAAAAGATGAAGATTCATTATGAGACAATAAAATCATTGAGCAAAATATTAGGCAAGACAATGTTGCTCCATCTAGATGGCTAATTTGCATGCCTTTGTTTAACACTTGACTTTTTCCACACACATATCTTTATTGTAAAGACTATTATAAAAAATACACTAACTCAAATATTGAGGGGGAAAACACTCTGCAAAAACTGGCTACCAATTTTGAATTTCTTTATTCATGCTTCCAAAATGAAGGAGAAAAGAAGCTTAACAGATTTTGAAAGTTAAAAAGGCAGTAGCTGTATCTGAAAACTCCCAGGAGTTGGTCTTTTCTTAAATTATCAGACAATTAAAGCTCTAGATGGGGATACTTTGAAATAGTCATATGTGTAAAGTACATTGCCATGATTTATGTAGGTTTTGAGTACTGCTATGTCATAATTAAATAACTGTTTGTAATAAAACAGTTCATAAAGGTTGTGTAGACATTAGTAAAGCATTTACATGACAAGTTAGATAAATACATGAATATATTGATAGGTAATGTGATATCAGTATATCCATATAAGTATTCACCAAGAAAAATGAGCAATCTCTGACTTTAGTCTAAATGGTGTAATTTTTCTCTATCTATGTGTGGCTCTGATAATCATCTCCCCTTATTGTCTCATAATTGCTGTCTTTCTTAACAATCTCATACTTCAGCCCTACCTCACTAATAAGAAGCAAATTTAAGTTTAAAATAGTTCAAAAAGAGTTTCTCCAGATAAACAGAGATGACCCTGCCTATACCTCTGATATCCTTGCTTCTCTAAATCTGCAGTCATTCCATATTTACCACAATTTCTCTCCTCCAAGCATCATTGTGAAGTTATAGAGCAAAAGCTTTGGAAACTTGTATTTTGTCCTTATTCAAACTAAAAGAGATATTCAAGATGAGATTTGGATTCTACTTCCCAAACTACCCGCTGTTGAGGAAAGTCTTAAACAATCTTAATCTAGGAAAGAACACATTTCTTTAAGTCTTGTAATAACTCCATCCTTCCTTATATCCTGGGCATCTAAGCCCTAGGGATGTGGACATGTTTCTTTCTCTTTCTTCATTGATAGGTAAATTCTGTATTGTATCATCAGAGAATCCTACAGGAAAAGAAGATAGGAACCTGAACTTCTCACAGTATCAAAGCCCTAGGCTTTTATTTACTCTGAGGCTATATGATACATAGTTAAGATGAAGAAAAAAGGAGGATTTACTAGCACTCTCCCAGCAACAATTATACTTCTCTTTACGTGAGAAAAAAGAGTAAGCTGCCAGATGAATGAGTCCTACCTTATCACAAATGACACCCAACCATTTCCACAACAGAGTCACAAAGAGGTGCCGCTTGTCCGTTTTCCCTTCCTGTGCCTCCAACACATGACACCTCTCCATCCCTCAAATCCTATCCAATGTGTTCTAACTCCTGTTTGTCAGGAATACCCTGTGACTCCTCATTATCAGGAAAGCTCCTGCAGCCCTTTAAGAATTTATTGCATTTTCAGTAGTTTGTTCCTATTTATTTTTACACCCATGACTCTTCTCTCATGAAATGTTTATTGCAGGCACAGTTTCTTTACTCTGTCTCTTCTATGGTCTTATTTCTCTGAAATTTATTTTATTTCTTCTCACTAAATGCTCTTAATTTTTGTTATTGCTCATACCATTTGTATCTCACATGTGACTTTATGTGTCATTACTTACAGCACTGTGCATTGTAAGGAGAAGAGAGGCTTTTTAACAAGTACGCTTGGAAGCCAGAACTTTAACTTTCCTGAAACTATTTCAAGAAATATTTATTTATAATTTGTGTGTGTTTGAAGAAAGGATCACAAATTAATACCAAACATAATGGGTAAAGTTTGGTGAGGATTAGATACAAAGTTATCTACAAATAAATGTTATCAAACTGCAGAAGCAAAAAGTCTAATGATCCACAGACCTCTTTAACCATCTGACCAAAACTGTCTTGAGCGGGATTGAAAAATGATGCATTTGAGATACCACACCCTCGCAACAGCATTTCTGTAGCAATTCTATGAAATATGAGTCATCTGAATTTGATAAATTAGAGCCATTAAATTCTCCAAGACAGTGGGCTTCTCACAAAATAGCTATGCCCGTCTAAGTTAACATAATTATGAAAAACAAAAGAGCCTGAAGAACTGTTGTACATAAAGGAAGTCAAGGAACAGAACAGGAAGTGCTTCACAAATCTTGTTTGCACATCTCTAGCAATCATAGTAATGACTTCATAAACTACTCTGGTACCACATAATTCTAATTTCCTGATTCTGACTGTGCTGTTGGGCTGTATGTGAGGTTGATTATCTGGAGAAACATAAAATGAGTCACTGAGCTAAAGATGCTTATTCTAGAAAGTTATTTGTATTTACTAAGAAATATATTTAATCTACATTGTATCTTAAACTATTCTCCAGTAGTGCAGAACAAAACATATATATGGACAACTAAATAAAATACAGGAAAGATTTCACAAGATGAATTTAGTTAAAGGATTTATAGAATTTCTAAACACTTTCTTGAACGTTTTTCTTAGGATTAAAATTCCTTTTGTCGAATGAAGATTTCTAGTGACTGAAGGAGGTCCATCCTAATAAAAAACCATGTCGTATCTTTTCTGTTCTTTTCTTTTGTATTTGGTTGGATTACTATCTATTACTCTACAGCAAAGAGCAAAAGAACTGTGACCTCAACACTATATGATCCATTGGTTTTGTGATAGCTTTAATCATGTGTTCTACTCATGTATCATAAAATTATTTTTCTGTGTAATGCATCCACATAATAATTCTTTAACTATTACTTTTACAGTGAAGATAATTTTTAAAGACTAAAATGTACAGCCACTTGACAGAATTTTGTACAAGCTTTTTCTGGGTTCCTGATACAGTATAGTTTCATTTTACAATTAATGTGTTATGTTGTATGGCCCAGTCAGAAAACCATCAACACTTGTGTTTCTATATGTTCTCATTTATCTCATTATGTTGGAATATTATGGGCACTTTTTCTTGTTTTAATAGATGAGCATAATAACTTCTGAAGAAATAGACCTACTGGGACACATTACTACCCAAGTGCATGAGTGTTTGAAAGGAGGGCAATGTCACTGCTGTTCAGACACACTCACAGATGAATAATTTTGAACCAACCAATTGGTCCAGACATATTAAAGGCATAGAAGAAGTGATGCAACATGATTTGCTAGAGTGTGTTATTAAATCATGTTTTCTAAGGTATGAGCACTTGAAAATCAGATCTAACAGATCTTAATCAAGCTTGAGCTTACTTCCTTTGTGCCTCTCTGGATTGGCCAAGTTTACATTCTGTAGAGAAAGAGACAAGCAGCTCTCCATTCACAGTACATCCTTCAAGGAAATTACCCTCTGTCCCTAAATATTTTAAAGATATAAACACACAATAGAAAAATGCTTATTTCATGAGAAATACAATAAAAGTTCAAACTACTATCTTGGTATTAAAACATCATGCTTATTGCAGATGGGAAACAGATATCCTGATTGCCAGTTTTCTTTTAATCTAATTAAAAGATTCACTTTTAATTAGTGAGTTTAAGAAGAATTATAGGTACATGAGGTTGCAAAGATAAAATTAACCTTGTGTTCTGAACTCTGAATAAAATATAAAAATAATATATTTTCTTGTTAAATATAATTAAAGGGAAGAAACTGTGTTATTTGGGTTTTTATTGCTGTGAAAAGACGCCACAACCATGGCAACTTTTATAAAGGAAAACATTAATTGAGGGTGGCTCACATACAGTTTCAGAAATCCAATCCATTATCATCATGGTGGGAAGCATTGCGGCAGGCAGGCAGACGTGGTGGTGCTGGAGCTGAGAGTCTTATATCTTGCAGGCAACAGGAAATCAATTGAGATACTGGGTGGTATCGTGATTATAGAAAACTTCAAACCCACCCCCGCAATGACACATTTCCTCCAACAAGGCTATACCCACTCCAGCAAAGCCATACCTCCTAATAGTGCTACTCCCTATGAGCTTAAGGGTGCCAATTACATTCAAACTACCACAACCCACTCTCTGGCCCACAAAACTTGCAATAATGTCATAATGCAAAATTCATTTAGTCCAACTTCAAAAGTCCCCATAGTCTATCACAGTCTTAACAATGTTTTAAAGTCTAAAGTTCAAAGTCTTTTCTGAGATTCATGAAATCTCTTAACTCTAATCACCTGGAAAAATCAGAACCGAAAAGCAGATCACATATTTCCAACATATAATGGCAGAGGATATAAGTTACCATTCTAAAATGCAGGGAAGGGGGCATAGCAAGGAAATACTGGACCAAAGCAAGACAGAAAACCAGCTGGGCAAACTCTAACCTCTGCATCTCCATGTCTGATATCAAAATGTTCTTCAGATCTCTGATTCTGCACAGCTTTGTCGACTGCAGCACACTTCCTTCTCCTGGACTGGTTTCACTCCCTGGTTTCAGCTCTCCTTGGCAGGTATCCCACAACTCTGGCATCTCTAAAATCTTGGGTTTTCCAAGGCAATCTAGGCTTCAATTTCACATCTTCACGTAATGACTTTTCTACAAGACCTCCATTCAGGGACACCCCTGTCTAGCCTCGTTAACTTTATACCTTGGCCCCATTCTTCTGTCCTTAACTCTAAACTCAGAATCACATGGCCAAAGCTGCCAAGTTCTGCTGCTTGCTGGAGCTGAAACATGGCCCCCTTGTTCAATTACATCTTCACCAGCTTTCTGTCTTTCACTGCCTAAGTTTGCCTATCCTGAAACTTGCTCTGTAGACCAGGCTGGCCTCAAATGAAGAGATCCACCTCTGCCTTCTGAGTACTGGTATTAAAGGTGTGCCCCACCATACCTGGCTCTAAGCTTTACTTTAGTTCCTTTTCACAAGTTGGAAACAAAGCTGGGTGGGATCTTGCCCTGAGTTTACCACTCCCTATATTCCATTTCTAAATTTGTTTATCTCCTTGAATACAGGGCTTATCATCATTCCATTTCTTGGGCTCTTTTTCTCCTCAAAATTTACACTTTGTAATTTCTCCTGCTCATCCCACTCCTTTCAATTATAAATCTTTAGAAGCATGAAGACTAGTAACTACATGACAAGGTCTATACTAGGCTGTTTTGAGATTTCCTCTGCCAATTGAATTAATCCAAAACTTTTTACTTTACCTTCAGGCAGAATCTTCAGACAAGAGCAAAAGGCAGACACATTCTTCACTAAACTGTCACAAGGAAGATCTCTAGGCAACATTCCAAAATTCTTCTCCTCTAAAACCTCTTAAGTAAGTTCCCAACAGTTCAAATAAATCTTAGCACCTCTGTCTTCCATGTTCTTACTAGTAAGGCCCATTAAGCAGTGCTTAAAACACTCAACTGCTTTTCTAACCCAAAGTACCAAAGTCCATATTACTCCAAGGAAACACATGGTCAGGCCTATAACAGCTGTACCCTAGCCCCTGGTACCAATTAGTTAGGGTTTTCATTGCTGTAAAGAGACACCATGACTACAGCAACTATTATCAAGGAAAACATTTAATTTTGGTCACTCATTTACAGTTTCAGAGGTTTAGTCCATTAGCATCTTTGTGGGGAGCATGGCAGTATGCATGCAGAAGTGGTGCTGGAGCTGAGAGTCCTACATCTTGCCAGAGATAGGAAGTCGTTTGAAACACTGGGCAGTATCCTGAGCACAAGAAACCTCAAAGCCTGCCCCCACAGTGACATACTTCTTCCAACAAGGCCATACATACTCCGACAAACCCACACTTCCTAAAAGTGCCATTCCCTATGAGCTTATGGGGAGCAATTTCATTCAAACTACCAGAGAAACTAAGAGAAAAGTCATTAAATGGAAGAAACAAATTAGATAAATGTCATCAACTAAATGTGTGTGATAGATTTTAGTATTTTCAATGTTATTGACATAATCTAAGTATCAAATCAGTACTCTTTTAGAAAAAGAAATCAAGTTGTACTTCCAAAGATAAGTAAAATATTTCTGTATATCAGAACTAAGAGAGAGCAAAAGGTAGGATATTCATTATAATTTTTAATAAATTTACAACATATGAAAGAAAATCTGAGGAAATATAGAATTTTGGTAAAACAATTTTAACGTTTTGAAAAAGCAGTTCTTGTATTACATCAAATATGTTTAAGAGTGCAATATCACACTGTGGTTCAGTAATCACCCTAAGAATTTTATTTTCTTCAAGACACTATATAATCCCTTTTAATATCCACAGATTATAAGAATAAGATATGTTATTAAATGACTTATTTATTAAAAAAACAATAAAAAAATGTAGTACAGAGCACAAAGACAGGAAAAAATAAAAGATTATGTTGAGGATGGATGGTTGGAATCCAGCATAGTATTAAAAATGCTAATGAAGTTATGAACACAGTTAATTTTTTTCAGTCTTAAGAAAATAGCTCACACGTCATCTGAACACAATCAGGAAAAGAAGAAGGAGAAAGAGAAGAAGGAAGAGAAGGAGGAGGAGGAGGAGGAGGAGGAGGAGGAGGAGGAGGAGGAGGAGGAGAGCCATTGGATATGCAGATACCCTTCAACTCCAGATTACTGATAAAAGGTTATCAATTGAAAAGTTACAGCATTTGTTACAAAAGTTTAATAATAATATAAATTAACGAGTCTCTTTTATCATGCTGCACTAACTCTTTAAAAGCAACAGAATATCTATTGTGTGTTGTCTTCAGAAGCTATTTGTTTTCATTTTAAACTTGTAGCTATAGTCACAGAACTGAGGCATGTTCACTGTCCCCACCTCTCTGTTTTCTTCACTCTACTAGAGAAAAGTTGTCAGAGAGAAAGGGGTGGGGGCAGACAATAAAAGAGAGGAAGAGGATCCTCATTGAAGGGAGGAGAAAATCCCTAGCACAGGAAACAATAAATGCTGTTCATTTCTCTCTTGAAAGCTGCATGTAATCCAGGGTAAACAGAAGACTGTGGAACAATCCAAGAACTCAAATTCTGTTTCACTTCTCTTAAAGTTAGTTTATACTTTCAAGCAATCAGAACCATGTTGTAGAACCAGAAAACAAGATCAAATTGACTTCAATAGCATGTCTGCATTCTAATTCTTCAGTAAGAGAGAAATAAAAGAATGTTGGATATAGCAATTCATCTCTAAGGAAGTAATAAAGGATAGTACCCACATCACACATTAATTTAAACTGACTGACATGTTATCTAACCAGTACTCACTCAGCAGGAAAAAAAGCTGGGAAGTGCCTAGGTAAAATAATCTTGGAATAGCTAAACCATAAAATTTATTATTATAATTTACTACATAATAAAATTAGATAATGATATGTTAACTTTCTTAAGTATTTTATCATCAGTTCTAATGTGGTTCTATATTTTTGAAAATGAGGAAAAAAGACCCTGTCTTATACTTTGTGCACATTTCACATTCAAGTCCAAAGAGGCATATTTCATTTTCCTAAATACTTAAAAGTATCTGGGGCATGGACTAACATGAGCACCTGAGTAGAAATCAATAATTCTCAAATTTTAATGTGCATACAAATAACTTGGAGATCTTAAGATCTGGAGTGTGGCTTGGATTCTACATTGAAAGTAAACCTCATGCTGCTGGGACATGTGCCCACTCTGTGTAGCAAGATGGCAACACCACTGAAACTGAAGCAAGCAACTGACTAAAATCGAAGTTAAAATGCACATAGATTCACTAATCAAAGCTCCCAACATCTTCTATTATGTTTACTGTTGTCCATTACAAGATGTAAGGCCACTGGTTTGGTATAGAGCTTTAGGAGGCATTTTTCATTGTCAACCATAAGCTCAAAGTTTACCATTGGGTGCAATACTTTATTACAACCTTGTGGGAAACATTAAGATACAAAATTAATGAGGAAAATGTTTTAACATCATCATTAACACAAGTTTTGCTTATTAAGGTGAACTATAATCATTTACCTAGCTGTACCACGTACCAGAGTTCTGTAGACAGTAATTGTAATCAGTTGCTTGCTACATCAGGCTTCATAAAGAAAAAAGCACCTGCAAGCTTTGTAAGAGAAGTCAGTTAAAGTCAGCATCTAATTGACAATTTAAAAGAGAAATAGAATCCTAGAGGGTCCTTTTATAGGATTGCCTAGCAACATCTCAAAGATACCGCTTGGGTATCCTGCATAATTTCCCAAGCCTGTGGTTTAATGACAGAGTATCCGGCAGCCTCCTTTAATCAGGGAATGCATGGGTGGTGAGGGTGCAGCAGAGCCCATTACAGCTGTGAGAAGTCCTCTTCCAGAAAGAGATAGTGTTCCACAGTTGGCAAGTACTGATTTTAGGTTTGGCCTCAAAATTTAAGAAGACAGTCCTGTTTTTCTTTCAACTGTGGATAGATATCATAGTTGCGATATAAGCCAAGGTCTCATCCTCTACATGGGTAAGATATGTACATCAGTAAAAGAAATCATTAGTGAGAAAGAGTTGTCCAAATAATTTCATATGGTTCAGTATAATGTCTGGTAACTGTAGTCTATGTTATAGAGTCTTGGTTGCACTTTTCTGATGAGTGTTTATGAACAGGTTGGTAGCCAAAATTATTTTTCACTTTTGTACCATCAAGGCCAATTGAAGATTTGGTCCTCAAGGGTCTTTTGGGCTTCTGGAGAACGTCGGGATACTCTAGCCTTTTTTCTACCAGTTGTCCATCTATGTGAGGATAAGTCAAGGCCTTGGTTGGCCTGAGTGTGGCCTCCCTTGAAAGCACTGGGGGACCTCTCCTGTGTAGACCCTCACACCTTTGTAGACTGGACAGTGTTTATAATTGAATGTGATCTCCATGATCTCCCTGAAGCAGAGAACGGATGGCTTTCCAAAGTTACAGACTGTATCTAGAGGTGAATTACAGTGCCCTGGGAACTCAATGACCTTGGAGAGCATTTCGGGGAAGCACTCTATTTTTAAGCCCTCTGACTACATTAAAATGGCCTCTAAGTATAGTTATTAAACACCCAGAAGATTAGTTACACCAGTCAGGTCATTAAAACTACTGTATAATATTTCAATAACAATATATGTCTAAGTAAACTTTTATTAGACACACACTTTGGCCAGTTTTTGTAATTATTGATATTTGACTTTAGAAATTTTAATACCATACACATCATCGCTAAGTCCTATCTTTTAGATTCCTTAAATAACTAACTCAGCCCTTCACAACCTGCAAAACTTTCTAGTTTCTTTTTCCATTCTGGAACCATCCACCTATCTTAATCTTTGTACATAAATCCTTCTTTACTAAAACAATTTCCATCTTTAAATTATTATAACATTGTTTTTTAATATCATGAGACATAATTGCATTAATAAATGAATTTACTCCCTATTGTGAGAATTTTCTACCTGAAAGAAAGGAAGACTAGGCAATGTCTATGCCTTTCTCATATGTCCCAAATCCTAACCAAAATCCAGTTTATTCAAGTTCAACCTGGAGAACCAATGTGTTCATTGGCTTACTTACAGAGAATAGTAAGGGTCTGTGTGGAATGTGGGTGACCCAGAATCAGCCACATGGAGAAATCTTTACTCAGTATTTATGAGGGCTTTTTTATAACTCACATAGATAGATTTCCCCTTCTTTATCCCTCTTTAGAAGTTTAATATAAAAGTGTTTGGGATGTCCTGCTAATCTCCTCTTTTGTGAAGACCTATTAGAAGCTAACAGTTCCACTGTGACATTTCAGGCCAGCACAGCTGATGGGATGAAAATTGTGATTGTTTAACTAAGAAGGAAGGAGAAAGCCCTAGACAGATCTCAGTTTGGAATTATTTTCCTCTTTTACAAGACCTGGGTAAAGTAAAGATCTTGAAAACCATATTTATTCATTTGTTTGTTTTTGAAGTGGTTGTAGTGGTAGAAAAAATTCCTTTAAAATATTATACATAAAATACATTCAAGGGCACAGACATAAATTATTTTTATCTGATGGGAGGGCAGTTGTCCAAAAGAAAAAACTGTACCCTGGAGTAAGTAATTGTCTCTTAAAGTCAGCTTATACTTTAAAGCAATCAGAACCATGTTGTAGAATCAGAATTGAGCTAAGAATCAAAGAGATAACAATTTGATTGAAATTCCATGATTATGTATGCCTCATCTTCAGAAGTAGATTTAAAATTTTCAATTTAAAAGCTCATGTTAGTTATCTCAAAGAAAAATTCAGTACCATTAGCCATCTCTATTCATTTGCTTATATGATCACAGTAGCTAAATATATTTTTGTCTTCCATCATTATTTTAATTTTTTTTAAATTTTGGTTTTACTATGACTAAAATGAATGTGGACTAAGTTTAAAGCTTTAGTTTATGTGAGCACTTGCTCATGAGTCAATTTCTTACTAAGTAGATAATATAAAAGAGAAACAAAAGTAGAAACACAGTCGTGTATAGTGAGACTATATATGCATAACCATTCATAAAATCTATTTTAATAAACAAAGATTTTGAATGTTTTTGTTTGTTGAAATTGTGGTTTTGATCATCTTTAATGTGAAAGGGAAACTTAATATAGAGATCTCTGGTCAATATATTGTTAGATCAGACAAAAAAAAAACGCAGACCTATTGGAACAAAAGAGTATTGAGAAAGAAAAGAACATTTCATCTCAGAGAAAAATGGGCCTGAAGATACCAGGCAGAAATAGCAGTCATTAAGACCCAGAAGAGCCTAATGTAGTGACTCCTCACTGGGAGCAGCATGACTAGCATTTGGCAATTTATTTTTTGAGTCTCTGTGGGCAAGTCTGGATCTCAAAGTGTTAGCTCCCTTTGTCAGTATTTTACTGTCAGAGACACATGAATGGGAAATCTTTCAGGTCCTCCTTAGAAGCTAGTAACTGTATCATATAAAAACGGTGTTAAAATTAAATACACACACACACATTAAAATTACAAAATAAACAACTTGAGGTCATATGTTATCACCTTAATATAATATAAAAAGTGTAGTGGTTCCATGAGGGCTCAGTGAGACAGGTTTTATGGATGTCTCCATTTTGGTTGAGCTCAGCTTCATGGTAGAGTAAGTCATTCACCATCAGGGCACAAGTGTCTGTGGGATCCACACATCTCACAGTTAAATTGTAGATTATTACATCCTTTTCTATAGAAAAGAAGACACCTTGCTTAAGATAGCATGGATACAGGAAGAAATGGTACCTATGGTCTAGGCAGGTAGGCCCAAGACAGCAAAATGAAGAAACAGAGGAAGGAATTTCACAGAGTGACAACATGAGTTCTCGCTCAGATGTGCAGAAGAGACAAGGGGAGGAAAAGGAGATAAAGATGCTTTACAAAGCCCAGTGTGTGTTTGTTTCCAGTTTGAGAGTAATATCCCAAACTTCCCTGAGGTACACTACCAACCCAGTTCATGTCAGAAAGAGTTGACCAATTAGTTGCCCTGAAGGGCACAATATTTTTACTTCTTAGATTGTTTTGTTCTCCTTTTCCCTGTCACAGATTCAGGTGGCCATCCTGATCCAGGACAGGGGTTTGGAGGACATTCTGAGAAAAACATGCTGAAGCCTGGAGTGGGAAAGCCAAAACCCATCTCCAGACCCAACTTCTCAGTGAGCTCACACAGCACAATTTGTCAGAAGCGCTTCTCTTCTTCTGCAGAGAGGACCCTCACCAGCCAGATTAGCATCCTGGACAGAGTTTATGTCATTAGGCTTGGAAGTCTGAGCTGATTCAATCTGTTGTGCAGATATGAAGGAATAAAGGGAAGTGCTAGAGGAGAGACAGAGAGGAGACTTGGAAGTGGGGGGCTCTAGTCCGTTTGCCATTCTGTGTTGTGAAGCTGAGTCTGCGAGACTTTAAAAGTTAAAAGTATTGTCCAATTTGTATTGGGCTCAGTGGCCAGTCGACAGTTGAACTAATACCTTGAGGTTTGTTTTAAGACAAGACAGAGGTGTTCAGGAATGGAGATCTCGGATCCCCACTTTGGACAATGTAAGGGTGGTGCTCATTTCTGACAGTCAGTCCTCACTGAGAACCAGAAAGGGTCAGGAAATGGGGAACCAGGGAGCTGGATGGGTATCCCCAATTCCGGTGACCCAGCAGGCAAAACCAAAGGCAAGAAGCTAGAAGAATCCCCAAGGCTCAAAATTTCCACAATCTTGCAGGCAAAGCCAGAGGCAGAGAGCTGAAGGCAGAAACCCAGAAGACGCTCAGGGTCTGGGTGGATAGTATCCATCTAGGATCCCTGTATATTGAACCTGGACCTTACCTGGGCATCTGAATGTTGGATGTACTTGTGTGGTGAATGGCAAAAAGCTTCTGCTTTGGAGGCTGGTAGGTGTCTATATCAACCCATAGACAGACAGACAGACAGATGATAGATAAAGGCAGATGAAAAAAGGACCCAAACTGAATTTACTTGGCATACCAATAAAGCTACACAGTGAGGCTTGAACCACTTAAGTAGACAAAGATGGCAAAAACTAAAGGTTTCAGGTCAGGACTGGAGGCTGGCTGCTAAGCTCCTAGTAAGACTCGAGAGAGTGAGCAGCCATGCTCTTGATACGATGGGTTGGGACTCAATGAAGGGAAGGAGATGGGTAAGGTGGAGACAGGAAAGGTTGCCAAAAGCTGGGGAGACTGGGACACAGTGCCTTAAAACCCACCCTGTTTGGGGGCACCAAATGTTAAATCATGACTGATCATGGTGACAAAAGTAGAGACCAACTTCCACAGAAATAGACTGCCCTTTAATCAGAGAAGTGGACTCAGCAGTCTTTCCATGGAGTAATACTTTGTGCCCATGCGCAGGGGGCTTGGGGTTTCATAGAGCAGAAAGGGAAACTCTTACAGTGAAAGACTCCATATGCCAATCTGTTCCCTTGCTGTCTCAAAGCAGTAACTACCTATGGAGGTTGGTGTATTAACCTTACCAAGAGCTTCCTGGATCTAACTTGCCTGCAGATATTATCAGCATCTCATCTCATCTGGGACTTTTAGGCATTAACCCTACAGCTAGACTTACTGAATAAGAGTTAACAGCCGCACAGAAAGTTAGAGAAATCAGACAGGTTTAGGGGTTAAGGTGTATAATTGATGTTCTTTGACTGCTGGTTATTAGAGTATTTTCTCCTTCTGTAGCTTTCTCCTACACATCTGGAGATACAGCCATGTTTCTTATATCTTGCTAATAGAAGCAATCAATTCATACAATGATCTTGATAACTCCTCTTCATTCCTCAAGTATTAAAGTACCTTCCTGGAGTTTATGAGAACAGATTAGTCTCATTATTAAGTTTGTATTCTCTAGGCAAAAATTGTCTTGAATTAGTTTTCCAGCCTAATGACTCAGTTTGTCTTGATTATTTATTTAACAAGTATCTGAAGGCTTATGATAAATGTTTACAAAGACTTTGGTACATGACAAGTGTTATAAGCTTTTAACTTGGTTCTTTTTAAATTCTCACAGCAAAAAAAGACAATATTATCTTTATTTTACAGATAAAGAATCTTAGGGTAGACAGTTTAACTAAGGGAACTAAGCAAACTTTTGGATTTGAGATTCCATGTCAAAACACCATAGGCTACTCTCAAATTGTAGCATTTCGTCTCTGGCAGTTGTCTGTCTACTGGTAAACCAGCCTGCCTCCATCTGAGGCTTGAAATTCATCTTATATTAAAGACAAACTAGGTTCATTGCTGTTTATGATTACATCTCTATTTCTCAGGATTGGGCTATGCCCCACCTGTCACCTTAACTACAAATGGCTCTTTACTGCCTGTTCCAGGAAACAGCAACCATGCCTTTGTTTCAAAAGGTTATTAGGATCACCTATTGTTATGATCACTTTGTTATGACAACCTTGCAATCATGTGTCTGTTTTAGGTTGTTATGACCACCTTTTAATGCTTTGTTCTGCTTCTATAACCCCATCTAATTGCCTGCCATATCCCCCATTTGGAAATCCCATATTCCTGAACTATAAAAACTTTATGTCACCTGAAAGGAAAAGTATTGGCTCAGGAACCCCAAGGCCAAGTTCTCAACACAAAGGAGATTTATTTGCTCCAGAGGGATAGCCCCTTGTTAGGATGAGGTTAGTTGTAATTACATGTTAATCAGGTGAGCCAAAAGGGACTTTTGATTGCTGGACTTCAATACTTTGATAGCTGGACCTTGGTAGTTAGCCTCAGGAGGAGGAAGTGTCCAAGTAAGGGAGTAGACCTTGGTGGGGGGTAGCTTTAGGAATGTAATGTAATGGTTTTTAGCAAGGCAGAGGGTATGGGAGAGAAGGGCGGGGCCTGCCAGAGCCATGCTGCCCTGAGCTAGTGTCCCTTCATAACCTATATATCCAGTGCTGATCTTTTGAACCCCACCTTTAGGGAGAGACAGTCTATGTACATGAATAAAAAAGCTTTCTTTAGTTAATTGCTTGCTTTAATTAATTTGGCCATGATTTGGGTCAGCAGTCTTTCCCCTTGCATCTGTGGGATTAGCACTACCATTACTGAAATTTGTGAAGAAGGAATGTAGAGGGGAAAAGGAAGTCATTACAACCTTAACAGTACAAGACACTTGACAAGAAATATGAGAAAGTTGATACTGCATGAAAACACTGGACGCTGCATGTAAATATCATTACCTGTATTGTGTTGAGACTCACAAAAGTTCGTGTGATGGTGGACACACTAATGACGTAGGCCACTGCCCTAGAAAGTTTAAAGGATCACTTATGTCACCTTGAAGATGGGGCTTCAGTCACTGCAAACAGAAATCATAGTACACTGTAGTAACTAAGGTCAAATTGCACTTAAAAATATCTGAGATTCTCTCCACTGGAAAACAGTCAAGCAGATGCTATGAAAACTTGCCAAAAAAAAAAAAAAAAAAAGGAGGACCTGGCTATGAAATCACTCTTTTAAGAAATTGGCAGGAGAACCAGTCAATTCAATATCCAATGAGCAAAGAAATTTTGCTTCTCTGATGTGGCCAAGTCCTTTGGCATTCAAACCATCTTTTACAACAGAAGCACAGATAGAGGCAAAATCGGGTTTGACAGAGCAAACTTAGTACTACTGAAAGACGCTAACAACTATAACATAGGAATGAGCATAAGAAGGGCTTCAGTGCCCAGGATCTGGGGCTTCAGTACTTGTCAGGAGTTTTATATTTGCAAAGAAGAGTCTAAGTTCTAGGTAAGTCTTGAGCCACGGCAGAAAGCTGTAATGCTGAAGAGTGACTAAGGCAGAAGAATCAAGGTTCTGACCCTTGGGGGACAAGTGACTGCAAGATCCACAGTATAAACATGAAGCAATGTCCTCAGCAGTAGAATGTACCTTGTTCTGAACAGCTGGAAAACTTGGGACTGAGATGGATTCTTTGACTAAGGCAGGGACTGCTTAAATCGGCTTCTCGTGTAAAGGTCAAATGGGTGTGGGAGGAGCAAACAGAATTTCTGTGGAATAGGTGTGGGAGAGCAAATGGAATTTCTGTGGAATAGGTGTGGGAGAGCAAATGGAATTTTTGTGGAAAAGGACCTCCAGCTCTGTCATCCACAAGACTCCTCTGATTCACAGAATACTTGTCAGTCACTGATAATCCACCTTCCCTGTCTTTCTCACAGAAGTCATTTAATGACAAAGGGTTTTTTAATTTTTTTAATTATGTGTATATGTGTGTGCTTTTGTGTACATATGTATACTAATGTGCAGAGGTCAGAGGCATTGGACCTCCTGGAGATGGGGCTAGAGGTTGTGGTAAGCCTCCAGGAGTGAGAGGGAACTGAACCCAGATCCACTGTGAGAGCAGCAGGCACTCAGCTGCTGAACCATCTCTCTCGCCCCCTGAGAATGAGCTCCAATCTCACTTCTCTAAGAACCAAAGAGAAACACATAAGGGCTTTGTTTTGTTTTTCTACAGAACATTGATAAGCAGGTCTGTGGGCTTTCAGAATTCAGTCCCACAGGTAAGGGATTTGTGTGCACACACTGGAAACAGAGAGATGTATAGGATACTACAATGGCTTATCAAAGAGCTCAGAGTCTATTCTGGATCAAGGGACAGGGACACATATCCAAATAACTACAATACAAATGTCTACTGATGAAGAATGAAATAAAGAACTATAAACATTTCTGTGGGAACAAAAAGGAAAAAGTATTTGATTAATTGAGATTAGGGATGTTATGAAGGAAAGCTTGCCAAAGAATGTGACATTTGAGTTATGCCTTAGAGGATAGTTACAGCAAGAAGCCAGAGAAAGAAAATAAAAGGAGAGTGAGGGAAAAGATATTTTTGGCAGAGGAAGGGAAGAATCTAAAACCTAAAATTGCATGTTTTATTCAAGGATTGGAAATAGCAGCCTGTATGTAGAGACTTGATGGGCAAGGAGAAGAAGGAAGCTGTAGGAGGTCATAGATTTTATTATTAGAGGCACTGAATGCTCTAATGGGGTTTTAATTTTAGTCCCTAGGAAATGGGGACCCATATAAATAGGTCTCATATAATGAGGAGCCAATTAGGAGAATGTTAATGACCAATTCTTGAATGTTAAAATCTCACAGCTAAAACTAGAAAATGTATACTGAACAAGCACTATATGGTCCTTAACTGCGTTGCTTGGTTTTCAAACTAAGAAATTGTTTTGTGCAAGAAATAACTGTGTAAGAAATATTTATTATCTTGTACAGAACAGTAGTTTACAACTAGAAGAAAAATGCAAAACAACCAAGAGAAGAAGGAAGAGGGAGCACCTGTAGATTGCAGAACTGAGGAGGCTTTCCTGTGTGACTATGGGAGACTATGACTTAAGCTTTGGAGTATGAGTTAAAGGTCATGCCTTTAAAGTGATAGAGCTACAGGAAAATGAAGAGATTTTAAGAAAGATAAATAAATAGTTTTGAATATTATGGCAGAGACTTTGATGGGGGGAGGCTTTCCTCAACCTATTTTGGACTTAAGTGAACATATAACTCAGATCTGCTTAAGAAAATAGGAAAGGTGCTCTGTGCACCATTTCCAAACATGTCCTGAACTCATGTACTTTGATCTCTGCCTTTTTACCACTGAATGAAAATGACAGGCAGCCCTACAGATAGAAGCAGACACCTTAGGAGATGCCTTAGTTTATGAGTAAGCAATGCAAGGAAAAGGCAAATCTATGTAGTCTTAACTGTCCTGTTTTTAGAATACAAGATTTTATTTTTGTCTGATATTTAGCTCACCAGCATTGAGGTACTGGGTTTAAAATTCCTATAACACAAACACTACAACACAATTATGAAGGTTATGTTACTAACATCCATGAGAGATTAAGTAAACAAGGCTGGAAAGTTACATAGAGAAATGCCCAACTGAGAGTGAGTAGAATGGGAGAAGAATTGGACATACCTGTTGTAGGAATGTTATATATACTTTAATAATTTCCTGGGATTTTGCTTGAATTCCTGTGACTATAAATAATAGCACTCTATAACATTGTAATTAATAGTTGTAATTAATAGAGATTGATTTTAGGTTGAGATCAGAAATGTGATGAAATAAAACTTACTAGAATAGACATTCCTGCTAAAAGAAGAAAGAAAACTAGATTTAGTTTGAGACTGTTATATACTATGGGGATGCTGAAATTGGATTGGATGCATTTTTGCATTATAATATGGCTATAAGCCTTTGAGGGCCAGGGAGTGGAATGTGTTGGTTTGAAAGACAATGGTCCCCAAAGGCAGGGGCACTATTGCAGGTGTGGCCTTTTTGGAGTATGTGTGGTCTTGTTGGAGGAAATGTCACTGTAGAGGTAGCCTTTGAGGTCACATATATGCTTAAGCCACACCCAGTGAGACAGACTATGGTGATATTTCATTTGTACTGAAATGTGACTTTATTTGTATGTTAATAAATAAAGTTTCCTGGTGGTCAGAGCTAATAGCAAGCCATAACAGAAGCCAGGCAGTGGTGGCGCAACACATGACAGACAGATCTCTGTGTGTTCAAGGATACAGCCAGCATGGAGACACATGCCTTTAATCTCAATACCAACAATAGAAGACCTGGAGGTCTGTATAAACAGGCAGTGATGAGGAGGTCATGTGGTTGGGTTTATAACCAATGAGAAGGCAGAACAGAAAGTCAATAAAAAGACAGATATACAGAAAGTAGGTCTCTTTCTCAGGGGAAGGATGGCAGTGACAGGAAAGGTAAGAAAGAGTTTTAAGTGTCAGCTCTTAGCTACTGCTCTGACCTCTTGGGCTTTTAACTCTGCATTTGGCTCTGTGTTTCTTATCTAATAAGACTGTTACATCTACAACAGACCATGTCCTGTTGCCTGCAAGATAAGATATAGGATTCTCAGCTACTTCTCCAGCACCATATCTGCCAGCACACTACCCTGTTGCACCATAATGATAATGGACTAAATCTCTAAAAATGTAAGCCACCCCAGTCCAGTTAAATGTTCCTTTATAAGAGTTGTTGTGGTCATGGTATCTCCTCACAGCAATAGAAACCTCAACTAAAACACTCAATAAACAATGAGAAGTATGTAGTAAATTTACAATTAAAGAAATCTTATTGCATACAAAAACAGTCATTACTTTCCCTAATATCTTCAAACTGCATTTGGGGGAAGTGAAAGATTCATCACATGGTTGCAAAAAAATGATGAATCATAAGGGACTATAGACCTGAATGAGTCTAATATTTATAGAGTTATTTTATACAAGCATTTCTTTCTATTCCAGAAGAATGCAACTTTTGCTGAAGTGTAGAATTTAGAATTGGAAAATGAACCTTAAGAACAAAGTGTCTCCTTTACCTGTATTTTTGGTATAAAGGATAAAAGCTCCATTTTATTCCACAAAGATTGTCTTTCCTTATATGCTTCATGGCTGTATTATTGTAATTTAAAAAGAGATTCTGAAAATAGAGGCAATAAAACTGCTTCACTTGCCTGCTGTGAAATTCTCCCCTCAAGACTTGAAATTGAGCTTGCTCAACAGGCAGAGACACCCACTTCCTTCCTGTGACACTGAACGAGGCCTGTTCAGCAAGAGGAAAAGATCTGGGCAATCTCGGGAGGTGGAACATTGAGTGTGCGATTGGCACCTCTGTCAGAAGAACTGTCATCAGATCCTGCCCAGGGGAACGGGGCAGACGACAAGGCAGTAAGGAAAGCAAGCAAGCGCTAAGCTAACTGCCCGGAAGCAACCATCACAAAAGCACCTAAGATCATTTTTCTGAAAGTCCAGAAGACCCAGTGGTTAGCTATTCAATATATATTCCGGTCCACTCTGTGCAAAACCACAAATAAACTTTCACTAGCCTTAGGACAAGATTTAAGAAAAGCCTAAATTTTATGAATTCATCACATGTGAGGAAGTGGGTAAGGTGAAAGAAAAAAGAGATAAATATTGTGTCTTGCTATTTAATTTTGTGTAATAAAAATGCATTCCTTTTATCTTTTGAAAAAAGTAAAAGCTATTTTAACCAAAATATGCATTTGAAGCTCTGTTCAGACTCTCAGGTTTTACTAACATTTCTGTCATTCCGTGTGGGTTTGCCAGGGTGGGTTTCAATCTGCACCCTTTCAAATGTTATAGGAGGGATATCAGTTAGCTCAAGGATGCTCTTTTGTATCCATTTGACCCTGCAAGGAACTCTGCCTAAATTCTGCAGTGTAATGAGGTTCTTAAAAGACAAGAAAAGTACGTCAAAGAATTTAGACAAATAAATGATTATCAAGACAATCAGTGAAAGATCTCCAGACAGATCTAGAAAAGGCCATACCCCACCCCACCTCCCACCCAGTGGGTGCTTTGGCTACTCCACAATATGAAACATGAAGTGAAACCTAGAAGTGAATAGCCCCCTGGAAGTTGGAGTGGATGAAGGGATTAAGAAAAGGGAGTCTTCAAGGACCTTAGAGAAAAGAAGATGAGTTGGCGACTGGAAAAAGACCCAAAGCATTCTGGCAGCCTCAGGCTTCCCAGACCTTCAGAGGACAGCCTGCTGTCACTCTGCTTACACTGCACACCAGTCACCTTCCAAAAGGGGCCCTCTTCTGATGAAAGAGACTTGTAAGATCCTAGAAAGCCAAGCGACAGGCAAACAGAAGGCTACCAGCTTGCATCTGCTGACTCCAAAGATATGGAATCTGGCTTTCCCAAAGGCAGCATTTACCGGTCAGGTAACATCACATAAAGATGTCAATGTGATTTGGTGTTAACTTGATGCAATAGTAAATGGGAGACCACAGATAAGTATTATCGTTATCCTCTTCCACGGTACGCATCACTCTGGCACACTGGTGGCAGTTCTGGGATGTTCCCCTTCCACTGCTTCACTGCCTGGGGCTGCTGCCACACTCACTCGGTTTTCTATGGATTCTGCTTCAGATATGCATATTAGATTCCACTCGCATATGCATAGGGTGAAATGAGTTCATATGTCTTACCCTGGGTCTAGGAAACCTAAGTAAATGTAAAATAATAATTCATTTTAAAAACTATTTCTCTCAATCCAGTAAAACTAAAAGGGTTGAAATGGTGGAAGAGAACAAGTAAGCAATTATGCAGGCAAAAAAATAAGACTGAAATCATAAAAACAATACTCAGCCAGAAAACTTAATAGTTATTACAAAAATAAAGTATTATGTAAGTTGTTTGTGTAAATTAGGAATCTTGAGAGAGAATCCACTGTTTCTTAAAGATAACTGCCTAGGATGCTATGGTACTTTTGTTATATATGTTTTCTAAGTAACTAACTGTCAAATGAAAAAGATTTGGAAGTAACTTACCTTATAGGGCCATGAATAATAATAAATTAATTGGAGAAAAATAAAGTTGAAGAGAAATTAACTTATTTCAGGTAATATTGCACAGTGTTGTTTTACAAAAGTGGTATCTAACATCTCCAAATGTAAACAGGCATGATATGCTCATATGTTCTTCACACAGGATGCCTACAGTGCACACTCTCTATTTTCAATAAGTCATGCATGGTAAAAGCCTCAGTTTCATTTTCCTTTATCTATTTTGATTCAGAGTCCTGGCTAGGAAGCTTGGAATAAGCTCAACTATTTCCAATGAAATACTAGATGATAATGTTCTTGGAAATGCAAAAACTGAAAATAATGAGAAGTACTTTCTTAAAAGGCTCAGTGGAACTACACCCATAAACAATTAGCCAGTTCTCACCAGACAAGCAAAGCCATCTCTCAGAGGGTAAAGAGAGAGCCTCTTTGACGCATATAAAAGAATGTAAATGTGAGATGAACCCTCCTGATTGCTTTATAAGTTAAAATATAGTCTTGAGATTTTGCTAAGGCTTTGTCACAGGTCAGCAACTAAGATTTTTCCAAACAAAGGGGAAAAGATATAGTTTCTGTTGATTTAGAAGATTCCTGACACAGAGCCATAGCTAGGCACACTGTTTTTATGGCAGACTGCATACTTGCACAACACCTAGGAATCATGAGTTACTCTGGGAAGCTTTGGAAGAAATTCTGGAAATGGAAAGAGCAGCATGTGGACTGAGGATATGGTTCAGTTTGTCAAGAACTTGTCACACAAGTGTGAGGACCTGAATTTGAATACTTAGCACCATTAGTAAAAATTTAAAAGCAAGAAGAAGATTCAGTAGGTGAGTGCATGTAATCCCAGTGCTGGGAAGGAGAGGAGAGCAGTTTTCTGGATCTCATCACCCCGTCAGCCTAGATAAATCTGTGAGCTTCAGGGAGAGACCTTGCCTCAAATAATAAGGTACAGAGTGATATAATAAGACATCCTATTCTACCTTCTGGCTGCCACATACATGTATTCACATGTGTAAATATACATGTACAGAGCCACATGAACAAAAACATCACACACACACACACACAGGAAGAGAAAGAGAAAGACAGAGAGGGAGAGAGGGAGAAAGGGAGAGATAAAGCATGAAAACAATAGCAAAAGTAATAAGTGATGGATATTTTGGGAAAACTTGGAATAAAATACAAAAATATACATAATTTTTCACAAAAACCTAAGAATTTTTAAAAAATTGTGTTGCTAAGTATACAATTACATGTATGAAGAATAAGAGATTATAAAACTTTAACTTCCACCACACTATTAATATAAGAAAGTAATAATAACAATGATTTTTCTAATCCCTTCTGGGGGATGTCCATAGAACATAAGGAGAATAAATATTGTGCCTGCCATTCATATAGGAGGTGATCTATGAAATTGCTTATGGAGATTAGGAAAGTTAGCCACATTCAAATAATCATGCACGGTTAAAAATAAGCAATCCTGCTCCCCAAAGTCAAATGCCTTCAAAGGATCAGACACATATCACTAAAAATTCACCAGAATTTGCTAAAATAAATTCTTTCTCTCCTACCAAATGGGTTTCCCTCAAATATGCAGCAGCATAAAATGCAGTCAAAGTGGAGAAAGGAATGCACCAGACTGGACAAGTACATCAGGGAAATGTGAGGCTATGGAAATAGCTGGTCATGCCGGAATGAAAGAAAAGGAGCACTGTGTCCTTCATAATGTTGTACGTAATGAAGCTCCAATACTCCTTACATCCATGTTTGGCTCCCTCTGCCAGATTCTGTAGCCAGACTGTCAAGTAAAGGTAGATTGAGCACCACTGAACACCTAACAAAAATATAGAAAAATAATAGTTGTAACACGAATCTTAAAAGATCTTATAATAAAAAACCCAGAGTCAGATATCAGGGTGAAAGCTGAAAGATGAGAGAAGCAGAGCAAGTCACAGCCACCACCTATTACCTCACCAACTCCACAAATCCTCTGAAATCCTCTGAGTCTTCACCCAAAAGGGTCTCAGCTGAACTGCCTTAGTTCCAGTTTCCTCACACCTTGTATACCTTTCTCAGCCCTGCAGTCACTTCCTGGAATTAAATTTGTGTGTGCTTCCCAGTAATGGGATTAAAGGTATGTGGCACCACTGCCTGGCTCTGTTTCCAGTGTGGCCTTGAACTCACAGAGATCCAGACGGATCTCTGCCTCCTGAGTGATAGGATTAAGGGTATGTGCCACCACTGTCTGGCCTCTATGTCTAATCTAGTGGCTGGCTCTGTCCTCTGATCCTCAAGCAATCTTTATTAGGGTATATAATATATCACCACAAGTAGTTCAGCAGTAACCACAAATGAATTGCATTTATATTTTGTCTTGTGTCATGACTCTTATTTTCTAATTCTCTATAGTGTCTCTACTCTTGGTTCTCAACTCAAAGTTTGGCTCTAAAATCATTAAAATTGGCATCACATTGGCATTTATTGGAAGTGTTTAATTTAAGACCTCACCTCAGACTATTATATCATATTCTAAGGACACTACAAATGACTTTAAAGTTTGATAATCAAGCTTATTTTTGCCCTTTTATTTGTAACTCTCGCTCCACATATATTGTTGGCTCTCTTTTCTCTTATAAAATTTAAAATTGCTTGAGATATTATAATGAATACCTAGAACAATATATGTTCTCGATAAGTTCTATCCTAATCTTGGCTGAAATATAACCTACAAGTAGTGAATTTCACAGTAATTTCCACTCATTGAAACAAGAAACTTCTCTCATAAGGTCTGAGAGTAGTAATAATCAATGGGTATAAGTTAAAAATGTAAAGAGAAGTTAAATGCTATGTTCATTTAGCTACTTAAAAATAGTAACTTCATCCCTGTAACCCATGAACATCCCAGTCATAGGTTCTTGGCCATATTTAAAGTACCAGGTATGTTTCCTTTTGTGTAGCTTCAAATGCAGTCAGAAAACAGTTGGTCATTCTCATGGGAAGATATTGTCATACCCATAATTATAAAATTCATAAGATTCACAGATAAAGGCCTTATGGATAAGGCTTTTAATGATTTTTTTAAACCCCAGGAGCCTGCATAGCACCTTCTAGTACTATGAAAGCTAGTCAGCATAAAGGAAACTTTCTGGTCAACACTAACTTGATTTCTTCTTACCCTTTAATCCAAGTGTGTGATGTTTTCAGCAACAAGATCTGTGATGGCTATTCTTGGTTGGAAACTTGACTACATCTTGACTTAACTAAAACCCCAATGACTAAGTTAGCCTGTGAAGGAATTATTTTTCTTAATTAAATCATTTGAAGTAGGAAGACCCACTTTTAATCTGGATCTTTTTAGGTGGGAAGATCCACCTTTAATCTGGGCCACATATGCTTCCAATAGCCAGATAAAGGATGTGGAAGAAGGAAGCTTGCTCTTTGCCTGCTTGCTCTCTCTCTCACTGGCAAGTCCGTTCTTTCACTAGAGCTTACTTCTTCAGGACCCCAGCATATATTGAAAACCAGTAAGTTATGCCTAAGTTTCCTATTCTGTCTATTGTCAAATATGCACTTATAGCCTCATGGGGTGTGTCCTATGATGTGTTGACTGAGGAAGAGAAGAGTAGGGTCCAATTTACTGATGGTTCTGTGCATTATTTGGGCACTAGAAGTGGACAGCTGCAGCATTACAATCCCTTTCTGGGACAACCTTGAAAGACAGTAGCAGAGGGAAATCTTCACAGTGGGCAGAACTTCAGGCAGTACAAATGGTCATATATTTTGTTTGGAAGGAGAAATGCCCAGATGTGTGATTGTTCACTAATTTATGGGCTGTAGACAATGGACTGACTGGATGGTCAGGGATTTGGAAAGAGCACGATTGGAAAATTGATAAGAAGGCATCTATGGAAGAAGGGTGTGGATATATCTCTCCAAACAGGAAAAGATTATGAAGATACTTGTGTCCCCTGTAAATAGTCATCAAAAGGTGACTTTAGAGAGGAGTTCGTAATCATGTAATAGGATGACCTGTTTTCTGGACAACCAGGCTCTTTCCTTGGCCATCCCTGTCATTGCTCAATGGGCACATAAACAAAGGTGTCATGGTGGCAGAGATGGGGATTATGAATAGGTGTAACAATATGGACTTCCTTTCATCAAGGTTTGTCCGGCTACAGATGCTGCTGAGTTCCAGATCTTCCAACAATTGAGACCAACACTGAGCCCCAGATATGACCCAGGGTGGCAAGCCAGCAACCTGGCGTCAGGTTGACTACATTGGACCACTTCCTTACTGATCTTACCGTGGTTCCCACAATCCCGAAGCACCTGGCCTGATAGAAAGGTGGAATGGCCTTTTGAAGACACAGTTACAGCTCCAATTAAGTGGCAGCAGCCTGTAGATCATGAGCAAGGTTCTTTAGAAGGTGGGACATGCTTCAAGTAGGTGTTCAATATGTGGTACAATTTCTCCCATAACCAGAATCCATGGATCCAGGAAATAAGTGGTAGAAAACAGAATTCCATTCACTATCACCTCTAGTGACTCCCTAGGAAGCTGTTTGCTTCAAGTTCTTCTAGCCTAGAAGTTTTGGTTCTAGAGTGGGGAGCACTCCTGCCAGGAGCCATAACAAACATTCTATTAAATGGGAAACTCAGACTTCCCACTGGCCACTTTGGGCTTCTGATGGTCTTAAGCCAACAGACTAAGAAAGGAACAACAGTGTTATGAATGATGATTGATCCATATTACAAGGGGGAACTGGATTGTTTCTTCACAGTGGAAGTAAGAATATTATATCTGAAGTGACCAGGATCCTTTAGAGTGTCTTTTGTCTCTACCATGTCCTGTCATTAAGTCAATGGGAAACTACAACAGCCTAATCCAGGCAGGATGACAAAGGCCCAGACCCTCCAGGAATAGAGGTGTGGGTCACTCCCCCAGAAAAGAGCCAAGACCTGCTGAGGTGCTTGCTGCTTAGGGCAGAGGAACTACTGAATGGGTAATAAAGGTTGGTAGTTATAATTACCAGCTAAGGCCATGTGGCCACTTGTAGAAATGAGGATTATATTCAATGTGAGTGTTTCTGTCCTAGTTTGCAAAGAATGTGTTTGTATAGATATTTCTATTTCCTTTCTTTGATTTCTTTATCATGTAACATCATTTAAGAGAATATCAGTGTTTGACACATTGAAATTTGAGATACCTAAAGAATGTCCTTCAGTGGACATTGCCACCTCTTCTAAAATTTATAATGTGTTTGCAGATGTATGAGAGGTAGTTATATCATGTTAGGCATAATTATGACCTAGTTAAAATATATAAAACATTTGAGAGTGTACATGGGATAGTTGTATCATGTTACCATAATTATGACCTGGTTTTTGTTTTATTTGAAAATTAAGCAAGACATAAGGAAATATGATGATTGTGTGTCACATTCACAATGAGTAGGCTTGCAATGACTATTCTTGGTTGTCAATTTAACTACATCTGGAATTAACTAAAACTCAGTTGGGTACATTTGCCTATGAGAGTTTTTTTTTCTTATTTAAATAGTTTAAAGAGGGAAGACTCACTTTTAATCTGGATCTTTTGAGATGGAAGATACATCGTTAACTCAGATCTTTTGAAGTGGAAAGATCCAACTTTAATCCAAATCTTTTTAGATAGGAAGCTCTACCTTTAATCTGGGCCATACCTTCTGTTAGCAGCCTATGTAAAGCTTGCTCTCTTTGCCTGCTTGACCTTGCTGGCAAATCCACTTCTTTACTGTACTCCTTCAGGATTCCAGCATATGCTGAAGACTAGTTGAAACATTTAGCCTCATAAACTGAATGACTACTGGATTCTTGGACCTTCCATCGGTAGACAGCCATTGTTGGACTAGCTCGATCACAGGCTGTAAACCATTCTAATAAATGTTCGTATATGTATCTTATTTTCTTGAACCCTTCATTTTCTATATACATTATTCTACCTAGTCTCAGTCACTTACTCTCTTCAGATATTATGCCAGCTGGTTTTTATGTCAACTTGACACAGGTTAAAGTTATCTTAGAGGAGGGAACCTCAATTCAGAAAATGCCTCCATAAGATCAGTGTATATGCCCACATGCAGGCCTGAGGTAGACCAACCTGGGCTCCAAGGAGGAAGCTTGTTTCTGCCCAGTGCCATGATGGACTGACAGGGCAAAGAATCACACACACTGGCCCTGGGCAGTCCACTCCAGGCTTTGAGGAGAAAACATGGGCCACCCATCACCACCAGGCCAACAGACACTATTATGGTGAGCAAATATGGTGTGGTATTAGAGAGAGACAGAATGGTTCATGTCCTTGGGACCAAGGCATTTCTGAAGAGGAGAAAGAGGTGAGGAGCAGGCTGAAGTGTGTGGCTTGATTGCTACCCAGGGCCATGAAGATGTCTGGGCCTGGGCTGGCTACCCAGATCTATGTCTGAGTTCAATGGCCCTGATGCAGCCATGGTCTGTGTTGATGTCCGAGGCTCCTGATACTACCAAAGGCAGAGAGGAGAGGGCTGTATAGAGTTGGCCACACCCCTCACTGACTGCAACACTAGGAGGAACTAGTCCTGCCCCTTACAAGCTGAAGCACTCAGGACAGATGGTACTACACCTTACCTGGGCAGCACAATAGAGCTGACTCTGTTTACAGGGGCATGAGTGAGCTGGCCCTGATGGTGTGATAATGGGAGAGCAGGTCATGCCCCTCTTGTCTGCTGCATGGTAGCATAGGTGAGGGAAAGATGACCTCTTTCCCTTGCTCCTCAATTCCTGCACCCAACCCCTCACAAGTTGCAGTGCTTGGCAAAACAGGCCCTGCATCTCACCTGGGCAGCACAGTAGAGTTGACCCTGTAGACAGGGGCTCTGGTGAGCTAGTCCTGAGGGTGTGAAAGGGACGAAGCTGGTACTGCCTCCTTTGTCTGCAGTGTGGTGGTAGGGGCTAGAAAAAGATGCCCGCCCCCTTTCCCCTACAGCCTCCAGCTTATGAGAGAGCTGACCCTCCCCTTTACCAGCTGCAACACTCAGGAAAGTGGGCACCGCACCTCATCTGGGCAGCACAGCAGAGCTAATCCTGTTAACCCAGGGCACTGGTCAGCCACCCAAGAACATGAGCATGGGAGATCTGGCTCCACCCCTCATCTACCATATGGTGGTGTGGGCAGGGTAAATACCCCCCAACTCATCACCTGTGCCAGTTGAGAGAGCTGGCCCTGGGGTCACAAGAGCAGAAGAGCTGTCCCTGACCCCCACCAGCTGCAGCACTCAGGAGAGTGGCCCCTACACCTCATCTGTGCAACATAAGAGAGCTTGCCCTGAAGGTGTGAAAGCAGGAGAACTGGCCCTACCCCTTGCTCATCACTGCAAGTGGTGAACTAGCAAGGGCATGCTAAAGAGCTTACCCTTGTGGTGAAGACAAGGATGAACTGGTGGGCTGATCAACTCTGCAACTACCCAGACCCAGAACCAGGGTTATGAGGTTATCATAGAGACCATCTATGATCTGCAGAAGTACATGAAGAGGCAGATTCCTGCAGTCCCAAAGCTGCAGGATCTCCATGACGCAAAGCAACAACAGGATATACAAGAGGAGTTCCAGTGAGGATCCAGCATCGATAGTGTAGCAGAAGCCAGAAGCTTCAAACCAAACCAATGACTCTTCACAATGAACACCTGAAAGTAAAGATACATGGACAAAAGGGTTTGCTGAGTGACTCACTGTATCACATTACAGCTTCCACAATGAGATTTTTTTCTTTTTCTTTTCTTTTTTTCTCTTAAATCTTATTTTATTTGTGGGGGAGGTTGCAAGGGCAGAGGGCAGATACAGAGGGATGAGAAATGAATGGAATGGAGGTGAATGATATGAAAAACACAAAGAATAGTAAAAAGAAAGTTTAATAATAAAAACAAATCTTCCGCCGGGCGGTGGTGGCGCACGCCTTTAATCCCAGCACTCAGGAGGCAGAGCCAAGAGGATCTCTGTGAGTTCGAGGCCATCCTGGGCTACCAAGTGAGTCCCAGGAAAGGCGCAAAGCTACACAGAGAAACCCTGTCTCGAAAACCCCCCCCCCAAAAAAAAATCTTCCAAGACAAAACATAAACGTGTGTGTGTGTGTGTGTGTGTGTGTGTCTGTGTGTCTGTGTGTCTGTGTGTCTGTGTGTCTGTGTGTCTGTGTGTGTGTATTCATTTTATAAGTTCTGTTCCTCTAATGGACCCTGAGTAATATAAGGTCTTACCATAAATTGTTTTGGGGAACCAAGAGCAATTTCAACAGCCTGTATTATTTTGAGGGCCTCAGTAGACTTATACATGGTTGATTTCCATATGGCTTTTCAAGTATTCTTAGTGTTATCTATTCCTCCTCCCACCAAATCTTCTGCTCTACCCTCCAATTTAGACTGTATATCTCCATTCCTTAGTCACTACAAAAATAAAATAAGCTCAGAGAGAGATATAAAACATAACACACATTACCATCATATCAACAGTATTACCCATCTGACTGTCTTTCCCCAAGACATCATTCCTTTTGTAACCCATATCTGATACTAGTACAACCCAGTCACTTCTACCCTTTCTCTGAAAGTGCCATTATATTTTCACTCTAACACTAAACTATCTGTAACCCAGAGATACTACTATTCTATTTTATTTATTCATTCATTCATTTATTGAAATATGTATTCATTTATTTATGGGTTTTTTGAGACAGGGTTTCTCTTTGTAGCCCTGGCTGTCTTAGAACTTTCTTTGTAGACCAGGCTTGCCTCAAACTCAGCTATCTACCTGCCTCTACTTCTCCAGTGTTGGAATTAAAGGTGTATATTATGGAATAATCTTTGTGCACTGTGAAGATGTGTCTTTGCCGAGGCACCTTCTAATTAGTTTAATAGAAGAGCTGACTGGCCAGAAGCTAGGCAGGAGATATAGGCAGGACAGCAAGACACAGGGGACACTAGAAAGAAGAAGAATGGAGTCTGAGGAGTCACCAGGAGACACAAGACATGCTGGAAGACAGGTAAAGCCATGCGCCACATGGCAACACATAGATTAACAGAAATTGGTTAATTTAAGTTGTAAAAGCTAGTTAGTAATAAATCTGAGCTATCTGTTGAGCATTTATAATTAATATTAAGTCTTCATGTCAGTTATTTGGGAACTGGCAAGAAGGAAGGAAAAATCCACCCACAAATAGTTCCCAAACATCCAATGCCTACATCCATATAAGACCTGAAAAAGCTTTAAAAGGTTCTAAACACACAAAATTGGAACCAAATGTGGCTCCCTAGTCTCATGTCTCTCATGCCTATCATGGTACAGAGATGCATCTCCCAGCCACTGCCTGTGGGCATGAGCCACCAGCTCAAGCCCTGCCAGAGCAAGTCCATCAACATGCCATGAATTAAATCATATGATGGGTTTAAGTTTTGCTCATGTAGACAGAAAAGAATACTGATACACAGAATAGACAGATCCAGACAGAAAAAAAACTGTAAACAAGTTACAGTATATTTGAAAGTATACATAGGCTTGAGAGAGAAAAGAGAAATGGTATAGACAGTCACAGAAAAAAATAGTTTTAAAATAGTTTTAAAAGTCTTTAAAGAAGGAATAAAGTAATATAAAGGGAAAAAGTGATACAAGGACAGAAAATACATGGGGAGTCTGGATCATGTATGTTATTGTGTTGTCTTTAAATTTTGTGATTGTTGATGAAGGAGTAACAGCTGCTAGTACATACTGGATTATAAAAACTGCTGGATTAAACCAACCTATATATTTTAAAAGTATCTTGACTTCAAAATGGAAGTCAAAAAATGTGTTGCTTTTATGGAGAAGTTATGCTTTTATTTCCATAGAAAACAAAAGGCTATGAGATTGTTCAAGGTTAAAGATACTCAGGTTTGATCAAGGAAGACCCCCTGAAAATTCTGACTACAGACATAAAGAAATAAACCTAGAAGAACTCCAAGACACATGATGTATATTTTACCTGCTCAAACATAAGACAAAACAAACATAAAACAAAAAAATCATCTTTAGCTAACTTGTATACAACACACAGTCTATGATTATATTAATGTAGATATGTATATTACCATTAAAAGTTTATTTATTTTCAGAACAAGGAGACCAGATACCTGTAGCTAAAGTTTTTCTGGTTCTGTTCAGCTCCCATGACCTTGCAGCTGGCCACTTGAACACATAGATGCTTATATTATTTAAACTGTTTGGCCTAATGGCTCAGGCTTCTTGCTAGCTAGATCCTACATCTTAAATTAACCCATTTCTATAAATCTATACCTTGCCACACAGCTTGACACTTACCAGTACTTTACATCCTCCTCCTCATGGTGGCAGCTGGCAGCATCTCCTCTGCCTCAGCCTTCCACTTCCCAGAATACTCCTATCCTTGTCCTGCCTATACTTCCTGCCTGGCTACTGGCCAATCAGCACTTTATTTATTAACCAATCAGAGCAACACATTCAGAGCATACAGAATATCCCACAGCAGATACCCATGAAAATGGATTGACCTGGTGATCCATCATCTCAAAATGCTTTTGTTATAGTTTCCTCAGAAATCTGTATCCAAAACAGCTTTAAGGTTGCTAGCTGAGGTAATCCAGCCTCATAGACTACTCCAGCCAGAACTTAACCATTATCCTGAATTTTCTCAATGTCCCCCCAAATATTCCAGTGCCCAAGACAACATGAAGTCATCTAGAAAGACAACACCTACATTCTCAAAAGATGTGTTATGGATGTTTGTAATTATTTAAGCGGGGGTTAGTTACAAGTTGTTACTGGTCTTGGTCAAGAAAAAAAATCTAAACAAAGAAGTTAATTTCAAAGATCTACTTCTAAAAGTAAAAACGGGGATATATATAGAAATGGTGAGATAAAAGGGTAGATTATTAAATCTACTTTAATCCAAAAATCAACTATTAATCTCAAAATATTTTACACTTGTATGGATTTGAGTTTATTGATACAAATTTAAAGTTAATTTTGTTATACTGTATGTATATTTCTACTCTTATTTGTGGTATTGTGTTTATGTAGCTCATTCAAAAATGTAATCTGCAATTAAAAATACAGATTAACCTGGGCGGTGGTGGCACACACCTTCAATCCCAGCACTCAGGATGCAGAAACAGGCAGATCTCTACAAGTTTGAGGCCAGCCTGAGCTACAGAGTGAGTTCCAGGAAAGATGCAAAGCTACACAGAGAAACCCTGTCTCGAAAAACCAATATATATATATATATAGATAGATAGATAGATAGATAGATAGATAGATAGATATAGATAGATAGATAGATAGATAGATATAGATAGATAGATAGATATAGATAGATAGATATAGATAGATAGAGAGAGAGATTAATAGTCATCTATAATAGTCAAATTTGTAGCCATGTTAGGTATGTTTTGAAGGTCATACACAGATATATTTAGACAAATAGATGGTCTTCAAACACTTCAAAAGCCTACAGAATATGGCATTGAATACATTTAAAAAGCTAAGGCTTTTCATGACTGTGAGACATGTCTGCTCCTGATAGCATCAATTTGCTTCAAAAGAGGATAACGGGCATCAAAAAAAAAAAAAAAAACTTCATATAAAGTTCGTTTTCTTTATGGCAAAAGCTAGGCATTTGGATAAAGAAACTGCCCTTTCTGCAAATGATGACAGTATATTGTCCTAACTGGACTAGCAGAACACACACACACACACACACACACACACACACAAATAGTGACTGCCAAACTTTGCAATGACAAGGTAGAACAGTCCTTCAAAGTTCCCTGCTTCTCAAAAATGTCTGTCAGATATACTAAACCTGTGGGCCCAAGTTGGGTGCCCAAACATTACAGAAGAACTTTGGGTGAATTCAGACACTCAGATGTCCATGTCATTAGGTAACATTTCACCCTCCTGGGGTCTTTGATGGAGATAATTAAACTTATATGTTATTGGACTTTTGTTTATGTAGCTGGTCTGTTGTTCAATTGTAAAGAGGTGACATTTCCATTCAGCTGGCTGAAATAGATCAGTGAGTCTTGGGGGATGACTAGAAGAAAGATAAAGAGTGTCCCAGAGGAAAGAGGTGGGGCCAGAAGGGTGGACACCAGGAAATGAATAGTGGTAGAGTGCTTTGCAGTAGCTTGAATCAGACTCAGGTTTTCTTTTTCCTTTAATATTTGTGCACAGGATTTGTTTATTAATAAATGGTAAAAGGATCATTTACAACTGGTGCTCAATGTCTAGCCTTGTTAAACCACTCAAAGGTGCATGGTTCTGCCATGCCAAGAGCCACTGGCAGAGGAGCACCTGGGCTTGCACTTCACTCTTTTACCCCTACCTTATGTATTTCTACCTTCCCAGGCACAGACTCCCAGTCCACAGGTGATCTCCCAGTTAGTTCCACTTGGTGTGAAGTGGTGCTGGAGCAGGTTCTTGTCCTGCAGCCTTGCATATTTGTGCTGGACACAGCTATCCTCCCAAGCCGATTCTTCCCAGTGCAGTTAAGCAGTGGAGCATTTTTGACTGCTAAACTAAAAGCTTTACAAACATGTACTGATGAAGAGAGTAAAAAGGTGACTGATAATATGCAAACTTTAGAAAAACTTACTATTCATAAGATACAGACCTTATAAGAGCTTACTACTGATAAGATGCAAGTCCTAAAAATAATTACTAAAGAAAATAATACAATTTTGACTGATAAGTTACAAGCCTTAGAAAAACTTATTAAAATGGATAACAGAGATATACATACACAGACAGAGGAATTTAAAGGAGAACCAACCCCACCATTACATTATGAAATTAGAGAACAGCCCAAGGTTATCAAAAAAAACAATTTTTACTTATCCAGTGACCATACAGGAACAGCCACCAAATCACAGGTATCCCTGAGGCTATGGAAGAGCTCACTAGATTCCTGTGTATATCACAGGTTTGAGGAGAATTAAGGAAACAATAGTTTCATATGGTATGCATTCATCTTTTATGAAGCAGATTTGAGAGCCATAAATAAATTTAGCAAATAAGTTCTCTACAGCTTGGAATTCCCTACATTCTCTATGGGCAACTAGTAACAGAATTGTCCCACAAGATTGGGAAGACTTGGTTACAGTAGTATTGGAACCTGGATCTCAATTACAGTGAAGGACCTGGTAGAAAGGTGAGGCTAGGACCACTAAACAATGAAGTAAGGCTAGAGGTATTGAAATTTCCCAAGATCAACTGCTTGGATAGGACAATTATGTTGATGTACAAAAACAGTCTATATATGATGAACACATCTTGGCTTTATGCCATACAGCAGCTTTGAATGCTTGGGACAGAGTTGAAAAAATCAAAAAGAGAAGTTAGTTATTTACTAAAGTTATACAGGGCCCAAAAGAAGCCTTCAATAATTTTTTACAAAGATTGACTTCAGCTAAAATAGAAGAATACCAAATACAGAATAATTAGACAAATACTAATTTAATCTTTGGCTTTTGAAAAGACTAATTCACAATGCAAAAGGATAATTAAGTATTTAAAGGCAAGATCAGCACCCGAAGAGAAATGGATCTGACATACAGTCAATATTAAGTTTCATAACCATGATAATACTTGGATAGGAGAGCTGATTTCCAAAGACTTGAAGAAAAGTCAAAATGTCAGATACTTTGATTGTGGTAAACAGGGTCATCTAAAAAGGGATTGTAGGTGAAGCATTCCTAGAAACAATGTTTTTTTTTGTAGAGATAATCCAAACAGAAGGCCCCAGCCTTCTGAAATATGCAGAAGGTGCAACAAAGGCCAACAGTGAACCAATGAATGCAGAATAACAAGGGACAGACAAGGTAATCTTTTGCCATCAAGAAACACTTTGGTAGGCCTCTTGCAGCCCCGTGTCAAATTTGGCTCAGTCATTCCTGTCATCATGATGGAAACTCCTCCTCAGAGCACTTAAAGGACTTAATGCCTATTGTAAAAACCACACTGCTCTGGATGACAGAACAGCTTTAGAAGATAAAACAAAATTTTCTGGAGATATCATAAGACAAATATTTTGGCAAACTTCTATAAATAATCAAACATCAAAGTTAACATTATAAATAAATGGCATTGAAATTGAGTGTTTTGTAGACACAGTGATAGATGTAACTATAAAAAAAATCTTGACATTCAAATTAGCCTCTTCAGGAGGTAAATGTTTTGCTTTTAGGGATTGGAACTTTATCTCAGGTGAAACAAAACATTAGATGGGTCAAATGCATAGGTCCTGATGATTAAGAGGAAAATTAAAACCATATGTGGCTAACACAGCAATGAATTTATAGGGACATGGTTTATTATAGCAATGGAAAACACAGACCAACAGTCCTCCAATCTCAGAAACAAACAATAAAATTGAGAAATATTAAAAAGTACTCTCCAGAGCGGTCACAGACTGTTCAAATTGTACATGAATAGGACTCAACAGCTGGTGACCTTTCAAAGGGCCAATAGCCCTGCCTTTATAATGGTTAACTGATAGCCCTGTCTGGGTGGAACAATGGCCTTTAATATCAGAAAAATTACAGACATTAGGACAGCTGATAGAGGAGCAGCTAAATGTTCAACATACTGAAAAATCAACTAGTCCTTAGAATTCTCCCACATTTGTCATTAAAAAGGAATCTGGAAAATGGAGAATGTTAACAGATTTGAGGGCCATAAATAAATTTAGCCAATGGGCTCTCTACAGCCTGGAATTCCCCTACATTCTCTATTACCTACAGGATGGTCTATTATAGTGATTGATTTAAAAGACTGTTTCTTTACTATGCTTTTACAAGAACAGGATAGAAAAAAAAATTGCCTTCATCATGATTACATATAATTCTCAGCCAGGTAAAAGGTATCAGTGGAAAATTCTCCCACAAGGGATGTTGAACAGCCACATCCTGTGCCAATATTTTGTACAACAGCCATTAGAAATAATTCATAAACAGTTTTCTTAGTCTATAATTCACCATTATACGAATGACATCTTGCTAGGTTATTCAAATGTAGATACCTTAGAAAAAAATGTTTAAGAAAGTAAAGAAAATATTGTCTTGCTGGGGATTACAAATTGCTCCTGAAAGAATACAAAGAACAGAGTCTATTAATTACCTAGGATATAAAAAAGGTTTACAAAAAATTCAACCCCAAAAGGTACAAATCAGGAGATATCAATTACAGACTCTTAATGACTTTCAAAAATTGCTGGGAGACATTAACTGGCTACAGCCCACAATTGGATTAACAACTCAAGAACTAAGTAATTTATTTCAAAACTTACAAGGTAACAAGGACTTAAATTGTCCAAGAAAATTATCAACTGAAGCTGAGAGAGAATTGGTTCTGATAGAGAAAAAAATTACAGGGTGTGCATGTGGATTGCTTTAATCCAGAACTTGATTATATCCTAGTTATTCTACCTTATACCCATTCTCTTAGAATTCTTATGCAGAGAAAAGATAATATTTTGGAATGGATACTTTTGCCACACAAATAGAGCAAAAAATTAAAGACCTATGTAGAAAAGCTTTCTGCATTGATTCTAAAACAAAAATTGAGAGTTAAATATGATATTCTCATGTTTTTATTAGATTTTCCAGAACCTCTCAACATATGATTCTCAATGTGTAGAAAGAGTTGTTTTACATATGAAACCACTGATCTTATTTCTGATGATTCAAAATTAACTTTGTTATTTATCCAATTACAGGAGATAGTCAGAAATAAAAATTATCACCTATATATAACACATATCACATCCCATACAGGTCTACAAGACCCTCTAGCACAAGGCAATCATTAAATTGATCAGATATTAGTAGCAAAGGTGCTAAAAAGCCTCAGAATTTCATAAGAAACACTATGATAACAGCAAGTGTTTAAAAAACAAAATTTTCTATCACTTGGCAATAACTCAAGGAAGTTTGTATAACCAAACTCCACTACCTGCAGGAATTAACTCAAAGGGTACTCAAAGAAATAAAATTTGGCAAGTGGATATGTTTCATTTTGCAGAGGTGGGGAAATTAAATCATGTATACCATACCATAGATACATATTCAGGGTTCCAATGGGCAACTGCTTTGAGTTCTTAAAAAGTTGATTCTGTAAGTACACATCTAATAGAAGTTATGGCCATCATGGGCATACATGCACAAATTAAAACTGACAATGCTCCAGCATATGTCTCTAGTAATATGAAACAATTTTTTTACATATTACAACATAAAGCATATTACAGGTATACTACACAATCCTACAGTGCAAGCAGTTATAGAAAGAGCTAATCGAACTTTTAGAAAAAAATGCTTAATAAACAGAAAGGGGTAGTCGCCCACAGAGATAGACTGCACAATGCTTTATTGACTTTAAAATTTTTAAATGCTAATGAAAGGGGAACAACAGCTGCAAAGAGACATTGGATAATAGGAAAAAAACCTGAACTAAATCAGCTGGTATACTTTAAAGATGTGTTGATCTCAGAATTGAAGCCAGGATATGTGTTACGTTGGGAAAGAGGTTTTGCTTTTGTTTCCACAGGAAAAGGAAAGCTATGGATACCATCAAAATCGATAAAGATCCAATTCAAACAGTAGAGACCTCTTGATTAGGCGAGGCCAATATAGCGATTCAACCTGATAAAAAGGAAAACCCACCAAAATTAGGGTTGGGGCAAGGTTTTGTTTTTGTCTTTTGAGGAAAGTAAAAACATCCAATTGAGGAATTTAAAGACCTTTGGACAAATAAAGCATCAAAGAATAGGGAGAACCATCTGGAAAATATTACCAAAAAAAAAAAAAAAGAGGATTCTGGCCAAATGGTATAGAATATTTCCAATAGGGTAAATTTTCATAAACCTTTCAGAATATCTGTTTTTTCTGGTCTCTACAGACATGTTAAACAGGTGGTCTTTATGTGGTCTTGACTCAATTAAAAACTAAAGCTGGCTTTGGGGTTAGTGTGTGGCTCTCTCCTTCTCTAAATCCAAGCATGTTTGTTAAAAAAAAAAATTCAAAGTCTCAGTTTTATATCAGAAGAACCACCTGGTTTGAGATGGAAGAAAACCAAAATCTAATGACTATTATATTGTCACAAATCTGATAGCCCTCAGATTCATTTTGACTCTTTAAAACTTTGCTTAAAGAATAAATACTAACTCAAAATTTAAACTTTCTGTTTTGATATTAACGATATTACAAAGTACTAACTAATTCTAACTTTAGGCTTCATGTGGCTTCCTGTATGTGATTTCAGGCTTGAGTTTGAAGCAGATATTTAGAAATTAAGCCTAGGTATCCTGAATGTATTTACTAGATTTTGGTCCTTTAGCCTCCCTAACATTTACAGCATATGACATTTAATTGTTTATGTTTTCCTCAATAAACAATAAACATTCCTAACAGCAATCTCTAAAGTCTCAAAAAAGATGATGGAGCCCTGCAATTTTACCTGGATTGTGGTAATGCCACTAAGCTAACAAACACTACCCAAAGATCACCTTTGGGGAACAAACTGCTCAGGACAACTTCAAGGTGGCTGGCTGAGACAGTCCACCCTCATGCACTACTTCAGCCAGGACTTCAGATAAGCCCTACACTTTCCCATTACTCAGAAACTAGCAACAAATGACACAGCTAGCTCTCCTGGGACTTGGCCATTGTTTCACTTTTTTCACAGTCTTCCAGAAATGCCATCACCTCCCCTCCAGACTTGAGGAAGTAATCTTAAGAACATGATACTCACTTTCCCAAAAGGTGGTGTGGGTGGTTTTTGGTCTTTGTCTGGGTTATGGATATTTGTCACTGTGTAGGGGATTGGTTACAAGTTGTTATTAGGTATGGTAAAAAAAAAAAAAAGACTGAACAAAAGAGATTAGATTCAAGGATCTCATTCTGAAAAGAAAAAGGAGGGATAGGAATGATGGAACACAAGGGTAGATTATTGAATCTAATTTCAAGCTGTAAAACCACTACTAACCTTAAATATTTTACATTGGTATGGATTTTTCTATATTGACATAAATTTAAGTTTCTTTTTGTTATACTGTATATATGTTTCTCCTTAGTTTAAGACATTTTTGTTATTCATACAAACTTAAGGTTTTTGTCCTTATATTGTATAACTGTTTCTATTTTTGCTTAAGGTATTATCAGTATAGCTTGTTTGATTATTGTGATATAAAGTTTTAGTCCTTAAAAGCTAGTTAGGATAATGAAGATATACAGGCTAGTAGTCACCCATAACTATCAAACTTAGAGTCATGTTAGTTAGGTTTTCAAGATAATACAGAAATGTATTTCAGATAGATAGGTAATCTTCAAATACTTCAAAGACCTACAAAATACAGCATTTAAAATGTTTTAAGAACATAGGCTTTTCTTGACATGAAACACATCTCCTCCTGGTGGCACCAATCTACTTCAAAGAGGATGATGGGCATCAAAGAAACTCCATATGGAGTTGTGACAAAAGCTAGTCCTTTGGGTAAGAAACTGCCCTTGCCTCAACTGCTGAAAATATGCTGTCCAAACTGGACAAGCAGGACACAAAAAAACATGACTGCTGAACTTCACCAAGACAGGGTAGGACAGTTGTTCAAAATCTCTGGCTTCTGAAAAAAGTCTGTCAGATATGCTAGGCCTGTAGGCCAAAGATGAATGCCCTAACATTGCAGAGAAACTTTGTGTGACTATCCAGGCAGTCAGCTGTCTCTGTCATTGCTTGCTATATACTTCCTGCTTACTCAGGTAACAGTATTTCCTTCTCAAGTCTTTGATGGGGTTAAAGATAAGACAGTTACAGTTCTCCCAAATATTGGCAAAAGGCATATTAAGTACAAAACTTTTGATTCTTCAGGAGAGGACAACTAATGGAGTAATCTCTATAAATTTGCCAATTACTTATGGACTGGACATTGAGAACGCATTTCTTACTTGATAATTATTCTTGTTGTATGTAGTTTCATTTTTGTTGAGGTTATTGCCTTTCCTTTATATTTGAGCAATACTTGGTAATAATTCTTTTTTTTTTTTTTTTTTTTTTTTTTTGAGACAGGGTTTCTCTGTGTAGCTTTGCGCCTTTTCCTGGAACTCACTTGGTAGCCCAGGCTGGCCTCGAACTCACAGAGATCCGCCCGGCTCTGCCTCCCAAGTGCTGGGATTAAAGGCGTGCGCCACCACCGCCCGGCCGGTAATAATTCTTAATGTATATAGTTTTGCTATGTTAGAGTTAGATCCTTTCCATTTTTAGAAGACAAATGGGGGAAATGTTACAGGATTTCTGTTTATGTCACCAGTCCATTTTCAATTGAAAAGAGGTGGAGTTTCCATTCAGCTGGTCTTGTATGACTGAGGAGAAAAAGAAAGAGTGGTTTAGAATGAAGAAGTTGGGCACTGGCTCTTTTGAGTCAGGAAATGAGTAGCGGCTGAGTGCTTTCACAGTAGTTTGGATCTGACTTGGCTTTTCTTTTTCCTTTAATATTTATGCATGCTATTTGTTTACCAATAATGGTAAAAAGCATCATTTACACTTATAGCTTTCCTTAGTTATTATAAAATGTAAATTAAGTATAAAACTTTAGACTCACAAACGTAAGATAGATAATAGAATATGTTCTATATATTTGTCAAATACAAATAGACTTGTTATGGCAACTGTAATTCTTGATAACTGCTTTTGTTATATATAGTGTTACTATGTTAAAGTTAAAGCTTTTTTTAATTAGACAAATGGAGGAAATTTTATGGAATAATCTTTTTGTACACTGTGAAGATGTGTTTTTGCCAAGGTACCTTCTGATTGGTTTAATAAAAGAGCTTACTGGCCTGTAGCTAGGCAAAAGGTATAAGCATGGAAGCAAGACCCAGAGGACATTGGAAGAAGGGAGGAGTCTGAGAAACCAGGAGACACAGAGGGAGCAAGATGTGATGGAGGTCAGATAAAGTCATGAGTCACGAGGTAATACATAGATAAACAGAAATAGGTTAATTTAAGTTGTAAGAGCTAATTAGTCTAAGCTATTGGCCAAGCATTTATAATTAATATTGAGTCTCCATGTTGGTTATTTGGGAACTGGTGGGTGGGAAAGAAAAGTCTGCCTACAGGTGTGTGCCACTACCATGTGGCAACACTATTTTTAAAACCCTGAAAAATAAATGTTTTGTCCCTTCTTAACAGACCTCAGAGACTATGCATGAAACAAGTGCCCACTGGTACATTTATTTTGTAATTTTTCATATGTCTTAAAAATACACTTTAATGAAAATGTCCTCTTAACTTTGTCATCATTTGGTTTTATATACCAAATATTTTTACATTCCTCTAAAGACTTCACTAAAAATAAAACTTGGAAATTTCAGCCTCTGCAGATCTTGTTTGTTCACTACATTAACCTCTTATTTTCTTGAACCCTTGACTTTCTACAGAGATTCAATCTAGTCTCAGTCACTTTCTCTCTTCAACAAATGTGCAAGATAGTTTTTATGTCTACTCAATATAAGCTAGAGTCATATTAAAGGAGGGAACCTCAGTTGAGCAAATGCTTCCATAAAATCAGCTGTCAGCAAGCCTGCAGGGCATTTTCTAATCAGTGACTTATGGAGGAGGGTGTAGCCCATTGTGGGTGGTGCCATCCCTGAACTGGTGGTCCTGGGTTCTATAAGAAAGCAGGCTGAGCAAGCCATGAGGATCAAGTTAGTAAGCAGCACCCCTCCATGGAATCTGCATCAGCTCTTGTCTTGAGGTTCCTGTCCAGTTTGAGCTCCTGTCTTAACTTCTCTTAGTAGATTGTGATTCAGGATATGTAAGCCAAGCAAACTGTCCTCCAAAGTTGCCTTTGGTAATGGTTTTTCATCTCAGCAATAGTAACCTGCGTAAGTTTTATCTTTGTCAATAAAACAGTCCATTTATAAATCCCACTTCCTGTATCTCCAGTTAATATATGTTAGGAATGTTCACAATATCGTGATCTGTCAAGACTATACAGAGAAACAAGACTCTGATTTCAGACACACATTAATAATCTATTTCCAGCTTTATGATGCAGGCTAAGGCCACATGGAAAGCCAAAACTCTCACGCCACTCAGAAACAATGATGACATACCTCCTTGAGTCTTAATAAAATTCAAATGGAAAAAAAAATCTGTTTTCACCAGATGGTGATAAAATTACATTTCCTTTTTCTATCAGGGACAGTCAGACAAATTCAACTATAAAAACAGACATTAAAGAAAATCAAGATTCTCACAAAACAATATTATATCCAGGTTTCAAACTAAAAAATCACTCATTTTATCAAGAAAAAGGAAGATGTCAAATAAAATTTTTAATGTTAAATCAATAGAGGCTGAAGTAATAGATATTTCTACACTGAGGTAACATAGATGTCAGTTATCTGATTGAATAAATGACTGTTAGCATATTTGAATCAAATGATAAAATGAAAAAAGAATCTATCTAAAAACTGTATGAAATCTAGGCACAGAAGAAGACAAAGAAAAGCTAAATAGAAATTTATATTTGAAATCCAAGCAGATTTCTAAATGAAGTGTGAAAGTTATTTTCTATTGCTTTTTTCCTGCTTTTAGTAAAATAGAAATGAAGACTGAAGGGAAATTACTAGTCAAAATGTAAATCATTGGGATACAAGGATAACCAAAGTTAATACAATTAAGAGATCTAGTGTGAAAAGTGTTTCTAAAGGGGAAAAAAAAGAGTAGCTTTTCAACCTTTGCCTAATACTTTGTATCTCAACTTCACACTCTGCAGCCACACAATAGGTTCTTAATTATGAAATGACCCATTGATCTTCTTAGCCATATCAACAGAAAACAAGAAAACAGAGGGAGCTATCACAGAATTATCTGTAGAAAAACATGATGTTCTGTGAAGTAAATCCTTAAGCTACATACATGTGGAGGGCCACATTGTACTTGAGATTGCTATAAGAGTAGACACATTAGATATCTGGTCTAAATTTGATGCAGAAAGGACAAAATGGGTATTATACCTGCAACTTTTATGGCCATGAAATATGTTCATAAAACTGCTCAACTACAAACATATATTTTATTTTTCTGAAAAAGAATGAGTGGATTCAGAAGGTATCAAGAGCTAAGGTATCAGTGTTATGAGTGTATTACTGAAACTTTACTTGTCTCACTATTATCTTTTTGTGTAGATAACTTGATTTATGAGTTTTACAGTTCCACAGATGCAGAGAAATTATACCCGAGATGGACTACTGTTACTGTTACTGTTCTAATTGATCCTGGGAGGGTAGAGCCTAAAAATGAGGCAGGCTAAAGTCTCATGCAATAGCCAACTTTATTCAGAGCATCAGAAAATTTACACTCTGAAGGTTAAGAATCACCTGAGTAAAATGTTCAGTCATAAGGACAAGCCATACATGGTAAAAGCATGTTTTTCCATAGAAGCATAACATTAACATATAACAAATAACAACAGCCAGTTGTAATGAATAGTCAAAAGTGAACTAACTCTTATCTTCTGAACCTTAGAGGGACAAGAAAGCATATTCCAAGAACAATTCTGTGTTTTTGAAGAAACTGAGGTCACAAGACTCTTGTCTTGTTCCCTGGGAGTTTTCTCACAAGCACTCAGTGTTCCCCTCATATGACTCCATTCTTGAACAGCATTCTGACTGGCTATAGTGAAATTCCTACCCATGGCTATTTTATTTTACTTAGAGGATAATATTTGAGGCTTTTGATCTTCTAGGATTTCATAGAATTTTCTACTTGAGTTGATGTTGCAATAGGGAGAGTTTAGTCAGTGTGTTAGCAGGTAGAGTGAATGTGTCATCTACGTGATAGCAAAGTGAATATATCTCTGAGGGCTACATGTTGAATTGCAGTAGGAATATAATTCTTCCCCAAGAACCCAAGTGAATGAATAGATTATGAAAAATATATGATAAAAATTAATATTGCGGATAGAATTATTTAATGTGCTTTTAATTGAAATAAAATTTTATGACTTTCTCTATCCCTCTAACATCTCCAAGCTATGATTCCTCAAATCCTCCCAATGTGCTCTCAATTTTTAAGTTAATAGCCTCTCTTTCTTAATTGTTGTTACATGCCTACCTGTGTGTATGTATGTATGTGTATGAAGAAATATATATAAATACAACCTGCTGAGTCCGTTTTTGTTTTATATGTGTGTGTGTGTGTGTGTGTGTGTGTGAGAGAGAGAGAGAGAGAGAGAGAGAGAGAGAGAGAGAGAGAGAGTGTGTGTGTTTAGGACTGATTATTCTATATTAGATAATTAATAAGGAGACTCTACTCTGAAAAGGCTAATTTTCCTTTTCCTGGCAGTTATTAATTGCATGTTGCTCTTTGTCTAGGAGTAGAACTGTGGAGGGTGGGCTTTGAGGTCTTATATATGCTCAAGTGATGCATAGTACACAGTTTTTCCTTCTGTTGCCTGGGGATCAAATTGTAGGACTCTCAGAGGCTGTAGTCAGGATGTATTATATGAGAAAAGAATAATTTTTTAAAAATTAAAAATAAATATTACTCATTGTGCAAAAAAAGAATATAGCAGCAGAATATCTTGAGCTAACAAATACTTAATGATACAAAGAATTATATGTTTTCTCCCTGATGGTAGAATAAAAACAAGGGTAACTTTTCTTTTCACTTACACTCATCATGTACTAGAAGTCTTAGTTATTACTATAAGATTATTCAATGAAATAAAATTATAAATATTGAAAAGAAGAAGTACTATCTTTATTTGTAGATGGGATGATAATCAGACACCAAATCCCAAAAAATTAACCAAAGAACTAATGGAGTTAGTAAGTTAGTACAGTAAGGTGATAGGATACATGGGTAATACACAAAAAAAGTCATTGCTTTCCTCCATAGCACCAAATAAGAATTTTAAACAAACCTTTGGGAATAGCATTATTTTTTTAATTAATTAATTAATTAATTTATTTTAAAAGAATGTTTTGCATTGAATTAACCATTGCATGGGTCTTTTTTTTGTTTTTGTTTTTTTGTTTTTTTGAGACAGGGTTTCTCTGTGTAGCTTTGGAGCCTGTCCTGGAACTCACTCTGTAGCCCAGGCTGGCCATGAACTCACAGAGATCCACCTGCCTCTGCCTCCCGAGTGCTGGGATTAAAGGCATGCACCACCACCGCCCGGCAGAAATAGCATTATTTATAATAGGATCAATACAAGAAAATATCTAACAAATTATGTATTTCATTTTTGGAGGAGACTACAAAATGCTGATGTAAGAATTCACAGATCTAAACAAATGATGAGATAATGTGTATTTATATTTTGAAATAATATCTTTAAGACTTTAATGCTTTTCAAATAGATTGGTAGAGTCTTCAGTCAACTCTAAATCAAACTTCTAGCAATCCATTTTGTAGCTGGGAACTCAATCTAAAGTGTATATGAATAGCAAGAAGACCCAGAGTAAAAAAAAAGGCACAGATGCTTCTCTGTTTACTATGGAATTATGCTAAATTACATTCATTAAAACTTCAACATATAATAATTTAAAAATGTATCTACTATGCATAGCCTACTGAGCCTCACAGCTTAGCTTCAAGTTTCTGGTAGATTATTGCTTATTTACCTTCTTTAGAAAAGGTTACATGGGACCTAAAGCTCACTGCCACTGTCCAGAATGGAGAGCACAGAAAGTACCACAAGCTGGAAAGGAGATTGAAATTTGAAATTCAAAGTACAGTTTCCACTAAATGCATACTGCTTTTACAACATTGTCAATTTTATACATAGCCATATGGAGACTGGAAAGATGGCTCAGCAGCTATGAACACTAGCAGCTCCTATGTAAGACTGGAGTTCAGCTCCCAGAATCCAGGTCTTGCAGCTCACAAATTCAACTCCAGGAGATCTGACAGCCTCTTTTAGTCACCGTGGGAACATAAATACACAGAGCATACAAACACACACACACACACACACACACACACACACACACACACACACACAGAAAGAGAGAGAGGGGGGGGAGAGGGGGGAGATGGGGAAATAAACATATTTAAAAAGTTATAGGTGGGATCTCATTAAGTTGGGGACCATCTTGTTTGAAGGAGGAAAGAAGAGGATTCACACTGCTCAGTATAACTTAGCATATCTTAGAGGGCTACTTTAAGACAATAGCAATCAACACAGTTTGTCACTGACTGAGAAATACAAGCATCAATCGATGGAACAGGGCATGGATTCCAGTAAGAGATGTATTAACAAAAACTGAGAAATAATTGGGCAAAGTATTTAACATCACTAACTACAACAAACTTGAAATACTACAACATACCTGTTGCAATGACTCTACATATGTGGTATTTTGAAAGTTATTTTTTAATCTATTAAGACAACATATCACTAGTTATTAGAGTTTCAGAAATAGCATAATCTGGAGAGCTGAACGTGAAATGGGATTTTTCAGAAGAAGGTGTGGTTAAATGATTCTATATGGAAATTCAGTGATAGATATGATGAGTTGTTAAGCTATCTATTGAATCTTCTTGTGGAAAGAAATAACCTTAAAGATATTATTAGGAATTTGAAGTATCCAAGATAAAATATTAACTGTGATGAAAAATAATCCTAGTAAAACTGCCAAAAACAAGCTGGCTGAAAGGATTTGGTGATCTAAGAATAATTGAAAATATGTTGATTATGTAAGAAGAAAGACAAAAATAACTGGAAATAAGCACTATACTCCACAATATAGTTGATAAAAAGTGGTTTCCCCTCTAGGCTTTAGGCCCAGGGGCACAATTAGTGTACCCATAATCACACCCATTGCAGCCCCAGTTGCAGGCCAGCAGGCAAGACTCCTGCAGGCTGGCCTGACCACGCCCCCAACTGGACCCTGAAACCTGGAAGCTCCACTCCACCTCACAAACCTACCCATCGTCTGAGACCACAACTGCTCCCTGAGACACAGAATCTGCCAGCTCCAACTGGACCAAGAGCTTGATTGGACCAAAGTGCTGATTGGACCAGGAGTGGCTCCCTGAGACACAGACCCCATTTGCACTGATTGGATGAAGCGATGGGTAGACACCAGTGCAAGAATACATTGAACAATATAAAGAGCAATATGGATGGCACCACCAGAACCTGGTGGTCCATATCAGCAAGACCTGAACATCCCAACGTACCAGAACCAGAAGAAAATGACCTTAAGTATGACTTTAAGAAAAATGATAAAGGCCTTTAAAGAGGAAATGAAAAATTCCCTTGAAATCAAAATAAAGACAAACAAAAAAATGAAAGAAATGAAAAAAATCCCTTAAAGAAAACCAAGAAAAAGCAATCAAACAGGTGAAGGAAACAGTTCAAGACTTTAAAACTGAAATAGAGGCATTAAAGAAGACACAAATTGAGGGAATGCTGGAAATTGAAAATCTGAGTAAATGAACACGAACTACAGATGAAAGCATAACCAACAGAATGCAAGAGATGGAAGAAAGAATCTCTGGCATTGAAGATACAATAGAGGAAATATATTTGTCAGTCAAAGAAAATGTTAAAGCCAACCAAGTCATGACACAAAATGTCCAGGAAATCTGAACACCATGAAAAGACCAAACCTAAGAATAATAGAGATAGAAGAAGGAGAAGAATACCAAACTCAAAGGCACAGAAAATATATTCAACAAAATTATAGAAGAAAACTTTCCCAACCTAAAAAAGGAAATTCCTATGAAGATACAAGAAGCTTACAGAACACCAAATAGACTGGATCCCCCCCCCAAAAAAATTCCCCTTACCACATAATAATCAAACTACTAAACTACTAAACATACAGAATAAAGAAAAAAATATTAAGAGCTGCAAAGGAAAAAGGAAAAGTAACATATAAAGGCAGAGCCATAAGATTAGCATCTTACTTCTAAATGGAGATTCTGAAAGCCAGAAGGTCCTGGACAGATGTTATGCAGACACTAAGAGCCCATTGATGCCAGCCCACAGTACTATACCCAGCAAAACTCTCAATTGCCTTAGATTGAGTAAACAGAATATTCCATGATAAAACAAAATTTAAACAATACCTATCCAGAAATCCAACCCTACAGAAAGCACTAGAAGGAAAAATCCAACACAAGGAAGTTAGATGCACCCATGAAAACAAAGGCAATAGATAATCCCACACCAGGAAATCCCAAAGAAGGGAAACACACAACACTAACACCAAAAAATAACAGGAATTAATAATCACTGGTCACTAATATCCCTTAATATCAATGGACTCAAATTACCTATAAAAAGACATAGGCTAATAGAATGGATAGAAAAACAGAATCCATCCTTCTGCTACATATAAGAAACACACCTCAACTGCAAAGATAGACAATACCTTACAGTCTACTGTTGCTTTTGTTAGTTTCTCAGATTGTTCCTACTTTTGCCATTGTCTTTTAGATTAGCTCTTGACACTGACAAATACTCATAATTACTCTGGTTAGTGATCACACCTTTCCTTTCTTACATGACAAGATATTATGTGTGTGTTGCTCCCCAAGCATGAGAATTAGCCATTTCTTCAACCAGACCTACTTCATTTAGTTAAAGTATTATATTAAAAGAAAAGATCACAAACTGCTGTGTTCCTCTCTTAGGATGGGGTTATTCCTATGATCTCCCAGCAGACGGAGCCTAGAAAATGTTTATACGCAATAATCTACGTGCAAATATCCACACATATTTTTGACAGTATGTATCTATATCTGTTAGCACAAATATGATTCAGTATCAACACCTCCAATTGTAATCTGTCAACATATGGTTCACTCAACCTTTCTTCATTTTCTCTAAATTTGAACTCATAAGAACCCAGCTTGTATTATACATGAGTCATTTTTAAACTTGCTTATTTCCAGATAAAATATATGTGAGTTTCAAAATTATTAATTTATATCACTGTGGGAAACCACATTGTTTTGTTTATTTGTTTGTTTGTTTGTTTGTTTTGCTTAACCACAATTGCTTATTTATTTTTTTATAAATTTATTTTTATTTTTTTTTAATTTTTTATTCACTTTACCTACCAACCACAGATGCCCCTTTCATCCCTCCTCCAGCTCCCATCTCCCTCCCTCTGACCCAACCCTTATCCCCTCCTCCAACAGAGTGAGGTCTTCCATGGAGGGACAGCTAAGCCTGGTACATTCAGTTGAGGCAGGACCAAGTTCCCCCACTCCCCCTGACACCTGCTGCATCAGGATGAGCTAGGTGTCTGACCTAGGAAATGGGATCCAGAAAGCCAGCTCATGCATCAGGGATAGAACCTGATCACACTAATGGGGCCCCCTCAAACAGACCCAGCTACACAACTATCTCCCTTATGCAGCGGGTCTAGTCTGGTCCCACGCAAATTCCACAGCTGTCCGTCTGTCTAAAGTTCATGAGTTCCTTTGAGCATGGTTCAGTTGTCTCTGTAAATTTCCACACCATGATCTTGACCCCCCCTTGCTCATATAATCCCTCTTTCTTCTCTTCGACTGGACTCCTGGAGCATGGCCTGGTGCTTGGTTGTGGATCTCTGCATCTGCTTCCAGGATGAAGACTCTATGACAGCTGTTAGGGTATTCACCAATCAGATTTGCAGGGTAGGCCAGTTCAGGCACCCTCTCCACTATTGCTAGCAGTTGAATCTGGAGTCGTCCTTGTGTGTTTCTGGGAATTTCCCTAGCTCCAGATTTCTCCCTTACCCCATGATGTCTCCCTCTATCAAGATATCTCTTTCATTGCTCTCCCACTCTGTCCCTCCCCAGCTCAACCATTCCAATGTTTCATTTTCTCATCTGCCATCCCCTCTCCTCTGTTGTACCCCCCATCCCCAGTTTACTCATGGGGATCTCCTCTGTTTCCTCTTCCCAAGGTAATCTGTATGTACCTCTTAGAGTCCTCCTTGCTTCCTAGCTTCTCTGGAGCTGTGGGTTGTAGTCTGATTATCCTTTGCTTTACCTCTAGTATCCAATTATGAATGAGTATATATTGTATTTGTCTTTCTGGGTCTGGGATACCTCACTCAGGATGATATTTTCTAGTTCCATTCATTTGCCTGTAAATTTATGATGTCATTTTTTTTTTACAGCTGAGTAATACTCCACTGTATATATGTACCTCATTTTCTTTATCCATTCTTTAGTTGAGGGGCACCTAGGTTGTTTCCAGATTCTGGCTATTACAAATAATGCTACTATGAACATAGTTGACCAATTGTCCTTGTGGTATGATGTGGTATATGCACAAGAGTGGTATCACTGGGTCTTGAGGTAGATTGATTCCCAATTTTCTGAGAAACCGCCATACTGATTTCCAAAGTGGCTGTACAAGTTTGCAATCCCACCAACAGTGAAGGAGTCTTCCTCTTGTTCCACATCCTCTCCAACATAAGCTATCTTCAGTGTTTTTGATCTTAACCATTCTGACAAGTGTAAGATGGTATCTCATAGTCATTTTGATTTGCATTTCCCTGATGACTAAGGATGTTGTGCAATTCCTTGAATGTCTTTTTGGCCATTTGGGATTCTTCCGTTGAGATTTTTCTGTTTAGGTCTGTAGCCCATTTTTTAATTGGATTGTTGGGTATTGTACTGTTTAGTTTCTTGAGTTCTTTGTATATTTTGGAGATCAGCCCTCTGTCAGATGTAGGGTTGGTGGAGATGTTTTCTCATTCTGTAGGCTGTTGTTTTGTGTTATTTACTGTATCTGTTACCTTACAGAAGCTTCTCATTTTCAGGAATTCCCATATATTAATTGTTGTTCTCAGTGTCTGGTGTTGTATTTAGGAAGTGGTCTCCTGTGCCAATGCTTTCTAGGCTACTTCCTACTTTCTCCTCTATCAGGTTCAGTGTAGGTGGAATCATGTTGAGGTCTTTGATCCACCTGGATTTGAGTTTTGTGCATGATGATAGATATGGATCTATTTGCAATCTTCTACATGTTGACATCCAGTTATGCCAACACCATTTGTTGAAGATGCTTCCTTTATTCAATTGTACAGTTTTGGTTTCTTTGTCAAAAATCATGTGTTCATAGGTCTATGGATTAATATCAGGATCTTCAACTCAATTCCATTGGTCCACTTGTCAGTTTTTATGCCAATACAAAGCTGATTTTATTGCTCTATAATAGAGCTTGAAGTCAGGGATAGTGATGCCTTCAGAAGTTGCTTTATTGTAAAGGATGGTTTTAGATATCTTAGGTTTTCTGTTTTTCCATATGAAGTTGAGTATTGTTCTTTTGAGTTCTGTGAAGAATTGTTTTGAGATTTTGATGGGGATTGCATTGAATCTGTAGATTGCTTTTGGTAAGATTGGCATTTTTATTATATTGATTCTACCAATCCATGAGCATGGGAGATCTTTCCATTTTCTGAGATCTTCTTCAATTTCTTTCCTCAAGGACTTCAAAGTTCTTGTCATACAGGTCTTTCACTTCTTTGGTTAGAGTTACCCTAACTTATTTTATATTATTTGTGGCTATTGTAAAGGGTGATGTTTCTCTGATTTCTTTTTAGGCCTGTTTATCATTTGTGTATAAGAGGGCTACTGATTTTTTTTGAGTAAATCTTGTATCCTGCCACATTACTGAAGGTATTCATCAGTTGTAGGAGTTCCCTGGTAGAATTTTTGGGGTCACTTATGTAGACTATCTTATTATCTGCAAATGGTGAAAGTTTGACTTCTTCCTTTCCAATTTGTATCCCTTTGATCTCCTTTTGTTGTCTTATTCCTCTAGCTATATAGCTTTGAGTAGTATATTGACTAGATATGGGAATAGTGGACAGCCTTGTCTTGTTCCTGATTTTAGTGGAATCGTTTTTTTTTTTTTAGTTTCTTTCAATTTAGTTTGATGAGACTTTTAATGACTGCTTCTATGTCCATAGGAGTTATAGATCTATTTAAATTGTTTATATGGTCTTGATTTAATTTGAGTATATGGTACCTATCCAGAAAATAGTCCATTTCTTTTAGATTTTCCAATTTCATGGAGTACAAGTTTTTGAAGTATAACCTGATGATTCTCTGGATTTCTTCATTGTCAGTTGCTATGTGTGGTGATATTATGTTCCCCAAAATATTGTGCACCCTAATAAACCTATCTGGGGTCAGAGAACAGAACAGCCACTAGATATAGAGGCCAGAAAATGGTGGCTCACATGCCTTTAATCCTAGCATTCCAGAGAGAGAAATTCATCTGGATCTCTGTGAGTTCAAGGCTACACTGGAAACAGCCAGACATAGTGACACATGCCTTTAATCCCAGGAAGTGATGGCAGAAAGCAGAAAGGTATTTAAGGAATGAGGACAAGGAACTAGAGATGGTTAAGCTTTTAGGCTTTGAAGCAGCACAATTCAGCTGAGAGGCATCCAGTCTGAGGAAACAGGATCAGCTGAGGAATTGGCGAGGTGAGGGTGTGGCTTGTTCTGCTTCTCTGATCTTCCAGCATTCACCCCAATACCTGGCTCCAGGTTTGGTTTTTATTAATAAGACTATTTAAGATTCATGTTACATTTATGTCTCCTTTTTCCTTTCTGCTTTTGTTCATTTGGATATTCTCCCTCTGCTTTTTGGTTAGTTTGGATAAAGGTTTATCTATCTCGTTGATTTTCTAAAAGAACCAACTTTTGGTTTCATTGATTCTTTATACTGTTCTCTTTGTTTCTGTTTTATTGATTTCAGCCCTCAATTTGATTATTTACTGGCATCTACTCCTCCTGGGTGAGTTTGCTTCTTTTTCCTCTAGAGCTTTTCAGGTGTGCTGTTAAGTTGCTAGTGTGAGATTTTTCCAACTTCTTTATGTAGGTATTTAGAGCTATGAACTTTCCTCTTAGTACTGCTTTCATAGTGTCCCATAAGTTTGAGGATGTTGTTCATTCATTTTCATTGAATTCTAGGAAGTCTTTAATTTCTTTCTTTATTTCTTCCTTGACCTATTAATGATTCAGTTGAGCATTATTCAGTTTCCATGAGTTTGTTGGCTTTCTGTAATTTGTGTTGTTGTTGAATTCTAACTTTAAGGCATGATGGTCCAATAAAATACAGGAGGTTATTCCATTTTTTTTTTTGTATCTGTTGAGATTTGCTTTGTTACTGTCAATTTTAGAGAAGGTTCCATGAGTTGCTGAGAAGATGGTATATTCTCTTGTGTTTGGGTGGAATGTTCTATAGATGTCTATTAAGTCTATTTGAGTCATAACATCTGTTAGTTCCCTTATTTCTCTGTTAAATTTCTGTCTGGTAGACTTGTCCATTGGTGAGAATGAGGAGTTGAGATCTCCCACTATTAGTGTGTAAGTTTGATGTGCAATTTAAGTTTAGTAATGTTTCTTTTACATATGATGGTGTCCTTGTATTTGGGGCATAAATGGTCAGAATTGAGATTTCATCTTGATGGATTTTTCCTATGATGAATATGTAATGTCCTTCTTGATCTCTTTTGATTAATTTTGCTTTGAAGTCTATTTTGTTAGATATTAGGATAGCTCCACCAGCTTGCTTCTTAAGTCCATTTGACTGGAAAGACTTTTCCCAGTGTCAAGAGCTAATCTAGAAGACAATGGCAAAAGTAGGAAAAATCTGAGAAACTAACAAAAGCAACAGTAGACTGTAAGGCAATGTGTAAAATATATACCTAGAGAATATACATATGTATATCAATTAATTAATTGAATACATATGTAAACAGAAAATAGACAATTATCCCTTCAAGAATATTGGCATATGGTTTAGGTGCACCACTATTAAGGATGTGAGTGGCACTTCTCCATGTTTTAAGTTTGTACTACAAAGAGTGATTTTCCCCAAGTATAGGGAAATGGCAGAATCAGTGTTACAGTGGAGAAGACCAAAAAAGACTACCTCACCTTGGCAGAAAGGTCAGTATCAGCAGTCATAAATCATAATGATGATCTGTATCTTTGCTGTGCTATAATGAGAAGGGTACTTAACCTCTGTGATCTTTTGTCCCCAAACCCACAATCCAAAAATAATCATGATAAAACACATCAGACAAATCTGAACTGTGAGACAATCTACAAAACATCTGACCAGCACTCATCAAACTGTCAAGGTAATGAAAACTGCAGAGTCTGAGAAGTTGTACAACTCAAGGGGAGCCAGGAGGCACGAGGACAAAATATAGCATAATACACTAGATGGAATAATAGAAAAGTTACAAAAAAAAAAGTTTTGGCTTGCAATAATGTCCACATTTTGGCTAGTTATTTGAGACAAATGTGCCATACTGATGTGAAATATGATCAATAAGGGGAGCTGCTGCTGTAGCTTTCAGCATCTCAGGAACTGAAGGGAGGGGTGGGGTTGGAGAACTAATTACTCAATTTACTTTTTTACTCTGAGGGAGTAAAACTTAATTCTCTGGGGCAGGTAAAAAGGGAAACACGGACATGTGCGCATGCGCACGCCCACACACACCTTTTGGGTCTCTCTATCCTCTTTATTTCTTTCCTTGTCTCTTTACTTGTGTATCCCTTCTGTCTCTCTCCTGATGTATTCCTTCTAACTAACTTTATTTTTTCCCTTACAGCATACATATCCCAGAAAAATCTTTCAAGCAATGTAAAATTTACAATGTGGTTACATTCTATTTTTCAAGTGAATTATTACAATAAATACAAGTTAAAAACAGCATGTTTCTCATTTCTCTTACATGATTAAACATTTTACATATTACAGGTGAAGAACAAATTATCCAAGGATGCACATACATTAATGTCTAAGCAACTTTCTGTAGATTAATAAAGAGTAAATAAGCAAGATATTTTTCTCAGCCAGTTCTTTTATTGGCAGGATGCATTTTGTGCTTATAAAGAAAGGATCAACAATTTTATTATTATTTATTTCAAAAGGTAATCCTATAAATAAATTTTAAAAGAATCACAAATCTAAAGTTTTATATATGAAAAACAATGAGCCATCTCTACTTTAAATCCTGAGGGTTCATACTCACTCATCAACAGTTTTTTATTGAATCAGGAAGTTGAGGACAGAAATGGGTACAAGGAATTAATTATCACCTTTGATCACCCACCCATCCTAGCAAGGAAGATACCTATCAGCCAATTGTAGCGAGGGCTGCCATTTGTTCTGTTCGCTGACCTCAATGATTCCCTCACTCTACTGTTAAAAGTGTGCCTTTCTAACCTCTAGGTTGTTTCCCACGATTTTCTACATTAAGTTCATTAACAAAAACATCTTAACCTAACCTAACAATCCACATGTCTAAATTCTTTCTAAGGGTAGTGGTTAAATCATTAATCTGCTCCAGCAGCAATGGTTGAAAAAGTCAATCACTATTATTGTAAGTACCAGTAACACTGCCTAGTGAGGGGCTAGAAAGTTGTGTGAGTTTTCATACAGTTCATAGATTAGGAGGGATATGGTGACCACGAGGCCAATAAGTAGAGCTATGCTCAATAACAGCATGAGGTCCTCAGGACATCTAAGCTTGGGATGTTGGTGGTGTCCAGAGCACGTTATGTTTCATTAGCCTGTAGTGGATAAAAATCCTTCCAACCTGGGTGGCCTGGCATGGTCTCCAGAGTGCTTAGGAAGCATCCCTCCAATTAAAATACTGTTCTGAAGCCTAGTTATACTACCAACTAAATCCTTAACTCTGGTGTGCAGGAAAGGATAGTCATGGAAGATGAAAAATCGCTGCTTTGGAAGGTATGTTTTCCTGTCGATATAAAGTGCTCCATTGTTTAGCAGCTCTTGAAGCACAATTCTAACATCTACACCTAGGGCCAGAGATTGCATTTTCAGCAGCAGTCTTTGATTTTCTTGACAAGCCACACTTTCTCAACTCCCTAACCAGGGACTCTGCCTCACATTGTCCGCGTTTGTGTCTAAGAAAAGCAGAATGCACTGTAAAAGGTAGGTAAACTCTCTCCCTTGCTCCATGGGTACCTTTCTTGGGATGGTTATTCCAAACAACCACTTCCAAGAGCTTCTGATAGGGAACCCACTGCAGGTGAGGATGGGAAAGAAGAGTTCACTTGTTTGTTAGTTGATTGGTTATTTATTGCACCCATGTCCTGAAGCTGTAGGCTTACATAATGATTATCCCGACACTTGGGATCCAGAACCATCTCTGAAACGCACTCTTCAAAGTTGAATTAAAAGATGCATAAACTCTGGCTAAAAGACACTGAAACTGAAGGCACGCAACCCAGAGCAAGAGGTGTCCACCACCACTCAGTGGCACTAATGTCTAATGCTTCAGTCAGTAAGGATTCTTTATGAAACAGGATCTTTGCTCTGATTCTCTTTTGTACTGGGACCCTAAAGGCTATCCACCTTCAATTACTCTGTTTATGTTTACGCTGCTACCATATATCTGAGAATAATCATTTGTTCACACCACTCCACTGACTCTGAGGAACAATATAAGAGCAGATTAGGTTCCAGCCATGAATCACATGGAGTACTTCTGAGGCGAATGCCATTTAAATATAATTTACTGGGTTATTATCATTGAATAATTTTTGGTGTGACCTGTGTTCTGAAAGCTTCCACTTGCTCCCCTTTACAGTTAATAATAAAACGTCATTCAACCCACAATTGGAGAAGATTTAAAGCAGATGCTAAACTAAATGAACTATAATCCTCACTTTCTGAAGTGACTGATGGGGGTAGGAAGGAAGAATGAAAATGATTCTAGTATGGAACAAAAATGATATAAATTTTTTAAAGAAATAATTTTTCAATAAAAATTGTAAAGCAGAAATATGTGCATTTTCTCACATAGCTCAGAGATCACATAAATGCCAGGAGAAATGACAGTTGCTGAAATAAATGTGTTTTTTATGAAAAGCAAAGTAGTAAAACAAGCAAAATAGATGCATAAAATGGGCAAATTTTCAGCGGATTAGTTATTGTTGCCTCAGGGCAACTATAAATTATAGACTTGTTTTAAACTTTTTGGATATTCATGAATATATTCTGGATCTGTTCTTCCTGAGACAGCCCTTCCAATTTGACCCTTTACTGATTTATGACATTCTTCAAAGTTTGTAAATCAAAGGTTCCTAGATGTTTGGATGGAAAGACTCATGTGAAAATTAGAAACAATTATGAACCAAATACTAACGTTTAGGCACATAAAGTATTCAAAGCTAAAGATGATGCCGCACACCCATAATTCCAGAGTTTGAGACGCGAAGGCCAAAAGAATGCTTTGAGTTGGACACTAACCTGGGCTACAGAGTGAGTTTGAAGTTAGCCTATCCTAAAGATTAAAATATTTTCTCAAGAAACAAATTAATCAACAAATTAAGTAAAATGTAAAATTTCATTTCATCTTCTTAGACCTATTTTTTCTTTATCGTGATCATTATTTTTATTAACTAATTTTATTCATTTATTTTACATCCTGACTGCAGTTTCCCTTCCCTCCTCTCCTCCAATTCTGTCTGAAAGGTTTCTCTACCCCAATATTAAGCCTCTCTGCTGACACAGTAATCCAAATAAAACCAAATTAAGAATTAAAAGTCCAAGTTTAATGAGTGAAATGCTGCCGGATGATTTTTAAACCCCCAGAGAGGAGATGGTGAGAAGAGACCTAAAAACCACATGACCATTCTCCAGGGACAGTTTAAATACCATGTACATGTGGTTTGGAGCAGCTCTTGGGGAGGAGGCACCATTTGGCAGGTTTTCTGAGACAGGATAGGGTTTGGAAAGAGAGAGAGAGATGGGGGTGGCTGAGATGGAGCTTCAACCTGAACACCCTTCCCCCATCTTTCCCCTCCCCCATCCACTATTTTTAACAAATATAAAACTTACTTTTTGTCCTTTTCTTTCAAAAAGGGCAATGCTACATTCAATGATTATGACAGTTTTAAATTATCTTCATTCTTCTCTCATTTTCTTCCTTGTAGGAAAAAGCAATTAACTGTAGTAAAGCCATTTGTGATGAAACCCTGAAGGCAAGATCAGATTGACATGCTTTTGCTCTGTGACAATGTCTCAAAGGAAGAGTAATTCTGCTGCATGTGTACAGGTCTGCCACTCCACAGTCCTACAAGGAGCGGACCACAGCGCCTCCAGATGGAGTTGCCCAGAGGTCTGTGCTCCTAACTTTCTCACTCAGTCAGTGCCCGTGAATTCAAATGTAATTAGGATTGAAGCAAGAAAGACAAAAATGTTAAATTCATCTTTTAAACAAAAAACTCAGCACTTCAGACTCAATTTTGACTTCCAAGGTTTTAAATTATAAGAGAGCAGTACAATTTAACTGTACCTTTAACACAGCATTTATAAGATTTTCAGGGTTCTTGCTTCTTGGAGGTGCCACATCTGGAAACTGATTCAAATCAGGCAAATGGCAGATAGATAGAACAAGATGAAGAACATGATCAGACAATACTGAGGAAACGTAACAAGCATAATATTCTCAGACTACCATATCATTCTACACCTATGCTATTTTTAACTTATGAGAAATAACATGCTTAAAACACACACTAACCTGAAGTTTTTGCATATTAGTCATTTACCTGCACTCTTGAATTCAACAACAGCCATAACACACAGCTGGCCTTTCTGCACAGACAACCCATTCTGTGCAGATCTCATTATAATAAATCCATTATATTCATGAAATACATCCAAAGTCAGCACGAAATATAGAATCATGAACATTAATATTTGATGTAAAAGTGGAAATTTAAAATCAAATCCCATACTCCATCTTTCTCTTACCCAAAATGACACACAATGATAGCAAGCTATTCGTGAAAGCAGCTTTAAAATCAGATATAGTTGCACATAAGTGGATGTTAAGAGACTGGTTACCTTTGCAGAAGACCTGGATTCAGTTCCTAGCAACTTGTGGTGGCTCACAACCATTGTAACTCAGTTCTAGAAGATCTGACACTCATTTCTTACTGTCTCAGGCACTGAACACAAATTATACACATGTGTATACACATGCAGGCAAAGCACTCATACACATAAAATAAATAAGCATAAAACTGAATATGATTATACATAAATATAAATATTTATAGCTCTTTAAGCTGTAAATGATAATAAGACTACACTCATCCTTCTATCCTGATTATCTTATTCTCTTACAGTAGTCAATATAATGCCCTATACAGCCAATCCTGACCTAAAAATACAATGTTTAATGAAATAACAACCACAGTGAATAAACAAATATAGCCAAAGACTCACCTCAAGGTCATTTTTCTTTTAAAAATTGCATTAAAAAGCACTAACTAAACCGGGCGTGGTGGCACACGCCTTTAATCCCAGCACTCGGGAGGCAGAGGTAGGGGGATTTCTGTGAGTTCGAGGCCAGCCTGGTCTCCAAAGCGAGTTCCAGGAAAGGCGCAAAGCTACACAGAGAAACCCTGTCTCAAAAAAACAAAAAACAAAACAAAACAAAAAAAAGCACTAACTAAAATAGTTGTTAAAATAGTTTTATTATGAAATATCACATATATAAAGATAAATAAGACATATGAATAACTTACAAATCATTGAAAAGAAAATACTAACTCAGGCCAAAAGACACCTAAAATTTTTACTCTTTCCTCTAAATGTGACATTTCTTAGAGCCATATCTTCTCTATATGTTTATCACCTAAGTGTACAACTGTAAATATTATTGCACATTTCACTTCTTTTTTTCCTTGATGCAGAATTGTGCAGTATATCTTAGTCTCTGCCATATTTCCTTTAATTAACATTATTTATTGATAAAGGTATTGACCAGGTGTAGGAGTTTCACAGAAATTTTAGAGTAACATATACTAACATATCATCTGCAAATATACTTTGACTTCTTTCTTCCCAATTTGTATCCTCTTGATGTCCTTGAGTTGTCTTATTGCTCTAGCTAAGACTTCAAGTAATATATTGAGTGAGTTTGGAGACAGTGGACAACCTTGTCTTGTACCTGATTTTAGTGGAATTGCTTTGATTTTTCTCCATTTATGTTGATGTTGGCTATAGGTTTTCTGTAAACTGCCTTTATTATGTTATCCCTCCCCTCAGGGCTCAAGGAGCGCTGTGTAAGAGAGGGTAGAAAGAGTGTAAGAGCTGGAGGGAAGAGCGGACACCAAGGAAACAAGTCCTTCTAAACACAAGAGGACCAATGCATATATAAACTCATAGAAACTGAGGCAGCATGCACAGGGCCTGCATAGTTCTGCACCAGATAGAGTCCTAGAGCTGAAAGGAGGAATGGACATATGCCACATCCCTAACCCAGAAGCTACCTCCAATTGATCACCTATTGCAAATAAAAACCTAGTTTTCTCCAAGAGATTCTTACTGGAGAAACAAACTACTCTTTAGGGCAGGCTGCATGCTCAGCAGTAGATGGCCAACAGAACATGAATTCAAGGACTTCATTGGAGATTCCTTGTGTTATAATGTTATGCTGGGGGCCCACTCTTTTCTTTCTTTCTTTCTTTCTTTCTTTCTTTCTTTCTTTCTTTCTTTCTTTCTTTCTTTCTTTCTTTCTTTCTTTCTTTCTTCTTTCTCTTTCTTCCTTCCCTTCCTTCCTTTCTTTCATTCTTTTTTTGTTCTTTTTTCTTTAATTTTATCTTTTATTTTTAAATCTACTTTTATTATTTTACTTCATTTTCTTTTTTTATCTTATAGATACTTTGCATATATGTTGTGGTTTCTGGCTTGGCATCCTTATGGGATTTCCGAGTGTGTAAATGAGTGGGTCTCTGTGTCTGTATCTGTTTCTTGTGTCTTTTCTTGAGCTCTTTTCCTTCTGTCTACTTGTTTTGTCCTATTCTGATGTGCTTTTTCTTGTTTTAGCTTTTTTTTATTTTATTATTTCTTAGAATCCTGCTTGTTTCTAATGAGAGAAAAAAGGGGGTTAGATTCAGCTTGGAGGGCAGCTGGGGAAGAACTGGGAGGAATACAAGTAAGGGAAATGTAATCAGGTCATATTATATAAAATAAATCTATTTTCAATAATAGAAAAGTAATTATTGATTTGCAAGGTTTTCTATGTTATTGTACAAAAGATACTATTTTTTTTTTTTTCTGAACAGTGTTCTAATTCTTGAATACCGAGTAGCACTGTAGGGGGCTACTGAACTATGCCATCTCATGAAAGTATTCCTAAGAACAGTTTAAGAGCTAACTCTCCAGCTCCCGCCATCAAGTCCCGCCAGTCCCAGAGCCCATTTATAAAATAAACATACAGACTCTTACATTATTTAAACTGCTTGGCCATTAGCTCAGGCCTGTTATTGTCTAGCTCTTATTCTTATATTTAGCCCATTTCTATTAATCTTTACTTTGCCACATGGCTCATGGCTTACTGGTACCTTACATCTTCCTTGTCCTGATGGCGGCTGGCAGTGTCTCCTTCACCCAGCTTCCTGTTCTCTCAATTCTCCTCTCTGTTAGTCCCGCCTATACTTCCTGCCTGGCCACTGACCAATCAGTGATTTATTTGTTGACCAATCAACAACACATTTGACATACAGACCATCCCACAGCACAATAATAGAAAAGTAATTATCGATTTGCAAGGTTTTCTATGTTATTGTACAAAAGATACTATTTTTTTTTTTTCTGAACAGTGTTCTAATTCTTGAATACCGAGTAGCACTGTAGGGGGCTACTGAACTATGCCATCTCATGAAAGTATTCCTAAGAACAGTTTAAGAGCTAAAACTGTCATGGGTAAAACTAGTCTCTGAATACTTAGACCAGTCATAAATTCCTAAGGTAAACTTGTCTCTGAACCAGACATAAATTTCTACACAAAGTGAACCTGACCTAAAAGGTTATGAGAACTGCCTGACCATATAATTGCTGTCTCTCCACTTCTGGAAACAATGCCTGCTTGCTTGCTGCGGATGTCCAAAGCTACCTTTCTGTTTATGTCACAACTGTAGGTTTTACCCTTAAAACTTCAAACAAACTGGAGGTTGAAGCTGCTTCCCATTGCTCTGCTTGGGACAGTTCCACTGGCAGTAATAAATAATAAACACTCCATGCAATTTATTCAGGCATCTCAGAAATTTTTCTCTTCATTCAATTGGTCTGTTTTATTGCTCATGGACATTTATGTTATTTCTAGTATCTGTATTTTATATATTATATTGCCATAAAAATTCTGTATATGTTTACTGGGATACATTCATACATGTCATTGTTAGGTATAGATGCAAGAATAGAACAAGATATAGAATCCATAAGTTCGCATTATTACTGCTAAAGTTGTCTGAAGTGATTTTTACACATTTTAAAAATGTATACATTCCTACCAGCAGACTTGTTTTATTCTAGATTCTTCCCAACTTTTTATTGTCCAGTTTTTCTTTGCTCAACTGTTCAATGATAGTAGTTAAAGAGATAATGATTGTATCACATTGAGGTGCTTATTTGTAATTCCATAATTATGAAGTTGAGCATTTCTGGTAGCATTGATTGGCTAGTTGGATAGTTTGTTTCATGAAATCATGTTCAAGTGTTCTGTTCAGAGTCTACTGAATCATCTACACATTGATTCCTAGGAGCTTTTATAAGTTCAGAATGCAAAGAAGTCCACATTATTGTCCAGTTTGTGTTTTCACTCTTCTCACATATTTTTATGAGAAGTGCTTTTACTCTTAATGTCAACGCATTTAATAATATTTTAATGAGAAGTACTGACATGTAATTTCCAGCACTAAGATTTATAGCTGGATCTTTCATAAATTAGTAGTATAATTTTTATATTTGTTGTTTCTTTGTCCATATTTCCAACATCTTGAAATAAAGCAAACATATTTACTCAAAATCTCTTTTTCTGTAGTTCAACTATTTAGAGATGTTTGATTTTTAGTTTTTCTATTTGACATGAGATTTCTGCTGGTTTTCTCTCAGATTGCCTTATCGCCTCATGTGTCTGACAATTTTTCCTCCAGTAAATGTCCTTTATTATATTTCTCTGGAGGAAATTTCATCTTTACTTCAGCCAGATGGCTGGGAACCATATTTATATGAGACTAGCTTTATATACTTACTACAACTGGGATGATTTATTTGTTAAGTTTTAGCCTGATATTGTAATTCTAAACTAAACTGGAATACATTTTTAAAAGTTATTTATTTATTTCGGTTTTTCGAGACAGGGTTTCTCTGTGTAGTCTTGGTGCCTGTCCTAGATCTTGCTCTATATATCAGGCTGGCCTCAAACTCATAGAGATCTGCCTGACTCTGCCTCCCAGGTACTGGGATTAAAGGCGTGTGCCACCACCGCCTAGCTGTAATTTACTTATAATTCATTCATTCAACCTACTGAAGTCCCATTCCAATGGCATCATGGGGCCAGTTTAAGAAACTATACCCTTTGTATCAGAAGTGCAAGAGCTTAAGACTATTGACCGGCTTTTCAGCTATCTCTTGCATTTTAATTTATGACTTCTCAACCTGAACATTTCTGAAAACTGAGGGTCTGTTTCCTTCATCTCTCTATATGTGTCACATCCTTCAGTTGAATATATACTGAGAAATGTAATTAAAGTATAATCTCAAAAATAAACAAAATTGTTCTTCTATTTCTCTATTTTTCTGATGTTATTTAATTTTTCATCCAATATGTTTTGATCATATTCTTTCCCCTCCTCCAAACTCTTCCCGGAGCCTCCCCATCTCCCTACCCACTCAACTTCATATTTTTCCCTATTTTAAAAAAAATGAAAATACAAAAAAAAACAGTAGGACATAAAATATTGAAACAAAAAGCGTGCACGCGTGCACACACACACACACACACACACACACACACACACACACACACAAAATGGAATCTGTTCAGTGTTGGCCAACTGCTCTTGGTCATAGAGCCTTCCACAGGGTGTGGCTGATATACTCAGTTATACTCCACTGAAGAAAACTTACTTTCCCCTCCCAAAAAGTATCAATTTCAAGCAGTTTCTTTGTTAGGGAATGGGTTGTTCTGTCCACATTCCCTTCTCAGTGCTGGGATTCTATCTGGTTTGAACCTGTGTTGGTCTTGTGCTTTCCGGTATGGTTTCTGTGCGTTCATATGTGAATTAGCCCTGTTGTGTCTGGAAGACACTGATTCCTTGGAGCCAACCATCATCACTTGCTTTTACAGTATTTCCATCTCCTCTGTCATATATTTTCCTGAACCTTAATTGGAAGGTTTTGATAAAGACATCACATTTAGGCTGAGTGCTTCAATGTGTGTCAGATCTACACATTGTCCAGGTACGGGTACCTGTGTTAATTACCACCTACTGCAAGAAGAAGCTTCTCTAATAAGGGCTGAGTGATGCCCTGATATCTGAGGCATTTGTTTGATATTGTGTTTTTCACTTCCAGTTTTATTTCAGTTTGTATTCTCTTTCTCAGTAAATTTTACTTTCATGTTTTGAATTGCTTTCATTATTTCATTCAACTGCTTGTGTTTCTACAGTCTTCACTAAGCATTTATCAATATAATCCTTAATGACCTTGAACATATTCATATTTGCTTTTTTGAAGTCTTTGTCTTATACATTAATAAAATTGATTTTCTTGGAGTATGTAACAATACAGTTGCTAGCTTCAGGAGGAGGTATATTATCTTGGTTGTTCAAAGTTGTGTCTTTGCATTGGTATCCAGGTATCTGGGGTTAAGACATTGGAAGTTTTTCTTGTGTAGATAAGTGGTCTCCTCTTCATTGAATGGTTTTTCTCTTCTTTTGTTGTTGTTGCCCACTCTGGGTCTTAACCAATATGGCAGTTGTGGAGTTCCTGTGCCAGCTAAGTGTAGTGACTCTGGAGTCCCTCATAGAGAGCTGTTCTATTGGATCCCTGGAAGTCACAAAGAAATGCAGATGTTCTAGAAGGAAGGGCTTAATGTGGCAGGGGGTAATAACTATGAGAAATCTCAGTTTAAACCAAGAGGCAGAGTCCCAAGGGGATGGTGGTTGGCTGTGATGAGGGGCTCTTATGGGCGAACTGAAGCAGAACTATGAGTATGTTTGAAGAGACTGAAATGGAGGATTAAAGTCTCCTGCCTGAGTCCCAGCTTAGGTGTGGCAGCTGTGGGTGCCTGGTAGAAAATAGTTCTGTGGGTTGGTAGAGTCATATAGGAATGGAGATGAGCTAGAAGGAAAGGTTCAACTTCCATTTTTTTAACTATTAATTGGAAGATATGAGCTATTCAGCAGGTAGAAGGTTTAAACCAATAACTACCTCTTTAAGGTAACAATAGTAGCCCACTGAACTATATTTGTGCAGACATTGGCCAAAATTACCAAAAGCTGAAAGAAAAACAAAAATTAAAGCAAGTAGGAAAAAAGCAACGAGCCACAAGTAGTAGGAACTTTATAATCAAATTATAAACCCCATAATAAAACTAAGAAATACTCACAGCTTCTGATTGTCAGTCATTAACAGGTAAATCCCAAACCAAACCTGTTTATCAAGAAATTCAATAAAGCAAATGCCCAGGCTGCACAGACCAGGATGCCACTATTTCTAAACCTTTGCCTTTACTCCAATACCTCCACGTTTTGGTAAATGAACCCAAACTGTCAGGAGTAGACCTTGCCTTTACAGACCCATTTATTTTACGTTCATTGTCAATTTTGCTCTCAAGTTCACAGGTTTCCACCAGTTATGGCATGGTACATGGTAATTAAGGCTAAGTTTACTCAAGGAGTTTCTTGTTGCAAACATTTTCAGATTTAATGTTGTCTTAGTCATTGTTCTATTACTGTAAATAGACACCATGATCAAGGCAATTGGGGTTTGCTTACAGTTTAAGAGGTTTAATTCATTATCATCATGGTGGGGAGCATGATAGCATGCAGGTAGACACTGAAGCAGTACCTGAAAGTTACTCTCTGACATGTAAGCAGAAAGACAAAGAGACTTGGCCTGGCACTGGCTTTTGAAACCTCAAAGCCCACTCAAAGTGGCACACTTCCTCCAACAAAGCCATACCTACTTTAAGGCCACACCTCCCAATCCTTCTCAAAAAGTGCTGCTCTCTGGTGAAGCAGCCAAATCTATGAGCAGATAGAGGCCATTCTTACTCAAACCACCACAAATACTAAATGATTATTTATTTAAATAAAATAAAAAAAATAATTAACTCTTCAGGCTAGTTGGATTAGTAACATGTACAAACCATGTGTTTATTTTGTAAATGAAATAATGGTGGCTCACTTTACCAATTAAAGTTTAAAGATTAGAGACTTAATGCTTTTAAAGGGTTTGGGGTTTTGTTGTTGTTGTTGTTGTTGTTGTTTTTTTTTGATGTCCTCAAAAATCAGAGCCTACTAAAATGGCATGGGTTCACCACACCTCCATTGTGTTACTTGATAATGAGTTCTAAAAGCTGGTAAGCCCATTCTACTCTGCATTAGCTTCTTTAATCTGCACTAAACTCTTGGTAGAGGAATGGCAATATCCTATTAATACACAGGTGACAAGCCATAACAGCAGACAGACATTCTTTTGAACTTGAACTCTTCATTGACAGGAAATGAAAAAAAGCAGTGTTTTCTTTGAGAAGTCCCTGCACTCAGCAACCTATAGCTGTGGCAGCTTCAAAGAGACTTCCTGCAGAGAGACAGGCTCCCTTCTGATGAAGAAGGGCATTGAAGCTCCTATGGCTCTCTGCATCACAGGGTGCTGCACATGCAGCAGCGTTTCAAAGTTTCTTGCATTCCCTTAACTCAGGCACTGCTACTTTAGTGACTTGCACCTAGGTGGGTAAAAGTATAGAGAAACCTTGCAACTTTTTGTCTCCTATTCAGCACCTACAACACTGAGAAAATACAACTGTTTAATCATCATTGAGCCAAAGAGTCCAGAATGAACAGCATCATTTGTAGAACTGTAGTAACCTGATTTTGGCATCCCATGGCCTGAAATGATAAAAAGGATGCCACAGATGTTAAAGGTCTTGAGATGAGCAAATCATCTCCTACAATGTAGGTAGGCCAAAGGATCAAAAGTGATCCAAATTGGAGAAAGGAAACATAATTCTGGAGCCAGAATTTGGGGTATGAGCTCTGGATATTGAGAAAGAAGCCTCAAGCAGACATATGCATGTGCCCCTGAGAACCTGAAAAGAGCAAGAAAAAAAAAAAGATTTTTTTTTTGGTATCTTTCTGAAAGAATGCAGCCTTATAGCCTGGGAAGATGGCTTAGCTGATACAGTTTTTACCACACAAGCATGAGAACCCAAGTTCAGAATCCAAGAACCTACATAAAAGCCATCAGGGCAAAACGTGCAGACCTATAATCCCAACACTATGGAGAGAGACATGAAGATAACCAGAATTCGCTGATCAGCTAGTATAGCTGAAGTAGTGAGCTTCCAGTTTCAATGAGAGTCCTTGTCTCAAAAAATAAGATAGGGAGTGAGTAATAAAGATGTAAGACATTTACCTCTGGCCTCTACAAGCATGTGTACACACATGAATAGCAGGACCCAGATACACACATGCTTACGTGCGCGCACACACACACAAATACAGGAAAACCCAGAATCCTATACTGTATTTGATCACAGTGGAATAAAGTTAGCTACCAACTATAGTAGAAACTACAGAAAACACACAAATTCATGGAGACTACAAACAGACTACTGAATGACAATTGGACCTATGGAGAAATAAAGATGGAAAATTTAAAAATCCTAGAATTGAATAAGAATGAAAACACAACTTATGAAATCTGCAGAACACAATGAAGATACCACCAAGAAGAAAGTTTATAGTTCCACATAAAATAATTTGAGAGGTTGCAAATTAATGATGTAGTGAACCGGAAAGTCTTGAAAAAGAAAAAAGAACAAACAACATCCCCCAACAGTAGAGGAGTGGAGATAACACCAGGGCAAAAGTTGATGAAATAGAAACAAGAAAACAAAAATTATAATACAAAATGTCGATTAATAACAAAGAGTTAATTCTTTGAACAATTAACAGGATTGAAAATTATTTGATCAAATTAAGCAAGAAACAGAGAAAAGACCTAATTTAACAAAATTAGAAATGAATAAGGAGATAGTATAACAGACACTAGTAAACTCCAGAGGGTTTGTTGTAAGAACATACTTCTAAAATCTTTATTTCACCTATTTGGAAAATCTAAAAGAAATAGATGAATTTTTTAATGCGTGTGACATATCAAAGTTAAACTAATAAGAGTTAAAAAAAACCTTAAAGATATTTATGGTGGTATTTTATTTGTACTGAAATGTGATTTTAATTGAATGTTAATAAATAAAGTTGGCTGGGGGTCAGAGCTATTAGAGCCATAGCAAAAGCTGGGCATTGGTGGTGCACATCTTTAATCCCAGCACTTGGTAGGCAGAGCTAGGTAGATCTCTGTGTGTTCAAGGATACAGCCAGCACTGGAGACACACGCCTTTAATCTCAATACCATAGAAGACCTGGAGGGCTGTACAACAGACAGTGACAAGGCAGTCATGTGGTTGGTTTTACAACCAATGAGAAGGCAGAACAGAAAGTCTATATAAAGACAAACAGACAGGAAGTAGCTCCTTTTCGGAGAGGTCTCTTGGCTTAAGAGGCTAGCTGCAGCAGGCGGGTAAGGCTCTTAGCTCTGATCTCTTGGCTTTCTTCTTTGCATTGATTCTGTGTTTCTTATTTAATAAGATGGTTGGTTACATCTACAGATATTCATCACAAGCAGCAAAAACATCATAAGAAATCTCTTAAAGCAAACCAATGCTCAGGTGGGTGTACTGCAGAACTCTACCAGACCTTTAAGGAAGAACAAAAGTCAATGTTTCTCAAATTATTCCAGAAAATAGATTAAGAAAAAAAATCCTTTTTTTTTTTTTAAAGCAAAATCAACATTACACTGATACATAAACCAGATGTCTTAGGGTTTTGCAGGGCATTTACCCACCAACCCCACAGCTCCCCAGAGTTGAGTTTTCTTGAGTATGAGCAACAGGAAACATTAGATAGAAGGATTTAGATTGTGGAGATAAACAGATAGAAAATAAAGGATAGCCTGGAGAGGACCTGGAACCTTTTACAAAGGCCCCAACTGTCTCTGCCCCAGGGTAGTTATAGAGACGCCAAGGGGTGGAGCAAAAGACCTCCTCCCCCAGCACAACCAAGTGCAGACCATTTCAGACACCTGCACTTAGGCCTGGTGGCTCCAATCATCCTCTATGTGGACCTGCTGGGTAAAGCCATGAGGAACCTGAAAAAGGGCTCCCATAGGGTTTCTACTGTTGTGATAAAAAAAATTCATCAAATGTGTTAAGTCTTAATGGGGTTCAAATCCCTGTTTCCCCGTGGAGACGGTGCAGGAAGTTCCACAGCGATGTTGGAGGGCCTAAGCAAGGAAAGCCAGGGGTTCCTACTTGTTGTCATGACTCCACAGGTTCTGGGCTCCTGGGAAAAATCCCTGGGAAATGAAGGCAGCCCTGGTGTCTGAAACAGTTCCTGGCAGCGCGAATGGGCCTAGGCAGTGGAAGCAGGAACCAGGCCACGACAGCTGGACTCCTGGTGCAGAAAGTTCCTAGGAAGCATAAATGCTCTTATTTGCTGCAGGAGGTCCTGTAAATTTATCTCCCAGAGTAAAGCTCAATCAACTAACTCATTTAAATTATATCTTAATATACAGCATTTATACAAATAATGGGAAACATTTTTAAAGCTTATTCCACAGTAAGAATGTGATACCTGCCCACATTCTAATATCAACATCTTACTAATACGTTCCCCCTCAACAATTTTGTTTTATGAAAAAAACAATTTAATCTATAAAAGAGGACTTTTTTTTTCACTGACCTCAAAAGATCTTGGGCAATAAAACATCAAACTTTAATCTAGCAAAAATCCAAAATACCCCTTCTAGGAATGATTTATTTTGTACTTAAAAAGAGAGAGAGAGGAAAAAAAACTCAACAATGTATAAAACACATAAAATAAATGCAGAAGCAGAAGGCTCTGTCTGGAGGTCAGATCTAGGCATCCTTCCAAGCCCAGAGCAGGAGGAAACATTTCACTTGGGGAAATATTTGAGAGGAAGAGCAAACAAATGTTTACAGCTTCTAAAGGAACAACAGTAAGAAGTAAGGACACCCTGAAGTCAGACCCTCAGGCGAGCAGTTGACAAGAGTAATTTACCCAACACTTTGCAACCTCTGGAACCTCTGTGTAATAATGATCTCTCCAGGCTTCCCTGACCTCCTCTCATCTACTTGCCTCATTCCTTCTCTTTAATTCTAGTCACACGCCTCCAGTGTTTCTGCCTGACTGTTTAGTTTGTGTCTCTCTTGTGCAACTTGTCCACTCCATATACACATTAATGCCAAATTATAATTTCTTGTTCTTTCTTATCTATAGACTTCTTTAAGAAACTGTATTAAGAAGTCCAAGGGAATATTAAATATTGTGCTTTTGTAATAATAATTCCTTCTTTGTGATTGAAAAATCAAAATGGTTAAAATGTTAATTTTAATTTCTTTTAAAAATATCTAATTTGCCGTGGCTTTCCACTGCCACAATAAAGTAGTAGCTAAGAGTTGAAAAAATGCTCTATTATCACTTATAATTAGTGAAGTAGACCTTGGAATAATGAAATCTTATAACAATAGTGAGTCTGGAATTATGTATGTTACTTCTATTGTTTTTTTTCATCCTTCCTGTTAATTTATCTATTAATTTATGGTATAGCTTTCAGTCACAGAAATAACTAAGACACAAAAATGGATCTCACTAGTATTGTTTTACATCCTTCCCATTTATTCCTGTTTCTCATTACTGAAACTTTCCTGCTGTTGTTAGACTAAACACATCACTTCAAATACTAAGGAGAAAGAATACTCAATTATTTTACACATTTACATTACCAGAGAATTCTTTATCAAAATGCAACATCTAAAATTAGGATATTACTCCAAAAAGTCGAAAGTTAGCAGGGCACTGTCTTCCCTGGCATTACCAGAAGCTTCTAGGAGGTAAATTTGAATGCCTTATCCACACAGCAGACATCAGCTAAGCAGACTACTTACAACAGCTGCAAAAACTTTGGTAGCTGGAAGTAATTGCAGATAAGATCAGGCAGTAAACATAGCAAATCCTGGGCTGTTAAAGTAGATCTAAGAACACAGTGCCTGTGGGTAGAAGGTTGTTCAGTATTACATAATGGATTCTGTAGGCTAATGATACAACATTTATTTGCATGTGCATGCATAGCTAAAGAATAATTATCATTCACTGAGTTTTGAAATAAATTACAATTGAAATTATAAATTGTTCTAAAAACTGGGGTGTACCTCCAGTCTCAAAATACTTGGAAAAATACACTTTACTATCATGACCTAAAAAAATTTTTTAAAAAGAAAGCTGCACTTTACAGAGCAATATTTTGCTTTATCTAAATCAATCATCCTCCGCGTATCCTGTTGTTTGTCAGTTCATGCATCAGTAAACAAGTGCCATGTGGTCCTTCCCCTTGTTGGTTACTTCTATGTCTGTGAGTGTTTCTCTTTGGCTCACATAGAACTGTTTGTTTCTAACAACTCTAGTAGTTCACAACATAGTTGTAACCAAACTTTATAGCTAATTGTATAGTAGTACATACGCTGTTTCTGTTGGTTCATGATTGCACACAAGGCTACAATGCACATTGATGCATAAAAGTCAACTTAGGTAAATTTTAGGTTATTAGTAACAGCAATCCTGAATGTAGAACTTCTAAATCAAAGATGAAGTTTGTTCAGTTTTTTTGTTTTTGGTTTTTTTTTTTTTTTTTGGTTTTTCAAGATAGGGTTTCTCTGTGTAGCTTTGGTGCCTTTCCTGGAACTCGCTCTGTACTGTAGACCAAGACTCACAGAGATCTGCCTGGCTCTGCCTCTCGAGTGCTAGGATTAAAGGCATGCGCCACTGCCCGGCTAGATGCAGTACCCAAAAAACAAATATAAAGAATTTTTCATTCCTCATTAACATCATTATCAAATATTTAATGTATGCTAAGTATTTAGGCAAAGGTAACATCTCCTCATAATTTTAATTAGAGTTTTCTTTATAGTTGGACTAAAGCAACATTTAACATATTTGTTTTCTTGTTAGAAAAAAGGATTTTTCTATTTTTTTTAGATATTAGAACATTTTATATTTTTCTCAATAGTCTTCCTTATATTATAAAAATAAATCAGTTTTTCTTCTGGAAAACAAACTAAATATTTCCCCATGATATAGCTTGCCCTTTATCTCAGTTCTAAAATGTGAATTCTAACTTTAGTGAGGTATAATTTATACAGAATCAATGAACCTGTTTTAAGTGTACAATTGGAAGATTCATAGAAGAATGTCAGACTTTTTTTGTCAGTCAGAAAGTAATCCTTACTCCACTTTTCAATAATGTCTCGATCATTCACTTTCCAAGCAATAATTAATCTAACTTCTGTAAGTATAGGTTTTATGTTATAGTTTTATATAAATACATAACCTGTCTTTTGCTTAAAAACTTTTCAATACAAAACTATATTATATGTTATGTCTTAGTAGTATTATATGAGAATATAAAAAGTTGTTTGTACATTCACCAGTAAATGGAAATTTTGGTTGATTTTATATTTTATAGTATAGATCAACTTTACTTACAAGTAGCTTTATGGCAATAGCTTTCATTTCTTTAGGGTAAATTTCTAAAAATTTCTTTGCTATATCTATTTTCTGTGTGTGTTTTTAACTTTATAAGATAGTGTCAAGGTGATTTCTGAAGTAGACAGAAACCTTCCTGTTGAACAATTATACAAAGCTGACATTGATTTTGTCAATCTTATTTTCAGCTATTCTGTTTGATGTGAAAGTGTATCTCCATATTGTTATAACTTGGAATGCTTACAAATGATGAAGCTAAATGTCTGTTAATGTGCTTAATTGCCATTAATATATTATGTATCTTTCATGAAAATTGTGTTCAACACATTTACCAATTCTTTCTATTGATTTGTCTTTATTCTACCAAGCTTAAGACATGTTTACATACCATGAATATTATCTTTTTCCTTGTATTATGTGTGAACACACACACAAACACACACACACACACACACACAAGCATGTACATGTTCACATATACACAGAGAGACTCACACATTTTATGCTACCTATGATTTTTTATTTTGCTTTCAGTTTTTAAATAATTAAAATGATTAAAAGTCAAACACTTGGTATTAAAACACAATCAATTTTTCATGATCTGTGTTCATATGATTATATGCTAATATGATAGCTCATATGATTTTCTCTGTTCATATGATTCATATGTTCATAATGTTCCAGAGCCGTTTCTTGAAAGTACTATTCTATGTAGCATTACGTTGGCCTTTTAATTTTAAAATAAATTTATTTATTTACTAACCCACTTAATTTCACCAGGTCATCTCTCTGACCACTACACTGGAACTACCCATTGGAGCCCGGTGGGTGTCACCAATAGGTACACAGCTAAAGGTAGTGATTCCCACTGTCTCTGGATCTATCAGTAAGAAACAGTTCAGAATTGAAGGGTGAGGTTCCCTGAGCTCCTCCTCCATCCACATCTGACTGAGCCAGGCCCATTCTTATGAGCCAATGCAGGCAGCTGCAGCTTCTGCATCAGGTAGGGAGGAGGGAGGCTTGATAGATATGGGAGATGAGAATACAGTATAAAGAGAGAGTAATCAGAATATGTAATATAAATGAAGGGAATTATCAAAGAAAAAAATTAATAACAATAAAATTAAATTTAGTAGATATGGGTTTATTTCTGACTATGCAGGTCTATTGATCTAATCTTAACAAATATGAAACTACATTACTAAAATCTGATTGTTTTTGATATACTGCCTTTTTTTTCCTTTTCAAGATAGTTTGGGAATTGATACTTTGAAATATATATTAACTTTTGCTGGTAAGTTTCTATAAAGAAGTACTATAGCATATTGGATAAAATTCTCTATAATTATGGATAAATTAAGGTTAATAGAAACATCTACCATACTGAGGGTGCCATTCAATAAGCTAGATGTATTGATTGATGTAGTTAATGTCTATATTTTCTTATCCTTGAACAAGTCATATTCACTTTTTGTTGAATCATTATCAAGATGTTTCATGTGCTCTGATGCTATTACACTTGCTGGCTTACATTTGTTCTGAGCATGTTGATAGCAGATAGAAAGAGTAGCTAAAGTAACTGCAGTTGCTATGGATTTCCTGGAATTAAATCTGCACGTGCTCTTGCAGATTGTAAATATAAGTCTACTGTCTTATTTCTAAGATCTATGGCCTTTAACTCTTTTTCATCACATACTGGGCTGACTAGGACCCAAATAAAATGAGGTAGAGTGAGAAGATGTGACATTAAACTTTCCCCAAATTTTAGGAGTGAGAGTATTTTGTAACTCAACTCTTGTTTTCAATGAATTCATTTTACCAAACTGAATAGAATAATGTTCTATTTCCACCATAACACGCCATTTACTAAATCTTTATTTGTATTGAATATCTGTGAACTTAATTAATCTCTAATAGCTTTACTCTTGTTAACTTATTTTAATTATTTCTGCCTTCATTTTATATTTTAATACCTCTTATTAGTAGACATTTAGTAACCCATATTTTATGGCTATTCTAGCTTTCTTATTTAATATATTAACATCAAAATCATCTTAATTCATCAAAAATTCTATTGTTACTTTTAGTGGATGTTATGATTTTGATAAATTATATTTTAAATTAGAAACTATTCAATCTGATAATGGATTTTTCTTTCCAAGAGTATTCATTTTATTTGTTTCTTCGTCTTTTGTGTTAGTCAATAGCACTATAAGAGTCCTTCAGTTAGATTGTCAATTAATATCAAACTTATTCTTATACCTTTCATCTTTTTTAAAAGCACTTCATTGTAAATAGGGGGTCTTTTTAAATTATTTCTATTCATTTTTTGAGATTATACAATGATTACATAATGTTTCTTTGTCCTTTTCTCCCTCCAAACCCTCTCATAAAACCCTGCTTGCTCTTTTTCTTATTCGTGCTCCTTTTTCTTTATTATTGTTATATACATGTATGTGTGTGTATAAGTGTACATGTATTCCCAAATACGTAAGTACAACCTGTTCAGTCTGTATTATGTTACTCATATGTATATTTTCAGGGCTGACCATTTAGTGTTGTATAACCAGTTGGTGTGCTCTTTCTTGGAGAAGACTATTTCTTTCACTATCAGCATTCTGGTTTCTATGACATTTTGTAGAAGAATTCTTGATAATAAGCATTTTGTAATTTCCATGAAGCTGTAAGTTTCTCAGGTCCCACCTGGCGTCCCTGCTGTCCAGACAAATCTCTCTGACCCTTAGTCTCGCAGCTGCTCAGACCCAAGCAAACACACAAAAGGCTTATATTAATTGGCAGGCCTCTTGCTAGCTAGTTCTTACATCTTAAATTAACTCATTTCTATTAATCTATGTCTTGCCACATCTTCCATGGCTTACTCGTCTGCTGGCATGTTGTTCCTTAGGCAGCAGGCTGACGTCTCTCCAGACTCCATCTTCTTCTTTCCTGTCTCTCTCCTTGGATTTCCTTCCTGCCTCTAAGCTGCCTTGTCATAGGCCAAAGCAGCTTATTCATTAACCAATGGGAACAACGTATATTCACAGTGTGCGGAAAGACATCCCCCAGCATTTCCATAGTGGTGGTGATGGAGGAATCACCGTGTAAATACATGCATGGAATGTGTGTACATCAACTATGAGAAAAAACCCTTTATTACATTGAAGAATACAAAATATCCAATCTGCCTAGGGAAGTTGGTTACCTTAACCCTCTCTGAGCAATACCACATTCCTGGCTCAATTCCGAGTTTCTCTATAGGTACGTCAATCACTTGGATTCAAGAGTAGCTGAAGATTATCATGACAAGAGGAAGAAGCTAAGAAAACTACATCTCCAGACTTCCGTTTCTATGACACAGAGAAAAGCAGGATAAGACTGAAATGGATATGATAAAAGCACACACGAAGCTAAGCACAGACATGCTCCTGGGATTGCCTGTCCCTACCCCTTTCATTTTCTCTGCTCTTCAACAATTGGGTGCCCTCTCAATGAACTGCATCCTGTGTTCTCTGTTAGTACTGTTAGTGTTACCTTCAGACATTTTGAAATCAGTAAGTTCTACAGACCATTTCATTAATCATATTTCAGTAGTGTATGTGACATATGGTTTGAAATGCAAGGCAACCTGAACAGTAACCTCTCCTTTACACTTGATGTTTTACTTTTGCTAATTCTCAGGGGTACATTTGCATATTGTCATCTTTTGTCACGATTTTCAGAAATTGATTTCTGCTCTGAAAACAAAATTGCTTGGTCTTTCCATTTATCAATTATATTTTAAACTTGGGCCATAACTCAATTGATTGGATATTTTGTTATTGTTTCTACATTAACTTACTGCTTGTCCCAACTAGCAAAGGAATTTTCTCCTGAAAACTTCGCAACTATTATTCTGAAGGTGGCAATATCTGTTCCTCTAACACACGCTGTACATTAGGTTGCAATTTTCCTCTTGTGTTCTGTTTTTTTTTTCCTTAGTGAATAGTTCACCTTTGTTAGTTGTTTCTTTTATTTTTCTCAGTTTCTTTTATGCTCATTATTTATCTTGTCAGTATGTTCTCTCTAGCATATCTAATTGCAGAGAGTTTATATCAGATCAGATAATGCACTACTTTGAGATCTATGAATATTTTTATGATTCACAAAGGCACTTTATGAGATACTTTATGCTATGAAAAAGGTTTCTTTTTTAATCAAACTTGAGACTCCTTTTTAAAGACATGATGTTTATTTAATGATTATAAGCTGTTTCCAAATTGTTCTGGTCTCTCTATTTATATAATCCTGGTTCCACCTCCCATGCCTTCACATACTTAACTTTAGTTGCTATAATCAGTCAAACAAAAAAAGTCAGTGGACAGTTTTTCTTGATTCTGTATTGGAAACCTAATTGGGTTGAGTTCTTGATTTGTTTGTTTATATTTTTTCTTTGTGTTGGCCATCTTTTCTTTCAGTGACAAAATCAGCAAGTATTCTGTCATTCTTGCTCAGAAGCATTAAAGTAAGAACTAACAGACAGCTCACTCTGTGATAAAATTGGTTACTGTGGTCTGAAATTCACTGGTTACAAAAAAATCACAGATTAAGCTAAAGATGCCCTAAGATTATTTAAACGACTTCCTAATATCACTCCATAATAACCTGATGAGTAAAAGATTGTAGGTAACACTGAGTAAAGCAGCACAGGACAGAAGGTGGCTGTTTGGGTATTCCTGTAGAGCACTGAATGAGAAGGCAGAAGATTTAAAACTTGAGCAATTTCAGAGAATACCATAATGTGTTCTTTTGTCAGCTATGTGGTGGTTTCAAATGTCTTGACATTTTAAGTTTGTGGACATGCAATTTTTTTCAACTCTAATCTTTTCATATTTTATTTGAGATACAATTATTTTATGATTTCTGTTTTTCTTTTCATGCATCTTTTGACAGCTTCCTTTGATGTTTTTTTTCTCCTATCATATAGAACAGCTTTTTTGGTTGATGTTTTTACATTTTGATCGGATATGACACAATAAACTCACAGTAAAAACCAAACAAACAAACAAGCTTTCAAAACTGGCCCTTTCTATCAGCTCTTCCTTATGAAGCACAAATCTGGGAAAAGGATACTTGGCATAAATCACATGATGTCTACCAACTCATGACCTGTATACCTCTTTCCCTTCACTGGCAGGTTTATAACAGGGTGAGTAATTCTTAGTTTCCCATTTCTCATTCACTTCTCAACTGAAATGAACTTGTTCTGTCTCCTTCTTTACAAATCAGTATCACTGATGCTCTCACAAGTTCCAGGCAAGAGAAAGACACTGCCTGTTCTTGTCTGAGCTCTTCATTAAATCCCCTACTTTTCCCATTACTGTGATAAAACACCCTGATCAGAGCAACTCAAAGGTTTATTTAAGCCATGGTTCAAGGGCAGAGTCTGTCATGGAGGTGAAAACATGCTTGTGAGATCTTGGGACTCCTGGTCACACTGCAGGCAAAGAGTGAAAACAGCTAGTAGTGAATGCTCACATTTTCCTCTTTGTTCGGTCATCACTCTGTCCCACAAAATTATGTCACCCAAAGTACATGGGTCTTCCTACTTTAATTAACCTATGTAGATAATCCTGATAGAGATGGTTAGAAGCTACTCTAACCTACACAGTCCCTCACAAGCATGCCAAGAGATCATTCTAGATCAAGTCAAGTTGAAAATCAATATAAATTGTTACAGATGAGAATATTGTTGTTTTTTTTATCTACTCACAGTCTCCTACTATGACTTCAAAGTCTTTGTCCTTTTCCAGATTGATTTTATTTTTCATCATTTCCTCTTTTTAATGTTATTACTGTAACATTAGTGCTTGTGAGGGTACTTTTGTTTCCTTTGGCATCTCTCAATTTCACTGAGGAACATCCCACACAACTCCCAAACTGTAAGTCAGAAGTTGTACTTTTTGATCAGAATGCCTCATTAGTCCCTACCCTCCCATAGTTCACTCTGAACAGAACACACTTTCTAGCACCCCTAATTTTAGATATTACCATGTGATTCGATTAATTCAGTAAAATATCAGCATAAAAACATTTCTTTAGGTAAACATTCAGACCTCAAGAGATACCCTGCACTTACAGAAAATGTGAAGAGGATGTCCCATTGGTGATCCTATAACCACAAGGTAAGAAGACACATGATGTGGTCCTGATATCAAATGCAGCCTGAAGACAAGGTCAGCCTAGACTATGAGAGCCACACACATCCACAGGACCAGAAGCAAGAAGTTATTGTAAATAAACACAAAGTGCTGAGCCATGAAAAGGGTTTCATGGAATAATTTTTAAGAGCATATTTGATACTGTGTTGTTATCTCCCAAAATTATTTTACTTTATTCATTAGTATTATAAATTTTTGTATGTGGTCTATGTGAAGAGGGTACATATATGCCATATAACATGTGCAAGGACTTAGAGGACAGCTGTTGAAGTTCATCAGGCTTACATACCAAGTGTTTTTACTCTCTGAGTTATTACATTGACCCTACTATACTATTATAAATTCTCAAAACACTTCCTGACTTTTAAACAAAATATCCAGCTTTCATCTGAGTACTTCATCCAGATAAATCATAAGTATCACAAATTCGATATACACAAAAATAAGCCTAAATTCTTTCTGGGAAAGATCACTTTCACATGTTATTCCCTACTTCAATAAAGAAAAATTGAATCTTATTTGTCAAAAAGAGAAGCCAAAATACTGTTTTGTTTTCCTTTCTTTTTTCCTTCCCTTCCGTCCAATTTCTAATTAATCAATCCTCAATACCCTTGACAGCCTATAATTTTATGAATACACACACACACACACACACACACACACACACACACACACACACACATACAATGCTACATTTTTATATGCCTATAAACTGCTTTAAAATTTTACTGAAGGTTGGCTGGAGAGAAGGCTCAGTGTTTAAGAGCACTGGCTATTCTTCCAGGGCACCCAGATTGCATTCCAAATATCACATAGTGGCTCCAGCCATCTGTAACTGTAGTTCCAGAGGACTCAAAGCCTTTTCTGGCCCCTGAGATCAACAAGCACACAAGTGGTACACAGACTCATGTGCAGGCAAATTACTTGTGCATATAAAATAAAATAAAGTTTTTGAAGGTCACAACAGAAAATAAAGATACTTTTTCCTGATGGCATTATTTTTTTCCTTACTAGGCCTAAATTATTTGCCCTCACGTCCCCCCACTGAATTACACGGTCATCATCTCATGCATGGAAGAGTATGCACTAAACTTCCCACCTTCCTTACCTGTGGTGCTTTCCACTTGTTTCTTATAGTGAGCTATTTGATTTAAACTTTGATCTACTTAAATTTCTTTTTATTGCTACCTACTTTCAGAATAAATAAAACCAAAGGACATATAAATCCAACCTATCCAATTACATTATCATATGGCAGATATGCCAACATAGAAATTCTGCCTTTTCCTGTATTTGAGGAGGTGGTTTTTGAGACAGGGTTCTCTGTGTAGCCCTAGCTGCCCTGGAACTAGTTCTGTAAACCAGACTGGCCTCGAACTCACAGAAATCTGCCTGCCTCTGCCTCCCACATCACTCCACTCATGCATTTTAACAGTTCTCTTTCAATGAAAAGCTCTCACACCTTCTTCCTATGATGTGTCGAACTACCTATTTATTTTCATCCCTCTACTCTCAATTCAAGTACAGTGCAGGGATCATTTTCTACATTCTCTATAAAATTAAACCAACTCTTTGTGGAGAATTCACTTACAAGTCTATAGTGTTGTGCATATGATACATTTTTATAATATTATCATGTCTCTAACCAGTGCTTTAGAGACTTCATATACAATATAGAAAAGGCATGTTATATACAAAATCTTTAAAGGGGTAATCTTATTTACCACTGTATTTCAAGCATCTACACATAAATAGTAAATATTTTGAGATATTTAGAGTATGTGTGAAAGAATAAAAATTTGAATGATTAGTTAGGGATAGGTAACATAGGCAAAATAAAAATCCCAGTTCATTCAAGCACTAAGAAAAGTTAAAGGTGGGAGAAATTTTCTTACCCAGGGATGAGCACACCAATTTCTTACCCAATGCCGTATGGTCAGCCCTGGGAAAACAGACATACAAGCAGCATCATATAGACCAAGCAGCCTGTATTTATATATTTAGGAGTGTGTGTGTGTGTGTGTGTGTGTGTGTGCGCGCGCGCGCGCCTGTGTGTGTCAACAATTAAAGAAAAGGAGCCCATGAATTTGAAAGAGAGTGGGGAGGTAGTATAAGATAGGGTTTAGAGAGAGAGATAAGAATTGTGTCTTAGGGGTTCTATTTTTGTGAAGAGACACCCCTTACAAAGGAAAACATTTCACTGGGGTGGCTCATTTATAGTTCAGAGGATTAGTCCATTATGATCATTGCAGGACATGACAGTGTGCAGGCAGACATGGTACTGGAGAAAGAGCTGAGTCTTACATCTGGATCCACAGGCAACAAGGAGTGAACTGAGAGACCAGCCCCGGCTTAAGCATATATTAGCCCTCAAAACCCACCCCCACAGTGACACACTTCTCCAACAAGGCCATATTTACTTCAACAAACCACATCTCCTAATGGTGACATTCCCTATGAGCTTACATGAGCCAAATGTACTTAAGCTACCACAAATGGAGGCATGATGTAATTGTATTATAATCTCATAAAATAAATTGTAAAAATGTATAGAATTTCAAGACATTTACAGCTTAAAACACAGAAATTTATGAAAAGATTCCCTACAAATTTTTCCTCAACCTGACCAAGTAAGAGTTGGGCACTGGATGCTGTTTTAGCACTCTTCCAAATTTTATTGCATCATATTAATTTGATTTGTTTCCAAGCCTGACTCTCCCAATAGACTATGAAATCCCTAAAGCCTGAATGTCAGTCTCATTAAGCTATGAAAACCTAAACTCAGACACAGTTAAATCCCCACACTAAGTGCTGACAGTGTCCTACTGATCACTGCTCTGTATGAACACATCCATCCCTTCAATACAAGTGGCCTTGGTTGGGGCCTCAGGTATCCCACAGCAGAGAATAAGGCAGAGGTGTAACAAGGCAATCTCCTACATGTGGTTACTACAAATCTGAGAGAAGAGAGTGTAGAAGAAGAACATGTGGGTCACTGAATTCCCTCTACAATTAGAGAGTGTGTAAAACATTAGCTTTAGGGTTGCATTTTTAATAATGATTTTAAGAAATGGGGAAGAGTTGAATGTAGCCCTAATCTTCTATTATCAGTTGAAATAAAGTATGATTGCACTGAAATTTATATTACTCAATTCAATATTGTCCATAACACTGGGCTATCAGCTACTCTTGTCTTAAAATTCCATTACTAATCCAACCGAGTTTGATTACTTCCATTTGTTCACTTTAGCATATTTCCCCCGTCTGCAATGCTGCTGTTATTAATATGGAATTTGATGTTATATTGTCTTCAATTCCTTTTATAAAGATTGTTACTCTCAGTGAATTGTCTGATTTTAGGAGTTTTGCTCTCATTTTATATATTGTCACTGTAGTAATAAATAGGTCTATTTTTTATAGTATATACAGTGCTGATGGGTGGCATTTTTTGCTGCATCCTTTAGTTAGGAGGTATTTCCATTGCTTTAGATTACAGACCATGAGTGTTTCATCCTGCTTCACAAAGCTCTGAAAACCAGTGAAATTTTGTAACTATTTGCCCAAAAATATCTTTTAAATATTTATAGATTTCTCATCAAAACTGTATTTCAAATATGTTTATATTGCAAATATTCAAAATAAATATCTGTTTTTGATAGTATAATAAATAGAATCTTAGGAAATAATAAGACACTGTGATATTTAAACTATATACAATATGATACACTTCACTCTGCTACAATTTAAATGACAGAAGAATAATACATACCATTCATAGTAAAAAATCATGACTTTGTTTCTAACAACTTATGGCATAAAGAATTCTGTGAGTCAATGATGCAGCTATTGGTATGATTGGCTGTCTATTATGGTTTTCTTACTTTCTACCTCAAGAATACAATATAATTTGAAAAAGTAAAGTAGATTTGCCTTTGCTAGCAATACATCTCATTTCATACCTTGCTTTGGAATTACATTTGAAAGCACTTACATTTTGGAAAACAAAAAGTGAGATTATTTGAAGACCTTTAAACTGATAATTCTGAAGCAAAGTCCTTCCTCTATACCAACATTTCTCAACCTGAGAGTCATGACCAAATGACCCTTGCATAGGGGCTGCCTAGGACCATCAGAAAACACAGATATTTATATTACTATCTATAACAGTAGCAAAATTACACTTATGAAGTAACAATGAAAATAATTATATGGTTGGAGGTCACTACAACATAAGGAACTATATTAAAGGGTCATAGCATTAGGAAGGTTGAGAATTTCTGACTCTACACTGTTTCAAAAATCATACTACTTAGGCATACTGTAATGACTGAAATGCCCTTCATCCCCCACCTAACCCAAGAAACATGTAAACCATATATATAACATAGATTAAATAATTTTTTGATCATATTTTAAAGCAAACTGTCCAATTTCATTTATCAGAGGTATGCTTAACTTGAAAGAACTTTGTTCTGTTTAACAATGACCAACTCTTCAGTTTATGACCACCTTATAATTAGTTGCTACATTGCAATATATTCACCCTTACTAGTTTGAAGTAATCTGAAAAGCTAATAATTATAGTCTTTATTATATCATTTAGTCTCTGATAAATGATGATTGTATCCCAAACTTGATTACTGTATGTCTCTGGAGTTGACAGTGACATATTGTTAAAAACATTTGTCTGCTGTGGGATGGTCTGTATGTCAAATTGCTCTGATTGGTCAAAAAATAAAACACTGATTGGCCAGTGGCCAGGCAGGAAGTATAGGCGGGACTAACAGAGAGGAGAACTGAGAGAACAGGAAGGTGGGAGGAGACACTGCCAGCTGCCACCATGACAAGCAGCATGTGAAGACGCCAGTAAGCCATGAGCCATGTGGCAAGGTATAGATTTATAGAAATAGATTAATTTAAGATGTAAGAACTAGATAGCTAGAAGCCTGAGCCATTAGGCCAAACAGTTCAAATAATATAAGTGTCTGTGTGTTTATTTTATAAGTGGGCTGTCGGACTGCTGGGATTTGGTGGGATCCAGAGAGAAAACTCTCCAGCTACATTTGTCTTTAACAGAAGCATAAATATGCTATAAAATGTCAAGACTGATTATGACTATTTTCAAAGTCTTTCATTTTTCAAAACATATGGAAAATATTAAAATTAACATGTTATTTGTAAAGACAGAGCTTGCTAACAAATTTGTGATTTCTATTGTGATACTGAAATCTGTTCTGAAACACCATGATTAGGCAAATAACCAATATTTTCTAGTTGTACTTGAAAGATAGCTTTGCTCAAAATACATTGATTTTTCTACCTTCATTTTAAATTACTCAACATTCTTCTCTTGACTTAGCATATTACTAATCATAAAATTGTTAATTAATTGGTCTAACAGTCATGGGTCTTAAAATTGGAGATGGTAATTACTTCTAAGAATTTCCTATTCAAGTCACAATTATTGCAATGTGTCAAAAATTCTGGGTAGCCGTGATAAGTGTTTCCATTTATTTTGTCCAGTCTGGAAATAATTATAAGGCTACAGGACTGCTCTTATGAATAAAACTGCTAATGTCATTTAGGGAAATTTAAATACAATATATCTATGATGCTCTGGTTTCTGTTTCTAAATTGCAAAACTACTTCTCAAACAGTCATAGTAAAAAACATGTTTTTGATCATTTTACCATAAAAAATGATACATCTAGAAAACCTACTAGAGGTTAATTATTTAATTAATTAAATAAACCTAGTTTATTTATATATTTATAAAATATATATATTATATATAAAAACAAACTTTCAATTAATGCCCTGGCCTTTCTTGATTTAACATTGGGAAGTGTGTGAGGACAAAGCAGGAACAGAATCTAAGTCTTTCAATTCCAATTTCTTGGTAAAGATGCAGAGGCTAGATGAAGATCAAGCAGGGATCAGGATCCAGACCCATTTTTATGTCTGATCTCCTGTCCAGGCACATGAGACATCCTATGGGGAAAAGATAAGTGCTGTTTGTCATGCAGAGAAAGAGCCCGTAAAGAGACTGAGGAGACTTAGGCAAGCTTACCTCCCGCCACGCTTTGTCTCCTAGTTTACAGACAGGAAGTAATGTGAAGCACTTTGGTTTGATGAGAAATTACCCCTACAGGCTCATGTATTTCAACACTTGCTCTCTAGTAGTCATGCTATTTGATGAGGTTTTGGAACCTTGAGGACATGAAATCTTGCTGGAAGAAGTATCCCACAGGTGGTGAGCTTTTTTTTTTTAATATCCTCACTCTGCTTTCTGTTTTATCTCTCAAAAATATTGGATCACATTTAGATCTATCTTGGGATACATGTAGCCTGCAGAACACAGGTTGAACACAGCTAGTAATTCTACGGGTACCCCCAAATACCATAACATATACATATAAATAACATATATAGTGAGTGAAATTTAAATACAATATATCTATGATATTCTGGTCTCTGTTTCTAAATTGCAAAACTACTCTTCTCAAATGGTTGTGGTTGAAATCATGTTTTTGATCATTTTACCTATATATATGAAAGAGTTAAAGATACACACACACACACACACACACACACACACACACACACACACAATGTGATACGAACTCCAAGAAGGCAGAAATTTGAAAGTTCTGGTCTGAGGATTAGGATTGTGTGCAGTCATGCAGAAGAATGTTAAAATCTAAAAGGATGTAACTAGGAAGGAAAGACAACTTTTTTTTATTTCAGCTGAATATAAAAAATTAGAATTGTGACTATCTGTGACTGCCTAACATATTAAAAAAATTATCTTTCTAAATCTACTAAAGATGTATCAATTTGTTAGTGAACTCAGACAAAACTAATACAAGCACTCCCTGAGATATAGATGGTACCTAGACTGATCAGCCTGATAAAGATGATTGAATAAGGTGTCTGGTTTCTTCCTCGTAGCCAATGAATATTTTTAAATCCATATAAATTAGAAATTCTTAGTTTAAAAAATTTCTTTGATTTTGCACAATAAGGTACTAACAATAAGCATCTTGTTACTGTTCCAATTCAATATTCTGTTACACTAAAATTCATCTTATCATAATGCACATCAAATATGCATGTGATTGTCAACTCTCAGCAAGTCTTATGCTTCTAGATTAGCGCCGTTTTGCTGCCTTGTTTTCCTCCCCTTTCTGCATCTGATGTGTGCACCATTGGCCACTCCCTTTGCTGTGGTAGGTCTCACTGTTCCCTAGCACATTTGCCCATTCCTCCAGATCCTCACGATGTAGAGTCCCGTTCTTCCACTTATTAAAATTAGATTCTCCTTTAGCTGCCTTCTACACCATTTCTTTACTTTTCCCTGGAGTTTTAACAGTCTTACTAAATGTTTTAATTTACTTGCTTTGCTAAGTTGCACTCTTAAATTTTTGGAGCTATTGCTACAAACTTTTTCCAATAATATCTCATTGCAAAAATTCCCACATTATATTCATAACAGAGTAGAAAAGCATCATTTTTCTAAAATGTTTACATTTTTGAGAGTGTATGAGGTGCACTGCTTCTATTTGTCACAATCATTGCTCTGCTGATGCACCATATTCTGAGTCTGTGGCAGCCGACACTCATCTGCATTGAGCTGACACAGCTTCTGAAGTAATTTTTTGAAGGATTTTAATTTCTCAAAACTCTCATTTTACTTTCTTTGCATTCAATTGCTTTTCAAGTTAAAGATAGGAGAGAGCAGAGCAGAATCTCTATCAGTAGGCTCCGATCGGATGCTTTATAACGTAATGCCAGGGGAAATCTATTGACAACAGCAAAAGCCAAGTTAATGATTGAGGGTTCCAGTTCCCTTTGGCTTAGGAAGACTGATAGCTGAGCATCAAGAAATCATATTTCAGAGCTCCCAGCTTATCAGCAAATTCATCAGTGTTTCTTGTAAAACCTCCTGCCTACATTTTATTCATGCATTTGCTTATTCATACTCTGACTAGTTTCAAAGAGAATTTAAGGCAGCTTACAAAGATAAAATGTATTAAAAGAAGGTGAGTCCTCGCTCAAAAGAAATTCACATCAATCATAAGTTAGACACATGTTGTCGGTGGGTCACAAATTCAACACTAAGATTTCTAAGTGAGCAAAGGGGTAAAATCACTGCAATGTGTTCTGGTGAGATTGGCTTTTTTTTTTCTGAAAACTGCAAAGAAGTCATTCCCAAATGTCCACAAGAAAAGATCCTGCATAGGGAATGTATGTATTCCTAGTATGACAAAACACAAATTTCCATATGGGCATGATTAGAAATATAAGACTTTGCTAGCAAATAAATTGTTAGCCAATAGTAATACTCCAAGGCACGGTCAAAATTCACTTGATAGAACTCAGCTATCGGGAATACTACAAATCAAACAACAGTTCTGACTCTGCCAAGTCAGTGCCTCTGTTTTTGTTGTTGATCTGTTTGTTACTATAATTATGATTATATGACTGTTGACGTCTACATGTCCTTAAAATCTAGTTCAAATGTACTTTCAGGTATGTAATACAGTCCATAAAAACATAAATATATGAGGTCCCAAGGAGCACGGCTTATTGATTCATGCACATTTATGTGATTTAAAGTCACTTGCTTTACTTCTACAAGCCTCTGCTTCTGTGTCAATAAAATGGGATTAGACGCTTAACTCATGAAACGGCCATCATTATAAAACTGGATAATGCAACATAACAAGCAGCCAATAAATAACAGCTTCAACTACCTAAAATAGTCTTTATTCACATAATTAATACTTCATCTTCATGCAAAGGTACAATGAAGGAAATGAAAAGGAGGTGTGTGAGAGATATTCATTTCTTATAATCTAGCCTGATGCTTTTGACATGTGGTGGGAGAACAGGTCCAGAGTTTTGACCCAGTAGCATACACTCCTTGTATAATCTCTAACTTTTGACTAGAATGGTGCATTTTAGTATAAGGAGATGCTGCTCCTGCAACAATGTTACACCATATTGTTGAAGAGATTCTGCAGGTATCCTGAGATTCCTAATCAGCTGACTGTGATTTATTCTGCAGTGATTTATTCCCAGAACTCTGACCTGAGTTTTTTTAAAAGTCAAAGAGATTATCTGCTTTAGGGAAATTCTCAGGCCATTTAGTTTTCAATCTGGGGAAATCTGATCAGAGGATTTTGTTGTTTTATTTCAGGTTCCTGCCTCCTGGAAATGGTTAGTAATAAATTTGTTGGTTTAAGTTGTTGAGTTTGTGGTAACTTATTACCCACTAATAGTAAATTAGCATATCACAGACTTATTCCTTAACAGTCATGACCTTGGGTCAGGCAACTTGTACAATGGAAGAGAATGGCATTTAATGTACAGCAAAGTTTCAGGGGCAATTATGATTATTAGTGTGTTCATACTAATAAAAATCAAATACAACAAAGTTCAGGATACTGTTATTAATCTTACTGCTGTATGGAGCTTAAACATTGCTTTTGAACTCCATCAATTTATTCATGTTTCTTTTCAATTTCCACAAGAGCCTGGAAGAGGAAACTTCTTTCTTTGGATCTGATTCTTTTAAATCCTGTAGAATTAATTACTCATGGAATCAGAATGGTGGCTATCTCCCAACCCCTGAGAGGATAGTTCAAGTGTGAAGAAACCTTGTGAATCTAAGAAATACTCCATATCTTGTTCTGGGTAGTTTATCTGTAAAACTTAGTAAGCCCTATACTTAATATTAGTGTACTTTGTGAATTATCTGTTTTTGTTAACCTTTAATTTTATAAAAATACTGTCAAATTAAGAAAGAATCAATATGTAACAATTGTGGTATTTTAAATAAAATATATTATATCTTATAGTTATTTTTCAAATAAACTGAAACAAATTGGACCCCAAATACAATACGTATGAGCTATGTGTTGCGGAATGAAAGCTGCCATAATAGTTACAGCACACTGTAAAGTGGGAAAACCAGGTCATCCACTCTCCCTTTTGCCCTTCATCTTGTGATATTTTAACACATTAGTGGCAAAGTATTTAAACATTACAGGCACTAGCATTTCAAAGAATTGAAGCCAAACATTTAAATGTCCTTCATCAATCATACAGTTTTGATAAGACAAACGAAATGTCAAAAGACACCGTGTTCCTCGAACAACAGTGCAAACAGTGAACATAGGAAAAGACCATGTGTTTATGCTTCTCAGACTTTCTTGAAACAACATTGAACTCTCATTGACAGTGGCAGCAGGTTAATTAAGAAATCTCTTCCGCATGACACATGTTCGATACAGATTGGCATTCCCTGAGACATGGTTATAATAAATGCTTATTCATCAATACTCACTCAACTGATTGACCTTTTCTAAAATTAGAAAAACGCCACTTGCTTTAAAGACTATGTGCCTGCAAAATCACTGCATGGAAGAATGGGAGGCAGCCATTTGAGAAACATCAGAAGATAAATTGCGTTGTATGTCAGGACTATTGCAATGGTCTGTTCACCCCACTGACTCTGCTGGGTGTTTTGGAAAGCAGCGTGGTTGCTACTTTTTATGACTTCAATTTCAGAAAAAACAGGAAAGTCCTCCAGTTCTCCTTAACTTTCAGGGTTTGTCTTAGAACTTATAAGGACTTTGTAGATCATTGGAGGCAAACACTTCTATTAAAAAGTAAGAAAAGAAAGCCCAGAGACATTAAATTACTTGGAGAAGAAAGGACTAAGGAAGAACTATTATGAAATATAATATGTTAGTATATATTATTCAAATAATGATTTTATTAAGGAAAATATATCAGTGTGTTAATCAGTTTGATTGATTTTTTTTTGGTATGCATGCCTTTTTAGTTAATTTTTTTCATTTATTTTACATACTGACCACAGTTTCCCCTCCCTTCTCTCCTCCTGTTCCCTCCCCCTTCCCATCTGCACCCCTTCCCATCCACTCATCCACTCTTCCCATCTCCATTCAGGGAAGTAAGAGATAGCTAACTTCGGTTGGTACTTGCATTGCAAGCGTGAGAACTTGAGTTTTATCCCCTGAAACCACATTTAAAAAGCCAGGAGTAGTCAACAAAGTCTGGCATACCAAGTCGAGGCAGGGCCTAGCCCCTTCCACACCTCTCCCCCTCTCCTCTCCATCCCCCCCCACCACCACATCAAGGCTGAGCAAGGTAGCCCACCATAGGGTAGGGGATGGGCTCCAAAACGCCAGTTCATGCACCTGGTATAAGTCCTGTTCCTACTGTCTGGGCCCCACAAACAGATCAAGCCTTGTAACTGTCACTCACATTCAGAGGGCCTAGTTTGGTTCCATGCAGGTTTCCCAGCTGTCAGTCCAGAGTCCATGAGTCAATCAGCTTCCAGACTTTGTTGACTATACAAAGGAGGCCTTACCCCCTCTAAAGAGTGGATGGGGGATGGGATATGGGGGAGATGGAGAGGACGGCAGAAGGGGATGGAGGGGGAACTGGGAATGGTATGTAAAATGAAAAAAATTAAAATAAAAAAATCCACATTTTCTTAAAAAAAAAAAGCCAGGTATAGTGGTAAATCCTTGTAAACCTAACCCTGGAGAGGCAGAGACAAACAGATCCCTGGGGTTTACTGGCCAAGGAGCCTACTTAGTGAGTTCCAGGTCAGTTAGAGACCACCACATCTCAAAAATAAATAGATTCCCTGGAAATATTCAGTCCACACCAGCCAGAGGGTCAGGGGTCTTTACTCCTCCTCTCCTCCAAGTCCAGTCCCCCAATTCTGTAGCAGGCCACCTGCCGTGGCCTCTCTGCACTCTGTTCCCATTCCCAGGGGTCTTCTTGGATCCTAGTGGTACACCCTGCTTTCCTTCTTCCTGTGGATCAACTTAGCTCCCCTTTGTATCCCATCCCCATTCTTAAGAGTCAGCTCCCAATACCTAGAAACATATCCTACCTGGGACCCCCCAGTGTCCACACCTGACAGGACATTCAGAAGCATTCACTACCAGGAAAATCACAGCCACCACATTCCCCTAAGAACCAGAAAGGGCAACAGAAACCAAGGAATAAACACGCACCCAACAAAGACAATACCAGATGTCAACACTTAGAAATACAATAATCTCAAACCCAGATGTTTAGATACAAACATAAAAGCACCATCAATAGCAGACAGAACACTCTCTCTACTAGAGCCCAGCAGCTCGACCACAGTAGGCCAGCAGCTCCACCACAGTAGGCCAGCAGCTCCACCACAGTAGGCCCTGATTATTGCAACATAGCTGAAGTAACAGGAAAGGACTTCAAAATAGCTATTATGTATATATTAGAAGTCCTTAAATAGAATATTGATAAATCCATTAATGAATCCTATGAAAACATACACAAAAAGAAAGAATGATAGAGAGAGAGAGAGAGAGAAAGAAAGAAAGAAAGAAAGAAAGAAAGAAAGAAAGAAAGAAAGAAAGAAAGAAAGAAAGAAGAAAGAAGAAAGGAGGAAGGAAGAGAAAGAAAGTGGTGAAAGGGGTAGAATGAAATAAAGAAAACAGCTCAAGACACGTAAATTGAAATAAAATCAATAAAGAAAAGGTAAACCAAGGAAAAACTCAAAGTGAAAAAATATAGGAACTTGAACAGGAACCTCAGAGGTAAATCCCACTAGCAGAATACAAGAAATAGAAGAGAAAATCTCCGGCTTTGTAGATAAGATAGATGAAATGGAAACTTTGATGGAAGAAAATGTTGCATAAAAAAACAAATGAGCAAACAACAACAACAATAACAACAACAGCAACAACAATAACAACAAAACAGAGGCATAAGACATCCGGGAAATCTGGGACTCTATGGAAAGAACAAACTTATGAAAGATAAAAATACAGTAAGAAGAAGAAACCTAGGTCAAAGGTACAGAAAATATTTTCAGCAAAATCATAGAAGAAAATTCCCTTAACCTAACGAAGGAGGTGCCTATTAAGTTCCAAGAAGCATACAGAACACCAGATAGACTAGACCAGAAAAGAAAGTCCTCTCAGCACACAATAATCAAAATAATAAGTGTAAAGAGAGAATATTAAAGGATACAAGGGGAAAGATCAAATAAAATATAAAGACAGTCTGATTAGATTAACACCACCTGACTTCTCAGTAGAGAATTTAAAAGCCAGAAGGCCCTGGGCAGATGTTCTATAGACACTAAGAGACACGGAAGCCAGACCAGACTGCTATACCCAGTGAAACTTTAGATAACAATAGATAGAGAAAACAAGACATTCCATGATAAAATCAAAATTAGAGTTTGATAAATCCAGCCCTACAGAAGGCACTAGAAGGAAAATTCAACTTGAAGAAGTTAAAGTTAACCACAGCCAAGGAAACATAAGAAATAAATAGTATCAGACCAACAAATCCAAAAAAGGAGGAGGTCTATGCCATAATCATAAAAGGATAAGAATCATCCAACACTGTTACTGGTAACTCTCAACAAGCTCCTATAGCCATTTTAATATCTGACAAAATATACTTCAAACCAAACTAATAAGAAGAACTAGAGAAGGACACTATATATTCATTGAAAAACAATTCCACCCAGAGGATATTATAATTCTAAAAATCTATGTACCAAATAGAAGGGCACTCAAGTTTATAAAAATCACTAGTTAGTGCAGCCTAAACCACACATTTACACTCACACAGTGATAGTACTTGACTTCAGTATCACAACTCTCATCAATTTAGGTCATCTAGACAAAACTAAACAGAGACATACTGGAGCTAACAGATGTCATAAACCAAACAGAACTAACAGACATCTCCCGAATGTTTCACTCAAACACAAGAGAATATACCTTCTTCTCAGCACCTCTTGCAACTCTTTCCAAAATTGACCATATACTTGGACACAAAGCAAGTCTCAAAAGATACGAGAAAATTGAAATAACACTCTGTATCCTATCTGACCAATATGGATAAAAGCTGGCTATCAACAACAAAAGAAACAACAGAAAGCTTTAAAAATGTGGAAATTGAAACAACTCATTACTGAATGAAAAACAGGTTAAAACCAAAATTAAGAAAGAAGTTAAAGACTTTCTAGAATTTAAAGAAAATGAACACACAATATACCCAAACTAATGGGGCACAATGAAAGTGATTCTAAGAAACAAGTTCATAGCACTAAGTGACTAAATATAAAATTGGAAAAAATCTCATTAACTGAACAGTACAATGGAAATATCTAGAACAAAAAGAGGAAATAACCCCCAAAAACAGTAGACAGCAAGAAATATTCAAACTTGGGGCTAAAATCAATGAAGTAGAAACAAGCTAGGCATGGTGGCAAACACTTTTTTTTTTTTAATTTTTATTTTGCAATACAATTAAGTTCTACATACAGGCACAGATTCCCTTGTTCTCCCCCCTCCCGCCCCCCTCACCTTCCCCCCAGCCCGCCACCCATTCCAATCTCCTCCAGGGCAAAGCCTTCCCCACAGACTGAGATCAACCTGGTGGACTCAGTCCAGGTAGGTCCAGTCCCCTCCTCCCAGGCCAAGCCAAGGGACCCTGCATAGGCCCCAGGTTTCAAACAGCCGACTCATGCAATGAGCACAGGACCCGGTGCCACTGCCTGGATGCCTCCCAAACAGATCAGGCCAATCAACTGGCTCACCCACTCAGAGGGCCTGATCCAGTTGGTGACCCCTCAGCCATTGGTTCATATTTCATGTGTTTCCGTTTGTTTGGCTATTTGTCTCTGTGCTTTATCCGACCTTGGTCTCAACAATTCTTGCTCATATAAACCCTCCTCATTCTTGCTAATTGGACTCCCAGAGATCCACCTGGGGCCTAGTCATGGATCTCTGCATCCAAATCCCTCAGTAGTTGGATGAGGTTTCTAGCACGACAATTAGGGTGTTTGGCCATCCCATCACCAGAGTAGGTCAGTTCGGACTGTCTCTCGACCATTGCCAGCAGTCTGTTGTGGGGGTATCTTTGTGGATTTCTGTGGGCCTCTCTAGCACTTTGTTTCTTCCTATTCTCATGTGGTCTTCATTTACCATGGTCTCCTATTCCTTGTTCTCCCTCTCTGTTGTTGATCCAGCTGGGATCTCCCACTCACCCAAGCTCTCTTTCCCTCGACCCTCGCCCTTCACTACCCCCACTCATGTCCAGGCTGTTCATGTAGATCTCATTCCATTTCTCTGTCATTGGGCGATCCCTGTGTCTTTCTTGGGGTCCTGTTTTCCAGGTAGCCTGCCTGGTGATGTGAGTAGCAGTCCAGTCATCCTTGTTCCACATCTAGTATCCTGTTATGAGTGAGTACATACCATGTTTGTCTTTCTGAGTCTGGGATACCTCACTCAGGATGATTTTTTCTAGGTCCATCCATTTGTCTGCAAACCTCATGATGTCATTGTTTTTCTCTGCTGAGTAGTATTCCATTGTGTATATGTACCACATTTTGTTTATCCATTCTTCAGTTGAAGGGCATCTAGGTTGTTTCCATGTTCTGGCTATTACAAACAATGCTGATATGAACATAGCTGAACAAGTGCTCTTGTGGTGTGGTTGAGCATTCCTTGGGTATATGCCCAAGAGTGGTATAGCTGGATCTTGGGGGAGATGGATTCCCAATTTTCTAAGAAATCGCCATATTGATTTCCAAAGTGGTTGTACAAGCTTGCATTCCCACCAGCAGTGGAGGAGAGTTCCCCTAGCTCCACATCCTCTCCAGCATAAGGTGTCTTCAGTGTTTTTGATCTTAGCCATTCTGACAGGCCTAAGGTGGTATCTCAGAGTTGTTTTGATTTGCATTTCCCTGATGATTAGGGATGTTGAGCAATTCCTTAAATGTCTTTCAGCCATTTGAGTTTCCTCTGTTGAGAATTCTCTGTTTAGTTCTATAGCCCATTTCTTAATTGGACTGTTGGGCATTTTGATGACTAATTTCTTGAGTTCCTTATATATTCTGGATATCAGTCCTCTGTCAGATGTGGGATTGGTGAAGATCTTTTCCCATTCTGTAGGCTGTCGCTTTGCTTTGTTGACCGTATCCTTTGCCCTACAAAAGCTTCTCAGTTTCAAGAGGTCCCATTGATTGATTGTTTCTCTCAGTGTCTGTGCTACTGGTGTTCTATTTAGAAAGTGGTCTCCTATGCCAATGCGTTCAAGACTACTTCCTAATTTCTCTTCTAGCAGGTTCAGAGTAGCTGGATTTATGTTGAGGTCCTTGATCCACTTGGACTTAAGTTTTGTGCACGGTGATAGATGTGGATCTATTTGCAGCCTTCTACATGTTGATATCCAGTTTTGCCAGCACTATTTGTTGAAGATGCTTTCTTTTTTCCATTGTGCTCTTTTGGCTTCTTTGTCAAAAATTATTTGTTCATAGGTGTGCTGATTAATGTCAGGGTCTTCAATTCGATTCCATTGGTCCACATGTCGGTTTTTATGCCAGTACCAAGCTGTTTTTATTACTGTAGCTCTATAGTACAGCTTGAAGTCAGGGATCGTGATGCCTCCAGAGGTTGTTTTATTGTACAGGATTCTTTTGGCTATCCTGGGTTTTTTGTTTTTCCATATGAAGTTGAGTATTATTCTTTCCAGGTCTGTGAAGAATTGTGTTGGTATTTTGATGGGGATTGCATTGAATCTGTAGATTGCTTTTGGTAAAATTGCCATTTTTACTATGTTAGTTCTGCCTATCCATGAGCATGGGAGATCTTTCCATTTTCTGACATCTTCTTCAATTTCTTTTTTCAGGGACTTAAAGTTCTTGTCATATAGGTCCTTCACTTGCTTGGTTAGTGTTACCCCAAGGTATTTTATGTCATTTGTGGCTATAGTAAAGGGTGATGTATCTCTGATTTCCTTCTCTGCTTTTTTTGTCCATTGTATATAGGAGGGCTACTGATTTTTTTGAGTTGATCTTGTATCCTGCTATATTGCTGAAGGTGTTTATAAGTTGTATCAGTTCCTTGGTGGAATCTTTGGGGTTGCTCAAGTATACTATCATGTCATCTGCAAATAGGGAAAGCTTGACTTCTTCCTTTCCAATTTGTATCCCCTTAATCTCCTTATGTTGTCTTATTGCTCTGGCTAGAACTTCAAGTACTATATTGAATAAGTATGGGGAGAGCGGACAGCCTTGCCTCGTTCCTGATTTTAGTGGAATTGCTTTGAGTTTCTCTCCATTTAATTTGATGTTGGCTGTTGGCTTGCTGTAAATTGCCTTTATTATGTTTAGGTATGTTCCCTGTATTCCTGATCGCTCCAAGACCTTTATCATGAAGGGGTGTTGGATTTTGTCAAATGCCTTTTCAGCATCTAGTGAGATGATCATGTGGTTTTTTTCTTTGAGTTTGTTTATATGGTGTATCACATTGACAGACTTTCATATGTTGAACCATCCTTGCATCCCTGGAATGAATCCTACTTGATCATGGTGGATAATTGTTTTGATGTGTTCTTGGAGTCTGTTTGCCAGTATTTTATTGAGTATTTTTGCATCAATGTTCATGAGGGAGATCGGTCTGTAGTTCTCTTTCTTTGTTGTATCCTTGTTTGGTTTGGGAATCAGGGTAATTGTAGCCTCATAGAAGGAGTTTGGTAATGTTCCTTCTGTTTCTATTGTATGGAACAATTTAGAGAGTATTGGTATTAACTCTTCTTTGAAGATCTGGTAGAATTCTGCACTGAAACCATCTGGTCCTGGGCTTTTTTTGGTTGGGAGACTTTTAATGACTGTTTCTATTTCTTTAGGGGTTATTGGATTATTTAAATAGTTTGTCTGGTCTTGATTTAATTTAGGTATGTGGTAACTATCCAGAAAATTATCCATTTCTTTTAGGTTTTCCAGTTTTGTGGAATAGAGGTTTTTGAAGTATGACCTGATGATTCTCTGGATTTCCTCAATGTCTGTTGTTATGTCCCCCTTTTCATTTCTGATTTTGTTGATTTGGATGCTCTCTCTCTGTCTTTTGGTTAGTTTGGATAAGGGCTTGTCTATCTTGTTGATTTTCTCAAAGAACCAACTCTTTGTTTCATTAATTTTTTGTATTGTTCTCTTTGTTTCTATTTTATTGATTTCAGCTCTCACTTTGATAATTTCCTGGCATCTATTTTTCCTGGGAGACTTTGCTTCTTCCTGTTCTAGAACTTTCAGGTGTGCTGTTAAGTCACTAGTGTGAGATTTCTCCAGCTTATTTATGTGGGCGTTTAGTGCTATGAATTTCCCTCTTAGTACTGCTTTCATAGTGTCCCATAGGTTTGGATATGTGGTGTCTTCATTTTCGTTGATCTCTAGGAAGTCTTTAATTTCTTTCTTTATTTCTTCCTTAACCCATTGGTGATTCAGGTGGGTATTGTTCAGTTTCCATGAGATTGTAGGTTTTCTGTAGTTTTTGTTGTTGTTGAAATCCAACTTTAGACCATGGTGGTCTGATAGAACACAGGAGGTTATTTCAATTGTTTTGTATCTGTTTAGATTTGTTTTGTGACCAAGTATGTGGTCGATTTTAGAGAAGGTTCCATGGGGTGCTGAGAAGAAGGTATATTCTTTTTTGTTAGGATGGAATGTTCTGTAGATGTCGATTAAGTCCATTTGAGTCATGACATCAATTAAGTCCTTTATTTCTCTGTTAAGTTTCGATTTGGGGGATCTGTCCAGTGGTGAAAGTGGGGTGTTGAGGTCTCCCACTATTAATGTGTGGGGTTTTATATGTGATTTAAGCTTTAATAATGTTTCTTTTACATATGTGGGTGCCCTTGTGTTTGGGGCATAAATGTTCAGAATTGAGACTTCATCTTGGTGGATCTTTCCTGTGATGAGTATGTAATGCCCTTCTTGATCTCTTTTGATTGATTTTAGTTTGAAGTCTATTTTGCTGGATATCAGGATGGCTACACCCGCTTGTTTCTTAAGACCGTTTGATTGGAAAGTCTTTTCCCAGCCTTTTATTTTTAGGTAGTGTCTATCTTTGAATTTGAGATGTGTTTCTTGTATGCAGCAGAAAGATGGGTCCTGCTTTTGTATCCATTCTGTAAGCCTATGTCTTTTTATAGGTGAATTAAGTCCATTGATATTGAGGGATATTAATGTCCAGTGATTGTTCATTCCTGTTATTTTTTGGTGGTGATGTGTGTGTACTTTTCTTCGTTGGGGTTTACTGCTGTGGCTTTATCTATTGCCTGCGTTTTCGAGGGTGTATCTGACTTCCTTAGGTTGGAATTTTCCTTCTAGTGCTTTCTGTAGGGCTGGGTTTGTGGATAAATATTGTTTAAATCTGGCTTTGTCATGGAATGTCTTGTTCACTCCATCTATGATGATTGAAAGTTTTGCTGGGTATATTAGTCTAGGCTGACATCCATGGTCTCTTAGTGTCTGCATTACATCTGTCCAGGACCTTCTGGCTTTCAAAGTCTCCATTGAGAAATCGGGTGTTATTCTGATAGGTTTGCCTTTATATGTCACTTGGCCTTTTTCCTTTGCTGCTCTTAATATTCTTTCTTTATTCTGTACGTTTAATTGTTTAATTATTATGTGGCGAGGGGACTTTTTTGGGGGGTCTATTCTGTTTGGTGTTCTATAGGCTTCCTGTATCTTCATAGGCATTTCCTTCTTTAAGTTGGGAAAGTTTTCTTCTATGATCTTGTTGAATATATTTTCTGTGCCCTTGAGTTGGTATTCTTCTCCTTCTTCTACCCCTATTATTCGTAGGTTTGGTCTTTTCATGGTGTCCCAAATTTCTTGGACATTTTGGTTCATGACTTTGTTGACTTTAGTGTTTTCTTTGACTGATGAATCTATTTCTTCTATTGTATCTTCAACGCTGGAGATTCTTCCATCTCTTGCATTCTGTTGATTATACTTGCATCTGAAGTTCCCAATCGTTTTCTCAGATTTTCTATTTCCAGCATTCCCTCTGTTTGTGTCTTCTTCATTTTTTCTATTTCCCTTTTCAGGTCTTGGACTGTTTCCTTCATTTGTTTCATTGATTTTTCTTGATTTTCTTTCAGTATTTTATTGTTCTCTTCCAGGACTTTTTTGATTTCTTCTAATTTGTTTGCCCTTTCTTCTAGTTGTTTACAGCGTTCTTCACATTTTTTTTGTCTTTTCCTCTACACGAGCCTCTAGCTTCTTCATGATGACATTCATAAGGCTATTTTCTTCTGCTTCTTCCAATTTCTGATGTTCAGGTCTAGGTGTTGGAGGAGGGCTAGGGCCTGGTGATGGTGTATTGCTATTCATTTTGTTGTATGTGTTTCTGCCTTGACGTCTGCCCATCTCCTTGTGGTTCGTTCTTGGCTTTATCCGCACACTTGGTTCAGACAGAGCTGACAGATTCAGGAAGTCTCTCTCTCTTGTCCAGATGGGAGCTCTCTTGTCCAAATTGGAAGTCCGGGGCAGGATGGGAGCTCTTGTTCAGAAGGGAAGTCCGGGGGAGGATGGGTGCTCTCCTCTCTCTCTCTCTCTCTCTCTCTCTCTCTCTCTCTCTCTCTCCTCCAGATGGGAAATCCGGGGCAAGATGGGAGCTGGGGGCCAGCCTCTAAGTCTCAAGAAGAGGCTTGGGGCTCGGGTGGATGGGCGTGGGGTCAGGGCGTGGAGACTTCAGGGTCTGCCAGGGGTCTTGGAGAAGGGGATCCTTCCCGGTGGGGCTAGAAGGGAACTTGCACAGTGACCAGAACCTGGGGCCAAGTTGGACAGGTCTTCCCGAGTGGCTGGTGCCCAGGTATGGGGTTGGGGGCAAGTTAGGGGACTCACCTGTGCTTCTGAAGGGAAGTCTGGGGCAAGATGGGAGCTGGGAGCTGGGGGCCGGCCTCTAAGTCTCAGGAAGAGGCTTGGGGCTCAGGCGGATGGGCGTGGGGGCAGGGCATGGAGACTTCAGGGTCTGCCAGGGGTCTTAGAGAAGGGGATCCTTCCCGGTGGGGCTAGAAGGGAACCTGCCCTGTGACCAGAACCTGGGGCCAAGTTGGGCAGGTCTTCCCTGGAGTGGCTGGTGCCCAGGGATGGGGTCTGGGGCAAGCTAGGGCACTCACCTGTGCTTCAGAAGGGAAGTCCGGGGCAAGATGGGAGCTGGGGGCCAGCCTCTAAGTCTCAGGAAGAGGCTTGGGGCTCACGTGGATGGGCGTGGGGGCATGGCGTGGAGACTGCAGGGTCTGCCAGGGGTCTTGGAGAAGGGAATCCTTCCCGGTGGGGCTAGAAGGGAACCTGCCCTGTGACCAGAACCTGGGGCCAAGTTGGGCAGGTCTTCCCCGGAGTGGCTGGTGCCCAGGGATGGGGTTGGGGGCAAGTTAGGGGACTCACCTGTGCTTCAGAAGGGAAGTCCGGGGCAAGATGGGAGCTGGGAGCTGGGGGCTGGCCTCTAAGTCTCAGGAAGAGGGCACACACTTTTAATTCCAGAACTCAGGAGGCAGAAGCAGGCAGGTTTCGGTGAGTTCCAGGCCAGCCTGGTCTGCAAAGCAAGTTCCAGGACAGCCAGAACTTTATATAGAGAAATCCTGTCTTGAAAAGCCTAAATAAGTAAATAAATAAAATTAAATAAAAATCAAAAAATCAATGAAACAAAGACTTTATTCTTTGAAAAAATCAATAAGATTGACAAATTCTTAGCAGAAAGAGAACATCCAAATTAACAAGATTAGAGATAAAAATTGGGACATAACAAGAGACACCAAGGAAATCCAAAAGCTCATAATGACATAACTCTAAAATTTTGTATTCCTCCAAATTGGAAAAGTCTAAAAGAAATGGATAGTTTTCTCAGTATATACTACCTACCAAAGTTAAATCACAATCAGATAAGTGATTTAAACAAACCTATAACCCCTAGTGAAAGAGAAGCAGTAATTAAACGTGTCCCAACCAAGAAAAGTCTGTTTTTAGCATAGAATGCTATCAAGCTTTCAAAGAAGAATTAATGCCAATACTCATCAAATTATTCCAAAAAACAGAAACAGAAGGAACACTGCCCAATTTTTTATGAGGTCAGATTTGCTCTGATATCTTAACCACATGAAGACCCAAAAAAGAAAGAATTACAGGTTAATTTCTCTTATGAGCCCAGATGCAAAAAATATTCAATAAAATATTTGCAAACTGAATCCAAGAAAACAACATAAAAGGTGATCATTTAGGCTTCATCCCAGAAATGCAAGGTAAGTTCAGTGTACATAAATTGATGCACATAATCCACCATATAAATGTACTAAAAGATAAAAACCACATGATCATCTCATTAGATATAGAAAAGGCTTTTGACAAAATCCAACACTCCTTCATTATTAAAAAAAAAAAGATAAAGAGAAAATAAGGAATATACATTCTAGTAAATCATATATTGTGTTAATAAAATCTGGAGGCAGGGGAGAAAACTTATAAAATGACCTTTCATTCATCCTGTTTAAAAAAATCCTGGAGAGATTAGGGATATAACAGATATGTATCAATGTAATAAAAGCAACTCACAGTAAGGCCACAGCCAATATTGTCTTAGCATTCTACTGTTGTGACAAAACACCATGACCAAAATAACTTGTGGGAGGTAAGAGTTAATTTGGTTTATACTTGCACAGCACTGTTCATCATCACACTAGGTCAGTACAGGAACTCAAACAGGAAAGGAAACTCAGGGCAGAAGCTGATGCAGAAGCCATTGAAAGGGATTGCTTACTGGCTTCTTCAATATGGCCTACTTAGTCTGCTTTCTTGTAGAACCCAGGACCACCATCCTAGGCGTGACCCTGCCCACAATGGGTTGTATCCTCCCCATCAATCACTAATTATGAAAATGCCTTACAGGCCTGCCTAAAACCTGATACTATAAAGCCATTTCCTTAATTGAGGTTCCTTCAGCTAAGATGTTTTTAGCCTATTTCAAATTGACATAAATGAACAGAAATTCAAAGCATTTCTAGCAAAATCAGGAACAAGATATGGTTGTCCACTGTCTCCATACCTACCCAATATAGAACGTAAAGTATTAGCTAGAGAAATAAGACAACTGAATGAGATCAAGGGGATAGAAATAGGAAAGGAAGATGTCAAAGTATCTTTATTTACATATGATATGATAATATACAAGAATGACTCTAAATATTTCTATAGGAAACTCCTACAGTTAATAAATACCTTCAGCAAAATAGCAAGATAAAATATTAGCACAAAAATCAGTACCATTCCTTTATACAAATGGTAAACAGACTAAAAAAGAAATTAGAGAAATAATGCCTTTCACAATAGCCTCAAAAATGTAAAGTATCTTGGGGTAACTCCAACCAGGCAAGTGAAAGATATATATAATAAAAACTTTAAAATCTTTGAAGAAAGAACCTAAAGAAGATATCAGAAGATGGAAAGATCTTGCATGCTCATGGACCACTAGGATTAATATGGCCATCCTACCCAAAGCAATCTACAGATTCAATGCTACCCCCAGCAAAATTCCAACACAGCTCTTCACAGAGCAAATAACCTTCAGCTTCATATGGAAAGAAAAAACCCAGCATAGCTAAAACAGTTCTGAATAGTAAAAGAACTGCTGATGGTATCACCATCATCAATCTCAAGTTACACTAAAGAGCTATAGTATTAGAAGAAGCATGGTATTGGCACAAAGACAGACACATTTATAAATGGAATCAAATTGAAGACCAGAAATAAGTCCACATACTTATGGGCACCTGATTTTTTTTATAAGGAAGCAAAAAATACACACTGAATAAAAGACATCATCTTCAAAAAAAATGTTCCTGATCAAACTGAATGTCTGTATGTAGAATAATAAGATCCATACTTATCACCCTGAGAAAACTGAACTCCAAGTGGATCAAAGAACTCAACAAAATCCAGGTACACTGAAATTGAGAGAAAAGAAAGTGAGGAATAACCTAACTTATTAACACAGGAAAAAGACTTTCTGAACAGAACACCAATAGCACAGGAATTAAGAATAACAATTAACAAATAAGACCTCATGAAACTAAAAAGCTTCTGTAACAAAGCCCACCATCATTCAGATAAAGCAGTAGGCAACACAATGGGTAAATATTTTTAGCAGCTACATATCTAATAGAGGGATAATATCCAAAATAAACAGGGAACTAGAAAAATTGTACATCAAGAAAACAAATAGCCCAACTAAAAATGGAGTACAGAGCTAAACAGAGACTTCTCAAAAGAGGAAACTCAATTGACTGAGAAATTCTTAAAGAAATGTTCAATATCCTTAGTTACGGAAATGCAAATCAAAACTACTTTGGGATTTCATCTTAAGCCATTAGAATGGTTAAGATCAATGAAACAAGTGACACGCTGATGAGGATGTGGAGTAAGGAGAACACTCATTCATTGTTAGTGGGAGTAAAAACATGTACAGATAATATAGAATACAATGTGGCTGTTCCTCAGGAAGATGGAAATCAATCTACCTCAAAAATCCAGCTACACCACTCTTGGGCATATGCCCTAAAGAGGCTTCATCCTTCTACAGAGACATTTATTCAACCATGTTCATTGCTGTTCTGTTCACAGTAGGAAGAAACTAAAAACAGCCTATATGTCTGTCCATGGATGAATGGAGAAATAAAATGTGGCATATTTATACAACAGAATATTACCTTGTTAATACAAAATGAATTTATGAAATTCACAGGTAATTAGATAGAAATAGAAAGAAAATTATACTGAGTGAGGTAACACAGATCTAGAAATGCAAATATTGTATGTATTTTCTTATATGTGGATGCTAGCTATTAAGTCATTAATAAGGAAGCTATAATCTGTATAGCCACAGAAGTTAGGTATACAGTAATGTACAAGGAGAGAGTAATGGTCCTCACTAGGAGGGGAAATAGAATAGATAGTTATAGATGAATGGGGGCTGAGGACTGGCATAGGAGTTTCAGGTGGGGAGGGAGAAGGGGCAGCAAGAGAAAGCTACATGGAGGGACTGTTAAAACTAAGGGACACTGAGGGGTCATGTGGGAACCTAATACAGTCAAAACTTCCTAGAATATATGCATATATGAAGGTTATCTCACTGAGATCACCAAATACCTGGGAAGAGAGAGCTCCAACTGGAATCTCTTGTCACCAAATGAAGCTTCCAGTACTGCAAATGGGTGACATCTAATTGAGTTGTTTATCCAAAGGGGTCCCATGGGATCCCCCAAATAACCCACGCTATTTCCAAGTTTACTATTTGTTGTCCTCCAATTGACTGTAAGGCCATAATGCCAAAGACAGCATCTACACAATTCATTGAAGACAACAACGTTTAGTTGGTGCCTCCCTAGACCCTTGACCTCTACAGACTGGAATGTACAGTGCATACTACCAAAGATGAAAGATAAAGCCAACACAGCTATAAATCCCTCAGTCTACGCTGGTGATCTGCCTACAGGGTATGCTGGTACATTAGTAGCACAAAGCTTAGGTGAGTAACCAGTCAGTATCTGATTTGATTTACGGCCCACTCCAGAATGGAACCAATCCCCAGCACTGCTTTGGTGACCCAGAACCTGATTTTAGATAGTCCAGGAACCTAGGGGAAAACAAAGTAAAAGAACATAGCAATAAAATGACCACTAGCCACACTCTGATATACTAATCGATTCATATCTTGCACAGCCATCATCAGAGAATCTCCCCCCTGCAGCAGATGGGAACAAATTCAGAAACCCACGACCAGAGAATGTAAAGAGAATGAGAGATCTTGGAACACTCAGCCACAAATGGGATGTCTACATACCCCTCAGGGCTCAGGGAACTCAGAGGAAGAAGGGGGCAAAAAGAGTGTAAGAACCAAAAAGAACAGAGGCCACCAAGGAAACAAGGCCTTCTAAACAAAATATGACTGATGTAGTTATGAATTCATAGACACCGGCAGCATGCACGGGGCCTTCATTGGTCTGTACTAGATAGGGTCCCAGAGCTGGGAGAAGAAGATGCATCCTCCATCCCTTACCCCAAAGCTATCTCCGGTTGATTACTACTTGCAGATGAAAAATTGATTTTCTCTAAGGTAGTCTCACTGGGGAAACAAACAACTCTCTCTCTCTCTCTCTCTTTTTTAAATAATTTAGTTTGACAACTTTATTACATTGAATGTCATCAATTCTTTTTTTTAATTCTTTTTTTTATTAAGAGATTTTCTGTTCACCCTATACACCAACCACAGATTCCTATGTCCTCCCTCTTCCCATCCCCCAGCATTCCTCCCCAACTCTCCCCCCCACCCCCACCCCCTCCAAGGCAAGGCTTCCCATGGGGAGTCAACAGAGCCCAGCACACTCAGTTGAGGCAGGTCCAAGCCCCTCCTCCCTGCACCAAGGCCTCCCAAAGTGTCCTACCATAAGCACCAGGCTCCAAAAAGCCAGCACATGCACTAGGTACAGGTCCCGATCCCACTGCCTGGGGGCTCCCTAAACAGTTCAAGCTAAACAGCTATCTTACTTATCTAGAGGGTCTAGTCCAGTACCATGGGGGGTTCCTCAGCTATTGGTCCATAGTTCATGCACTTCCACTGGTTTGGCTAGTAGTCTCTCTAGGTTTTCCCATCATGATCTTGATGTCCCTTGCTCATAGAATCCCTCCTCTCTCTCATTGACTGGACTCCTGGAGCTCTGCCTGGGACCCGGCCGTGGATTTCTGCATCTGCTTCCATCAGTCACTGGATGAGGGTTCTATGACGACAGTTGGGGTATTTAGCCAACTGATCACCAAAGTAGCCCAGCTCAGGCACCCACTCGACTATTGCCAAGTCTATGGTGGAGTCATCTTTGTGGATTCCTGGGAACCTCCCCAACACTCTGCTTCTCCCTATTCCCATGGTGTTTTCATTTATCATGGTATCTCTTTCCTTGCTCTTTCACCCTGTTCCCATTCCAGCTCAAACCTCCCACTTGTCTAAGCTCTCATCCTCCATCCCTTGCCCTCCATTACCTCCTCTCACCACCAGTTTGCTCATGTAGATCCCATCTACTTTTCCATTGTTGGGTGATCCTTGTGCCCTTCCTAGGGTTCTCCTTACTAGCTAGCCTCCCTAGAGCTGTGGGTTGCAGTCTGGTCATCCTTCTCTTTATATCTAGTATCCACTTATGAGTGAGTACATACCATGTTTGTCCTTGTGAGTCTGGGTTACCTCACTCAGGATGATACTTTCTAGTTCCATTCATTTGCCTGCAAACCTCATAATGTCATTGTTTTTTTCCTGCTAAGTAGTACTCCATTGTGTATATGTACCACATTTTCTTTATCCATTCTTCAGTTGAGGAGCATCTAAGTTGTTTCCAGGTTCTGGCTATTCTGAATAATGCTGCTATGAACATAGCTGAGCAAATGTTCTTGTGGTATGACTGAGCATTCCTTGGGTATACATCCAAGAGTGGTGTAGCTGGAAGTGGTATTGAGGAAGATTGATTCCCGATTTTCTGAGAAACCACCATACTGATTTCCAAAGTGGCTGTACAAGTTTGCATTCCACCAACAGTGGAGGAGTGTTCCCCTTGATCCACATCCTCTCCAACATAAGCTGTCTTCCGTGTTTTTGATCTTAGCCATTCTGACAGGTGTAAGATGGTATCTCAGAGTTGTTTTGATTTGCATTTCCCTGATGACTAAGGATGTTGAATAATTCCTTAAATGACTTTCAGCCATTTGAGATTTTTCTGTTGAGAATTCTCAGTTTAGCACTGTAACTCATTTTTTTAATTGGACTGTTAGGTATTTTGATGTCTAGTTTCTTGAGTTCTTTATATATTCTGGATATCAGCCCTCTGTCAGATGTGGTGTTGGTGAAGATCTTTTCCCATTCTGTAGGCTGTCATTTTGTATTATTGACTGTGTCCTTTGCCCTACAAAAGCTTCTAAGTTTCAAGAGGTCCCATTTACTGATTGTTGCTCTCAGTGTCTGTGCTACTGGTATTATATTTAGGAAGTGATCTCCAGTGCCAATGTGTTCAAGAATACTTCCTGCTTTCTCTTCTATCAGGTTCAGAGTAACTGGATTTATGTTGAGGTCTTTGATCCACTTGGAGTTAAGTTTTGTTCATGGTGACAGATATGGATCTATTTGCAGTTTTCTACATGTTGACATCCAGTTATGCCAGAATCATTTGTTGAAGATGCTTTCTTTTTTCCATTGTACAGTTTTGGCTTCTTTGTCAAAAATTAGGTGTTCATACCTGTGCAGATTAATGTCAGGGACTTCAATTCGATTCTATTGGCCCACATGTCAGTTTTTGTGCCAGTACCAAGCTGTTTTTATTACTGTAGCTCTATAGTAGAGCTTGAAGTCAGGGATCATGATGCCTTCAGAGGTTGCTTTGTTGTACAAGATTCTTTTAGTTATCCTGGGTTTTTTGTTTTTCCGTATGAAGCTGAGTATTATTCTTTCCAGGTCTGTGAAGAATTGTGTCGGGATTTTGATGGGAATTGCACTGAATCTGTAGATTGCTTTTGGTAAGATTGCCATTTTTACTATGTTAATCCTACCTATCCATGAGCATGGGAGATCTTTCCATATTCTGATATCTTCTTCAATTTCTTTCTTAGTCCTTTTATCATTTGTATATAGGAGGGCTACTGATTTTTTTTTTTAGTTAATCTTGTATCCTGCCACATTACTGAAGGAGTTTATCAGCTGTAGGAGTTCCCTGGTAGAATTTTTGGTGTCACTTATGTACACTATCATATCGTCTGCAAATAGTGAATATTTGACTTCTTCCTTTCCAATTTGTATCCTCTTGATCTCCTTTTGTTGTCTTATTGCTCTAGCTAGACCTTTGAGTACTATATTGAATAGATATGGGGAGAGTGGACAGCCTTGTCTTGTTCCTGATTTTAGTGGGATCTGTAGCTGGAGTTTTTCCAGTCCTGCCTGGCTCACAGTCAGGATAAATCTGTTTCACCCGCCAGTCCCGCAGATGCTCAGACCCAAGTGAGTAAACACACAGAGACTTACATTGCTTACAAACTGCATGGCCATGGCAGGCTTCTTGTTATCTAATTCTTATATCTTAAATTAGCTCATTTCTATAAATCTATACCTTGCCACATGGATCGTGACTTACCAGTATTTTACATGTTGGTACTCAATGCGGCGGCTGGCAGTGTCTCCTGACTCAGCCTTCCTGTTCCCAGAATTCTCTTCTCTGTTTGTTCTGCCTATACTTCCTGCCTGGCTACTGGCCGGTCAGCATTTAATTTATACAGAGTGAAATCCACAGCAGGAATTGCTTTGAGTTTCTCTCCATTTAGTTTGATGTTGGCTGTTGGCTTGCTGTAAATTGCCTTTATTATATTTAAGTATGTTTCTTGTATACCTGATCTCTCCAGTACCTTTATGATGAAGGGCTGTTGGATTTTGTCAAAAGCTTTTTCAGCATCTAATGAGATGATCATGTTTTTTTTTCTTGTACAAACATCTCTTTTTTTTTTCAATTTGATTTATTGTATTTGGAATTACAGCAGATTGAAATTATAGGTCAATACAGGAAATTTTAAAATCATAATTGTAACCAGTACATACAGATTTTATGTTTTCTTTATCAGAACAATAAATCAGATTCAGGAAGTACAAACATCTCTTAAGAGCAGGCCCCATGCCCAACAGTAGATGACCAACATAAAAGTAACTCAAGAGCATCTTGCCTGTTTGTTTCCTTAAAAGAGACAAAAAGGATATGGATCCAGATAGAAAAAGACTGGGAAAAGGAACTGAGAAGAGCGGGGAAGGGAAAACTGTAATCAGAATATATTGTATGAAAAAAATCTATCTGCAATAAAATAATAAATAGTGAACAAAGCTTGAGGGATCTGGTCCTCTGTTCTTCACATGCATATAAGTAACATTCATACAACCCATACATTTCAACACACACACATTGATAGAACTTAAAACAGATTTTGTATGAAAAATTTCATAAATGATATTGAAATTTGATCTTCAATTCTCCCTTGAGACAATAAAATTATCTTTAATACATAAAATGTGAGAAATACAGTCAATGTATTATGACTATATAATTTGGAAGCGATGGGTCGAGAGAAGTAAAAAATTTAAACAATGTCTGGCTCTCTTACAACAGACACTCCACCCATCTTCGACAGGAAATCTTTCCCTCATTAGGAAGATAGGAAGAACAGCTAGGATGCCCCATCTGAGAGTCTAAAGAGAATGTGAATGTTGCTGCTGCTGACAAAGCACTCAGGCGTTAAAAGACATTTAACTGATTCTAGGTGATTTATCACTCCTCTGCCATACACAGCCATCATTTATCCTCTAGTTTGTATATAGTATCAGCACTTTGAATGACCCTAGCCCATGTGTCTGGCACTGGTCCCATGGTTAGCACAAAAAAATTTACCTAAGGTACAGACAGTTTTATTGAACTCACTGTTTAGAAGGTCTCCCTATTGCTTAGCAATGCCTGGGAGCATCATGCTTCTGCAGTCAGTATTTGACATGGAACTAGTTGACAATACAAAGTTTTCCCAAAATTGTGGCACAAGCTAGTGTAACAGCTAATTCCTAAGTGAGTCCTCATGATCCTCTCTACCCAGTGCCCTTATTAACCTTGTTGTGTATTCACCTATGGATGTATCTGTCAAAATCAATTCCACAGTATACAGATTCAGAATATATATAGTGAGCAGCATAAACAGAAGCCAGAGATAAAGCAACATAGGTTTATAATGTGCAGGACTTCTAAAGGCACCTCCCTCCTAATCTATTCCCTAAATATCATATTTGAGTAACATTCACTTTTGTATACATCATGCCAGTCACTACTAGTTAAATTCTAGTCAGTATCAATACAGCAATTCTTCATTGGGATACTGCCCAAGGTCTCAAGATCTCAAGGTAAATACCTAGTGAAGCACTGCTAATTAGATAAACATCTAAATTGTGTATCAGACATTTTATTTTACTTACTTCTTAACAACTTATGTGCTACTTGACTTTCCCACCAACAAGAAATGCTGTTGGTTAAGCAACAACTAAAAAGCAACCTCAAGCAACCCTGTGCCGGTCTTTGTCTTAAATTCAGAAGGAAAAAAGAAAATAAACTATATCAACGTATATAAGTGAGGAAATTTTAACTCACCAAAGTTTCCTAGTTATACAACATTCAAAATGATATTAAAAAAAATTCAACTCTGGATATTAGGTGCCTGACAAAATGCTACTTCCTTTAGTATAATGTCTCATATTGTGTTGATTGGAGTCCTGCAAAGGGTTAACCTCAAATGTATAAGAGAGTCTCATGTGATTTTAAACATGGTTTCATAAAGTATTCTAGTGGGAATAAAATTAATCTACGAGGATATGGACAAGCTAATATGTGAAGGTATACACAAGCTGTTATGAAAATTGTGAGATAAAAACTAGACCAATGCTTTACTCTCTCAACAGCAATGTATTTCCCAAAAAGAAAACATTTAATTTTATAAAAAACTGAAAAATATTTTCCAATTGACTTAAAAAATAATGGATTTTCAGTTTTAGCAAAAAATCCAACCCTCATATTCAAATTGTAGTGAGAAAACTATAATTTTCAGAGACCACAGTACAACCTACTTTCTTCCTTTGTAAGCCTTCCAACCAGAAAAAATAATTTTATAGCAAAGAAATGGGAGAAATTGTTTTATCACATCCCACTAGATGTATCGATGGGTAAAATTTCTTCCCTCCTTCCTTTAATCTTTGAAGCGCATTTATAACAAATAGTGGGAAATTATTCAGTCTCATCATTAAAAGTAGTTATTTTAATAATTTGTAGATAGTAAAGGAGAATAAAAGGATAAAGCCTGTATAGTAAAGAGAAGTTTCTGGAAAAGTATAAAAGCAACTAGTTTAACAAAACTTCTACAAACCCATATACTTTTCCCATAATCTAACTATTAAGGCTCTTATTTTCTTGTCATTGGTAATGGCATTCATTTTGTCTCAGCCATTCAAAAGAGTCGGTCCTATTCAAGCTTTCTGTCTCCCCAGCTTTTCCCATCCAAAGAATAGAAATCGTTATTTAATTCATATCTTCGGGGTTTTATATGCACAGTTTTCTTGCCCTCCCCTTTTCCTCATCTCTGAAAAGATCCATCTGTAATGTCTTCCCTCCAGTGTTATCCAGTAGGAGCTCCCTGGCACTTGACAGGAAGAGTGAAGTTCCACAAACAATCTCCAAGTGTAGCCATGTTTTATTTCATTTATTATTATTCAACAATAACATATATCCCATACACCTTATCACTTTTTTAATGAATCTGTATTGTCTGAACTAAGTCTTCCATTCTGGAACAAGCTCTCACTGAGGTATCCATTATCTGTAACAATGCTACATAAAATAATGCTCTGTGATGACGGGATTGCTCCACACCTGTCCTGTCTAATAGGACCACAGGCTCCATGTATGCTGTCCACTCAGAAGACATTGTATCACGACTGGCAAATTTTGATTAAATTATGTATCAGCATGTGGCTACCACACTGAACAGTTCAGCTCTGATATAGTGAGTTGTTCTCAAGCTTCTTCATGAGCTGAAATCACCTGTAGATTTGTGAAAATACAGATCTCATTCTAGTGTTTTTCAGTTTATGACAAAAAGTTGGAATTAGAATCAATAATTTGCTTTTTTTAATGTTCTCAAATGATGCTGATGCTGTTGATTAGCCCATGAAACAAGTTTGGACGTGGCTGTTCCAGAAAAGTCAAAATCATGTTTTCCCTTGAAGAATTGTAAGATGTGCATAGGATCACTACTGGGTCTGTCCGCAGCTCCATCATTCTTCACTTTAAATTTACCATTGTGTTTCTTATATTTCTCAGAAAAATTCTAAATTACTTGTGAATGTAACATCTTATTCATGAGACTTAAATATCTTTCATAGTCATGTTGACATAATAAACATATTCTGGGTATTAGATTGGATCAAATTGAATTATTTAACAAAGTACTAAATGCTCAAAATGATTTTGCTCTGTCTAAAATGAAATTTTATATATATTTCATATAATTATGAAGTTCTGACCGCATATACTTGAGGTTCTTGCAGCTTTTCATCAATACATTCATAGAATAATACACTAATTGCATATGTTTCTGGTGATAAAATGACAAACATCACAGGGAAATGTAATAAGTGGTTAATATTACAAACTATCAGACATTTACAAAAGCAACAAAACAAATATGCCTCTCTGAATGAAAAATTTTTAATATGAAAAATACATTTTAACAACCCTTAATTTTTTAGAAGTAACACTTCTTTTGTTAAAGTAATATAACTTGTATCCTTTATTGTAATAAGGAACAATAACAAAAAAGAGCAAGCAAGGCATCATTAAAATGCAACTCCAGGAGAAGAGAATTTTCCAAGGTCTTGTACAGCAGCATGTCTACTGAGACCAGACAATTACTTCCTTACTGAGATCCCATGCCTTTAAATTTGCTATGTGAAAGAAGCTGTCTATTGAGAAATCAGTTGCATTTCTCTTTAGATCATAGCAATCGCCATCAAATTATTTCTTTTCAAATTATCACAGGAGTTTACACTGCACATTTAAAAAAAAATTCAATCTATGTTATTAGAGACTCAGATAATGAGTGATTATTTCATTAACCAAATCACAGGTTTTTCTACTTTTCCCATAAATATGTGCCTATATTAACATCACAGATTGTGGTTAATGCACATACACTCAACATTACAGTGCAAGGAAGAGCCTTGATGACATCACCTAGTCTTAAGTCTATGTTAACAGTTGCTAGGTAACCAAAGATAAGTAGTCTGAAGCAGACCAGCAAATAAAAGAAGCTGCAGCAGAGCTCTAAAATGTGCCCCCAATGCCTCACTCAACCCATTAAATCTGTAGAAAGTCTAAAGTCAAAATTCAAGAGAAATAGGGCAAAGTTTCCTGACCATGTGATTTATAACTCATGTTCCTATACCAATAAAATTTGCCTGACAAGAACTTCTTTATCCAGTTTTCATATGGTCAATTCTACTTTGAATTTTGGAAAATTGTTTCTAATATATTTGACATATGTACTAATATTCATCCAATAAATATCTAAATGCTTGAAGTACATACTCAGCGTGTCTTGAAAAGAAGAATCATTTTGGCTGATACAGTTTTCATTTTGTGCTGTTTTATTCCTTTACTTAGTTGGTTATAATGTAATATGCTGTTTCTCCAATTATTTCACATATTATTAACTGAATGTCACAATGAAAATATCTAGAACAAAAATAAACTTACTTGTGTTGATGGCTTCTGCAGAAGGAAGAGTCAATGTTCATTAGACATGTGGCCCCTGAGAAGCTATCTATGCTCAGTAGATGGTCCCACATCCATGTACACATAGGCAGTACTATCTCTGTAGCTAGGGTTATCTACCGGTCCTGCCTGGCCCATGGACAGGACAAATCTCTCTCACCCACCAATCCCTCAGCTGCTCAGACCCAAATAAACACACAGATGCTTATATTATTTATAAACTGTACGGCTGTGTAGTTCAGGCTTCTTGCTATATAGTTCTCATACCTTAAATTAACCCATTTCTATAAATCTATACCTTGCCACGTGGCTCATGGCTTACTGGTACTTACATCCTGCTCCTCATGATGGCAGCTGCAGTGTCTCCTGACTCAGCCTTCCACTTCCCAGAATTCTCCTCTCTCCTTATCCTGCCTACACTATACTTCCTGCCTGGCTACTGGCCAATCAACATTTTATTTATCAATCAATCAGTGCAACATATTCACAGCATCCCCAGCATATCTCAACTCAGTATATTTTAAAAATAAAAAGGACACATGAAGTCGGGAGTGAAAAGTGTTAGTAGGTATAGGGGAGGAATTTGAGAAGAGGGAATGGGCTTGAATTTAACTTTAAAACATTACATGAATGTGTAAAACTCAAAAATTATAAGCACTTTCTGTATCTGACCTCACATAGTCATTTCATCAATCCACTGAGATAAAACAGATACTATTACATGAATTCCATAGATAAATGTACAGAGAATTATATAGAAAAAGATAGATTATATATGACTCATTGATTGATAGACAAACAGATATAGACAATAGACAGATAATAGACTACTGGAATGATTGGTAAACATAAGTATATAGATGATATAGTAACAAGCATAGGCAATAATTTTGTTTGTTTGTTTTTCAAGACAGGGTTTCTCTGTGTAGCTTTGGAGCCTGTCCTGGAACTCACTCTGTAGCCCAGGCTGGCCTCGAACTCACAGAGATTCACTTGCATCTATGAGTGCTGAGTGCTGTGAGTGCTGAGATTAAAGGCATGTGCCGCCACTACCCTGCTAATAAATTTTAATCCAAGTTCACACATCTCAAATGTAAATGGTTTTATACCACAGTTAAAGTTCCTAACCACATTTTGCACTCCCTCAAAAATACTGGATGATGTGGTAGAACAACACTGAATAGACAAAATTAATATAAGTAATCAACTTTCAATAGCCAGATTTTATTTCATGATTCCATTCAATAAAAATATTTAAAAATAGCAGGCCTAGAGAGATGGATCCACTGTTAAAGGCTAGGCTCACAACCAAAAAATAGCTATTGAAGCAGATGAAGGACATTAATGTTAAAGCCATCAGAAGAATTTTTCATGACTTAATAATGTTGTCAATTTTAAGGTTGAATTATCTGGTATTTCGCATGTGCCTCATATGTAAGTTATACAAGCCAGGTCATTCAGTTGGTCTAATTAATTAAAAATATTGTATTCGATGTACAAGCATAAAACTATGAGGGTCTTAAGTGATAGCGGCACTGTAACTGTGAACTATAATGTAACAGATGCCATTAAGTCAAGCTAGGTTAATGAGATGTTCTCCTGTTGAGGCTGTTCTTAGAGAAGTGGCTCAGTGCTTCATTTAATTAACGTGATCTTGCAAATCTGTTTGGGTTATTGGACAGCCAAATGGCCAACTAAACACAAATAATGGAATCTACTTAAACACATATTTTTAAAACAGCAGTAGAAACAGGGTCCCATAAAACATGGAACCTGAAGAATATAAGCTCTATAGTTTGGAAATCAATTGGTAGAAAATGTTAAACAATTTATTTTGTTTTTCTTTTTTTCACAAGCATTTTCCAGTTGTCTGATATTGTTGAGTAAAAAGCCAAAACCACGGTAATTTTAGTTTTAACTCTCTTTCTATTTTTACTCTCATATTTAGCATGTCCTCAGAATAAGCCCGAATGCAAAATTGCTAGTAGAAGGACTAAACATAATTCTGATTGCCAAGTTGGTTCCCAAAGGCAGAGTCTACTCTTATCATCAATAAGAAACACCGGGTTTTATATCAGGTAGCTTAGTGGGAGTTAATTCAGTAGCTCAGACAAAGAGATAAGTAACATTGTTCATCAAAAGAGTAGATCAAAAGCACTTGGGAAAAAAAAACTATCAATTTTCAAAATTTCTTTGCATATTCTCGATGCAAAACACAGCTCCTCCTCCAGAATAAACAATAGTTTACTCTGAACTAATTATGAGCAATTGTGACTTGGAAACATGAGACAAGTTACACCTAACCCTACACTTGTGTGGATAAATTGCACTAAACTTAGAGTCACACAACAAAGAGAGTTGTAAATCAATGCATTGATCAAATACATTAGTGAGAACATTTAGTAGTCATGTTATAGCACAATAAGAAAAATCTCATCAATAAATTTTAGATATTTTCTTCAAACAGCTTAGTTTTAGAGTTAGCTAAAGGCTGTGTTCTGCTGTACAACAAACATTTATCTAATAGTCACAATGCTGTTAGGACCAATGTAGAGGGTAGTAGCAAGTACTTACTAGGTGACTAAAGTAAGTCAAGATTGATTGGCTCTCTGACTATAACATTCCATCTCTTCATAAGCACAGAGCTATAATTAGGCAGCCAGTCTGGAAGGTCCTCAGTAAAATGTACAGTATTCAGACAACTCCAATTCATAATAGCTTAGCTGATTAAGTGATATCCCTTCTCTTAGGTTTTTTTCTCTATATTTTCACTGTTAAAGTTCATACATTCTTTAAGATCAGGATGTGTCACTTTAAGTCTCTCTTATAATCATTAGACTGAACTTATGCATTAGTCTTCCACATAGATATTTGTGTATATCTCATGTATGTATATGCTTGTAACAGAAATTAATGGAAAAATAGGCCATAAGTTTGAAAGAAAACAAGGAAGGATATGGGAATATGAAGGGAAGACAAAAACTGAAAATAATGCAATCTCAAAAAAAAAAAGTAAAAACTGAGATTGTATGAAGCTTAGTTATGAAGCTTAGTTAGCCTGCTTGGAACTGGGGACATACGTTTCCTGTAAGAACCTTTTTCTCCAGCCTACAATCACTCGAGTCTTGTCCTCTCCTCTTATTTAAGTATATGAATATTTTTAAATGCATAGATACAACATGCTTAGTCTATATAATGTTGCATATGTATGTTTTACGGCTGACAATTTTTAAATAAGCTTTTGTTGCAAAGTAATTGACCTGCTCCTTTGATCTAAAAATATATATTCAAACTATTTTTAGAGAATCTGTATTTTACCCTTCAGTTATAGATTATTGTTCTCTTTTCTTTTCAATCATGTAATTTAATCATATGAATCTGGTCAGTAAATAATCAGAATTTGGTGAATGAATGAAGAATGGGTAGAGTGGATAACATGGCAAAGCTGATTTAGATTTATTTAATAAAATAGCACAGTACTTGAGACTTACCTTTCACCAAAATATCATCCATTAACAATTTGAACTTTTTTAACTCAATAGTCATTTACTATATATGAGAACTTACATAAAACATCTGAATTCTGAGTTTTTACATATCTTAATATCACATCATCTTAATTTTAACAATGTGTAGTGTACATAAACTTTCTCTAAAAGCGTTTACTTTTCCAATTTTGAGCATTTTGATCTGTTGTGTTGCTTGTTCTGTGAAGTTCGTTTTCTGTTAAAAATACACTGGATATGATTTTCAAGGGCTTAGGATAGAGGGAGGATGCTCCAGTTTTCAAACAATACCGTTTCCTACTTGTCAGTAGGAAACGTTTATTGCTCTAGGGGACAGTTACCAAGCAAATAAAATCCATGACATAAATCAAATAAAATTCAAGTTGAAGCAGGTATTTCTAGTTTTCATTTTAATTCTTTTACTATGTTGTAAGAAATACTTAAAGGAAAATACCTCATAAAACCACATTTCAGTAGATTATTATGAACTTAAACTTATGCATGCCAAACACTTGACTCCTCACCTTTTTTTTGGGGGGGGGGGTTTCGAGACAGGGTTTCTCTGTGTAGCTTTGCGCCTTTCCTGGAACTCACTTTGTAGCCCAGGCTGGCCTCAAACTCCCAGAGATCCGCCTGCCTCTGCCTCCTGAGTGCTGGGATTAAAGGCGTGCACAACACCGCCCGGCCGACTCCTCACTTTTGACTGATGTCTTTCTTACCACAGTGATTAGTTGGCTTGGTCATATGACTCAATTTAACCAATAGGATAAAAGCCAAACCAAGTGCAAGCATGTTCCTTGGTGCTTATGTTCTTAATGTCCTTAGAATAATGTTCTGTGTGACTGATATTGAGATATCCTGCAGGAATGAGTCCATTTTAGACTCCATCCAATCCAGGTGATTGGAGCTGCCTGTGGGAGCTGCCAGTGGGGCCAGACCTGTTCAGCTACTTCCTCCCATATTATTAACTGATAATTGAACAGGCTTGTGTTTCATCTTCGGATAACTGGCAGTTTTGAGTCATCATGAGACTGTCAGAGACAAATAAATCATGCTGATGCTCTTGTTGTAAACACTAAGTTTAATGGTGATAAGTTAACTCCTAGTTCATAAGCAAAGCAATGAAGCAATAAGGCACATGAGGTGGATATACTTAGAATATGGTGATTTTTCCAGAAGATCTTCAATAGCATTGAACTTACAAATTAGATAAATTCTAAAAAGTAAAAATGTCTTATTATATGTTATTAGGTTCTCTAGTAAATATCACTTATGTGGAAATGTAGATATAGATTTTCCTATCTGTAATCCCTTACATGAGAATCTAATATGCAGACTATAGAACTGATTATTTAATTCACTATAATTTTATTCTCAAATTTTGAAAACATGCTATATCTTAATGCCTAACATTCTTGAATATTTTAGACTATACATACAATTTATGATAATAATAACTGAACTAATAAGTAATAAAAATAAAATTTCCTTAGCTCAGATAATCATTGAATATGTATGAAATCCATGAAAGCATAGAATGACTTATGGGCTATGAAATGGTATAAAAATCAGCTTATCTAATAACTTTTTGCAGCTCTCATAAGTCCCCTCTGCCTTAAAGAAACCTATTTAATATTCAGGTTCCTTCATTTAATGCTTTACTGAATGTGTTACATATTTCTTGATTTGTAAAATATATTTATCTACAATTGAGTTCAAGTTTAAACACTATAACTTCAGTTTATGAATGCACAGCTACACACACAAGGACATCCTTCCACATAAAATCCTAAATCCAACACTCCCAGCCTCACCTGGTTAAGCTATTGCTCTTCTGCCACAGAGAAATAAAAAAGATAAAACAAAATAAATATGAAGCTATTGAAACACATGTCATTATTTTAGTGTCTTAACAAATATTTCTTACATAAGGCAAAATAATCCAAAATTTATGAGGTTACCATAATATTGTCAAAATACTATTGTTACGTACTGAAGGCGTATTCCACCAGATCTACAAACAATTGAAAATATTCCTGTAGAACAGTTATCATCTTTATTTTGTGTCCATGGTTTTCAACTTCTCTCTAAATCTCAGCACAGTGAAATAACACACACAAGAAACAAAACTTGTATAGAAGCTGACACAGATTTTAAAATTGTTCAGAACCAAAAATGTGTTTGTTAGCACAGAGGTTTAATGAGCCAAAGTCAAATACTCCAAACTCTGGTATTTTAGAGGAAAAGCCCTCTCATTTGTTGTATGCTTGATAGATCCTATGTCCTGTGTTTACACTTCACACAGACAACTTCATTTAATCTTTAATCTTGTAAATTTAATACTTTTATTTTATTGAAGAAATCATGGCACTGATCAGTTAAATGACTTTTCTAAGGTCACCAGGTATAAATGACTCAAACAGAGAAGAAACATAAAGCAATAAAGCACTGAAGTTGAGAGCCTGCCATCTAAGTTTGGAATGGGCAACAGGACAGAGTAGATGGCCTGGGGTGTTAAATTTTTCCCTTAGCATGGGTTAGTTTTACAGGCATTCCCAGTCTCACAAGCATGACCTTTACCAAGAGTCCAGTCTTTAAAATGACCATGTCTTATCATTTCCCTGGCACTGTTTTGTGAGTTACTCATACAGTGGCGAACTCTTTATATAACATATCTCTCTAGAAGGCTTGAATCATCTTACACAATGTATATGCTAGGCAAAAATTGTCAACAAATAAGTACTAATGGTTACGCTTTATGTGAAAGATTATTGTTATTATAAGATAAGTATAGATATGATACTGTAGCTAGAAGTTTCTCCAGTCCTTCCTGGGTCCTGCAGTCTTGTGGAATGTTTATAAAATAATCACACAGAGGCTTAATATTATTTATAACTGCTTGGCCATTAGCTCAGGCCTACCACTGACTAGCTCTTACATTTAAACTCAGCCCATTTCTGTTAATCTAAATGTTGTCACATGTTCTGTGGCTTTACCTGTGTGCCATTACATGCTGCTCCTTGGGCAGCTGACTGGTGTCTTTTGACTTAGCCTTCCTCTCCCAGAGTTCTCCTTCTCTGTTTAGCCCACCTATACTTCCTGCCTGGCTACTGGCCAATCAACATTTTAGTTGTCAACCAATTAGAGCAACACATTCACAGCATCTCTGTCTCATAAAAAAAAAAAATTGAAGGTATAAGACATATATGGAAGGTCTCCTAGCCTAGAATATAAACTACGTATTTTTACCCAAGTATTAGCCACACAAATCAGTCACCAAATTCATCCATACTGTAGGCAAAGATAACCCAGTACTGAAGATAATGGCAAAATGCCATCAGTGGTTCAACAGAAGACAACACAACAGTGGCTCTGTAAACAGTCATTCTTAGTGTCGCAATGAGGATCAAAATATGAAACACTGCCCGACAAGACACATCTGTCATTCAAGAGGAATGTGTCACTTACTCTGTGAAAGGAAGACATTGTACACATCATCACTTCTCAGTAAATCAAGAGAATGATCTGTCTAAGCTGTGACAAGGACGTTTCATAAGAGAATGATGAAAATGTGTTATAATGGAGAAAATAGGGTATGAAAATTCCTATGAGAGCCCAGAGAATTGTGTATTTCAGGTTGTAAAATATTAATTTAGCTCATCACTGTTATTCTTATAACTGTCAAATTCACGATTAGTTCTTGGATATATTTAAATTTGGCTTGTTCTCTTCGAATGCCCATGAAAAAGTAAAATTATATAAAAATTCTGAATAGTGCAAGGCTGAAAGCTATTGCTGAGCAAAAAAATAATAATGATAATAAAGCTTGGGTAAAATGTGCAGATTTCTAAAGACCATTGCAGTACAACGGACTCCTTAAAAGGGTGCCCAGAACTCAACACCTTCAGGAAACAAAATATGCCATAAAGTGAAACTGGCTCATTTGATTAGCAAAGTCTCCAGCTTATATAGTGACCAGTGAAGCTGCTTTCAAATCCCACTGAGAGTTATGCTAAGTATAAGCTGGGACAACAGTACAAAACATCTTATTTATCCCATTTTGGAATAAAAGACTTTGGATTTAGGAGAAAACTTTAATAAGCGGACAGAAGCCAAACGTTTTTCAGGGGTCATCAAAATTTAGTTAAATAGACTTATATCTATGGACTGTTTAGCAGGATTTACTCATCTCTACTACTCCAATATTTCAATTCACTTCTGGTTATTGATACAAAATCTTTCTTCTACTACCTTCTACCTACTGCTAAGGGTTCTGTGTATGTGTAATGACTGCATGTCCTTTTTCCTGTAATAATTATTCATATTGCAATTGATCACACCACCTACTGCCACCTTCAAGTCTCTCACAGTCTTCACATACCTTCTGTGGAAGTTACACTTAAACTTCACACCTAGAGTGAACAATGACCATGAGTATGGTGTGCTGAGTGAAAGAGAAACTGATTATAACCTAGGTCAGTTATATTCAAGGTGTATGTACAAATTTTGACTTGTTTTAGCCCATAATTTTTCAGCTAGACTCTAAGACTTGTTTCATTTTCTGATCATTATTCCTTCCATTTAATCTATTATCTAACATTCTGCTGATTAAAAAAAAGAAAAGAAAATTTGAATGATTGTTAAGTTGTAACACTAATTATTAAATTAGATTTTTGCCTTACTCAAAGTAATTATTTCTACAAAAATTCCAATTCTATAAGCTTGGCATACAAAATATGTATCATCAAGAAAGCACATACTACATAGAGCAGGTAAAATTTATTAAACCTCATCTTTATTGCAATGATGACATTCTCTACTGTAACATAACTACCTAGAAAAGTGTCTAAACCAAAGATGACACTGAAAAAATACTTCTATTACACAAACGTGCACATGGATAAAAGTTAATTTGAATTGATATTTGTGGTAACTGAAGGAATAAATTGAAAGTTTTCACTGATTTCGTATGTACCTGAAAAGTATGTTTACATTTTATATTTACTATTATGTGTATGTGTGGATATTTATGTAGACATCAAAGAACTAATTTTAGGAGTTGGCTCTGTTCTTTCACTGTGCGCTCTAGAGATTGAACTCAGGCAGGCCATCAGGCTTGCAAATCAAGTACTTTTACCCATGAGCCGTATTGATGACCTTGAAATAACGTATTTTTACACAGTGGTATAGGTAGTCAGACTTTCTTTGGACTACCACCTCCCAAATAATGACACAGAGACTTCTTATTCATTTTGAGTGCTTGGCCTTAGTTTATGCTTCCTCTCAACTAGCTCTTAAAACTTAAATTAGCCCATTTATATTAACATACATTTTGCCATGTGTCTTGCTACATTTCTTCAATACAGTGTATGTTCAACTTCCTCCTTGTCTTGCTGGCGAATCTCCACCTCTCATGTTCTTCCCTCAAGTTCCTCTCTTTCTCTCAGAAGTCCCACCTATCCTTTCCTGCCTAACTATTGGCCATTCAGCTCTTTATTAAACCAATCAAAAGTGCCTAAGACTGGTGAGGTAAAACAGAGACACATCTTAACACAGTGTAATCAATATCACTCAACTAGGTAACCTCAGATCATGGTGTGTGTGTGTGTGTGTGTGTGTGTGTGTGTGTGTGTGTGTGTGTATGTGTGTGTGTGTGTGTCCACACATGTGCCATGTGCCATGTGCCATGTTAAAAAGTCAGGAGACAACCTCAGCTGTCAATGCTTCAGCCTTTACTTTTCACAATGTTTGAGACAGGGTTTCTTTGTTATTTTTCCACTGTGTGAGTCAAGTTTGCTGGCCCATAAGCTTCCAGGGATTTTTCTCTAACACCCAACTCCTTATATACACTGGTATTACAGGGACTTGCACTCTATGTCTGGTTAAACATGGGTTCTGAGAATTCAAACTCATGTTTTCAAATTTGCATGACAAATTCTTTTACCTACTGAGACATGCCCTCCCCCACAACCTCCATTAGCCCTTTAAGAAGAAAGGGATTTCATAACTGAATGGATGAGTAAATAAATTATAATATGAGTGTGGATACCATTCAGCCACTAAAATGAATAAATGCTGAGCAGGAAAGATAGTAAATTCAGTAAAATGCTCACCTTGCAAGGCATCAGGACCTGGGTCTGATCCCCACAAGTTACATAAAAATCACCCATGGTGGTACATGCTTAGAATCCCAGTTCTAGGGAGGACGAGATAAACGACTCTGGAGTTCACTAGCCATCCAACATAGTCTAATTGATTAATTACAGCCCAGTAAGACACCCTGTCTCAAAAAATCGAAACAAATTAAAACGACAGGTGGCAACTTAGGGGTGACATCCAATATTGATCTCTGACCTGCACGTGCATATACACACTCCTACAGAAACATATGCATGCACACGCAAATACACACACACACACACACACACACACACACACACACACACACAAAGTAATAAATGCTATTCTCTGGATTAACCTAAAAAACTTGATATTAAAGGTGTGGAAGTGTGCCTTAGTCAATAAAGTGCGTGCCACACAAGTATGAGGACCTGAGCTCAAAACCCCAGCATCCATCTAAAGGCTGTCACAATGACATATCTGTAATGCCAACACCAAAAGTGTGTAGACAGGCAGATTGCTAGAGCTTGCTGGTTAGTTGGCCTAATCTAAGCAATGAGTTCCTAGTTCAATGAGAGATGAGGTGAAGGGGCAGAAGTGACGATTCAGCAGTTAAGAACACTGACTGCTCTTCTGGAGGACCTGAGTTTGATTTGCAGGGATGCATTCTGGCTTAACAACATCTGTAACTGTCTGTAACAATAGTTCCACAGGATCTAACACACTTTCTGGCTTCTGTGGACACCAGACACACAAGTGGTGTCCATATAGACATGCAGACAAAACAACAATATTTGCAAAACAAAATTAAATTAAAAAAACTTATTTAATTTTTTTAAACGGTGAAGAATGATAAAGGAAGGCATTCAGCATTAATGACTGACAACCATGTGTGTGCACCCACATGCATAAACTCACATAAAACACAGAGAGAGAGAGAGAGAGAGAGAGAGAAAGAGAGAGAGAGAGAGAGAGAGAGAGAGAGAGAGAGAGAGAGAGAGAGAGAGAGAGGAAGAAGAAGAAGGGAGGGAGGGAGGGAGGGAGGAGGCAGAGAAATAGACAGACCAGTTACGCTAAGGGAAGGAAGCCAAACACACAGGCTCAAACATTGTAGGATTCCATTTATATTATATGTGTAGAATTAATAACTTTTAATGATGGAGTGCAGTTTTGTGACAGGAAGTAACTTGGAAAAGAGGAGAATGGAGAGTAAGTGCTTGGTGCATATGGGATTTTATTTTGGAGTGATAGAAATGCTTTGGAAGTAAATGAAAATGATACTTGCACCACATTATAAATGGACTAAGTGCCACTGAATTATTCTTCTTACAATGGTTAATTCATTTCAATAAATAAAGCAAAGCTCTCTTATTTTAAAATATACAAATATATGTATAGGAAAACATTCAGAGAAACCCATGTAAATTTTTAATAATAGTTATCACTGGATAATGATTTATGGAATGTGCTGTTTCTGGACAATTACTTCTATAATATTTATGAAGAGAATATACTACTGTGGTAGTTTGAATAGAAATAGCCCCCATAGACCCATAGTGAGTGGTACTATTAGGAGGTAAGGCCTTGGTGGAGTAGCCGTGTCTTTATTGGAGGAGATGTGTCAGTACAGGGTGGGCTTTTGGGTTTTAGAAGCTCAAGGTAGGCCTAGCAGCTCACTTGCTCTTCCTGCCACCTGCCAATCCAGGTGTAGAACTCTCTAGCACTATGTCTGCCTGAATGCTGTCATGCTTCCCACCATGATGATAATGGACTAAACCTCTGAACTATATAACCCAGCCCCAATTAAATGTTTTCCTTTATAAGAGTTGCCATGGTCATGGTGTCTCTTCATAGTACTAAAACCTAAAGACAGAAGTTGGTACCAGGGACTGGGATACTGCTGTGATAAACCTGACCATGATTTTATTTGGAGAAAAGTGGACTTTAGATTAACAGTTGAACAATTGAGGTGGAGTTTAATGGCCCATCCTAGCAGGAACATGAAAAGCAGCAGTGCTGAGGGTGATTCAAACTGTGGGGTCCTGGCTCAACAGGTTTCAGAGGAGAAGAATGTGAGTGTGTGGCCCAGAGACTACTCTTGAAATATTCAGTGAAGAATGTGGCTACTGTCCACCCTTGTCCAAAAAATCTGCCTGGGGCTATGTTCCCTGTTGCCCTTTCGTGTCTTTGTCCACTATCCACCCACACTTGATTTCTTACAACCCCAGTAGCCTTGGTGCCTGGGCAGCACTTAGTTAACTGGAAGAGTTGGAGTATTAAGATGCCTTGAGATAATGGAGCCAACTCCTAATCCACTCCCTGTCACCAGCCTTCTGACAGGTACAGAGTGTGACTCATCAAAGTCAGAGTCTGACTTTGCTTGTAATTCATGGCCAATAAGTAAGGAGCCACGTTGGGTCCTCTTTTGCCTACATTCCTCACAATTCATTTATTATTTCCCTAAACTTCAATGTGTGTTTCAGATTTTGGTCATTTTCTTTAGCTGTCTTGATTGTCTCTTACCACAACTGTAAATTGTTATCTAGCTGATCCTGATGGAATCCCATCGGCCTCTCCAGCTGTTTTGTAAACAAAAATCCTTCTTGAATTGTGAGTTCAATCATGTTGCTTCTCTCTCGAGATAATTTAGTAATTTCACTTTATGCGGAGAATAGAATCATATTACCTTACAGAGCCTTCTTCCCTCAGTGCGCTAGCAAAAACTGCCCTTCTTCCTCTCAGCCACCGCAAATTTCCTCTCTGAAAGCTGTCTCTTCACTCTCACGTGGTTCGCTGCCAACCTCTTCAGCCTGGTTCCTTGTCATTCCTCACACGTCACTCGCCATTGGCTTTTCACAGTACTGATCACAGTATAGACGGTATTATATGCATTTTTAATATCTCTTCTCCACAATCCATTAAGCCTCATGATGGTAGGAATTTTACCTTTATTCAGAATCTATTTACTTAGCAAAAAATTAACATCTTGATAAACAGTTGATTAAAAAAAATAAGTATAGCCATCCATGCACAAATGTGAGAGAAAATGACTAAGCTGATTGGTTTCTCAATCAAGTAAATTAGGCATTTTACAGGATCCTCACTACCAGCTTTCAGATAGAAAAGCATATGATAAGCCTTGGCCTCATGGCATATGTGCTTTAATAATTAGAAAAACAAGAACTTCAGATTGAGTAGGGGTCTGGATCCAGGTAAATACAAGAAATGTAAATCAGAAACTTGCTGGGATTTGAGCACAAAATGCTAATGAAGTTCCTGCCTGTGTCTGTTAATAAGCAGAATTGAAGCCATATATTTCTCTGGGTAGGAACATTGGTTTCATTCCCATAGTTCATTGGGGCAAATAACATATATACCTAAATCTTGTTCTACCAGAAATAATATTCCAACATGTCAGATTGGATTTTACAAAGATAGCCTCTATAGTAGCAATTACACAACTAGTCTCCTACAATGCGGCCATGTCATTCTCCCATAAAGAGAGAAAGTGTAATTTCCCTGAAACTCATCTAGCTCTAATGATGGGGAAAAACAATGTATGCATCTCTATACTATTTCTCATGAGAGGTCAAGGATGCTAATTCCAAAGAGATCCTTGCCTGATCTGGTTCTCTGTAGGTCCTCTTGATCAACTTAGACACTTGGAAATCTGCAGTAAACTAGTCCTTTTCAGAGCCCATAGGCCAGACTGTGAGAAGCCCAAGCCCAATGCACAAAGGTTGTATGTAAGCACTCTGATAAACAGTCCTACCTGAGCCTTGCCTCTGAGTCATTACAGGTCAGATGCCATGTGAGTAGAAAAGAAGCCTCCTGTTGATAGTAGTAATGAGGAGGTTCAGTTTTCCCCAGAGAGTCCCTAAACATCATTCTTTCTCTGAATCTACAAACAAAATCAAGTTTTGGCTTTAGTCCACTAAATGTGGGGTGCTTTTAAATGTAGCAATATATACTCAGAATACCAGGAAGATCCATCAATATGTCAAAGCTAAATTACTGCAAAAGTTCTAGGCAGGCATATATTCTCATGAAAGCATCATTAATAATAAAGAATAATGCAATATTAAGATCAAATCATCCGAAACCATTTATACATGTATTTACAAAACAGACAACTATATAGCCACTAAAATAGTATAAAGTCTACATATTAATAAAGAGATGTACAATTTTAAATGTTAAGCTAAAAAATAAATTGTTGAATAGTTTGAAAACAAGTGTATACTTGCCTTAGAAATAAGTATTTGATCATCTCAATGGATATAGAAAAGACATGACAAAATCTACATCCCTTCATAATAAAAATACAGAAGGCACCATGAACAGAAGAACATATCTCAACATTCACAACTGCCACCAAAAAATCTTGGGATAAGCATCACATAGAAGTAAAAGTAAAAGTGAAAGATCTCTGCAATAAAAACTGCTCATGAGAGAACATGAAAAAGACGTGAGAGTGATAAGTTTTTGCACCCCAATAAACCTCTCTGATGATGCAGCAGTCCAAACCAGACAAAATCAGACCAAATTAGAAAAAGCCCTGTTTTAATGCTGAAAGTGTTCCCAGGTGATTCTCCAGCCCCACAGGGAGGAAATGGAGATGAGAAATAGGAAAACCACGTGTCTGTTTTCTGAGATGCAGCTTAAATATCTTGTGGGAGTGGTCTTGAGCATCTCTGGGGAAGGAGCCATGTTTGGTGGGCTTTGAAGGGGTGGGTTTGGGGAAATTGATGGGGGAGGGGAGTTGAGGTGGATCTTCCACCAGAACAAAAATGACTGCAGTGCCTCACATGCTTATGAATTGGAAGAACCAATTATATCAAAATAACAGTTTTGCCCAAAGCAATTTACAGATTCAATGTAATACCAATGAAAATTCCAATGCCGTTCTTCATAGCAATAGGTAAAAACAATCTTAAACATTCATTTGGAAGAGAAAAGCAAGCAAACAAACAAAAACACAGAAGCAAAGCAATCCTGAAGAACTAATAATACAGGAGGTGTCATTAATACTACAGAGTCATAGTAACAAAATAGCACACTAATAGCACAAAATAGACATGTATATCAATGGGTAGACTGGAGGACCCATAGAACCAGTCTTCTAATTTTTGACATAAATACCCAAAACACCCCAGTTAGAGAAAAGCACTTGTTCCCGATGCTGGGAAACTAGATAGTTGCACATAGAAGAATTTACTGAGTACTTATCTCTTACCCTATGCAAAATTCAACTCCAAATGGAACAAAGATCTTAGTACAAAATCTCAAATTCTGAAATTGCTAGAATAAAAAGTAGAGAAAACATTTTCAAATTCATGGAAAAGTAAGTACTCTCCAAATAGGGTTCTGGCTACTCGGAAAATGAGGCCAAGAGCAATCAATAAATTAGACCTCAAGAAATTAAAAAGGATCTACATATCAAAGGAAAGGCTCAATGGAGTGAATCAACAGTTTTCAGAATAGGAGAAAGTCTTTGCCAGATATACATGTAGCAGAGGATTAATATCTAATACCTAGAATATACAAGAAGCTTGGTAAAGTAAACAATAAGAAAACGAAGAATCCATTTTTTAAAAAATGGAACTGAAAAGTAAGTTTTTCAAATAATAAATACTATGAAACATTTTAAAATGTGTTTAATATCATTAAGCATAAGGGAAACACAAACTACTAGATTCATTCTTATCTAAGTAGAATGGCTAGAATCAAAATTAAATAAGTAAATAAATGAATAAATGAATAAATAAATAAATAAATAACAGCAAGTGTTTGGATTAGGGGAAGAAGAACCTTTATTTACTGCTGATGGGAAATTAAACCAGTGTAACCACTATGGACACCAGGATGGAGGTTTCCCAGAAAAGTAGAATTACGTTTTGACTCCTTGGCATATACCCAAAAGACTACATCTTACCACATTGATACTTGCACACCTCTTCTACTTTAGTTTCTCTTGATATAATAAAAGCCAAGAAGCAACTTGACTTGAAGGTTACAGTTCATCATAAAGAGAGGCTAAGGCAAGAACTCAAAGCAGAAACTGAAAGGCAGGACCGAACAAGAGACCATGGAGGCATCCTGCTTAATGACTTGCTTTCTCCGTGGCTTCTCATCTGGCCTTTTCCTGCAACTCAGGACCATCTGTCTCAGAGTTGAAGCACTGAGAAACTAGGCTCTCTCACATAAATCATAAACAGTAAAATGCCCCACAAACATAACATGTACACAGATCAATGGAAGCAATACCTTAATTGATTTCCTTCTTCCAAGGTGATTCAAACTTGTGTCAAGTTGACAAACAAACCAAAACAAGAAAACACCCATTTTTATTATTTCTCTACTCACAGAAGCAATGAAAAGGAATCACCCAAAATGTCCATCAGTTGATTGTGTGTGTGTGTGTGTGTGTGTGTGTGTGTGTGTGTGTGTGTGTACTACATGTACACAGTGGAGTTTTGCTCAACCATAAAGGCAAATGAAACAATGAAATTTTCAGGAAAAAAAATAATTAAATAAGAATTTAACATACTGACAAGTCATGAATTTGACAAAGCTAGAGACACAGGAGGTGGAGAGAGAGGGAAACAAAAGAAAAATGCTGTAAATACAGTACTCATATATGAAATTCTAAAAAAGAAAAAAGATGATAAAAAAGTATGAATTCTTGTATATTCTAATGAAAAAAATCATGTGTGAGATAAACTTGTGCTCACATTTGGAACCCAGAGTCTAAGTGATATATCAGTTGAGTGGTATTTTACAGAACTCTTTGCTTTCAACATGTATGTAATACCCAGGAAGTCCCCAATTTCATAAGAGTTAGGTAAGTAACTCCTTTAATTTTGTAGGGGATATTGAAGAATAAAGGGAGAGTTGGCCTTTTGTGCTCTAAGGGCCACGATTGTCTATGCTGTGTTAGATACAGCAGAAAATATTTCAGCTGATTCTCTGAAGCATGCAGAGATTGTTTCTATGATTAGGTTTAAGTCATTAACACATACTTGAATAAAGAAAAGAAATTAAATCTACGGGACTAGAGAGATGGCTCAATGGTTAAGAGGTCTTGCTGCCCTTCCTGGCATCTGGGTTCGGTTCCCAGGGTGCACATGGCAGATCATAACCATCTGTAGCTCCTGTTCCAGCACCAGAGTTTAATTACCAGTACCTAGGTAAAGTGGCTCACAACTGCCTGTAACTCCAGCTGCAGGGGATCTGACACCTTCCTTGTTCCCAACGGGATGTGCACACATGCATGTACACACATGCAGGCACACACACACACACACACACACACACACACACACACACACACACTATATATATATATATATATATATATATATATATATATATATATATATATACAAACAGATACAGAAGTAAAAGTAATAGAATACATCTTTTTTAAAAGAAAGTGAATGTACTTTCAATCTTAGGTTATACAGATTATATCTTTAAGCCTTTTTAACTGGTTAGAAAAACAGGAAACATTTTTGTTGTTCTCAGTTCTATTATTATTAGTATTTTCTTCTGCCAAAAAAAATAGTAAGAGAAATTAACAATTCTATCTAAGAAATTAAGTCAGAATTCCAAGAGAACATTTTTCTGTGCAAGTATAATACAAACACCGTTTAGAAACAAAAGTCTCATCTAGGGACTGAAGCAATGACTAAGTTTAAGACACTGGCTGCTCTTGCAGAAGACCTCAGTATGGTTCCTAGCGCACACATGGCAGCTCACAACTGTCTGTCAACTACAGTTCCAGAGGATCAGATGCCTTTTGCTGGCTTCCATGGACACCAGGAACATGAAGAACTTATACAATAAAACAAACAAAAATTAATTTCTTTAAAATCTCATCCTGTTATTTAAGCTTTCAATAGAGCTTAAATTATCAAATACAATTATTTGATATTTCTTTTGTTAGGATTAAAGCTAAAATGTTAATATCTCAGCAATGTTTACTAAAACATGATTCTGCTTTTAAGGTCAGAATACAAATAACCAGTACCCCATATATGCAAGATTAAAACATAATCGCTGATGGTTGATAAATGACAGAATTTCAATTCCATAGACTCATGCAAAATGTACTCCAAATATTGAGATAAATTTATGCTTTATTTAGAAATCATTGTAATCATGAATGTAAACTTTTGGATGGCAGAGAAATTATAAGTACAGCTATTTTTTCTAATAACTTTACCTTTAGAAATACAGTCATATAAATTTTGTGGGATTTTTATTTTATAACTCTCTGTGTCTGTTTCAATGAATTCCTCATAATTATCAGCACATCATCAATTGAAGAAAGTATGCTGTGCAGAAAAAAATCTAGGATTGTATGATTTAATGAACTTATCCTCTCTAGCAGTGTTTATAAACCCAAAGTTGCTGGTTTGTTACTCTGCTGTGGGCAGCTGCTTCTCGCTGGCAGCACTTCTCTCCAAGGTGTCCTTGCATCTGTCAGTTTGGACTTCTCTGATAATCTCTTGCAGAGCTGGATTTAAATGCCACAGCTTTCGGTGCTGAAATGACAGCCCCTTCTCAGACAGAAGCTGGTGGTGCTGAGAGTTGTGCTAGCAAATCTTAGCAGTCTGATTCAAATACAGATGATCAGGTTTGGGTAGAGTCCTTTCTCAATATTATGCATCTGGAAAGACCAAGGAACATTCTGCCTTTAAAACACAAGAGAATAAGATATTTTTCTGAAGTCAATCCACCCCACTTCCCATCCTAAAAAGTGCAAAAACGAAGAAAATGTTTCCTATCCTTTTAGTTTAATGTCGCCTAAAGATGCAAAATGGAAGAGAAAGCCAGTTTTGAGAAGGGAATATGGATTCAACTGTGAGCACCAGAGTGCATAACCAAGAAACCATGAGAAACTGCAAGGGATTGTTTAGTTGACATAATATCTCCTTTCATTTGCCCTAAGAACATTGGTAAGGTCAAATTTTGAATTATCAGTTAATAAACACTACTTAAGATTTCACACTGTCATTGGCTGTGCTCAATTTTATGATGACTAGAGAGTTTTATTTCCATGGCTAAATGGCTTGATGTGGTCTTTCTCCCAAAGCTTACAGTGTGGAAATCTTGCTCGCCTTGTGACAGCGTAGAAAGACATTCAAGAACTCAAGCTAGAAGTAGGTCCTTGGAGTTTAATGGCACTTGTTCTTATGTGATTCTGAGTTAATTTTTAAATGAATGAGATGCTACAGAAGAGTAAGCCTGGTCCCTGTTTTTCACTAGCTTTCTATCTTACCAACTCATCTCTCACTTACTCATCTCTTCCTTCCATGATGCCATCTACCAGCTGCATAGCCAAAGGAGCCCTCACCAAAGTAGACCAGATGCCAGTGCTATGCCCATGAAAGCCTAGACTCATGGAGCAATTAAGCCTCTTCTATTTACAAAGTATCCAGCCTAAGATGTGTTGCTACTCTAAGGAAAACTGCACTGATGTGAAAGTTATCAAGAACAATTAAAATGAGAAAACAAAATAACCAACAGAACTACTATTACTCACCAGGGAACTGTTCTTATGTCAACAGCTTTAGTCTATATCTCTAGAATAACAATGAAGTGTGTCTTTTACTTCTGCTTAACCTCATGACATCCACATAACTTGATACATCTTGTTCAAAATATTTCATGTATATCATATATATGTTCATAGAGTATAACTTGGACTTGGGCTTTATAATTAAGTTTGTTTATACCTAATATATGAATGACTTAGTATAAATATATATATATATATATATATATATATATATATATATATATATATTAGAGTCAGATGAGAAATACCAGATCATACACAGAACTACAAAACCTCAGGCAGCTTTATTTCAGTATGTAACATGGATATACTTGGTGGCCTTATATTTTAACAAAATAGGTTTTTAAATAATATAATAACCAGTCTCACCAGCTTTATTGGTTACAAACCAGTTGTTTGTTAGTTTTGATTACAGAATTTGTGCATGAAATTCAAAGTTTTGAATGGGAGAACATATGGCTTTCCTTATTATGATTTATTTATAAGAGACACTTCCTTTTATTACTATTATATCTTTAATAATGCTATTGAAATATTTAAACTGTTTCTATAACAATGTTACAACCTTGAGTGGTCATGATTTCCAAAGCCAGTAAGAAATTGTTATATAAATGTAGAGTCTTTTTCTGTCCTACTAGCCAGCTCCCAAATAATGACAGAGACTTTGTATTAATTATGAAAGCTCAGCCTATAACTTAGGCTTGTTCCTAACTAGCTCTTATCACTTAAATTAACTCATTTACATTAATCTATGTTTCATATGTGGCATTACCTCTCTTCCATATTGCACCTCCTGCTTCCTCTTCATGTCTCCTGGCATATCCCACATGCCTAGATTCCTCCTCCACTTCCCTTCTCTCCACAGAAATCCCACTATCCCTCCTTTCTAGCTATTGGCCATTCAGCTTTTCATTACAATCACTGCAATGCACCTTCACACAGTGTGTACAAATATCCCATAATTTCTCCCCTTTTTGTCTAAATAAAAAGGAAAGGTTTTATCTCCAACACAGTAAAACTATGTACAAGTAAGAATTACTTTCACAATGTTTAGTCCATATGTATGTTGCAAACTTAGAAAAAGTACTGTATTATCTATCCTATCTCAGTGAGTCCAAAGTTTTATGTGTAAATCATTTTATGTCATAACTTGTATTACCATTGTAAAAAAATATTTTTAGACCTAAAAACATCTTATCAGATAAATAATTTAAGCTTTTATGTTTCTCAACCTCATAAACTTTTATCTCTCGTGTAAGTTATTTTTCTGAATTTGGTAACAAATAAAACTGTATACTATCCCCATCAGAGACCCAAGAAGGGTATAATATTACCTGAATAAACAGGAAGTACAGAACAAGCAACTTCCAAAACTGTAGAAATGACAGAAACAGCTGGCTGCCTATACAGTCACCCAAGGTTCTTCTGTAACATTGGGGCATCTGTCTTTGGCCTACAGGCCTAGAATATCTGAAAGACTTTTCTGGGAAGTAGGAATTTTGAAGGACTGTCTTACCTTGTCTTGGCAAAGATTGGCTGTCACTTTTTTTGTGTGTTCTCCTTGTCCAGTTTGGACAGCATACTGCCAGCAGTTGAGGCAAGGGCAGTGTCTTAATCAGTGGCTAACTTTACCACAATAAAAGCAAACTCCATTTGGAGGTACTTCAATGCCCATTATCCTTTTTTGAAGCAGATTTTTGCTGCCAGGAGCACATGTGTCTCACTGTCATGAAAAGCTTTATGTTATTAAAACATTCTAAATGCCATATTCTGTAGGTTTATGCAGTGTTTGAAGACCATCTATCTATCAAAAACATATCTAACATGACTACAAGTTTGATTATTATAGATGACTAACTACTAACCTATATTTCTTAATTATCCTAAATAGCTTTCAAGGACTAGAATTTTACATTACATTTTTTAAATGAGATGCTTAAGTATGATATATTAAGTAAGAAAAAAATATATATACAGTATAACAAAAATAACCTTAAATTTGTATCAATATACAAAACTATGTTAAGAGTAGGAACATATGAAGAGTATGTTCTAACAAAAATAACCATAAATTTGTATCAATATACAAAAATCCATACCAATGTAAAATATTTGAAATTAATAGTTGCTTTTTTAGTTGAAAGATTTAATAATCTATCCTTTCTTTTATCCTATCATTTCTATATGCCCCATTTTTCTGTTCGGGAAAGAGACCCTTGAATCCAACATCCCTTGCTTTGTTTCCTCCCTTACCATGACCAGTAACGACCCAAAGAATGACCAAAAACCACCTACCCAAACTCTTGGATATGTGGATGTCATATTCTCTAGACTGCTTCCTGTTGTTTGGGGGTAATGGCATCTTTAGGGGACCCTGAGAAAATTGGAATAATAGTCAAGTCCTGGAAGAGCTAGCTGTATTATTTTTTGTTTAGTCTTTATGTGATGGGAAAGTAGAGTTTTTTAAAGTCTAGCTGGAATAACTTTTGGACCATCTCAGCTAGCCACTTTGAAGTTGTTTTGGATGAAGAATTTTGAGGAAACTGCAATAGAAGCATTCTGAGAGGTTGGATAACCTGGGCTACTTGTGTTTATTGGTGTCTGGTCCTGAAAACACACAAACTTTTAAAGGTAACATATTTATCTGCATTAACACAAGTATGGAATGTGTAGTGTGCACAAGTCAGTTAAAGATGATTTTTGTTTTATGTTTGAGCAGGTAAAAGGCTCACTTTACAAGTTTGTTTGGACTGCATAATCAAACCTCTATCCATGCCAATATGAAAGGATGGCATGTAATAATAAGTCATGGGGGTTCTGTAGCCAACACAATTTATCATGTCTCATCCAGTCTCAGAGCTGCCTCCATGTAGAGGGATCAGCATATTTGTTACCTGTCCTGTAGTCTTTCTTGGTTTCTTTTTATGTCTGTAACATTTTCAGGATGTCTCCTCCAGTCAAATCTGATCTTCATTAATTTTGAAGAGAACCATAACTTTTTGTTTCCTGTGGAAATAAAGGCATAACCTCTCCCCCAATGCAATGCATTTTCTGACTTCCATTTTGAAGTTAAGACATTCTTAAAATATATAGGTTGGTTTAATTTAGCTATTTTCATAATCCAATGTCTCTCAGCAGCTATAGTTTTTGTGTACATTAGCATTAAAGAAATTCAAAGTCAAAAACTACCATGTGGGATCCAGATGCCCTATATATTTCCCATCTTTATGTGGCTTATTCTTTTTATATTACTTTATTCTTTCTTTAAAAGCTTAACTTTATTATTTTTAAACTATTTTTTTCTATGGCTGTCTATTCTTCATTTAGCATTTCAGTACATTTTTAAACACACTGTAACCTGTTCAGGGGATTTGTCAGCCTTAACTTGGCTTCCCCCCCACACCACATCTGCAGCCTCTTCTGATCATGTGAGCCAAATCTTAAACTTCTAGGCCAACAACGTGCTGCTCTGCTTAGCATAATGTGTGCTGGTGGCTGGCTCCACCCACCTCAGTTTAGTGCTAGCCCAGTATCATGTCAGCAGGTACTGTCTCAGAGTTTATCCATGCCAGTCTGTCGTATCTGTCTGAAGCAGGAGTTTGTACCCAGTGCCCGCTGTTCAAGTGTTCAGTTGTCCAGTAGGGCCTCTTAAAAGAGCCATGCCTCTGTACACAGAGCCTACCTAAGAGACCACTTTCTCCAGCTCTCTATGGATATTCAAGCCTCCACAATAGATGCTGTATGTAATGAGTCTTTTTCTGTCCCACCATCCAGCTCCCAAATAATGTCAGAAGACTTCTTATTAATTATGAAAGCTTGGCCTACAGGTTAGGCTTGTTCCTAACTAGCTCTTAATAACTTAAATTAACCTATTTATATTAATCTACATTCTATCATGTGGCATTACCTCTCTTCCATCTTGTACCTTTTGTTTCCTCTCCATGTCTCCTGACATCTCCCATGCAATTAGGTTTCTCCTCCTCTTCCTTTTTCTCCTCAGAAATCATGTCTATACTGTCTGCTTACCTATTGGTCATTCAGCTTTTTATTACACCAATCACAGCAAATACATCTTCACACAGTTTACAAGTATCTCACAACATATAAAATGGTCACCTTTGAAGGCAGGGAGAGGTCTCATTTGGTTAAATGCATTCCAGGCAAGCATGAGAATCTGAGTTCATCCCTAGAATCCAAGTAAACTGTTGGGCTTGATGGTGTAATTCCAGTAATCCCAGTGCTGAAGACTCAGAGACAAAAGGATTCCTGGGACATGATAGCCAGGCAGTCTAGCCAATTATACCTAATGAGTTCCAGATATAATGAGATGCCCTGTTTTGAAAATCTTGGTGAAAAACCATAGAAGACATACCTCTGGCCTCTATAGATATGCAAACTGTCCACGAATATTTGAGTGCCTATATTCACACACCCACATAAGTGTGCACATGTGTGCACACGCACGCGCATGCAAACACACACATATATTCTATGATACACACACAAAGAAGCTCAACTCTCTGTAAACTGTCTTTATTCCTTGAGTACCCACAAAAACTAGGTGTTTTGGCATCTGCCATTACTGTGAAGTCTGAGATACAGATCTCAAATAGTGTATGGGAATACTTCCAGATGAACAGAGTGATAAATCACTTGTAGTAAAGAAAGAAAGGTAGAAAGAAAGAGGGGAAGGAAGGAAGGAAGGAAGGAAGGAAGGAAGGAAGGAAGGAAGGAGGGAGGGAGGAAAGAGGGAATTTGCAAATTTTAAGTTAAATGAACAGGTAATCATTAGTTACTGATGATTTGAAAATGACAATAGTCTCTGACTTATTTTTCACTTTATATGACTAATAAAGCTCTTTTGTATAAAACATTTCACTTTTTTATCATATCCGTTGAGAAATAAGTTTTCCAGGGCTTTTTATTACATAAATTTCCTACATTGACAAGCAGAAGTTCAAAAGAGTTACTCTTTCATATCCAAACGGCTCACAAGGTGAGTTGAAAAAGCCGATTTTATATTATAAAACCATATACCATGTGCTAAACACCATTGTCATCATGTCGTCCCCAGTCTAAAACAAAACTTCCTAAAAATAAAACTTTTGAACTCTGCACACATGCCATAATAATTCTAGTCTTACTCTAAAAGGAGCTACCTAAATTAGTAAGAGTTATGAAGTATTTAAACAGACTTAAAATTAGTGACTGGCAAAATGGAAATAAAACAACAACAAACCTAAGTTTAATACTAATTCAGCAAAATCAAAGCAAATGCTAAATCTCAAGACAAGAATTAATAGTTTTATTTCTATGAATAGAGGAAAATCCATAAGAAATTATAATAAAGTGCTGACTTTGTCCTATGCAAAAATCAATAAAAACATTTCATTTCAGGAGTGGGGATAGTATGATGATTTCAGCTTCATTATTTCCAGACGCAGATGCAGTCTTGTAGGATGAGGTGACGTTTCATTATGGCAAAGCCACCAAATGCTCCCACAGTTTGCTGAAAGCTGCACTCTACCAATCATACTATGATGGAGAAGGTCACAAACCAACAATACCTTCTCAGGAAATCTTGTTTCCAGGGGGGAAAGGAGGGTGAACTTACTTAAATATATGTCTCCCATATGAGTCTTTTCAACTCTATTTTAAGCTGTTCTATTCTGGTAAAATTTTGTTTGTTCTTTATTGTATGATTATCATTATTTAAATGGTATTGATATAAATGGTTATAGCAATTAGGAATGGAACTTAAAAACATCTCAATAACTCTAAATAGAACAAGAAAAGTACACAACATATACAATGTATAAAATGTATACAATGTAAAAATAAAAATGATTTCAAACAATTGACATATTAGTTTAATGACATTTAATATTTCATAATTTAAACATACAAACACTAAAGCTTAGAAAATCGGGAATGTGTCAATATGGGAATTTTTAGCCATGTTTGAAACTAGTCAGTTAACTAGCTTTAAACCCAAGTAATTTCCTGATTCCATTTAGTATTGATGCCATCGTAACACAGACATGCAAGGGAGGCAAGCAACTCAAGTTGGAAGTGTTGAATTGGTTCTGGGAATTTGTGAATTTATTTGGATCAGCACAAAGAGATAGGTGCAAATTACATTAAAAAAAAAACTGTTTCCCTGGTACCTTTTTCCTCACTTTTTGGAATTTAGAAAGCAGAGTTATCTACCATTCCATTGGTTTGCTCTCATTTGCCTTAGGAGATACAACCTACGAAGACACGAATCATTGTCTTTATTTCTCGCCCTGATTCTACTGAGAATGGACCATTAGGGAAAATAATTCCTCAGTTTCATAAAGCAGACTTTATTTTACAAATTGTCCTGCCTTTGCCTAAGATTTGTTAGGTTCCACGTACAGGGTATGAAAATTCGCCTTTTTAAGTTTGAGGGCATTGCATTGATTCAACAGCAGAGCCAGCCTCAACTTTTGTATCAGTGATTTTGACTGGAGAAAACATCCACAGGGAGCTTCTCTGAAAACAGCAAGAGAAAAAGACTTCTTTGAAGCTGTAGTTTGGTTTAATCTCTTGACCCAGTTAGTTTCTATGGCCAGAAGCAGAGATAAGTATGTGATATTTAGTCCCAATTCTTTCATGATGTACCCATATCTAAGTCATGATAGGCCAAGAAAAAGTGATAGAGCTGCAATCATTACTGAAAGATGGGCTCAGTAGTCTCACTGACATTAATATGATTGCTTCAGCTGAGCTGCACAGTTATTGTTAGATTTAGCTGGCTTACACTAAAAAAGGGATGTGTCTGGAATATTCTAAATATTTGGCTAAATAGTTCATACACAATACTGTCAAGTGGTATTTATGACCGTGCACACATTCTTTTCAAAACCCAATGTCTACATAGGTCATAAACTGAAAGTCACTTAAGTACAGACGCCTAAGAGGTATGGTCAGATGTTTATTCAGTAGCTAATTATTAGTGCTTCAATGAGTTCTATGATGATTATAAACAACAACACTCACTAAATAATGGCAGGGGAGAAGAAACATTTTTAAACCTAGAAGTGTCTTATAAAGCCCAAGGACTCAGAAATAAAAGGCAAGCAGAACACAGAGAGTATACTCTCATGTCTCATCTCTGCCAGTTCACAAGGCTTGGTTACAATGCTAGTTCACAGTAGAGAAATTTTCTTTATTGTAGATCTATATTATGTGCTGACATATTTATGAGGCTATAGTTATTAAAATAAATAAAAATAAGTAATACTTCATATCTCCAAAGCATGAGAGCTCAAGTTAGTTAAACTTGACTTTAACTGCTCAACCTCAAGTTTAGAGTCATATTATTTTATGTAACTATTCTGATGGATTTATTCTCAGCATGGTAGCAGAGAATCTGGGAAGAAATGATAAGAGTAAAAGTAACAAGTATTTCCTACTATATGTGGTAGGCCTTTAAAAGAGATGTGGACCCTGATTCCCACTTCCATAATGAACTCATCAACTGAGGCACACATCAGTTTCAGATATCAAATAATAGTTGAAGCTCTTAATGAATTTATGTAACTCAATATATTGCAGTTGTACAGCTCAGTGTTTTCTTTGTAAATGCTTGATTCTATTTTTTCTTCAATATAATATAGTTTAAAATGATACTAAAATATATGAATATGGAAACCTCATTATTCATATTTTTATTGAATCATTGACACTAGCTAGGTACTATAAAAGACATAATTTATTGTTACAAGAAAAAGATAATGTGGTTATTGCTAGACTTGGACTATTGTACTTATCAGGAAAGTTGTTTTGATAAAAAAGAATGACATTAAGGGTAGTTAATATATGAGGAAGAGGTAACATTAGTGAGATGGAGAGAAGGAAGAGAATGCAAGCAGAGGGCATATTCAATGAAAAACGCAACACATTAGAACAAGCAATAGCTGATGCTGTTAACATCAAATTCAAGTAAAAATATTCAGTAAGAAAACACTGAAGTATACAACTGATATAAGAAATCTTAATCTATGCTAAGTGGTTATTTAATTTGTAATTACAATAAATTACCAGAAATAGTTAATTAGACATAGGTGGTAATATAGCCATCCTGTTTTGTTCTCAGTTCCAAATCCCACCCCACCTCCCCGCCGCCTCTGTGTGTGTGTGTGTGTGTGTGTGTGTGTGTGTGTGTGTGTGTATGTGTGTGTGTGTTTGCTTTTATGGAGTGTAAGTGAGTGTAGATTTAACAGCCAGAAAGAAAGATTTCCAAGAATAAAAACATCCTGATAGTGATAAACACCTGCCTGGTTCACAGTTTCCGGTCCTTTGTGCAGACCAGCTGTGCAGTTAGTCATAACTTCTGGCATGTGTATAAATCTTAGCTTTATTCCATCCCAAGAGATTCACTACTTGTCCAGACAAGTTCAAAAATACATGTTTTAAATTCTGCGAAGATGGCAGTGGTGGCAGAGTTCTTGAATCTCCCCAAGTCCCCCGTGAAAAGACAGGAAGCAAGTGGAATAGAAAACAAAACCTACAGACACCATCAAGGAGAAAGAGGTGAAATAGTATCTGTGACCCCGCAACTCCAAATATGAGCAGGTGTGGGCAAACCACGACTTCTAAAAGACCTGTGTGGTAGTCATGACTTCCAAAGGACCTGTGTGGCAGCCACCACTCTGCAGGAGGAACTAGAGGAAAGCAGAAGGACCCCCACCCCACCCCCGCAACAGGCACTGGGTATTTAGAAAATGTACGATCTTGGACTGAGAATCCCAGCTAAATCTCCAGGGCAAGAGTTGCTGCAAAGTGAAGACAGCTAAAATCTACTCTCAGCAGTTTTTGAATGCTTGATACAAGACCCATTACACAGTCACTGTGTGGGAAGCACTTCACAGTGCAGGCACACAGGAAATCATAAAAGTGTCTGCTTCAACTATCATACATTTTTGTCAATGCTACCCAGTAAAACTAGGAAACACAAAAAAATTTAAAAAATGTAAAAGTCACTGTTGTATCTAAGTGACTTAAGGCATCAGGATGTCAGGGGCCAACTGACCACTTCCAAATTCCCTCTAGATAGATCCTCACATGAAAAGGTGCCAGCTTGAAATAGAATTCTATTTAAACAGGACTGAAAAGAAGGCATGAGAGAGAGAAGGTTCAAAAGAATTCAGAGAGAACATGGAATCTCAGATCTCAGAAAGAAATAGGCCACATTTCTGAACACCTCAGAAGCAGAGCAGATGAGGGCACGTAATTTCTGCTTCTGCTTGGATTCCATTACACAGCATAACTTCCAGAGATACTGAAATCATATAAATCCAAAATGCTTTATGAGAATGGCAATGAGCTCCCTTCCCTCTTTTTCTTTGCTTGATATATTATCTTTGAAACTGTCACATGAGAACTATATTTATATAATTTCTACCTTCCCTATTCCCCCTCTAAATTTTTCTAGGTCCCCCTGCTACTCCCTCTTAAATTCACAACCTCTTCTACTTTTGTGTTATATAATATATATATGTGTGTGTGTGTGTGTGTGTGTGTGTGTGTGTGTGTGTGTGTGTTATACATATAAAATATGCATTGTATATTGGTTCTCTCAGCAGTCATTAATCATCTGTAAAGCCTACGGAACACAATGACCACCCTAACATGATACCCTCAATGGTGTAACAGTAGTACTCTTATCTTAAAGGATAACCAACTGCCAACTAACTGAACTTAGGGCCTGCTCAATAGGATAAAAGACATGCCCAATACTGAACACTTAGCCAACTCCCAATGGCTAGATAGGTTATAGACCAATATAATTCCTAACAATATCCTAAATACTTATTCTAAGTGAAGGTCTTCGCCATCTCCATCAAAGAAGCTTCTTTTACAGTAGATGGAGACTGTCACAGAAATTCATAGCTGATTAAAACGCAGAGAACAAACATGGGGAGCTGGAACCTAACTGGTCCATTTATAACACAAACCCTATGTCTAAGGCTCAGAGAACATCAAAGAAGAGATTGTTAGAGAAAGCTCAGAAAGGTTGTAAGAGACAGAGGACCAGGTCACTTGCTGGAAGACAGTGTCTTCTGGACATAACAGTAAATCTACACCCATGAAAACTAAACAATATGCTTGCCCAAATAAGAACAAAAAATGAGAACACCAGTCAACATGCTGATGTATGTGGGGCAAATTTCATGAAGCCCCAGATGAAGAACTTTTTTTCCTCATTAAACTACTTTAGAATTCTTAATTTCTTCCCATGAAATAATGTATGTATCCCAAAAATACAAAAACAACCTATTGTCTATGACTTTTTCTTTTTCTTTTTTTCTTTTTTCTTTTCTTTTTTTTTTTTTTTTGGTTTTTCGAGACAGGGTTTCTCTGTGTAGCTTTGTAGACCAGGCTGGCCTCAAACTCACAGAGATCTGCCTGGTTCTGCCTCCCGAGTGCTGGGATTAAAGGCGTGTGCCACCATCACCTGGATATGACTTTTTCTTAAATATTATTCTGAATATAACTGTCAAACATAAAGCAGTATCTAAGATTTATTATTTCCTTTGTGATAATAACTGAACTGTGTTCATATGAGCTTCCAACTCAATTACTAATCTAAGTTGAACATAATAGAATGAACTATTTCTTCAGAAAATATGCAAGAATGCAGTCTATGCCGGGCGGTGGTGGCGCACGCCTTTAATCCCAGCACTCGGGAGGCAGAGCCAGGCGGATCTCTGTGAGTTCGAGGCCAGCCTGGGCTACCAAGTGAGTTCCAGGAGAGGCACAAAGCTACACAGAGAAACCCTGTCTCGAAAAACCAAAAAAAAAAAAAAAAAAAGAATGCAGTCTATAAAAGACACTTATTAATTTAAGAAATGTTAAACTGAATACACACACACACACACACACACACACACATTTTATCAAGATTCTTAGTGGAAGGGGCTTCTTGAGCTCAGTTTAAGAATAGTCAAACATAGAGAAACCCAGGATGTCCCAGATCCTCAGGCAAGTTTCAACAATGTCTCATACATTGGTTTAATACACCCAGTGTTTCAGATACCTTTCTGATACACAATTATTTCATCCTGCAGTTATTACTTAAAGTGGTGTTGGTTGAATTGGAAGCAGAAAATTTAATTTCTTGAGTTGCTATGGTTTTATTGGACAGAGGGTAGAAGTGATTTGCTAAATAGGATTTTTTAAAAAGCTCTTTTCTGAGCACCTTCCTCATAGTGGCCATGCTATTACCTTCATACGATTTTAGTCCAATGCTCGAATTGTAATAGCTTTTGGACACCTGTGCATTGGCGTACAAGATGTAGAGCATTATTACTTGTGACACCCCTCAAATGCCAATTTACTGGACTGCAGATTGCTCTCTGAACCCAATAAATCTTTCCAAACTCATCTCACGTGGTTGCAATCTCCTCTTCTTCCCTCTCCCATGTACTTTATATAGGAAATTCTGTAGCATGATTCTTATAGCACAATTTCTATTAATTTAAACATTTTGTTCATACTTGAAAAGTATCATAATCTACATATGCATTTTTCTTATTGTACTATTAACTATGTTATTAAAGTTTATTTCTATTGTAGATGTCAGTGACAATTCACACATCCCACAAACACAAGTATAGTGCTTTTATATGTAATTTCTCTCGAAATTTCTGTGGAGTGATGACAGCAAATGACATTCATATAACTTATAAGGAACAATGGCTGATTTATCATGCCTTGCTCATATCCTTACTGACAGTAAACAATAGAACAGAAATTTGAATACACACCTTCTGATTTTAAACTTGGGGTTTTCACCATGACCCAGTTCCTCAGAGAAGTTATAACAGCAGTACTGATGGCTAGATCATATTTGGGCACAGATACTTTAATTTAGTTGTGATGTTTGCCTGTATAAATAAAATTAATCAAGAGGTTATTGAAATCACCTATGGAGATGATTACAGTAACTGGAATGAAAGGAATGGAAATAAAGATATTTTCATAAACATTTTCAGAATAGAATATGTCCCTCTGATATGAAGAAAAGATGGAATAGCTTTAGATCTTAGTGGCTACAAGAAGACATTAGCCATTAGCTCATGGAGAAGACTCTGGGAGAGATATTTCATTTTCAAAAGCATAGGTTTGTTTGAGTTTACAAAGTCTAAAGTATCATATATCTGCTAGACATTCAGATATATGCTATGGAATAATCCTTCCATACACTGTGAATATGTATTACTCTCATTGGTTAATAAAAAGCTGACAGGCTGGAAACAAGGCAGGAGGTATAGGCAGGACAGACAGATACAGAGCACTCTGGAGAAGGAAGAGCAGAGTCAGAGGGACACTAGGCAGTCACAAAGGAAGCAGGTTGTGTAGAAAATGAGGTAACAAACTATGAACCACATGTCAAAGCACAGATAAGAAATATGGCTTAACTTAAGTGTAAGAGTTAGCAAGCAATAAACCTGAGCTATCGACCAAGCATTTTTAAATAATATTAAGCCTCTGAGTGGTTAATTTGGAACTAACAGGAGGGAAAAAACATCTGACTACAGATGTATATTTTAATAATAGGTGGGTGGGTAAATGTGAAATATAGGTGAGATATTAAGCTAAAGATATACCCAGAGACTCATAAATGTATAGATTTGGTTTCAAAATTATGAAATCAGATTCTGATCATGAAGATAGTAGAATTCCTTTCAATTCAGAGGAAAACAAAGAATTTCCAAACATGCAAGAGAGGAAACATGTTCTACAGAGGAAAATAAAAGCCAAAAATTGAGTTTTTTCAAGTTAAAAGGCTCTCATAATTTTTAGAATAATATTTGGCTCAAGTGAGAAATATCAAAATGTTGGATAGATTTATGGAGAGAATGACAAAAGAAGTCAAATCAGTTATTTTAGAATCTCCACAAAGATGTTTTCCTATAAAGGGGAAAAAAACAGGGTACAACATTATGGAGAATAAGGAATCAAGGGAGATCTCAGTTTTTTCTTATTTTCAAAAAGATAGCAGCATTACTGTATGTTAATATATAATCCAGTGGACCAAGAAAAAATACTGCCAGCCAGAAAAGAAAAATTTACTAAGCTACTCAAGTAGGACAAAAAGGGGTGGAAAACTAGATAAAAGAAAGGGACTTGGTACGAGATGACATCATAACTGTTTATCAAGAATGGCAAAGAGCCAGAGTCAGATGTGGGAAAGTTGATGTGTAGTGGCATGCATGTACGTACTTTCTTTCCTGTTTATTCCATTTTCACAGTGAAACAGGAAACAAGAACGTTATTTTAGCGTAAGAATTCCAAAACAGTATCACCTTTTTGTTGCTGCAGTTGTTTTCGGTACAGGGTCTCCCTATGTTGACCCAACTGCTCTTGATCTCTGAATTAATGGACTCACGTGATCCTCCTGCCTCAGCCTCCCTAGTAGCTGAGACTACAGGTTTGTGCCAGCAAGCTCACCTCAGAACACACTGTTTTTATTCTAATGGTCTCACAGTGTATTGCTTTCCCAAATGGTTCCATTTTCCCCATAGAGTTCTTGTTCAATATTTCTGACATAGTTCTTGGATATTTTCATACATTGTTTCTTTTAGATGACATGATTTCTCAGTTTTTCAAAGAATAGTATGATATCTATTTATAAAAAAAGAGACTAGTTCAATTTCTGTCCGTTACTATTTTAATGACTCTGAGCAAGTCATTGAACCTCACAAAGTTCAGGGAGCATGTGTAATAATTTCAATGAGGTTTTTTTTTTCCAGTTGTACTGATGTAAAATTGTAAACAAAACATTCCATGTCAAAATAAAGACAAGAGAAAAGAGGGCAGGACTTTTTGAAGTGATGGATGTGTTTATTACGTGGGATATCTATTCCTTTTGATTTAAAATCTCCCAAAGTTCTCACATTCCTGTTCCTTTTCCACTTTCAATATGTTGCAGATGTCTGGTATTTCAGCAATTAGCTACTGAATCATTTGCCTTAAGAATCTGTCCCATCTCTAGATGAAGAGCTGCGGGAAATGAATGCCTGGTAGGAGAAGACTATCAGTCTTCTGGGGATGAGTCTCCTAACTGGTTGTCCAATCCTAGCAAGACCTAAAAGCCAACACTACCCAGACACAGCAAGTTGTATTTATACATTTACATGTACACACATATGAAATGTAACAGTATGTTTTAAAATAAACCTTAAATTTAAGAGGGAGGGGTATATGGGAGGAGTAAGTGGGAGAGCAGAAAATAGTAAGAATATCGCACTCATTTATGATATTCTAAAAATAAATAAATAAACCAAACACACAGAACAGAACAAAGCCATAATGAGTATTTCAATGTAAAAAAAATTAAGTCATGTCTGGTACTTTCAGCACAGCTAACAAATGGTGTCTGGAGAGACCATAGGCTCAGGTGGGTGGCTTATGCTTAATTAAATTAACTTAGTAGCAAACTTCCTTCTAAATATCCATATTTCTACCCACAACAAAGCTGACCCACAACAAAGAGACTCAGAGAAGTCTCTTCTTACAATGAATTGTGGTAAATTCAGAGTCTCATAGCTGCCCAGCATTCAGAGAAAGCCTGAACGGAGTAAGCTCAACCCTAAATAAGACGCGTATACCACCCACTCTAATGCTCAAGGAATATTGCAGAAGATGGGGCAGGAAGTATGTATGGGTTGGAAAACAGAGTGAAAGTTTCTGAAATGTCACTTTCTGGAGCTGACTCAAGCATTGTAACCATTAATTTACAGCAGCCATAATTACCTGCACTAGCCCTACACAAGGATCATCCTATTAATGATAAGAATGGAAGTGTGAGAGGTTCATAGGGTTTTGCCCTTTTCTTCTGTCGCTAGGTTCTGTGAAAGGAGGAATCACTGTCCTTACTTTTATACTCACTGCTGTATACACCAGCATCAAGAGCTAGCTCTGAGTCCGTAGTCATATGGACAGCCCTGGTTAAATCCAGTGAGTCACACACACACACAAAAAAAAAATTAATAGACACAAATGTGAAAGAAAGATTTGTGGGGACAGGCGATATTATACCACAGAAGTGGTAGGGAGGTAGAGTGTGAAAATGGTCAGTATTCATTGTGTACTTGTGCAAAATTGTTTAAGAATAAATTTAATTTAAAAAATTTGCACCTTCTCAAACAACACACATATCTAGGCAATACACTCAAGATAAAACTTATCTAGAAAGTTCCAAGGGACCATCATCAGCCCTTTATAAGCACGTTTGGAAAAAGATCAACATTATCTAAGCACAACTTCTCTGAGAAATTTATGGGCCAGATGTCACTTTAGAAGTCCCTATAACATCTACAGAACACAAATAGAAATGGAAAAATTTTGAAAATTTATTTTGTTTTAGTTGGTCCAGAACTGAAGAAAAGTACACAACCTCTATATGATCATATTTTATTTTCTTAGTGTTGGCATAGGTATGATCAATATCCAAGAACAAATACCTAGGATCAATACACTAGATCTTATATTACCTGAGATGTTTAATCTTGACTGGCAGCTTGATTGCATCTGACATCAAATGAGAGACACATCTCTAGGCTGGTCTCTGACAGCAGTCCCAGGAGAATTTATCTAATGGGGGAAACCCTCTGAGTGAGCAGTGGCTGCCTGCAGTGGCTATGATAGAAAGAAGTCCCAGGAAGAAGGGATGCTACTTACCTGCCTGCCTTTATCTCCTGATGGTCAGTGCAAAGGTCACTAACATGATAGTCTTTTCCACTGGTGTCACATTCTAGGTTTTTCAGCATTATAACAAGGGCTGTAGACAAGTTCCTCTCCAGGGATCTTCGAGGCCTTCAGTATCAGATTGGGACTGTTGAAACATTCTGCTTTGTGAACCAAGCAGCTAAGAGGTTCTCAGCTTCCTGTGTGAGATGACCATCATTGGACTACCCATTCTATATTGCATAAGCCAATGTACTAAATACCCTTTTATAATATGTATTATTATTTTTGCTTCTATTCTACCAGAGAGTCTAACGAATGCACTAACCATCCATAGAGCAATGTCTGTAAAACAGAACAAAGCATTATTCCCTTAATCCAATATTTGATAATCATTAATAAGTAGTCTTTTGCTATATTCTACAGGAAAATATAGGAAGAAATATTAAAGAATAGATGCGTTATTGATTAGGTCTCTAATATGTGATGCCTATCTTGTTTGTCTCTTCATCATTCTTTAAATTCGATTATATTTACTGATTTGGATACAAGAAGATTTTTCTAAAACTTTTAGATGAAATAAGAGGCCGAGAAATGCAGCTTAGGAAAAATAATGGCTGGTTACCAGAGTGGTCAAAAAAAATAATTAAAGAGGATAGAAGAAAGCAGGTTGGGTGGAACTATGTCTAATATGAAAATTTTCTGGGTATGTATGTAAAATGGGGAGATAACTGGAGTGCTGGATGGGTTTACTGAGTTTGAGAAAAGGTTGCGATTGGGAAGGCTCCACGTCTTAATGACTGGCCTTAGTTCTTTGATAGGGGTCTTAAGATGGTCAGTACAACCACGAGGAAGTCGAGAGGTTACAGTAAAACACTACATGTCCCACGGTTCCAGAATTACCCAATAAAGGACTTGGTGAGAGAAGGGATGGGAAAGAAAGTATGTTACTGTCAAAACTATGGCAGCAGTTTGAAAGCTATTTTTGTAAATGCCAAGAAAAAAAAATAGATGAACAGCTGTGTCTGCCTGTGGAATTGACACAGCCAGCTCCCAGGGGTAGCTTCCCGGAGAGAAATGACCAAGCACAACTAGGAGTTTACCAAATAATCAACTTATAAGAAGTTACTTTAAGAACTATTTTGTCTCCTACAGATGAGCAAAACAAAACAAACCCCTGCAATTATTCTTGGATTATTATACTTAAAAATTATTATAAGATATCCTTGAGTTTTCAGAGGCACTGGGTAAGACTTTAGTAAAAAGCTAGTGTGGTGATGTTTTATTTGTGCTTTGATAAATAAAGCTTGCCTGGAGATCAGAGGAAGTAGCAAGCCATTTTAAGTATGCACAAAAGTCAGGCAGTGGTAGCACACACCCTTAATCTGATCACTTATCAGGTAGGTTCTCTGTGTGTTCAAGGCCATACTAGGGAACAGAGCCAAGCGTGGTAACACAAGCCTTTAATCCTAGTACCAATCATAGAGACCTGGAGGTCTGTACAGACAGGCAGTGACAAGGAAGTGAGGTAGCTGGGCTAAGAGCCAATGAGAGGGCAGAACAGCAAGGCAATAAAGGTGCGGGTAAAACAGAAATTAGCTCGCATTTGGAAGCTGCAGAGTTGGTGAGGTAAGGTTGGCTGGTGGCTCTCCCTATTCCCCTGATCTAAGGCTCTCACTCCTATATTTGGCTCTGTGTTTTTTATTTAATAAGACCATTTAGAAATTCGTCTACAAGCTAGTCTTTTATTAATTTCAATAAGAAATAACAGATAACGTAAAAAAGACTGCACACTGAAGTGCCTGAAAACTGCCAAATCGTCTTCTATAGAAAAATGCATTTATATGCCATATTTATGTGGTCATATAATTTCTAGAAAGACTAAATGAGCAAGTTTGTTTTTATTCCCCGAATCTGAGTCTTGCTCAGTGGAACAGTGTTCACCAATCAGGCAAACTCACTTTCTGAGTCTCATTTTTCTCTGCCCTTCATGGTTTTTTTTTCCATCTGACTCATTCTTTCATTAGATGTGTTAATATCACTAATTAAAATGCCATTCAAGTGTGAACCCCTTGTGACTTAGCAACATTATGTAGTGATTAAAACACTCTAGCTTTCAGAGTTTTAGAAGTGCCTTACAACCTGCATTATATCCTGGTAACTGTCTGGGACACAAGTGAGTTCTCCACTTCACCTTGGAACAAACTACTTCACCTGGTAGCACTGTCTAGTACTTTAGGTGCATTTTATTTCAAGTACTCTCAACACGCTTCTGCACATACTGGTGGGACTGCAACGAAAGCATTTAAAACCATTGTTGGAGCCATGCCACTAGATCACAGAGAGTGGGTTAGATGAGAGCATAAGCATGTCTCCTTAGACTGATGGCAGGACGAAACCATTTGTCTTCTGCACCTTCAAAATCTCCATGTAGTTTAAGCTTGTCTCACCTTCCTGAGTATAGGTCTCACTCCAAAAGATCAGTCCATATTATATATACACAGGTGTCGGAGGCTGCCGACAGTCAGCTGGGTAGCTGGGTAGAGGCGTGTAGATTGAAAAGACAATGAAGAAGACAGAAAGAGTCGAGAGGTCTTCCAGTCAATGCCGGACAGTTCCGAGTTTATTTCACAGCCAGCTTATATATAGTTTTGAAGGACAGAGGTAGAACAATGCACAGCGCAGGCATTCAACCACTATCTATCCTGTCTTGCGTCAAGAAGCAGGCAGTTCCATTTTCTATCTCGATGTACCTCTGGCTGGCATCAGCAGCCTGCTTCTAGCTGGCTAGTGTGTTCCTTCCTGTGGGCTAATCAGGACTTTCTCACAGGCCTGGAGCAAGCAAGCTTGAACTCTATTGACTCAGAATAGACTTCAGATTCAAACTGGGAAACTGAGTCAGCTGTGGGCTCCCACACAGAGGCTACCCCTGAAGTCAGAAAGGATTTTATGTATCTAGTTAAAACAATTGTCTACAAAACTTACCATGGTACAGTAAATCATTCTGCACAACCTCCATGGCAAGAATTCTCCAATTAGGTGAAATGCTCTAGACTATTCTCCAACTTTAAAATTAAGAGTCAAAACAAGTTGAAGATGCAATTTAGAGAAATCATAGTTAGGTAGGAAGCATTGCCCATAACCATCTGTGGAGCAGGGGTCCATATTCCACATTTGGCCACTCAAGAGTATATTCCCCCTTACCTCTGGGTTAGTGTGGGAATCTCAGCTCTTCCAGAAACCCTCTACTGATACCACCTCCTGGAAGTGTTAGGAGTGCATTGTTTTTGCTCTGCACATGGCCTTCTATAGCAACAGAGCTTTTAACATTGTGAACTTGCCACTTCTTCATAGCAGGAAGAGTCCTGACTTTCCTCTCCACATACCATTATATCACTGCAATGGTAAGAGGATGTGAGTGCCTTGTTCTTACCAGACATTAAGGAAAGCCAGCTTCACTACTAAACATTCTCTGACTCCAGCCTCAGGAGATAAGAGAACACATCTCTAGTCCAGGGAAAACCTGAAGTGCAGCTTTCAAATTAGATCAATACAGCTCAAAGTAAGGATGGGACCATAGCTGTTTCTGTGATATCGGGATATACAATCTTATTTGCTGTCTAAAAATTTTCTTTCTTGTCTAGTAGTCTCTTTACTAAAATTCTAGATTGAAAGCGTAAATTTTTGTTTGCATTATTTTTGTTTGTGGATGTTGGCATTTGTCAGTTGCCTAACATCTTCAACTCTAAATCTGATTATGTCCTAGCCAACAAAAGACCCAAATTACTGGGTCTTAAGTTAGAAAGTTACTGTGTCTGCCTTTTTCTTACTTATTTTCAATCTTCTTTTCTTACTTGATATGCTCTGGTCATATTTTCAAATGTACTTAATGAAAGGAGAAAAGTTGCTCCAGTCATAATTTAGAAATGGAAAGAGAATTTGTTTTATGTGAGATATCTAACCTCCTTGAGTTTCTGACACAATACTAATTACATTTACCTTACAAAATTGCCCAAATAATTATAGATAACTTTAAAAGTTACTGTATCATATTATTCACTAAAGAAAATTTATAAAAGATATTTCTAACAATGCAAATTGAAGGAAAGAATCAGTACAATATAACAAATCTTGGTTTAGAACATAGCACATACCTGCTGCAAAGTAAAGGGATGGATAGAGGTAAGAAAAGAGATAAGGAATGAAAACAGAGGGGAAATCATATATCATCATCATCATCACCATCATCATCGCTTAGTAAGAACATCAATATGTTCAATTTTGGCACCGATAACAATATTGTAAAGAACTAATTATGCTGCTGTATATACAGCAGTCTTAGTCATTGGTAAATGGAATAGTATTAAAAGCGTTTCAGGGAAAAATAAACAAGAAATTTAAAAATATTAACAAAACTAAACATAAGATCACTGCCATGATTATGTTCACTATAAGCAGTATCTGTGATGTTGTAAAATGTTTGTAAAGCATACAATTTAGTCATTTTCACATATTTAGGTTCAGGTTACACCCAGGGTACCTCAGCTTTGTTTCCAAAAATAACTGAAAGTTAAAAATTTGTGCAATCCTAAGAAAATGTAAGAAATAAAATCAAATTTTAATCTCAAAGAAAGAAGAAACTTAAGAACTGTCTTACCCCTCCTCTCCCACATTTCACACCGGTCTCTGGCATCTCTAATTTATTTTCTGTCTTAGTCTATTTTGAGCTGCTTTGAAAAAATACCAAGGATGAATATCTTATTAAAAAAATGGGTTTATTGGACTCAAGAGTTTTGCATCTGAAATGCTCAAGACGAGGTCAACCTTGGCTCTATCACATGGTAGAGAAACAGATAGTGACTTAGTGCCATACAAAAAGAGCCAAGGCATTGGGGTGGCCTCACTATCACGACCATCTTTTGAAGGCCCATTCCAGTCACATGGGAGAACTGAACCAATCCTATAAGACATCTACTTATTGGATGGAGGCCAGTGACTTAATTGCCTTACACTAAGCCCCTCATTTTGAAGATTCCACCACCTCAACCCTGGAACCAGGGTCCTAGCACATCAACATTTTGAAAACAAGCCATATTCCAGTCATAGCACCATCTCAGCCTATTTGTCATTTATCATGGTTTTTCTTACACAGAGAAAACTCTGAACTAACTGCTTTCTTCTGCCATTTGTTTCCAGATCAAAGACAGAGCAATAAACACCTCTCCACTAATTTAATGTTTCCCTCATGCAAACCACATTGTTTTTGAATACTGAAGTTATAGGCAAAATAAAAATGTAAATTTTATCCCCAAAGAAGGCAAAAAAAAGTCCTATTTTATTTCTGCAGATTTTTAAAAAAGGGGAAAAGGTAAATACTAGTGTATGCTTTGATATGACAATTTGAGTTCAAAGTCTGGATTTACAACATTTTAGTTTTAGTAATTTACTTCAAGTCTGCCTTCCTCAGCAACTTCTACAAGATAAGCAAAATAGAATATTGGCTGTAAATATAAATAACTTCATGCATGTCACAGCAGTGCTAAACGTGTATGTCCTGCTGACATAAACATGTCCTTTTTAAGTATTTCACTTGACCAATTACATCAAACAAATTGAGAATCAATGGTTGCCTTTGAAAAATTCAGATGTCAAAAATGTCTTTTTAAGTTGTTGAAGTTGAAAGGCTTAAGTAATGGAAGCATATGGAGTATCACTCAGCCAAAGCAAAAGCAGAAACCCAGGGTGACGAAACCAGCAGGAAGGAGGTGAAAGATCAATCAGTCCATCCGTCACTAATGCACACTTCAACTAATCTTGCCATCTTTGCTAGTTTCAAAAACAAATTTGATTTAGGACAACTGAGTTCAGCTACAGATATAAAAATAAAAGCTATGATCACCAATGAAAATAATGACTGTGATGCCATGCTCATATGTTGACAAGGCAAAGAGTTGAATGAATATAATCAAAATACATGGCATGGAATTCTCAAAAAATCAATATAAAAAATAGCATGCTATAAAAAGTATGGGTATATATCCCAAATTTAAAAATCTATTTTTTCCTCAAAGTTTGTGTTTATTAACAAATTTTCAATTAATGTAATTAATCTCACCACAGATATGCAGCAGAATTAAAGAGTTCCTGTAATAATGTATATTTTTATCTTCATACTTTTCAATTTATTTTCAAATAGTATATAATCCCAGCTAATATAAATTATGGTGTCATGTCTAATAACTTTTATTAAATCTAATATATGAAAATAGATAATACAAAAGAAATTTAACTATTTGACAATCAAGTGAACTTTCCAACTTGTTGGCATTTTTCATATGATCTTATTGTGTTGACTGTGTTTCCCCGTCCAATACAATAGACAGGTGGAATGCGGTCATCAAGGGATGACTGACACAGAAGACTGGCTGTGAGGAATGGGAGCTGGAAACCTACTCTGCTGCCCTCCCTGCTCACAGCCCTGAAAGAGTCAAGCTTGTTCCTGCATATCATTCTGCTGATCAAGGTTACCAGATAAGAAGTGGGAGTATTTATACATAGCAAAAATACACAAAATTGTACTTTCTTATCATTTGATTTTGTGAGATAATGGTAATTTAATTTCAACCCATTTATTTATTAATTGTCTGTAGACTCAGAAAAAAACCTCCTTTACAAAAAGCCATTCTCAGTATCAGCAGGCAGAAAGACTGCTTACAGTTGTTCTCAGTGGTGCTGAGATCACTCAAGTGAATTATTGGAAACAATGGATGCTGAGAATAAAAGAAAAATGATTGGAGAGAATAGAAGTTGATAGCATTGAAATAAAAACCTTCCAGTGGGACAGGCCTGTGTGGAACTACATGTCTCTGCATATTTCCCCAAGGAGAGGAGTAAATAATGGCTTTGTCTATGAAATGCATTTTAAAACTGTAAAATAAAAGGATCGTGTATCAAATTAAATTGTGTTGGCTTAGAGATATATTACATCTTTACACAATTTTGTATTCCCTTCATTTTTTCACATGTATTCACTATTTTATTCCTCCTACAATAATTTTAATAGAAAATAAATAAATAGTTGGACAAACAGATGACAGATAGAAGTGAATAGACAGATATAGACACAGAGATACATAGAGAGACATGGAGATAGATACACAGACAGTGGTTTTCACATTTATTTTGGTACTGACTCATTTGCACGTAAATGTAAACTCCTGATTACTTAGGTTTAATGAATCCAGAAGATAACTGTTAATTCTTTTCCTCACCATCATAATTTCTGAAATGTTTTATAATTTAGTTAGGCTGCATTTTTCTGAAACTATTCATTAATGAATAGTTTCACCCAGTATTTCAAATATTAATGAATAGCCACCCAGTATTTCAAATATTCATTTACAATTGTCAAGGCACAAGTGGAAGGCCTATAGTGTCAAAATATAAGAAGCTTACATGAAGAAAAAAAGACTCCATTTCTAGAATATGATGACAGGTCTAAATCTGAAATTGTATGACTACAAATGCATTGTACGGGGCTTTCTATTTGTGAAATGTATGTTAGTTGGGGTTTCCTAGAGAAACAGAACAGATATAACGAATGCACACACACATACATACATACATACGTAAGATATATGTAAGATTTATTAGAGTGACTTATAGGTTATGGTCCAACTATTCCAACAATGGCTGTCTCCTAAGGGAATGTTCAAGAATCTAGTAGTTGTTAAGTCCTCAAGGCTGAATGTCTCAGCTTATCTTCAGTATACATTGAATCCTGAAGAAGGCTCTAACGTCAGTGAGAGAATGAACTTGCCAGTAAGAGCAAGGTCAAGCAGGAAAAAATCCAGAATGGGGAGCCACAGCCTCTATAAATTTCTATATGGGTACACAAGGATATACTTATAAATATACTCATTGTACCTTGATCTACTACAATTAACAATTAGAAACAAATCAATGTTCTTCTCTAAGAAAGTAGATTAATAATATGGTACACTCATGTAACAGAATATTAGAATACAGTTAAAATTAAACTCCAAATCATAGATTTTAAATAAAATTTTATCTTTCAGATTATGTGTAATTATCCTAGAAATTTTACAATGTGCAGTGAGCACTATGTATTACTTTTAGTTATGAAACAGAAAATTTTTCAAAATTCTTTGAGAATGATAACACAATCATAGAGTAAAATAATATTAATGATGATTAACTCATATAAATGGCAGGTTTAGTTCAACTATACACTCAAAATATTTTTAAAAATCAACATTAAAAGTAAAAAAAATTGAGATTTAACAAAATTAGCCAGTGGTGTGTTATCTATATTAATTTATTTGCTTATTTGTTTTTGTTAGTTATGGTGTTTGAACCTAGGACCTTACACACAGCACATGCTAGGCAAGTGCTCAACAATTAAGCTATGTTCTTAGCATCTGTATTTAAAATACGTGAGTGGAAGTGAAGATAGAAGAACACACTTTGAAAGAAGCTGATCTCTGGACATAGACAAGAGATACTTATGTTACAAATGTACATAAAGTCATCTGCATTGTTTAAAAAATTTACATTTCATTTTTAGATGAACATGAGTATAGGATAATAGTAAACTTTGAATAATATACAGTAAGAAAAGACTTTGGGGAATTAGGAGATTTCTCTCCATCACATCCCACCAGGCACCCTAAACTATAAACTAAATATGCTAACTCAATTCCTGTATCTGTGTGTGTACTCAGTTGTCTACAGTTAACAATATTTCAATCAAGACTGTCTTTCATGGGTCCTCTAGTCTCTTGTCTTGTCCCTTAAATCCTGTTTTTGTAGAAAAGTTGTATCTTGCTGTTTAACATCACAAGGAACTACTCCATTCACCTTTCTTGTTAATTCTAGTTGTTTTACCTTTTACTCTGTCTTCCCTTGGCATAAATGCTGACTTCTTAATAAAACTGTGTCTTTCCCTCAGGCAGAGTTGATCGCTACTTTTCTAATGACGTGTAAGGTTACCATAATTCCAATCCCATAAGCAAACTTTTGATATTGTATTGCTAACTTTGGTCTTACCACCACCTCCCTAACTAATTATGAACTCTGATATTGTGAAATTATTTAGGCCACTCCACGTAGTTAAAAGGAGATTTATTTAATGGCGTAACTTACAAATTAAGGAATAGGTAGGTCGCGGGGTCTGGGGAAGGTGTATCACAGTCCAGCGGTGTTCTCTGGAGCTCTCCTCTGTCTACCTCCACCATCCAGCGTCCTGGAACCAAGAGCGCGTTCGCCGATCCGGATCTCGGGTCCCCAGGCGCCTCCCTTGGCCCCGCCTTGTAGGCGTGACAGTTGCCGAAGTCTCAATGGGGGTTGGAACTTCCAGAACAAAGCTGGAATGGCTACCCACTACATCTCCCCCTTTTTGTCTAAATAAGAAAGTTCTAACCTAATACAAGACTATATACAAAGGAATGGTTATCAAAAGGGGATAGTTTAGATATGATAGGATGAAAGGGTAGATTAATAAACCTACTTTTAAAGAGTAACAACTTGTTTAAAATGTTTTACATTGCTATAGATTTTAGTTTATTGATACAAATTTAAACTTAATTTTGTTATACTGTATATATATTTCTATTCTTGTTTGAGATATTATGTTTATGTAACTCATTTAAAATTATAATGGATAATTAAAAAATAGATTAATAATTAATCATCTATGATAATCATATTTGTAGCCATGTTAGTTAAGTCTTTTAGGTATACATAGTTATATTTCAGATAGATAGGTAGTCTTCAAACACTTCAAAGACCTACAGAATATGGCATTTAAAATGTTTTAAAAATTTAGACTTTCTGGACAGTGAGACATGTCTGCTCCTGACAGCACCGATTTACTTCAGAGAGGAGGATGGGCATCGAAGACACTCCATACGGAGTTTATCTTCACCTTGACAAAAATAGCCATTTGGGCAAGAAACTGTTCTTGCCTGGACTGTCTGATCAACTGGACATGCAGGACCCATACAAAGGTGACCACTGAACTTTGCTTGACAAAATGGTCCTTCAGGTTCCTGCTTTGCAGAGAAAACTGCCAGACATTCTACAAGACACAAAAAAAAGTGAATAAGAGACTCTAGGCCTGTGGGCTGAAGACAGATGCCCCAACTTTACAAGAAAACTTTGCATGACTGTCCAGGTTCAGCTGTCTCTGTCTACCCTACAAGACTCCCGAAAGTTGCTTGCATCCTTCTCCCATTTCTCAGGTAGTGTTATATCCTTCTGAGGTCTTTGATGTGGTTAAAGACTAGATACTTACAATTTTCCTTAGTTATAATAAAAGATAAGTTAGATATAAAACCTTAAACTCACAAATAGAAGATAGATAGGATCTCTTCTTTAATATTGTAACTGTAATTCTTGCTTGATAATTGTTTTGTTATATGTAATTTTACTATGTTAAAGTTAAAACCTTCCTTTTTAAGAAAAGAAAAGGGGAAGTGCTGTGGGATGGTCTGTATGTCAAGTGTGTTGCTGATTGGTCAGTAAATAAATCACTGATTGGCCATTGGCTAGGCAGGAAGTATAGGCGGGAAAAGAAAAAGAATTCTGGGAGGTGGAAGGCTGAGAGAGAGACACTGCCAGCCGCCATCAGGACAAGGAAGATGTAAGGTACCAGTAAGCCATGAGCCATGTGGCAAAGTAAAGATTAATAGAAATGGGCTAAATATAAGAGTAAGAGCTAGACAATAACAGGCCTGAGCTAATGGCCAAGCAGTTTAAATAATGTAAGAGTCTGTGTGTTTATTTTATAAATGGGCTCTGGGACTGGCGGGACTTGGTGGTGGGAGCTGGAGAGAAATTCTCCAGCAACACTCTTCTTTAGGAGTAAGAACCATAGCCTCACAGGGAGGGTCCATGTAATCACCCTTTGCAGAAATCTGTTTTCTATGGCCTAACCTGAATGCCCTTTAAACGTATCTTCTAAATGAAATGCCCTTCAAATCAGTTTTCACTTGTTTAGTCTTCGTAGACAACTTACACTTCAGCCAGTTCTTGTTTTCTCTTAATTATTTGTTGCTCTTATATTCCCCATAACTTCTAACTGAACCATACAATGGGCTCTCCATCTTCTAAATTTACATGAAACTTTTTATTACCTCAAATGTGAAGCCTAGTTATATGTTGGATCTGTTTCCACAGGGTAACCTCTCCTCTTCTCGGTTTGTCTCTCTAATGACCAAGGATCTCAAAGTAGGGATAATCTTTAAAAGCATAACATCTGATTCACAGTCACCAAAATTGTAATTTCATGTAATTTTCATATGCTGTGGCATACTCCTTTGGTATTTTTCCAATTCTTAAAACATACGCAGCATTCTGAACTTTCAACCATGTGGAAAGAAGCAGCTTGGTCAGGTGACTGTGGTTTTCAACCTTCTGCTTCAACTATCAGGATTCAGACATTTTAATGCACTACTATTGACTAACCAAACTTAGAATTCAATAGGCATTTAATGAGTCTTTAATAGGCTAATACAAGACAATCTTCAAAGTTTCTGTTTAATATCCTAAAGCTTATTTAAGAAGAAATTAAGTAAAGTGAAATTTCTTATTATTTGTGGATTTTGTATCCTTTGAAACAACTTAATCTATTTGAGCCTTTATTCATTAATCCCTTCTTCTTGTATTATCCTCTTCCCTAACTCCATCAGCCCTTTCCTGGTGTGTTTAATCACTGATCACAAATCAAGACCACCATGTATTGTGATAAACTGTGTAATCTTGCTTGGCTTCTCCTGGCTTCTGATTCTTTGTAATTAGTCCGCACTGTCCTTTGAAAAGGAAGACTACTGGAGTCTACATCTGCAGGGTCTAAAGAGATTCAGCACATACTTGTCTCAGGAATGTTAGCTGATCACTTGTCCCATGTTTTCAAAGATCCTTCCATCAAATTCTAGGCAGTTATAAAAGCAGGAGCTGGAAGCACGATGTATAAGTAAAGACTGTTGGAGAAGAGAGATGTGACAAGTGGGTTGATTCAGAAAAGGAGATGACACAAAATTACCTGTATTAAGAGAAAAGACCTCAATATTGTGTGAGCCTCAAGGAAACAGAACATTCAAAAGATAAAGTACATTATATCAGAGACAAGGTAAATGGGTCTTTGGAAGGAAGGAAAAGTTTCCCTTCAAAACCTGGGAAAGAATTTCATTAAATGAGACAGTTTATAAATAGGATGATGTGTAGACCAAAGGAGAGGTATGAGAAATCTCCACAAAAAGAAAAATGTGTGGCTTTATGTCCTCTTAAGTGGAAGCAAGAAGTTCCACACAATATAGTTTAGTCTGAAAGGGTCTATGTGACAAGGAGCAAGGAGATATTAGGTAATGGTAGGACCATGAATTAGTAGCTGTAAAGGCTAACCAGCTTTCACAGGACTATAGAAGAGGAGTAGTCCAACAATGGCTGTTTAGTCCATGGGCTAGATGCCTCAGAATCCCCATGATACTGATACTGAAGGCCTGCAGGAGTCCTGAAGAGTCTTTGTTATTATGTCCACTTTGAGAATCTGGAGAATCTGGGTTCTAAAGGCAGCAAAGGATAGCAGCAGCAGCAGTAATGGGATACACTCACTCCCCAGCCAGAAGACTGGCAGGCCTGTCAACAGCATGCTGTTACCTTGGAACTCTTTATGTCTGAGCCACTGTAAGAAAGTGCTGTTTACACTAGAAGAAAGTCTTTCCCTTTTGAGCTTTCACTAGAATGCCCTCACAAAACAGCTCAGAGGTACATTCTCCTTTGATTCCAGATCTGATCAACTTGACAACAAATATTAACTATCATAGCCATCCTTAATATATTTAAATAAGCTTTTAGATAATTCTATTATCTAAATCGACTACTGAATGCAGCTGTGATTAAGATTTTCAAACGTAAAAGACTGTGGTTGATTCTGAAGATGACAAAGAAATAATGGACTCATGGCATAGACTGATAGGACACACAATTAAAATTAAACTTCAAAATTAGATGGAAGTTTTAAGCTAAATCTCAGCCTTACCATTTCTTGATGAAAAAAAACCTTTGCAGTCCTGTGAACTTCTGAGAAACTCTCTGTCTCTCTGGGAGAATTGTGCTAGGCCATTCCAACCAATTAGTTGGTCTTTTGATTAAAATTCTGTCCTTGCAAATCCCCAGTGCAGCTATCTAAAGACCAAAAGCCTAGTTGACATCACATTCCTGAGATATCTGGACTTTGTTAACACAGAATATTTAAACATGGCCTCTGCTTCTGTCATCAAGCATAAACTTAACTTTGCAGATTTCAAATGATAATCATACTTAATAGTAAAGCCTTGGCACTGAATTATCATAAATACACAGATGTCCCCTTCACATTTCCATCCAGTAGGAATAGAGGGACTACCCAAAAGAACATTATATTATAATCTCAAAAAAATAAAAAATAATTTTTAAACATCTTTAATTCATATGGTATAATCTGTGATTTCAAGATCACTAGGCTACACCCAAGAACTAAGCTCAAATCATGATTTCATCACCCATTGGAGCATTAATTTCTTGTCTTTGAATGCAAAAAGGGTGGTGGAGGCTAGGATTGTCACTGACTTCACAGAATGTGCTGTGATACTTTCATTAAACACCTTTCCTTAGCATGTACAGTAGTGATGCTGCGTTCATAGTCTCTCTACTACACATGGCATGCCTAACATTGTGCTTTTTTACCCTCAAATTCCTATACCTTGCCTTTATTATAAGTTCATAATACAACAATCAAAAAGTTAAAACATTAAATTTCATACAGTCATCATATGTATGCTTATTCCAATTCCTGCAAAGGGATATCTAATTTCTATTTCATTTTTCTTCCAAGTTCTTCAAATATAACATAAGTTTTTACTTTATTGGTTTTTGGTTTTCTTGTTATAGACAAAGTGTTTCAATACTGTAGATGGAATGAAATTTGCCCAAAGACAAACTGAGGGCATTAGAACTCAGGAACTCTGGCCTTCAATTCAACATTTCTTCCTACTTGAAAACACATTAGAAGTCATTTTCCAATTTTTCTAGACCCAGAGATATCTGAAATAAAAGAGTTAATTTTGTCATTTTTTTTCTTTATATTAACAGTGCTGGACTGAGAAACTACCACTCATGGTGACTTTAGCTCCTTCTAAAGCTCAAAATCATTCAGGGTATCTTAGTGCTCATATATTTAAAATTATTTTTCTCTTTTTATTTTGAAATATTAAAAACTATAAACTGAACATCCAATTTAGACTCATTGTCTCCATAAGAAAATTGTGTCTTTCTATTAAGAGATTACTTCACCCTCCTTACGAAAGTAAAATCCAAAATAAGCAATTAATTCTAATATTTTAACTGTATATAGATATTTATTACAAGCAAAACAAAAATATTAGATATATGTATAGCCTTTGTGGCAGAATCACATATAAATAACCTACTAGCAGTGTTCATATTGTACAGTCAACACACAAAACAGTTGTTTCTCTCGCATAATACAGTTTGAAAAATACTCAAATTTATATACAAGAGTTAGTCTTGTTTGAGAAAAGCAAAGTAATATTTATGGAATTATATGTTCTCATGTTTTCAGAAACTAAACCACAACTTATGCACTAACTACTCTCCTTATAAACCATTTTCTCTGAGAAATGGTTTATAAGTATTTTGGAGAAGACTTAAGCCTCCTCTCACAATAGCATTTTTTTTCCGTTTTTTCAAGACAGTGTTTCTCTGTGTAGCTTTGAGCCTTTCCTGGAACTCACTCTGTAGCCCAGGCTGGCCTCAAACTCACAGAGATCCACCTGCCTCTGCCTCCCAAGTGCTGGGATTAAAGGCATGCTCCACCACCGCCCAGCTCACAATAGCATTTTAATTGTCATATTTCCACTATTAAGGTGAGATCTTAATTCAGCTATGACCATTCATTTCACAATCATTAGTATTGACAATAACATTATCTCAGTTGAAAAGGATAATGCCTGGGGTCCTTAGCCAAGTAGAACTTGTCATATGCTGATGTCTGAGAAACACTGAAGCCAAAATACCAACTACCTAACTCCAGGTAGAACCACTTTGGGTAGGCTCTAGCTCTTTCTAGCTTCTCAGCACTGCATGCCTTCTGCTTCCTTAATAAAGGATTAGTACTAGTTAGAAAGTGTCACATGCAAACCACAGTATAGTGGTGCCATTTTCTACCTTGTACAGGAGCAAATTCAGGAGATTTCTAAGTTATAAGATAGTGTAACTTCTCAAACCCTTGCTAGAGTATTTAAGTTTACAGCTTATTGGGAAGAGGTTTTGTCACCTCGAAATGGATGTTGGCATGTAGAAGAATGCAAATAGATCCATATCTATCACTGTGGTGATATATTGTGCACCCTAATAAAATTTGTCTGAAGATCAGAGGACAGAACAAGCCACTCGATTAAACATAGATGCCAGGCAGTGGTGGCACACACCTTTAATCCTAGCACTCGGGAAGCAGAGATCCTTCTGGATCTCTGTGACTTCAAAGTCAACCTGGACTACATGAGATTGACTCAGTCTAGGAGAGAAAACAGAACCAGGCAGTGATGGCACACACCTTTAATCCCAGTACTGGGAATCACACATGCCTTTAATCCCAGGAAGTGATGGCTGGGCAGAGAAAGGTCTATAAGGCGTGAGGAGACAGGAAATAGGGGCTTTTTGGCAGAAGTATCCCTTTCAGCTAGAGGTTTTTCAGGCTGAGGAGTTGGTGAAATAAGAGGTGGTGGCTGTGGTTTGTTCCTTTGTCTCTATGATCTTTCAGCATTTACTCCAATATCTGACTCTGGGTTTTTTATTATAAGACCATTTAGAACTCATGTTACATATCACCTTGTACAAAACTCAAGTCCTAGTGGATCAAAGACCTCAATATAAATCCAAATGCACTGAGCCTGATAGAACAGAAAGTGGGGAGATAGCCTTAAGAACATTGGCACAAGAGACAACTTCCTGAACAGGACACCAGTAGCATAGACATTAAGATCAACAATTAAAAGATGAGACCTCACGCGGGAGTCCATCTCCCACCTTTCAAAGAGTTCTTGGGTGAGGAGAGAGAAGTAAGCAAGTATTAGATAGAAATATAGATGGAAATGATAAGAAATACAGAGTCACAGGATAGCTTCAGGAGTCAATACCTAGTCGCCTCGAGGAGGTTTATTCCAAAGAGTTCTTTATATAATGACAAGGGGCAAGGCAAAAGACCTCCCCTTTTCAAGATCAAAGCACAACATACAGCCAAGTGTAGACATTTCAAAACACCTGGTAACCATGCCTGTGTCAAATTCATCCCATTATGCAGCCCTGCTGGGTAAAGCAAGCTTAAATTCTCTGACCTTAAGTAAGGTCCTACTAGGGAGCCTTTGTGGGCCTCCACAACCTCATGAAACTGAAAAGCTTCTGTAAGGCAAAGGACATCAACAGCATAAAGAATGGGAAAAGATCTCCACCAACCCCACATCTAAAAGAGGACTGGTCTCCAAAATATACAAAGAACTCAAGAATCTAGACATCAAAATACCTAACAGTCCAATTAAAAAAATGGGTTACAGAGCTGAACAGAGAATTCTCAACAGAAGAATCTCAAATGGCTGAAATACATTCAAGGAATTGTTCAACATCCTTAGTCATCAGGGAAATGCAAATCAAAACAACCTTGAGGTTCCATATTATACTTGTCAGAGTGGCTAAGATCAACAACACTGATGACAGCTTATGTTGGAGAGGATGTGGAGCAAGGGAAACACTCCTCCACTGCTGGTGGGAGTGCAAACTTGTACAGACACTTTGGAAGTCAGAGTGGCAGTTTTTCAGAAAACTGGTAATCAATCTACCACAAGATCCATATATACCACTCTTGGGCATCTACCCAAAGGATGCTCAAACATATCACAAAGGTACTTGCTCAACTATGTTCACAGCAGCATTATTTGTAATACTCAGCATCTAAAAACAACCTAGATGTCCCTCAACAAAGGAATAGATAAAGAAAATATACATTTACATAATGGAGTATTTACTCACGTGTTAAAAACAATGACATCTGGAAATTTGAAGGTAAATGGATGGAGGTAACGCATGGAAGTAGAAAAAAATCATCCTGAGTGAGGTAACCCAGACCAAGAAAGACAAACATGATATGTACTCACTCATAATGAATATTAGCTATAAAATAAAGTATAACTATGCTACAATCCAGAGAGACTAGGTAACAAGGAGGGCCCAAGGGGGAATGCAAAGATCTCCCTCGGAAGGTGAAATAGAAGAGATTTCATGAGTGGACTACAGGCAGGTAGGGATTGGAACATGAGCCATCAGAGGGGGGTGGAAGGGAGAGAACTAAAAGAAACTACTGGAAAGGGGGACATTTCAGGGTCAGGTAAAAACCTGGCATGCAAGAGAATCTCCCAGGAATCTACAAGGATGACCCCAGCTAAGACTCTTAGCAATAGCAGATATGTAGCATGAACTGGCCTTCTCCTGTGACCAGGCAAGATTTCAAGTGGAGTGAGTGGGAAACCAACCCAGTCACATAACCTTCGACCTATAGTCTGTCCTGCCTATGGGATGTGCTGAGGGTAATGGTGGCCTAGAGATTGAGAAAGTGGCCAACCAATAACCTGTCTAGCCTAAAAGCCATGCCTGAGGAGTAAGCCCACCTCTGACACTGCCTGGAGCACCAGGACCCACAGGCTGGATGACCCAGAGACCTAGGACAGAACCAAATACAACTGGAGTGTGTGTGGGGAAATATCAATGCAACAATGCCTAACAATATTTTTTTATACTTGAAGATTGGTGTCTAGCCCAGTTGTCATCAGAGAGGCTTCATCCAGTAACTCATGGAAACAGACACAGACCCACAACCAGACATTAGGTGGAGATTAAAAAAAATCCTGATGAAGAAGGGGAGAAAGGATTGTAGGATCCAGAGGCATCAAGGACATCACAAGAAAACTCACAGAATCAACTAACCTGGGCTCATAGGGGCTCAAAAAAGCCTGAACTGGCAACCAGGGAGCCTGCATGGGACTGACCTAGGCAATCTGCATATATGTTATAGTTGTGTAGTTTGGTCTTCTTGTGGGACTCCTAACAGTGGGAACAGGGCCTGTCTCCAATTCTTTTACTGACTTTTGGGACACTCATCCTCATACTGGATCACCTCACCCAGCCTTAATATATAGGGAGGTGCTTAGTCTTACTGGAACTTGACAGGCCATCTTTTGTTGATATTCATGAGAGACCTGCCCTTTCTTGAACAGAAATGGAGGAGTAGATTAGAGTGTTTGAACAGAGGGCATGTAGGGAGGGACTGGAAGGGAAAACTGTGGTCAGGATGTAAAACAAATAAACAAATTTATAAAAAATAAAGAAATGCCATTGCTTCATTGTAATAACTTTTCTTTGCAACACAGTATAGAATACTTTATTTCCAGGAATTTTTTTTTATAAAAGCGAACTACTATTATAGTTGGTCTCCTGTTTAATAGAAGCAAAGTCAATGACAAAATCAAAATTTTAAAAGGAATAGCATGTGTACATAGCAAACAAACAATTTGAACTGACAATGTAAACCTTAAGTTTAAGAATGAACTGGGGCGGGTGGTGGTGGCACAGGCCTTTAATCCCAGCACTCGGAAGGCAGAGGCACATCTTTGTGAGTTCGAGGCCAGCCTGGTCTACAGAGCAAAATCCAGGAAAGGCGCAAAGCTACACAGACAAACCCTGTCTTGAAAAACAAACAAACAAACAAACAAACAAAAGAATGAACTGGAAGAGCAGTAAAATTCACAATTAAAAGTTTATCAAACACACCATATCCTATCCCACACCTCTGATGAAAGGCTTCCACTCTATCAGAGGCCAGGCCAGCACCCTGAACCCCAGGGGAGACTGCCTGCTACCCTGCCTGCACTCTTCCAGCATAACTCCAACTGTCAGCCCCCTCTCTTTATCACCATATCGCAGCCCAAACCTCGGATAGAAGATTCCCATCCCATCAGAGGCCAGGACAGCTTCCTGACAACCACGTAAACTGACCCTCCACCCACTGGCTGGTTCCTACTAGCATGACCCCAAGGGCCCTTCTTCTCCTTGTCACCTTATTCAGGCCCACACTTCTGGTGGAAGCCTCCCACTCAACCAGATGCCAGGCCAACATCCTGAACCCCGGATAAGACTGCTCCCCACGCTGCCCATACTCTCCCAGCATAATCAAAACTAACCCTCTCTCTTCATCACCTTTTTCCAGCCCAAACTTCTGACAAAAGCCTTCCATCCCATCAGAGACCAAACAAGTGTCCTGAACCTCAGAAGCCAGGCCAACTCCCTGAAAACCAGGCAAAATCAGAAGAATATACCTTCTTCTCAGCATCTCATGGAACCTTCTTCAAAACTGATATATACTCAGCACAAAGCAAGTCTCAACAGATAAAAGGAAATTGAACTAACCCCCAGTGTCTTATCAGATTAAAGCTGGATTTCAACAAGAGGAACATCAGAAAGCCTACAAACTCACAGAAACTAAACAACTCTCTGCTGAATTACCACTGGTTCAAGGAAGAAATAAAGAAATAAATTAAAGACTTCCTAGAATTCAATGAAAATGAATGCACAACATACAAAAAGTTATAGGACAAAATGACAGCTGTGCTAAGAGGAAAGTTCACAGCACTAAGGGCATTCATAAAGAATTTGGAGAGATCTCATACTAGCAACCTAACAGCACACCTGGAAGCTCTAGAACAAAAGAAGCAAACACACCCAAGACTGGTAGATGGTAGGAAATAATCAAACTGAGGGCTGACATTGTTAAAATATAAACAAGGAGAACAATACAAAGAATGAATGAAACAAAGAGTTGGTTCTTTGAGAAAGTCAACAAGATAGACAAACCCTTATTTAAACTAAAGTCAGAGAGAGAATATCCAAATTAACAAAATCAGAAATGAAAAGGGGTACATCACAATAGACATCAAGAAATACAGAGAATCATTAGGCTATATGTCAAAACCTGTACTCCATAAAATTGGAAAATCTAAAAGAAATGAACAAATTTCTTGACAGATATTACTGACTAAAACTAAATCAAAATCATATAAAGAATTTAAATACACCTATAATCCCTGAGGAAATAGAAGCAGTCATTCTTTCAACCAAAAAAAAATGTCCAGGGTCAGATAGTTTTAGTGCAGAATTCTACCAGACTTTGAGTTAATGCCAACACACCTCAAATTATTCCACAAGATAAAAACAGAAGGAACATTGCCAAATTCTTTTTGTGAGGTCACAGTCACCCTGATACCCAATCCACACAAAGACTCAACAAAGAAAGAGAATTACAGACTATTTCCCTCATGAACATTGATGCAAAAATACTCAATAAAATACTAACAAACTGAATTCAAGAACACATCAAAAAGATCATCCATCGTGACCAAGTAGAATTCATCCCAGAGATAGAGGGATGGTTCAACATGTGAAAATCTGTCAATGTAATGTTTTATATAAACAACAGAAAGAAAAAATACATGACCATCTCATTAGATATTGAAAAAAACCTTTGACAAAATCCAACACAACTTCATGATAAAAATCTTGGAGAGATCAGGAGTACAAGGGACATACTTAAACATAACAGAAGCAATAAACAGCAACTCTCAAAATTCTACTAGTGAACTTTCTACATCCAATAGACACCCCTAGTGAGATGGATGGATACAAGATTAACTAAAAAAAAAAAACAGTATTTCTCTTATATACAAATGAGAAAGAAATCAGAGAAACAACACCTTTGACAATAGCCACAAATAATATAAAATATCTTGGAGTAACTCTAACCAAGCAAGTGGGAAAGACCTGTATGACAAGAACTTCAGATCTTTGAAGAAAGAAATTGGAGAAGATATCAGAAGATGGAAAGATTGTCCATGCTCATAGATCAGTAGGATTAACATAGTAAAAATGCAGGGATTGCCCAATGACAGAGAAATGGATGAGATCTACATGAACAACCTGGACGTGTGTTGGGGTAATGCAGGGCTGGATCAAGAACAGAGAGGGAGAACAAGAGATAAGAGAACATGGTAAATGAAGACCACATGAGAATAGGAAGAAGCAAAGTGCTAGAGAGGTCCACAGAAATCCACAAAGATACCTCCACAATAGACTACTGGCAATGGGTGAGAGAAAGCCCGAACTGACCTACTCTGGTGATGGGATGGCCAAACACCCTAATTGTCGTGCTAGAAATCTCATCCAATGACTGAGGGAACTGGATGCAGAGATCCATGGCCAGGCCCCAGGTGGAGCTCCAGGAGTCCAATTGGCGAGAAAGAGGAGGGTTTGTATGAGCGAGAATTGTTGAGACCAAGATTGGAAAAAGCACGGGGACAAATAGTCAAACGAATGGAAACACATGAACTATGAACCAATAGCTGAGGAACCCCCAACTGGATCAGGCCCTCTGGATAAGTGAGACAGTTGATTAGCTTGAACTGTTTGGGAGGCATCCAGGCAGTGGGACCGGGACCTGTCCTCAGTGCATGAGCTGGCTGTTTGGAACCTGGGGCTTATACAGGGACACTTAGCTCAGCCTGGAAGGAGGGGACTGGACCTGCCTGAACTGAATCTACCAAGTTGAACTCAATCCCCAGGGGAGTCTTTGCCCCGGAGGAGATGGGAATGGGGGGTGGGCTAGGAGGAAGGCGGGGTGGGGGGGTGGGGGGGTGTGAGATGGGGAAGGACAAGGGAATCAGTGGCTGATATGTAAAATTAAATTAAATTATAAAATAATTTTTTTTTTAAAAAAAAGATGCTTAACCTTAAAAAAAAAAAAACCATAGTAAAAATGCCCATTTTACCAAAAGCAATCTTGAGATTCAATGCAGTCTCCATCAAAATTCCAAAACAATTATTTACAGTCCTTGAAAGAACAATACTCAATTTCATATTGATAAACAAAAAAATCCAGGATTCCTAAAATAATCCCGTAAAATAAAAGAACTTCCAGAGATATTACTTTGCTGATTTCAAGCTCTGCTACAGAGCTGTAGTAATAAAAACCGCATGATATTGGCATTAAAAACTGGCAAGTGGGTCTATGGAATTGAATCAAAGAGCCACGAATAATTCCACTTACCTATGGCCACCTGGTTTCCTACAACAAAGCCAAAAAAAAAATTATACAATGGAAAAAAGAAAGTATCTTCAACAAATGGTGCTGGTCTTACTGGATGTTGGCACGTAGAAGAATCCAAGTAGATCCATATCTACCACTCTGAAGAAAATTCAAGTCCAAGTGGATCAAAGACTTTAATATAAATCCAGATACACTGAGCTTGATAGAAGAGAAAGTGGGAAATAGCCTTGAACTCACTAGCGCAACTTCCTGAACAGAACACCAGTAGCACATGCACTAAGACTGACAATTAATAAATGACACCTCATGAAACTGAAAAGCCAGCAAGGCAAAGGACACCAGCAGCCTACAGAATGGGAAAAGATCTTCACCAACCCCACATACAACAGAGGGCTGATTTCCATATATAAAGAACTCAAAAAACTAGACATCAACAAACCAAATAAACCAATTAAAAATGTGGTACAAATCTAAACAGAATTCTCAACAGAAGACTGGGAGTTGGGTAGTGATGGGAATATGAGGGATCAGTTGGGGGTGGAAAGGGAGAGTAATGAAAGAGACAACTGAAAAGTATGTTTTGGCGGGGTAACTTTTCAGAGTCAGGTAGAAACCTGTTGCAAGGGAAACTCCCAGGAATCTACAATGATGACCTTAGCAATGGGGGATAAGGAGCCTTAACTAGCCACCACCTGTAACCAGGTAAGACTTCCAATGGATGGATCAGGACATTAAGCAAGCCACATAACCTTTGACCTACAATTTGTCCTGCCTACAATATGTGCTGGAGTGCAGAACTTTTGGGAGTGGCCGACCATGACTAGTCCCGTGCAAGAACCATACCACATGAGAAACCTCACCCTACACCCTGCCTGGAGAGCCATGACCAGAGGCTGGATAACCCAGATACCTAAGATAAAACCAAACATGATTGTCAAAAAAAAAAAAAGTAAGTGAAATGATTCCTAATGATACTCTGCTATACTTGTAGATTGCTGCCTATTCCAATTATCATCAGAGAGGCTTCACCTTCAGAACAACATCCAAATGTGAGATTAATTCCACAAAAGTCTTGTCCTAATTAGAGCTACTAGATTACTTTTAGAATGTCCTTTATCACATCATGATAAAAAGCATTCACTCAGGTGATATGAGAGGAAACACACAAAGAGGTGAGGAAGGCCACTGTCACCATCCTGGTGTCCACTGGAGCTGCTCCTAGTCTCCTGTCTACCTCAGGGAGCCTAAGAGAAAATGTGTGAAAAGATGTTCATTTCAGCCATTCTGAGAGATTCTCCCTCTCTCCTCTGTAGTAAATAAAGTAGTAGGTCCTGTTTTGTCCCTTTTTCATTGAAGGGATATGAGAGACACTCATAAAGATCCAGTCATACATGTGGGTACGGTTTTTCTTTTATGACATGCAATCAAACACTTTTCCTTCTCCCTCCTCTCTATTACACTGTGCACCCTGCAAGTACAGTATTGCATGCCTTACAATGTAAGAATTCTACCATGGCACTCTTCAATTAGTATTTGTTTGCTACAAGAATGCTAATAATACCCATAGCAGAGATGCTTAAGCAATTCCATGCTGCCATAGTAATTGTCAAAGATACTATAGTATTTAAATTGGTTTATCCAGAAAGAGGATGCAAGACATTCAGAAAAATCCCACTGGGAGTTTTTTGGCCAGGCTTTCCATAGTCAATATGTCCTTCAACACTAGTTTTCACACTATCTACTAAAATCTAATATAAACTTCAGTGAAAATAAACACTATGCATTCCAAATTTTTCCAAACACTAAGACCAGAGAATATTTTTGTAGACCTTTAAACATTTTGGAGACCTCTAATATAGACTCTTCAGAATGATAAATAGCAAGACTAAAATAGTCTCATTTTGCTAACAATTTGATCCAAATATAATCACACTTGCAATTTGAATGAAGAAGAAAATATACATGTATATTTAAAAAGTGACCTAATTCAGGTTCAATAAACTATGCATTTTTATGTCATCAGCCAGATTTCACATACTGTAAAATACCACACACTTAGAAAAATCAGAGGAAAGGCACAGCAATAAATTTTAAAAGAACATAAAATTTTACAAGCACTAATACAACTATAGAATTCCTTATACATAGAAAAAAATGGATTAACCTGGCAAGGGTACCTGTATTGGTATTTGGAGGTTCATGTTTGTATATATGTGTGTGATTATGCTTTTTTGTTTTATTCTAAATCTTAATATGAAATTACATTGTTTTATGCCCACAGGGGGGGAAAAGGTAAACACAACGAAGAATACAAAACACAGCTCATATAGCTCATCAATACTGTTCATATTAGTGTAACATGAACATAACATGCTTACTATGTGTTATTTTAATTATGCTTATTTCAAATATATGGAGAAATTAATATATGATATCCACAGCTATCCTACTGTTTACAGTTAGTCATTTTATAGTGTTAGCTGACTCCCCATGTCTTCCCACCCCACTGAAAATGCTCTCACAATGTTATTCTCTAGGCCACTAACAAGAAATCTATCATATTTTCCATCCTCCACTCTAATTTTTCATCAAAACACCGTATGGAAAGTGAGCATTTGCAAGGAAGCAATAAGCCTGTTTGCAGAATGATCTCTCCCACTCACATGTCATTTTATATTGAATCCCTATTTCTCTCTTGCCTGTACACCAAAAATTTTGGAAATAAAAATGTAAGATTCTTATGAACATTTATAAGCATACATGGCATGTCTGTCAGAATATCTTCACTTATAGGTTACAGCCTGTCTAACGTCTGTTCAAAAAATGCAATTAGTTTTTGGAGGTCCAAAGTCAAACACATTGTCTTAGGAAGTAGTTTTAAAGCAAGCCATACAGCTCTCTACTTGGTAATTTAAATGACTGACCGCTCAATTTATGAGCATTCCCAGCGATAAAATTCAGCCTGAACTTAATAATAGCACATTTTATGTGACAACGATGACAATTACAATCTATAGTTACTGCAGTCGCCCTTTGGTCTAGGGAAAAATGACAGTATTAATTATACACACTTGCCATTTATCAGACTTAACTTGGCAGCCGATTGAGCTGAGAACTATCTCCAACTTGACTTCTACATTTACCATTTTCTAATCCACTGAAACGAAGATAATTAGAATAGAAAAAGATGAGCAGCTCCCTCTTCCCAGGCCTTTATCTTGATTTCATGTACAGTATAGTTCTTGGTTCATTTTAAACTTATACCACTTGCATTAAAACCCCACTGTTGTTTACTTCCTAAACTATCACAAAGGGAATATATTTCCTACTGAAGCATCATGAAACTTGGGCTACATGCAACTTTCACATTTTCATTTTATGTCTTATGTTTATATTTGAGCTACTTGAGGATTCAGGTCCTTATTATTTTATTTGCCCTGATAGTTTGCATTATGATACAATGAGGAATAAGTGTCTAAAAGCATGAAGTACTGCCTAAATAGTTTAAGAAAAAGACATGAAAAGACAAACAAATGACTCCTAAACAGATTTATTTTCATTCAATCATTTTTGTTATTTATTAAATCATAAACCTGTCTTATTTAGGACTTTTGTCCTCCATATATTAGTAGAGATCCAATATGTCTTTTAAGATTCAACACAATCATGACATCATGTTATTTGCTTCTGTGTTCAGGGTAACACAGTGTCTTCTCAGACAGCTTAGGGAAATCTTATTTATTGAGCTGTTGCCACAGTTTTTATGTACAGTCTTTCATGAATCTTTGCAAATCTTGAAACATCTCTTCCTAGAATAAAAATATTTAGTGGGTTAGAAAGATTAAACAAAATTAGACCACAGCTAGAGTTCCTGAAGCATTACTAGTCTGAAACATGCCAGGAAAATATGACAAGAAACAGCTCCAATAGAGAGAAAATTAAATAGATAAAATATATTTGCATAAATAGATAAACTTACAAGAGATTGTTCATCTATACAGGCAGCATGCTATACTGGAAAACACTATAGAAACAGCCAAGAGCACGATGTCACTTACAGGTGGAACCTCAAAGTATTGACTCAGGAACAGAGAAAAATGTCAGCTATGGGGGCTGGGAGCAGAAAAAATGGGCAGATGTTAGTCAAAGAGGTTTTTGTTTGTTTGTTTTTATTTTTGTTTTGTATTTTAATTTTTATTTGAAAATAGCTTTTTTCATAAATATATTTTGATTACAGTTTCCCATCCCCCAACTCCACTCAGATCCTTCCTAAGTCCTCTCCCACCCAAATTCACACTCCTTCTTTCTTGCTTTGATAAGAAAGCAAACAGGCATCTAAAAAATAATAACATAATATAAAAACAGGAATAGGATAAAAAGAACCAAAGAAAAAGAGCAAAAGAAAAAGCAAAAGAAACATGAGTACACACACACACACACACACACACACACACACACACACAAGAAAGCCCATACAAACACAAAACTGAAAACCATAATATATATGCAAAAGACTATAAAGTTTAAAAAAATATTCTGACAAAGCATTGTGAGAGAAAGACCCTCCAAAAATGCCATTAAGTTTGTTTTATTTTGGCCATCTACTGATGGGCATGGGTCCTGGCTTTAAGAGGGGTTTGTATATCCAGTGAGCCTCTGTTGGAGAATTTCCCTTGTGAGTTCCCCATCTCAAATTATACTACAGAGCTAGAATAATAAAAACGGCATGGTACTGGCATAAAAACAATCCAGGAACATCAACATGGCTTGTGGTGGCTACGTGGACCTATAGTTAGAGGCCATGTTGATGTCCCTGATCCATGCTGCCACAGGAGACCATGTTAAGTCTGTGGTCTCTAATGCCACTTGGAGAACACAATGATGCCCATGGTTCATGATTCTTCCTGACCCCATTATAAGGCCCATGATCCATGATACCACTGAAGACTCTGTGGTTGTTTGTGGTTTGTGCAGCCTTGGGAAACCAGTTGGTAATCCATGATCTATCCATGATCCATGGTGCCACTGACTGTTATAGGCAAGGAAGCATCTGTTGCAATGGTATTGATTACTCCGGACTCATAATTGAAAATGAAAGACATTGAAGGCTTCTGCAGCCTTCAAAAAAAAAGCTTCCCAGCCACCAAAGAAGAAAAGGAAAGTCTACTCAGGAAGCCATTGAGGAAAGTCCTTTAAATTGTGATAAAGATGCTGAAGTGTAGCTCTTCACAGTTGTTGACTTCTGGCAGTAGGATAGGAAAGGGCTCAGTTATCTTTAACAGACTGGCCACTGGAAGTTAGACCATGCTCCCATGAGTATGTGGGCAAGACAATTTGTACTGGTGCATTTGGGTCAGGACACAAGGGTGGGAGTGTATATCTGGGAGGAATGAGAAGCAAGTGTGATCTGAATGCATTGAATGAAATTCCAAAATAAACAGTAACAATTATTTAAAAATAAAAAAAAGTAAACCAGATAGCCAAAGAGTTAAAACTTAATTATGAGATGAGAGAATTACTGGAATCTTTGTAATAATTCTGACAGTAATTAATAATACTTCATTGCCTATTTGGTATGAGTTTCTTAATGCCCCCTCCAGCAAAGACAAAAGTAAATATAGGAGGTAACAAATGTGTTAACTAACTTAGCAATTATTTTAATATATATTATATGTCAAATTTTATTCTATACTTACCTTTATCACAATTTTGCTCTTCATTATACTCCAATAATTTGGGAAAATTCTTTTAAAGATAAAATTCTAGGACTAGAGCTACCTATGCAGCTACTTCTCACACAGGATCTTTAAAAACGTTCTTCATCATGCTTCTGTGTTTTCATCTAATTCACTTGAGCAGCATATCTATAAGTTCTCTTGATTTCTAGAATGCCATATGGTCATGAATTTCTGGAGCACAGTCTACATAAATGGGTGAAATCTAGAAAATGAATTTTGTGATAGCGACCCATTCTTAACATTAAATTTCTGCCAGCAGCATTTTTCCAACACAAGAAGTGAAGACTGATCTTACAATGTTAATGCTGGGAAAATTTGCATTAGACATGGAAGGGTGCTCCTGTATAATCCCCACATCTAGGGTAGGTTAGCCATTTAGGAGAATAGCCCATTTAGGAGAATGATCCTATCTCTGTCTTGAATCAATCATTTGGGCATTTTTTGGTTATACCTATGTAAGAAAGTCCTTAGGAGTTTTTTTTTTTAATTAGAGCAGTGAAATAGACATCTATAGAGGATTCAGATTAAAAAATAAAGTATATTCTGTCAAATAATGCTAACTGGGTATATGGAGATGTTACGATTCTCATGGATTGCCCCAGCAAATGTTTGTCTTTAGGGACAAAGGTAGATTTTGTGAACATATTGGCTTCAGGACACTTATCGAAACAGAATGAGGGGATTTCAAGGCATCTTTACATCTTCATTTCACAACAAAGGAAAGATAAAAAGAAACAAGTGAAGGTACTATGTTTTATGAATTTGGGGTGAAGAGCGAGACCTTTGGAAAACTCCTGTTGACTTGCTTGGAGAACAGACTATAATGTTGTCAGCATTTCTGTGGTAAGCAGAAAAAAATGTATCTTCCAAAAAGTCTACATTTTATTTTAAAAAAAAAAACCTAAATATGTTGCATGGCAAAAAAAGACTTTGCAAATAAAATAAAATTAATAATATTATGAAAGTAACATTATTCACCTCTGAGAGCAGAGCTAGAAGAATTAACTACTAAAGTAAAAAAAAAAAAATCACAATTAAGGGAACCTGAAATACGATCATAGAAATATCCTTACAACATGACATTAGATCAGAGGCTAACTTACATCTTTACTTGTCAGTGCATCAAACAATCATAAAGCTTTGCCAAACATATAGGAGAGCTGAAAAAGTATTTCCACAAAAACTTGAATTTACAGAATTCATGGATGTATAGAATACTTGAATACTAGAATATTTCAGTGAGAGTTCTCCAGAGAAATGGAACCAAGAATTGATAGAAGGCTAGACTAATAAATAATGATGATACATAGATAGATGTTAGATAGATATATAATTGATAGATGATAGATTACACAGATAGATAGAAAGAAAGAAAGCCAGAAAGATAGATAGATAGATAGATAGATAGATAGATAGATAGATAGATAGATAGACAGATTGTAATTATTTATGATGGTAAATGTACATAATTACATAAGTTGATATACTCTAGAATCTGCATAGTTGATTGAAAAGCTGGTGAGCCTGCATATTTGGTGACATAGATCAGTCTGAGCCCAAACACCTGAAAATAGGAAGGCTTATGGTGCAGTTATGAGTCTAAGCACTAGAAAACAGTAAATATCCCAGCTCAAGCATACAGAAGACAGATTATCCTATCCTTAGTCTTTTTGTTCTATCTGGGTTCTTAATGGATTGAATGATAGCCACTTACACTGGAGAACATTCTACAGAACCATGGCTGTATCTCCTGGTGGAAGTATTCCTCCCTAAAATAAGACCTCTAGTCCAACAGAGCATAATAAGGTCATAAGAACAGCAAGAAAAGTCTTAACTAAGATGTCACTGGGACAATAATGGGTGGTGTCACTTCTCTTTTGTTCCCATATTTTGGATGTTAGTTTGAGAGTATTCATAGCTTTCCATAAGTCTTGCAGCAACTGTTACTCAGCTGTAACTGAGTTCTCAAAGGCCTTTTTACTTGCATATCAAACCAGCTGCTCAATGTGGTGAACATGAGCAAGATGAGTAAAGTTCACAAGCATGGGCACTCTAGATACTATGACTGGCATGTGAGTTCCTTGGCTAGAAGCCATGCTATGCATTGAAATACTACGATACTGGAAACAACATGAAGACAATATACAGGTAGTAGTTCTGAAAGAAGCATGCTGAGCCACAGAGGCAAACTCAGTGAACCCATAACCAGGGTGTTTATTTTTATAAACAAATGCTGCCCCTTTCAAGAGGGATGGAGTCCAAAATAACAGTCTTCAGAAGTACCTGTTTGATCATCCTTAGGAACAAGGAGACTCATAGTTCATCTATGATTCTGGACAGCTCAGAACATAGCCTTGACTGTAGCCAGGCACACTGTGTTGTTAAGCACATTCATAATCTAATCCTGTCAAAGTCCTACTTTGACGGTGAACCTATTGGGAGATGAAGGGGGGAGTTTGGGAAAGCACCAGACCAATTGTCTGAAACAAATCATTAGCTATTCAATAAATAAATGGTGAGAATTTTTTTTTCACATAAATGGCAAAGAGGAAGCTATCCTCTTGTCCCTAGAAACATAAAGAACCTGAGCACTTAATGCAGTCCTTTGGTAGGCTAATCAAAGTCTCTGGGTAGACTTCATTTATATGCTTCCTTTAGCTAGTGGTTTGATGTATTTTTGTTCAGCGACACAGAGAAACTCATGCAAATTTATTTCCTGTCTTAGTTAGGGTTTCTATTGCTGTGAAGAGGCACCATGACCATGGCAACACTTAAAAGGAAAACACTTAATTGGGGCTGGCTTACAGCATCAGAGCTTTAGTCCAATACCATCACAGTGAGCAGTGAGAAACATGGCAGCATGCAGACAGACATGATGCTAGAGAAAAAGCTGAGAGTTCTACATTTGGATCAGCAGACACCAGGAAAAGACTGAGTCACACTGGGCCTAGCTTGAGCATCTGAGACCTGAAAACCCAATCCCTAGTGACACACCTCCTCCAACAAGCCATACCTACTCCAACAAGACCACATCTAATAGTTCCACTCTCTATGGCTAAGTATTCAAACATACGAGTCTATGAAGACAATTCCTATTCAAACCACTACATTTCCCCATCTTTTTCTACCCCAAGCCTGAGTCCAAATATTCTAGAGGGCTTTTTAGAATTCTGATTGCTAGTCATCTCTATCCCTCCCCACCTACCCACACATGAGTGTGTCATTTAGTAATTCAGAAGAAGAGCCTAAGAAATGGCATTTCTAACAGTTCTATCATGCATATGCTGCATGAAAGGACCACACTTTAAAAATGAAATTTGCATTAGATATCCATAGATAGATTCAGGTTTTGTGAGGCCTCTAATTTATGAAAACCTAAGACTAATAGTATAAATCCAATATTAGACATAGGAACTGAAATAGACCTTAACAAATTACAGTGTCATAAAGCTCTGAGCCTGAAAGGGAGTTAGGAGTTCTCTAATTTACATGAACTGTGAAGCAGAGGTTCATTTGGGCATTGTAAGTAGGAAACAGTAATACACATAAAAAAACCATTTGTTTACTCAGAGATTTTGTAGTGATTAAATTGAGATTTATTCTGCTCTTTAATAAAAAAAACAACAATAGATCTTTTCCTTTGATTATGAGAATCTAGCTGATGGTGCAATATTTAAAACTATTTCTATAGCCCTGGATGGAAAAGTGTTACACTGATAAAAAAAGAAATGCCAGCTGCCAGTGCCTCAAATTGGGGCACATGGTGTTGTAGGATGGCATTGCCTTATACACTGGCCCATATGAAGCTTTATCCATGTCACTGCAGCCATTTTCAAATCCTATTTGGGAGTAACAGCATTACAAACAACTTTTGAGCTTTCAATTTACCTGTGTGAGCTTTTATAATGTCCCTAGCTGATACCGAAAGATGAAGAAAATTTATATATCAATGATCTCATATTTCTAGAAGTCAGCTATAATTGAAAAAAAGATACTTACATATATACTGGCCTTTATGCAATTTTGAAAACATACTTGAAATATCTGAACCTTTTAATAAACTCTAAGCATTCCAAAGATGCCACCAACATGTCTTCCTTTGTACCTATAAAATTACCACAGGAAAATCTGCTTCTCTTATGCCAAGGTCTAAAGACATTTGTCTTGTGACCAAACAGCTAACCTTCCTCTTCAGATATTTCCTGCCAACACCATTGATTTCACTGAGGGCTGCTGGGCTTAGAGAATGAAAAGCAGCCCAGATGGTTTTGAAAAGTAGAACTGGGATTTGACTTTTAAGTGTCTAAATTAGATGAACCAGATGCATCCTACCCTCTGCACCACAAAAAAAAAAAGAAAGAAAAGAAAGAAAGAAATCAACATACTATTTCACAAAACTTCAAAAGTCTGCCCCTTTCACTCAAGAAGCAGATTTCCCCACCTCAGAATGGAACTGCATGTATTCAGTTATAGCAAAGTTATAGAATGAGAAATGGAAGGGACAGAAAAATCAATTTATTGAACACTCTGACCTAGCTTTGATGTGCAGTGCAGCAGAGGCATCTCAGTACAAACCTATAATAAATGTCTCTGATCAGCCAACAAACTCTCTCTGGCTATAATACACAGCAAAAGAGGTAGGGATCAGGAAGTAGGAATTATCTGACTGGTTTGATCTTTACAGCTGCCCCATATTTTAACCCAAATCAGAGATAAGCTGTCTGGATTTTTTTTTTAATGTTTTAATCTGAGTAATTCTTTTTAAGGAACCTAAGCTCATTCACTCTCATGATTATTTTTAACAATGTGCACTAAGATTACATAGGTTTTTTAAAGTCTTTTCAAATCATTAGTGAATTGGCTGTCCCTATAAACCCATGTGCTCACAGGGCTCAGACTTTTCTGAAAGTTGGAATTATATTGTATCCAGTTAAAGAGTTGAATACTATTTGACATAGGAATAGTAGGCAGTATTTACTTAAATAATGATTGGTATATATAAAAATACTACATAAAGTAAGATTAAAAGAATAATCAATGCATATAAAATAAAACTAAAAATACTAGGAATAGGACTTTTCATTATACTTTAGGATATACTTCTAGAATATGGCAACAGAGTAAAAATAAGTTCTCTCTCCTCTAATTTTTATTACCCTATTCTAATGTTCCAAGGCCATTTAAACTATAGTTAGAAGCCAAGGAAAAGGAATTACATAAAATTGGAAAATAACAAAATAAAAAGATTTTGCTTGGTTGTTTGTATTATTTTGTTTTATTTTAAATTCCTTAAAAGCATTCTTCAACCTACACAATTATCTCACCATGCAGAGGGCTTAGTACAGTCTCATGCAGGCTCCACAACCATTGACCCAACTTTCATAAGTTCCCACTAGTTTGGTTTGGTCATCTCTGCAGATTTCCTCATCATGATCTTGATGCATTTGTTCATAGAATCCCTCCTCTCTCTCTCCGACTGGACTCCTGGAGCTCTGCCTGGTGTTTGGCTGTGGATCTCTGCATCTGCCTCCATCAGTCATTGGAGAAAAGCTCTGTGATGACAGTTAGGGTATTCACTGGTCTGATGACTGGGAGCCTCCCTGGCGGTACAATCAGAATCCATCCTTGGTGCATGCAGGGGCTTTTTGGAGCCCCCTACCTATGATGGGACACCTTGTGCAGCCTTGAGGTAGGGGGAAGGGCTTGGATTGCCTCTACTGGGTGTGCCTCCCCATGGGAGGCCTTGCTTTCTTGTGGGGAGGCGTGGGGGATGGGTTGAGAGGGAAGGCTAGGAGCCTGGGAGGAGGGAAGAGGGGGTTTTGATTGGTGTGTAAAATGAATGAAAAAATTTTCTTAATAAAATATTTTTAAAAAGCATTCTTCAATACAAGATTCTCAGTACAATTGCCATTTTAGCAATATTTTTATTTTAAACATATTCACCCCTCTTCCCCACTTCCATCCCCTCCTCACCAACTTTGAGATTTCTTCCTTTTTCTTTTTTTTTTCTTTCCTTATAAGAGTCCAGTCTCTGTTGTTCCAATAGTCTTGGGAGTGAGCCCTTTCTGGTAGCCAATCTCCCTTACCCTCTCCCAGGAGCTATAAAATGCAATAGCTCAATACAATCATCTTCAAATGTGTTTGCTAGACATTTTGTATTCCAGAGTCTTGATACCAAAACAAAAATGTTCTTGTTGGGATTGTCAAAACCAGGTCCTTTCTAAAGGCATCTGGTTTCTGTGTACATTGAATGACAATTGGCAGGAAAAAAAAGAAATCAGAAAACAGGACTTAAGGATGGGGAATTTCTAAAGACTCGTGGGAGCAAAGTTTTCTTAATTGTGCTTTAAGTAAATGATAATAATAAAGTTACTTTGGGTCCAGGGTTTAACAGGGTTTATAATACAGAAAATTACAAATCTTGGGCTTAACAGTTGAATCTCTTCCACAAAACCAGGGTAGCCTACTTCTAAAAATAATTCCAGGCCTGTGGTCATTATGACAAAGTAGTCAAAACCAATATTCAGAAATATCTATTGTTTGAACCCAGCTGATTTTTAGTAATTGGTGCTTCTGTGAAGTATTTATGTATGAATGTATGTACTTTGCTTCTTTTTTATATCTATTGAAATAAAATATATTCAAAATGTGCAGATAAACAAATGTAGATTTGTTTTGAATTTTATTTTTTGTAAATATAGATGAGTCACCACTGTGAGTTATTAGAATGTCAAATGGAATAAAATTGTGATCAAGTATACTTAGAACTTGGCCTTTGGACATCTGTGTAACCAGTCTTCCCACCTCACTTTGCATGTTCTGATGTAGATTCAGGAATAGTCAAGTAAGTATCTTGACAAGTAGAAAAGTGTTGGAGACAAATCAGTAAATAACTTTACTGCAACTGATCCAAAAAGGATTTCCTTACTAGAAGGAAGAGTCTAAGTGTGGCTGGTAATACTTGCATGTTTCATGTAATTATAATAGGCAGGCAGTACATTAATATAATTAACTTAGTACTTATTTTAAAGTGTTTGCCTTTAGACTTTTTACATTCTTTTAAATTTGCATTATAAAATATATATTCTTAGAAAGAATCATAATTATAATTTTGAGGGATAATCTTGACTAAATATTTTCCAGTTATGAGAAGAATGCTAGATTCAAAATTTTTTAAAATGTATTCAACAGGTAAAGTTTATCTTACTTTGTAGATCCGTGCTCTTCTTAGGAAAGGAGCCCTTCATAACTGAAAAGTTCTTTATTGGACATAAAGTAGGAAAACAACATTTGGAAGCAGGAACCAAAAGGATTGTAATTGTTTTCTAAAATGAGAAAGAGAATATCCATTTATAAAGAAAACCTAGGAAGCCAAACTATTAAAGCCACAGACGTTAGGACATCTCCTACACACATTCTAACCTATCTCCTATCACAAACCTCACACGTGATAAAATAGAAAGGTTAAAGTTACAATAATAAAGAAGATACTGAAGCACAATTTTAAAATATTCTTATCAAAAGAAAGTTCTGGAATGCTAGTTTTACCAAATCACTTCAATCAAACATCTAAATAACAAACATCTGTCTTTCTAAAATGTTTTTAAAAATAAAGAAGATAAGTGATTTTCTTCTGAATTTATTTTGTAAAGATGGAATTATGCAGACAGCAAAGCTAGACTGAAATACTACAAGAAAAGAAAACTCAAAGTCATTATTCCTGATGCTATAGATTCAAATATCCTCCACAAAACAGTAGCAACCACATTCAGGGTTATGGTTAGGAGTCTCTACTATGATGAAAGAGGGAGCTAGCTACATTTTAACACACATGAAAGATAAGCAATATCTGCTTGTCTCAGTAGAAACAATTCCATTTAATTTAATTTAATAAAATTATTTTAAAAGGATAAAAAGGAATTAAAACACATAAAAATGAATGTTTACGGGAGATTTATAAAATGAAATCCATAAAATGATGAAGAAAGAAAAAGAACAAACAAGACTAGCAATTAAAAAAGTCAATAAAGTCAGGGATCGTGATGCCTCCAGAGGTTGTGTTATTGTACAGGATTCTTTTGGCTATCCTGGGTTTTTTGTTTTTCCATATGCAGGATCGCTTGGCTTGGCCTGGGAGGAGGGAACTGGACCTACCTGGACTGTGTCTGCCAGGTTGATCTCAGTCCGCCGGGGAGGCTTTGCCCTGGAGGAGGTGGGAATGGGGGGTGGGCTGGGGGGAAGGTGAGGGGGGCAGGAGGGGAGAGAACAAGGGAATCCGTGGCTTATATGTAGAACTGAATTGTATTGCAAAATAAAAATAAAAAAATTTTTAAAAAAAGTCAATAAAATAATTCTTGATGATATTCATCTGTACTAATAGATTGGTGCCTAGCTCAATTGTCAGAGGGGCATCATCCAGCAACTGATGGGAGCAGATGCAGAGAACCACAGCCTAACACTAGGAGGAGCCAGGGGAACCCTGCAGAGGGGGGAAAGGAAGGACTGTAGGAGCCAGAGGAGTCCAGGACACCATAATAACACTACCCACAGAATCAACTATGCAGGACTCACAGGAGCTCACAGAGACTGAAACCACAAACACGGACCCTGTGTGTGTCTCAGCTGGGTCCTCTGCATATATGTTATGGTTGTATAGCTTGATGTTCTTGTGGGACTCCTACCAGTGGGAGTAGGGGTGTCTCTGACTCTTTTGCCTGATCTTGGAACCGTTTCCTTCTACAGGGTTGCCTTGTCCAACCTTGCTTGATACGAGGGTTTGTGCCTAGTCTTATAGCTTGTTAGACCATGTTTGATGGATATCCCTGGGAGACCTGCTTCTTTTTTTTTTTTTTTTTTTTTTTTTTTTTTTTTTTTTTTTAAGGAAAAAGGAGGAAGAGGGAGAGGAAAGGTGGAGGGAGAAACTGGGAGGAGTGGAGGAATGGGGAAAACTGTGATGTATGAGAGAATAAAAAGAAAAAAGGTAATAAAAATATTTTAAAAGGATAAGAAGGAATTAAAACACAAATAAACGGAAAGACGAATCATAGTGATTATTAATCTTATTATTATTATTATTATTATTATTATTATTATTATTATTATTATTTTGGTTTTTCGAGACAGGGTTTCTCTGTGTAGCTTTGCGCCTTTCCTGGAACTCACTTGGTAGCCCAGGCTGGCCTCGAACTCACAGAGATCCGCCTGGCTCTGCCTCCCGAGTGCTGGGATTAAAGGCGTGCGCCACCACCGCCCGGCTAATCTTATTATTAATCAGTGCAGCCTTGCAGTCTATTCATTATGCCTGTTTTCCTTGAATAAAAGAAACACAAAAACTAAACTGTGATCATAGTTTGAAAGAATTGATATTGTTAAAATATCTGTACAACCCAATGCAAGTTTTATAAATATTCCAACATAATTTTTTTGCTGAGATAGAAAATAGTTATCCTAAAATTTGGAGGAAACCAGAAAAAATAGGACAATTTTAAGCAAACCTGAGTAAACAGAGAAAAGCTATAGGCACCATACTCTGTGTTTCTAAATATATTATAAATTACTATAGTTAAAAAAAAGAGTATGCTACTGATCTCAAATCAGACAAATCAACCAAGGAAACAAAATTAAAAAATAAAATAAAATAAAATAAAAGAACCTGTTTATAGTCAAGTTGATTTTCAACAAAGTGCTAAGATGCACCTGGAGAAAGAATAGTTTATTTAACCATCCAGATGTTAGCAACTGGATGGACTTGTGAAAGAATGAAATTGGACCCTTATCTCACACTACACACAGAAGTCAAATAAAATGGGCAAAAGACTCAAATAAATGACCCAAAATTGTAGAGCAACTAGAGGAAAATAGAGAAGTCTATGACAGAGGTCTAGGCAAAGATCTCTTGGCTAGAATTCCAAATACACAAACAAAAAAAGCAAAATGCAATGGTGTCTAACTTAAAAAATTCTGCACATCAAAGGAAACATTCAATGGAGTAAGGAGAAAATGTCCTTGACACATTCAATAAAGGCACCACTTAGTTGAATCAGGAGAAAATATTTAAAACCATACATCTCATAAAAACTAATACCCAATATATATGAAGAACCAAACAAGACAATGGCAGAAATGATTTAATTTAGAAAGAACAAAGTATTCAAACATACTTCTCTAAGCATATGAGACATATATATATATATATATATATATATATATATATATATATATAAAGATACACAATTCATCATGCATTTAAAGTTTGCCAAGGAAAATACATTTGCAAAATCCTCACCAAAAGCAACAAGTTGGTGAGATGGCAGATGATTAACTTGGTTAAATTTCTCTACATTGTTTAAATAGAACCAAACACCTTTCTGCATTCTATAAATATATACACTTATTGTAAATTCAAAATGAGTAAGAAAGTAAAGGGCAAATCCCTTTTGGAGAGATAAATATTATGGAATTCATATTTAAATTGTCCTTGAAAATGTGATTGTCAACTTTTAAAAGGTAAGCAAAGAAAACTGCAATTTAGTTCACAAAAACTCCAGTATTTGACTGCCATACCAGGTCACCGTAAGTAGAGAACATTACCATGCAGGTGCACCTCCCAGTTAATACACAAGTTATGTCTCAAGTTACATATTTCCTGTTCCTTAGAAAATAAGATTTTTCTGACAGAAGTTCTTATCTGATGTGAATATGGGATCCAGATTTGACACACCAGTGTAGAACAATAAAACAGCCACATAAATGAATACAAAAATTCATAAAATATCTGAGTCTTCTCTGAGGCTTGATAAGCCAGACTATCAAGAAAGGTCATCATCTTTCCTCAGATTGCTTTTCTGTGTCCTATCTCTGGTCAGCCTCAAGTCATCTTTTCTAGCAAGCTGGAAATAAAATCTTTTTTCAAATAAAGTTGATTTGAGCAAAAATATGGGAGTCATGACATGGAGAGAGATGTGGTGGGGGCATAGAGGGAGGAAAAGAAGAAGAGAGGAAGGATGTGAGAGGTATGAGAGAAGAGAGAGAGAGGGAGAGGGAAGAAAGGGAAGCTACATACTACCACAGGTTTTAAATTTTTACTACACTCATCAATTTTGTGCTGTGTAGTGTAACTGTTACTCAAAAGTTCACATGTTTAAAAGGCCATCTCTTACCTAACCAGATCCTAGGAAGTCTGATTTCACCAATGGCTCATGAATTATAAGTTAATGGGGCTGAGGGAGGTATAGCAAATGTTAGAAGGTGAGATCTACATTGTTTGAGGAAGCAGGTCATTGGTGACTGTAAGAAACAATGGTCTTCACTTCAAAATGAGACCATTGGAGATACAGAGTAAAGAAAGCCAGACAGTTTAACTTAGAACTTTGCAAGGTCAGGAGTCACCTAGAATGGCTGTGTGCACTAAGGACAGAGAACAGTGTTTAAATACTCATGCATAATGTTTGCCATTTTAATAATCAGAGGGGTAGAATTTTACATGCCATCTCATTTTTCCTTGTGTCTCATCTTTTCCTCTGTCACTATGCTTCTCTTGGACATGGAGCTTTCTTACATTTTATATTTGTCCTATTTCAAAGCTTATCAGATGTGTGACCTCATAGGCAAGCTTGGCTGTTAGTAATTTTCTACTCTAAATTTCTAGTTGAGTGTGGGGAATGGGGGTGTTGTGCAGCAGTTTGTGGGCGAGTGAGAGCTAGACCAGCAGACATTACCAGGTGTTTGGTGTTTCCTCCTCATTTGCAATGGGAACAGTCATGTGCATTTAAGGGGATATTTAGCTTCTTGTTTCTTCTCCGTTCTAGCTTCTTGGTTGACATGGGTTAAGCAGCTTTGCTCAGCCATATGCTCCTTGCTATGTAAAAGAGGCGGAGTCAGATGATCACAAATGGAAACTTCTGAAACCTTGAGCAAAAATAAATCTTTCTTCTTTTTAAGTTGTTTTGGGGGATAGTTTACTGACAAACCCAATCTCTTAGGGATACGAAGAAAATATCTAAATGATTAGTACCTTCAAAAAGTTCATGATTTAACTGTTAAAAATGGTAAGCCACTGACCTTGAATAAGAAAGGAGGCATATTTAGATAGGGTTTCTACTGCTCTAATGAAACACCATGACCAAAAGCAATTTGGGGAGGAAAGGGTTTATTTGGCTTACACTACCATAGTGCAGTCTATCACTGAAGAAAGCCAGGACAGGAACTTGGAGGCAGGCGCTGATGCAGAGGCCATGGAGGGGTGCTGCTTCCAGGCTTCTCCTCATGGTTTGCTCAGCCTGTTTTCCTATAGAGCCTAGATTCACCAGCCCTGGATGGCACCACCTACAATCGGCTCACCCTCCCACATCAATCGCTAACTGAGAAAATGCCCTATAGACTTGTTTACAGTCCCATCTTATGGAGGCATTTTCATAACTGAGTTTCCCTCCTCTCAAATAACCTTACCTTGTGTCAAGCTGACACAAAGTTTATCCAGCACAGAGGGCTTTTTTTTAATCTACCAAAATTCCATTTACCCAATAATAATGAGTTGAGGCTCACAGCAAAAAGAGCTGACAGAAATGACACTGATCCTAGACCTACAGGGCAAAAGGAAGGAACACCTTTACAGGGTCCACAGAGGAAGCACTCCTATCCAGTGTTGGAAAGTTAGAACCACAGGGAAAAGCATAGTACCAAAAAAGAAGAGCATGTAGATTTTCCTCAACTCTCTTCCAGTCATTTTATCTGGCACTGCTTCCAGATAGCTGATTAAGACACTAGTTGAATGTGGAGCCTGGAAAAAGCTAAATTCTCCTGTGGAATGCCAGCAGAGAGAGAGGCCAACACAGCTCTCATCCCAGGCCCCATAAAATCCAGACGCTGAAAAGGGGCCTGGGTTACTAAAATACCACCAATTTGTCCCTTTAGTTTCAGAGAAATTAATCTTCCCTGTGATCTTGCCCCCAGAATGCAAACTCTCTCCCTCACAGGCCACAGCAGGCTTCCTTTTATGAAGCTGTATGGCTCCCAAGCTGAATAGCCCAATAGCTTGTCGATGGAAGTTAATTTGCTGCATTCAAGGAATCCCAGAGCCAAAATACCTGTTCATTTGTCTCAGTAAGTGTACTGATTTAAATTATCAAGAAAAAAATAGAATTATGAGTTAGACTTTTAAGAAATCTTCCTACAGGAGTGAATTAAGAGAAATTACTATCTCCCAATGTGTTAAAACTGTCCTACACATGAGGGTTCACCAAATGCCCAGTTTACATAATGGTAAACAATTGAACGTCCACATGAGAAGAGATACTTGTATGGTAGAGTGTGTGGACAAAGAAAAAGGACACATCCTCTGCACACTTCCAAAAATTGTTAAAAAGTGAAAATCCATTTCACAGTACTCCATGTAAATGTGTCACCCTGAGAGCTTTGCTAGGCTACTCTTGAGTAATTACAATTTCCTGCAGAGTTTGGATCAATCTAGCACTTTGTGTTCTGTGTTGATCAATTAGCTTCATCAAGTAACTTGAAAAGTGTATAAGTTTAAAAACTGAGGAATTTAAAATTATTTTCCTTCTCTGTTTTCTTTATTAAAAATCTAATCAGAGGTGAGCCATCACAGTTTAACTGTAATTGGCATATGGGACCAAAGTTTTGAATTTCAAATCAGAAGAGAGTAGATGGAGAATCACACAGTCCCCCACTGTCATCAAGCCAGGACTAGTATCCCCCCAAAAGTGAAGATCTAGTAATCTTAACAGCAGAAAGAGTTTCATTTCCTAACATACACTTAAGAGCTATAATAATATATCATGAGTTCTCTAACTATATGAAAAACATTTATTGTTTCTTCTCCTAAAATGTAGTACCTTACTACTTCAGATCCGCTCTTTCCATTAAGAAAAAGCTCTTGCTACCAATAAGTTCATACGTGACTTATAAATGATGAACATGCACAGCTAACATTTGTTGATGCCCAAAGGTAGCACATCGATTTAGCTTGCCAGTCATCATACATTTATTCTAGTGACTTTGAATTTACATATAAAACAATATGTCCTGTCAATTTTATTTGGAGGTGGAAGTGCAAATGAGTCAAAGCTTAGAAAATTACAATTATTCTCATCTTAATAAGAAGTTAACCAAAAGTTCAAACCACAATTGAATATGTGAGTCGACTGATTATCATTTTTGTCACTTAATGCCTCTTGCGGTATAATTTTATCATTCAAGCCTTTATTTCTTTGAGATGAAATTTTTAAGCCACTGGACTGTATCAGGGAAGGTTAATTTATTTAAAATGATACAAGTGATTACATGAGTCGACTTAATCAGACATGCATAGACTTCAGGATGTAGTGAAGCCCTGTGAAGTCACTAGAAATATGAATTAGAAATACTAAACCATTCTTTCTAGGAGAAGTTCTGAGTTAGGATGCCAAGGGCCTCTGGTCATATTTTCATCGACCAGTTAATGTGTAACTTTGTTTTAAATGTGTTTCCGTTAAAAGAAATCTTATTTGAATATATATTATGGATTCATCAACAGTTATCTCACGACCAACACCACTCTATCTGAGGAAATATCTAACATACATATTTTCTCTATAAATCTCCTCAAAGCCTTCTTGCACTTAGGAAGACTGGAGAGCATATCAGCTTCTCATTGGGTGGTATTTGAAAAAATACCACAATCACCAAAAGTTGGCTTATATTTGAAATCCTCAAAATTTTAACTTGTACAAATAAACAATGATTTCTTGTTAGAGGCTGAGAGGAACTGACAGGGAATAGGAAATGTTGATCAAATAGAATGAGTATCAGTCAGTCAGAAAGAACAGCTTTGGTATTCTCTTACTTGGCATGATGACTATAACATAAAAAGTATTCATATTACTACTGTGCTGTATATCTGCTAAAAAAGAATGGATTTTTAAATCTTTTCATCCCCAAAAACAGTCTGTAAAGTGATAAACGCTGATTATCTTGATTTCACCATTACAGGATATCTGGATGTCTGCTGTAGGTATCTGTAAAGTACTGGAAAATTCTCTATTAATTGTGTGTGTCTGGAGACAGCCCTTCTTTGGTGAAACTCTTCTACCAGTGACAGAATTGATGTGTAAGCTTGCATATTTTATCCTTTTACCTTATTGCTTATAGATAGTGTCTCTCAAATGAAAACACCCTGAATATCCATGGTTAGGATAAATTGCAGAATCTCCCTATTAAGGCTTAGAGAAATATATGGAAAGCTTGGCCTCAGACTCTTAATGCCAACTTCCATAACAAATTCAATTTAAAGAATTAAACAAAGGCATGTGCATTCTACAATAAACAGACTGCAAAAACACTCCCTTAAAGCATGGGGAGGATTAAAACAAGAAGGCAGAATGTTGCTTCATTTAACCTCATCTGGCAAAGTGTGCAACTGGCAACTAAAATATTTTGCCATTCTGCACATGTATGCAAGTAGCTGTAAGCACTGAGAGCTTGGATTTGGGGTGTTCATATACAGAAGACTCTGAAACAGAAGATTCTCAAAGAGAATGTAATTTTGCTTCAGTTTAGAACCCTCTACGTTTCTGTGTGTCCTATAAGTGTTTCAACATGCCACATAAAGAAAAGCCCTTTACAAAGTTTAGACTTTACGAAGTTCCCTTTTCTACCACCCTTATGAAACATGGATACCAACATTTTATACTTCATGTCTATTGTGCTACTGAGGAAAGATAAATTCAGTAGAATGGAGCGAGACACGGGGAAAGTGTCTAGAGATGCAATGGATTTCATGTAAGTTCATTTTTATATGAAGAATAAGGTTGGTTTCGCATGTTTCAAGGAGGAGGGTTTCTGGGAGTGATTGGAATAGTACTTTCTAGAATTGATGGTACAAGGTGATATACTGGTCGAAGAATGATATCCTGGAGCAGAGTTCTGCAGAGAAGTTTCTGTCACATACAGAGCCAGGAGACAAATACCAAAGCAAATGTGGGGTGCTGTTTTGGCCTGTTTTGTTTATTCCTGGTGAAACTTGGCTATATTTCAATACTTCCAAGGACAAGCTATTTGGAAGTGTCTGATATTTAAACTTAGGAATGAGCACATCAGCCTTCTGGCCGACGAGGAGGCCTGGAAAGCTTCCGTAGGCTTCACTTAGATTAGTAGGAAATAAAGCAAAAGGGGAAAAACAGTAAGCAAATGATAAATGCTGGGTTTTCATAATTCATCCCTCAGACAATGCTCTGGGGATAATCCATAACAAATTAGGAAGAATTTGAAGCTGATAACTTCTGACAGCCACTGCAGTGGGATTTCATGCTACCATAATTTGTTCCTTAATACCATTTGGTATATGTGTAAGAAACAGAGGAGGTGGCTTGTTATGTGTGATCCAGCAGACTTAGGACATAAACAAGTCTGTCAAAGAGAACCTTTCTTGTTAAACACTGAGGAATTCCCTTTGATGGATGCTAGGTTGAGCAGTATTTTTATGGATGCAATTAGGCCAACACTTATTATTTCAAGAAAACGACAGCTATTGGCTGACAAGGATACACAGTAAAAAGAAAATATTGCAGATCAAAGCTTTGAAGTTCCACCAACGCCTCTGTGTGTCAAACTACAAGATATTGACAGCAACGAATTTTTAAAACGGGAAACAAAGAAAGTAATTGTTTGTGAGGGGAAGAACATGAAGCGAGTATTCTGAACAAAGATGGGAGTGGGTGATCCAGGGAGTGATGGAGAAGGGAAGCAGGACTGGGGTGAAGAAAGCAGAGTAGCTCTTTAGGGTGACACCAGTGGTTATAAAGGACCAAGGACAATTGGTGTTTGTGGAGGGAAGATGTGAATAGACAGAAGTGATGGAGCAGGGGCACAGGCAGGGGCCACATACAGCTGTACAAAATGTGTTTAAGGCAGCTGGACATTATTCACTGTGCAGTGAGCTCCCAGTGGGTCGAAAACGGGGCAGTAGCAATCAGATGGAGGAGTTAAGAGGTTACCATAGGCGACTTTGTGACTTTAGTCTTCCCTGAGAGACCTTTGGTGAATGTGATCAACATTTGAAAGCACTGTTGTCAGAAGCATATTCTGCCTCAGTCTATTTTGCTTAGGGACTTCCCATCAGCAATGCTCTAAATGAACTAAGGAACAAAGCCAAGGAAACATCAAGGATTAACAAACAGTCACAATTAAATTCCCAAGGTGACTGAGCACTGTGGAGGGGTCACATGTGAATAAATTTTCTTGATAAATTACTACAGTAAAACTTTTTTTCTTCATTCTCACAGCTACATGATGCCAAGTTTTGCAAATTTCCATTACATGACCCTGATCTAAAGTTATGTCCTTGAGACTTAAATGATACAGAATATGCAAACTTTTACAATATATCAACCTTAAATGGATCTTAAAAGAAGTACAGTAAGGGGACTCTAATTATAGAGAGGGAGGGAAATAAATAAAGAAAAATGCAGAAGGAATGTAAAACATCAGTAAGGGTGTCTGAAAAAGCCATAAGGATTCCTACTACTAATTATCTGCCTAAAAATACCTATAGTACATGTAAGTTGATGTGTAAATATTCATATACAGTTTAAATGAGATTTTCTCATCTGGACTGACAATGCTCTATCCAAGGGCCAAAGACCATCTAACAGAAACCCGAACTCCAGGCACAAGAAGCTCTCTTTTGAGTTGTTGGTCAGAGTTGTCCAAGAGACTCCAAAACAGTATATGTAATTGCTATTATCCCTTTGCTTTCCCCCAGAGATGGAAGGTAATCCCCATTCTTGAAGAAACTATGCACTTTAGAAACAGGGCCCAGGGGACCCTGAGCTGGAACTGATCTGAAAGCTACCTCCTGAGAAGTAGCTTTCATAGTACAAGAAGCTACTATGCAGGATTACAAAGGAGGGAAGCAACCACCAATCCTATGTAGCTATGACTCCTATGAATCATAACAATGACCACCATGGAATGATAACCTAAGAGTGTGGTGATGCCACACATACCTTAGCAGTAACCAACAATACTGTAATTGTACTTAATAACAGTTCAACAAGATAAAAATCATGCCAGGTACTGAAACCAAGTCAACTACTCAAGAGGTCAAGAATCTTGGAGGGGAAACTACAACTTCTACTAAACCAGCATATTTCATAACTGCATTTTAAATATTTGTCCTCATATCCACAGATAAATTTAGTCTTCATCCCTCATCAAGGAAACTTCTCTTTACAACAGACAGAGACCATTATAGAAAAACCATAATCAATCAAACTGCAGAGTTGTGGAGCCCAGTCCCAACTGATCCATCTACAACACAGCTCCTGCACCTAAGGCTCAGGGATCATTGCAGAAGAGAAAATGGAAAGATTGTAAGAGCCAGAGGACCAGGGAGTTTGCTGTTAGATTTGTCTCCTAAGAAAGTCAGAAGCCACACCCACAAAGTCTCATCAACATGACTGCTTAAACATGAGGTGAGAAAGGATAACAGCAACAGGCATGCCAACACGGATGGGGGGAAGTCCACAATGCCTAACCCTACACAAAGGACTACATGTAACTAAGGAATGACGAGAGTAGGAGACATAGTCTTCTACAAGGAAGAGCACGTCAGTTGGTTATCCTATAATGAAGGGTCAGCCCTGCAGCTTGAGCAGGTTATACTTATGTACTTAGGAATGTGAACACATACATATGTATGCTACAACAGTTAGTGAAAAAAGAAGCCATGTACTGAAAGACTTCAAGGAGAGGTGTATGGGATGCTTTGGATGGAGGAAGGGGGAAGAGGAAATGTTGTATTTATACTATAATTTCAAAAAATAAAGCAAATATTTTTAAAAAGAATTACTAAAATTCTCTTTCTGAATTAATTTGGAGTTTTCTAATCCTAGGACACTGTGTGTCAGTAGTTTCAGAAATTGTATTAATATAGGTCTCCATGTCTTTATTTGTTTCATAATACTTATGATCTGGAAATGTGTATGGACAGCTCATATACATTTGCATACCTGCTGGGATTTCTCTTAATTTCAAACTCATCTATCCCTGCAATCTTCCTGCAGGAAATTGAACTGAAGATCATGTTACTTAGGGAACTATATATGGGCAGTGTAAGTTTAACATTCCTTCTCTGTATTTATATTGCAGTTTTTACCTTTGCACTCTCTTTTACTCATCTCTTTCTTACTTTGCAGAGTCATGATCAAAAAACTAACAAAGGTTTGGAATCAGGGTGTCTCTATCGTGTCCAGTTGAAATGAGTTGACTGGGCTCCAGTTAGTTGTTTTTATATTTCGAGCCTGAAGATTGAGAATCGCAGATATGCATGTAACTAATAGGGTTCCCTCATTTCTCAGTTCTCATCAGGGAAGTTTTTTTTTTCTGTGTAAATGGTGATTAATACAGAGATTCACAATTAATTAACATGTGGAGAATAAGGGACTGTAGGGTGCTGATATTTAAATGGACAATATAGCATACCCTGTTGTAGAATATTGTTTTAAGATGTGTTGCATTTGTTTATGCTATGGAAGTTTTTTTAGTGATGCAAAGATGTGTCACATGCTTTTATGTTGCATTTGTTTAACTCTGTGAAGCTGTGATGCTTTGCCTGTCTAAAACACTCGATGGTCTAATAAAGAGCTGAACAGTCAAAAGCTAGGCAAGAGAAAGGATAGATGGGGCTGGCAGGCAGAGGGAATAAATAAAAGGAGATTGAGGAGCAGGAAGAAGACTCCAGGGGCCTGCCACCCGGCTACATAGCAGACATGGACTGAGAAGGAAAGAAAAGATATATAGAAATAGAGAAAGGTAAAAGCCCAGAAGCAAAAGGTAGATGGGATAATTTTGTTACTCAAATTACTTGAATTGCTAAATGGTCTTTTAATAAAAACCAGGAGTCAGATATTGGGGTAAATGCTGAAAGATCACAGAGACAAAGGAACAAGCAACTGCCATGTTTCACCTTGCCAACTCCACAAAGCCTCTAACTGAATTCCTCTGAGTCCTCAGCCGAAAGCTCTCAGCTGAAAGGTCTCAGCTGAAAGGTCTCTGCTGAAAAAGCTCTCTAGTTCCTGCCTCCTCACATCTTACATGCCTTTCTCCATCCAGCCATATCACTTCCTTCTTAGTGCTGGGATCAAAGGCTTGTGACTTCCCAAGCAAAGGCATGAGATCTCAAGTGCTGGGGTTAAAGGTGTGTGCCACCACTGCCTGGCTCTATTTCTGTCCTAGACTGAATCAATCTCACGTAATCCAAGGTGGCTTTGAACTCAGAGATCCAGAAGATCTCTGCCTCCCAAGTGCTAGGATTAAAGGTGTGCACCACCACTACTTGGCCTCTATGTTTAATCTAGTGGCTTGTTCTGTTCTCCAATCTTTAGGTAAATTTTATTAGGCTACACAATATATCACCACATAATTTAAGTTAAGAAAAGCTGGATAGAAATAAGCTAAGCTAAGGCCAGGCATTCATAAGTAAGAATAAGACTCCATGTGTGGTTTATCTGGAAGCTGGGTGGTGGGCCCCAAAAGAGTTAAAATTTTTTTTTTGCTGTTCCAATGTGGGGCTACAGTGAAAAACAACCAATTAAAATACTCCCTCCCTCCAAGGTTTGGAGATCATCACATAAGAAGGAGAGGAAAGACTGTAAAAGCAAGACGCAGCATACATCTACAGTAAAACTGTATTTGCTGGGAAGGACGGGTCTGTCACACACATGAACTCCAGTGGCTGTGACTCACTTACATCCTGCACAAGATCAAACCAGGCAAAATCCCAGCTCAGAGCCACCACTATCTGAGGATCTAACAGCCATAGTTGGTTTTCTTTAGGGACGCAGCCTCTGAGAGGCTGCCTGTGTTCCTGTAGATGGTCTTGTGCCTTTGCACTCAGAGGCAGCACAAAGGGGAATTGGTGAGTTAGAAAAAGAAAAGCCCCATGAAGTTGGAAGGAAAAATGATAGTAGGGCTAGGAGTGGAGTAGGAGGAGAGAGAATGTAAGGTGGATTTGATCAAAACACATTGTAAGTATGTATGGAATGCTGAAACAGCAAAAACACAACATCTTAGCAATTTCCAAAGGCCGTGCTCTGTGTGTCTGTGATGGGCATGGGTCTTTGTGTACTTACTTCTTCAGTATTCTGTTTATATGGACTATAGATTGTTTCCTGTTCTCTTATATTAACATTTAAGTCTGATTTTGCCAATTTTCATGTTTTGAATAGACATTTAATTTTGCTTTTAGGACAGAAAACTTTTAGTTAATTCTATTATATAAAGGGAGATCAGCTTAATTGCACTTCAACTGCAAGAACTACTCTATTTCCCTTAGTAGATGTAAGCAATATCTTAAAATGGTCCCCTTTGTCTTAAAGAAGTAGTCGAAAGTCTGCTATCTATGTAATAAAATATAAATAACCTCTATGGAGACACACTTCTGCCACATACCAGTGTGTTTTAATTGAAGAAAACAGCTGACAGACTAAACTGTTGCCAAAAACAATACTGAGAGTAGGGATTTTTTATGAAACTTCATCCGTGTGTGTGTGTGTGTGTGTATGTGTGTGTGTGCGCATGTGTGTATGTGTGTGTGTGCGTGTGTGTGGTGTGTATATGTATGTGTGTGTATGTGTGTGTGTGCGTGTGTGTGGTGTGTATATGTATGTGTGTGTATGTGTGTGTGCGTGTGTGTGTATGTGTGTGCGCGCGTGTGTGTGTGCATGTGTGTGTGCGCGTGTGTGTGTATGTGTGTGTGTGCGTGTGTGTGTGTGTGTGCGTGTGCGTGTGTGTGTGTATATGTGTGTGTGTATGTGTGTATGTGTGTGTGTGCACGCGCGTGTGTGTATGTGTGTGTGTGCGCATGTGTGTGTGTATGTGTGTGTATGTGTGCGTGTGTGTGGTGAGTGTATGTATGTGTGTGTATGTGTGTGTGTGTATTTCCTTTAATGTACTCACCTCCTACTGATACATTTCTCCTGTTCTTCCATAAGATATGAGTGAAGTCCCATATAGATCAAATTAGAGTAATAATAGTTACCACTGATTGAATGTTAACAGGTGAGGATCTAATTACCAAATTAGCAAAGGAATTAAAAAAACTTTTCACAACCTACAGTATTGTCTGACATCCTCACTTTATGACATATGTCTCATCAAGGACACCTTTATCTAAATAGCTGAAAGTAAGAGGTTAAGGGTAAAAGTAACACCTTATCCCCAAATTCTCAGAAGCCTTATTAGACTCATAGCCTCATCAGATAATGGGCACCACACTACTGTGACAAGACTGTTACTTTCAAGTTTATCTATGTCAGAGGAAAACAGAACTGGATGGTAGCTAAGGATTCTATTCAAGAAATATTGCACTATGAGGATACAGAGCGCTATATAGAACTGTTCTTCATTCCAAATACAGCAGGAGTAGGTGAAGATGTACAGTTAGAGAACAGAGTAGAGGTCACTATATAGAAAATTACTGAGAGAAAAAAATCATAGGTTTTGGGCTAGGATTAATCCAGTTTTTCAGAGTTTTAGCTAAGGGCAAATAAGTTAAAATGATAAATCATATATTTTATGAATAAGTAGCTATTATAAACAGGTCTGCAATGAACTCTTATAATACCAAGTACCAATAAAGATAATATATTCCTCAAAAAATGTATTTCTATAAGCTCATTGCTACTCACCACCCCTAGGCCCTTATCTGGGGCACTGAATGCTACTCAGCACACTGCCCTACTCACAAGTTCCAGGGAAGGAGATATTTACCTCTTATTTTTAGGATGACACCAAAGCTAGTTTATTTTGGTTGCCTTTTCTCAGAGCTCAGTATTATTATGGGATTTGTACACTGTGTGAAGATCTATTGCTGTGACTGGTGTAATAAAACACTGAACAGCCCATAGCTAGGCAGGAGGTATAGGTAGGATTTCCAGGGAGAGAAAGGAAAAGGAAGAGAATCTAAGTACACAGGAGAGGCAAGGAGACATGGAGAGGAAACAGAAGGTGCAAGATGGAAGAGAGGAAATACCACGTGATAGAATATAGCTTAATATAAATGGGTTAACTAAAGTTATTAAACCTAGTTAGGAAGGACTCTATGCAATAGGCTGGACTTTCGTAATTAATAAGTCTCCAAGTCATTATTTGTGAACTGAAGTCCCAAAGAAAAATCTGACTACATAGCATACAGAAGAAAAGGCAACTCTTAAAACATCAGACATCCAACTCTTCCTTCTCTGGTGTGCAAGGATGGCTATACATAGATAAATAATACAGAATATTCCTTATTGAATGAGCAAGCCCTAAAAGAATTTCACTAAATGAAAGAAAGCCAGATATAAAGCCTCGCATTTCACTCTTTTCATTTATATGAAATTCCATGATGGCCAAACACACAGAAGGAAAGTTTATAAATTAATGCTATCTAAGGGTAGAACTAAAGGTACTAAAAATGACACTATTGGGAGTGCAATTTCTTTTTAGAGTGATTAAAATGTTCTATAACTACACAGTGATCTGGTTATACAACATTGTGGCTATAATAAAGGTCACTGAATTGTTTACATCAAAAAGTAAATTATGAATACAGCATTGAAGTATGTCTATATAAATACAATTAAGCTTCAATGTAAACAGCAACATGCCAGTTAACAGCAGATCTAGGAAATTGGAATGGGTGACACAATGTGCTTTTATATCTCACGGAACCTCTGGATGAGAGAAAGTTTTCCCCAAGATTGACATGATGAGTAGTCTATGCATTATAACACATCCTTGCAAATTTAAAGTCTATTGTTACAAGAAGGGGTGGGAACATATAAAGTATATGGCCTTCAAGAGCTGAGCCACACTGGACCATTCATTCTCCTATGCATGACCTATACAATACCATCTTTTTGCTTCTAATTCTAAATTGTACTCATACAGGAAAACATTATTTTCTTGCCTTAAGAAAACAGTTTTTCTCAAATTTTAAAATAGTATCATGAATAGTGTTTGGTTAGATTTAGGTTTTCAATTATTTTCTTTTTCTTTCTTATTTTAATTAATTAGCTAATTAATTAATTTTACAGCATTGAGGATTGAACCTTATATGCAGTCAGAATATTAAAGGGAAACTAATGATATTCTAAGAATATAGAATAATAATAATTCAATTATTTACAATCTTATCTATGAAAATTATTTACTTCTCTTTAAGAAAAGCTATGTGGATTTATAATTTTATGACAGATGAGTTGTCACAACTTTGTATCTTCTCCCAATTAGCTTTAATGCACACATTTACCTTAATTTATAAAACTCTTCCATAAAAGATACAAAAGAAAAAGTGAAAAAAACTCTTATTCTTATTCTTTTGCCAATTAGTTATCCATGCTCAATGCAAAAGACTTTTCAGACAATTGCTTAAGAATGCAATAATTTTCAATTTCAGACTAGGCTTTAGAAATCTTAATAAGCATGTTTTTGGGTTATCCATGAGGTATTGATTCCTAGATCTCCTATAGACATAAAAAAGCCTGAAGATGCTAAGTCTGTAGTGTAAAACTGCATAGTATATGTACACTAATTAGCACATCTTCATGTATCTGAATATTGTAGTCACCTTTAGAATACTTATTAGAGGAAATGCAGTTGTTAGTGTGTACTTATTATGTTGTATTATTAAGGTAAGGTACTAATAATATAAAAAGATCTCTACACGTTTATACAGGTTAAATTTTGTTTTCAAGTATTTCCAACCTAGAGGTGGCTGAAGCAGCAAATAGAGAACCTGTGGATATCAAGAATTGAGCCTACAAAATCTTGTGGAAGAGGTTTCTAAAAAAGGAGCTGACTGATAGAAGAAAAAAAAAAGATGTTTTGGTGACTTTATTATTTACTGTAAATATATATGATTTGCCCAGAGAGGAGAGCCATTAAGAAACTGTTAACATTTCCTTGGGTAGCCAAGTGGATTTTGATGCTGGCAAAAGAACCCACACCCTGTAATTTTGTAAATAGTGTTGCTTTTGGCTTGGAAACTCACTAGACTGAGATGAGATATTCATCTCCATTTTCAGTACTCTTTACTTTAAAGATTATCAAACTTCAAAACCTTTCCTTTGCTTGGTTTAGAAATCAAAGAATCCTTAAATATCCAACTGGGTAGTTATGAAAAATTTAGAGGCTCCCTAACCATAGTTGCATTTTGCACTGGACTATACTTTGAGATTAAATAGAAGATTCAAACATTTGGTGTCAGCAGTCCCTAAAAATCAACAGTCCCTAAAAATCAGGTCTTAGTTTTTCTGCAAAACTGAAATACAAATTATCATCTTAAACTGATAAGAGCTCCCTGTTTAAAGCATCCTTGGTGTTTTCATTTCTTTTTTTTTTTCTTTTTTTTTCTTTTTTTGGTTTTTCGACCACCCGGCCTGTTTTCATTTCTTTAGGCTTATTTCTTTTATTTCATTTGAGGCAGGATCTCATTCTGTATCCCTAGATGGCCTGGAACTTGCTATGTAAACCAGTGTAGCTAAAGTTTTCCTGCCTGGCCCACAGTCAGGACAAATCTCTCTCACCTGCCAGTCCCACAGCCTCTCAGAACCCGACCAAGTAAACACAAGAGACTTATGTTGGTTTCAAACTGTATGGCCATGGTGGGCTTCTTGCTAACTGTTCTTACAGCTTAAATTAATCCATTTCCATTAATCTATGCCTTGCCACATGGCTCGTGGCTTACCGGCATCTTCACATGCTGTTTCTCATCGTGGTGGCTGGCAGTGTCTCTCTGACTCAGCCTTCCACTTCCCAGCTTTATTCTCCTCCTTGCCCCGCCTACACTTCCTGCCTAGCCAACGGCCAATCAGTGTTTTATTGATTAATCAGCAATACATTTGCCATAGCAAACCAGATTGTCTGGAATTAAAAAAGATCCACCTGCTTCTGCCTCCTGAGTGGTAGAAATAGAGGCAAAAGGCATGTGTGCATAAACAGACAGACAGACAGAAGTGTGTGTGTGTGTGTGTGTGTGTGTGTGTGTGTGTGTGTGTAATGATGATAATCAAAGAAAAAGAAGCTATCAACTTGGGATGAGGGGCTCAGAGTGGATTACAGGTATAAGCTGGAGAAAAGAAAGGGAGGGGAAAATGATTAATTCTATTTCAGCAATTTTAAAAGAATCCTTAGCGTTATAGTTTGAAGAGTTTACAATAATTATACCACTCAGTTGTTGTTTTTAAATAGGAACATTTTCATTTTTTACCTTAAATATTATTGTATGACTAGATAATAATGTACAAACATCCCATTTTAAATGAGAATAGTCTAATGTCTGACTATACAATGGCATATGGAAATTAATTTACTGATGTTATATTGCTTAGATGTTACTATATGTTGCACCCTTCCCCTGTAATAAGAGAAGTCTCTTCTTGCAGTACATGGTAATTAACAACTAGACAATGTGAGGACTGTGAGAGACCTTGAGGCACTCAATGCTAAACAGGATGTATATATGACACTCCTCCCTTCAAGACTCAGAAGTCTATGCAGAAGAGGTGTTAGAAAAATTGTAAGCACCAGAGGAGATGGATGACTCCAAGGAAACCTTGTCTTCTAGATACAACAGGGGTGATGCACATATGAACTCACACAGACCATGAGAGCATGCACAATCCGCACAAATTCTAATCAGACAAGATGTAGAAGTAGGCACAAAGTCCCATTCCTAAACAAGAAGCTATGCAGTTGTTACCTGCTGGGAGAGGGGAAGTTAGTTTCCTCCAATGGAGTAACACTGGGCATATCAGCCACACTCCATTGAGGCCTCAAGCTCAGAAGCAGCTGGTCAACACGAAACAGATTCTGTGTTTGTTGTGTAGTTTCGTCCATTATTATTGGGTAATTTTTGTCTTTTTGTTTTGTTGTCGTTTTCTGGGAAAGAAAGGAGAGAGAGCGGAGGAGTGAGAGAGAGAACATGAAGCTGTATGGGTATGGAGATATCAAAGATCTGGGAGGACTTGTGCAAGCAGAAAGAATATGATCAAAATATATCATATGATTTTTTAAAATAAATGAAAGTGTTAATATGTATATAATCACTGTATTCCTATTGGTGAAATTATTAAGGCCACTCCTTGTAGTTAAAAGGAAGATTTATTTAGTGGATAACTTACAAATGAAGGGATAGGTAGGTCGCGGGGTCTGGGGAAGGTGTATCGCAGTCCAGCAGTGTTCTCTCTCTGGAGCTCTGTTAGGTCAGCCTCCACCGTCAAGGGTCCAGGAACCGAGAGAGCACTGGCCCATCCAGATCTCAGGTCCCCAGGCGCCTCCCTAGGCCCCGCCCTGTAGGCATGACAGTTGCCGAAGCCTCAATGGGGGTTGGAACTTCCAGATCAAAGCTGGAATGGCTACCCACTACATATTCCTCTTGAATAAATTGTACATACCCTTCAGTTACATATTCCATGTCTGGGTAGACTCAATGAATAAAGAAAACAATAGGAGAAAAAAAATCACTCCTAGAGAGATGTCATATCAAAATCAGTAGTCTAGATCTGAGGCCAAAGAACTCTGTAATACACACAGGTCCAGGGACATTGGTGATCACTTCATTTTATGCATAGGGTAGGGCACTTAAGTCAAGGAAACTAACACACTCAAGGTCAATAAATTATTTTGTGATGAAACTTGATTATTTAAATAACAATTTAATCAGAATTTAACAAAGCCATTCTATATGTCCCAGGGTTTTTATGTTGTATATACACATTGATGGCTGTGGTTATTTTGATTCTACACACCACTTGCCCTTCTTCCATTTTTAATGAAAATATACACGTTTTAAAAGTATGCTTCAGTTCAATAAAAACTGTGTTAATATCACAGGGAAATTTATCCAGTCCCTTTGAAGACTTCACTCAGTATGGAATACTGTCTGGCATACAGCAAAATACAAGTAAATTCACTGAATAAAGACATGTCATGTTGTAAGAAATTAAATTGCCCTGACTCTGATAATAAGCTACTTCCCATATCTTGAATGTAATGGAAGAAATTCAATTTAATAATCAATTCTATATAATTATTTTCATTATTTTAATATGAGAAGATTGTCATAGCAGAACAAATTTCTATTTTCAGCCATTTCTAAAGCTACAATTTAATGTGGATATTGTGTTAAAAGACTACACAATTTTAAACCCAGTATGGCTGTGCCAAAGGGATCAGCAACAGAAAAGGAGAGTATTTCTCAAGTCTGCTTCGTTAGAGGCAGTTTATAAAGAGTGTACTGTGGAAGTGCCCAGTGCCCCAACGTTAGATATTCTGTGCATGCCTGAGGGATGTGGGCTGTGGGAAAATAGAATTTGGACTTTGGACATTGCTTTCTCTTCACTCTTTCTGGAGTCAGGTTGTAGCTTGGACAGAGGTTGTACTGTGTAAATGGTATTTCTTTGTAGCAAGATGTTTCTTCACTGAAATTTCTGGATGTTTGCTAAAATAAAGAAGAGCTGTATGAAACTAGCTGATCATTAAAAGATCACAACCCCCCCCCCCCTGTGGAAGTCGAATTCAGCACGATGGTTTCTGAACATCCATCCCTTAGTTTCCACAGAAAGGAAAGGAAAAGCTACTTTGAGAAACTTCAAGCATTGTGGCTAAAACCTATAAAGTTACCAAAATTGTATGTTTTCTAGTGTCTTTTGATAAGGACACTTCTGTTTCACAGTCACACTGAACTATGGAACTCAGTCATGGAAAATCCAGCAGTGACTTCATTTACATAGGCGTTTGCATCTTGATTCATCAGATTCATGAGTCATGACTCAGAGAGCAAGATGGCCTCCCCTTGGGAGCAAGGTCCCTAGAGGATTCTTTAAAGGTCAGGTGCCTCTCCAAGTCATACCATGGCAGCAAGTCTCCCAAGCCACCAGGCAAACATTATAACATGAAATTGGAAGTCCCTGTCTGTCAGATGGCTTATAAACACTCCAGACCCACATTTCAGGGAACAGTACAGCAATGACAATAAGTCAGAAAATGTCAGTAATTTATTTCAGATATTAAGAGGTGAAATATCCAGGTTTTTTTTTTTATGTAGTTGATTATACTATAAAAGGGCAAGACTGGTTAAAAGCAATCATCTCTCATTGCTTTCACTAGTACAACTGGCTTTACTTCTTTCTCTTTTTCTTAAAAATTCACCTACTTACCTAATCGTTTGCAGATGTTTATTTTTACATAATACAGAAATCCCTGCCTGATGATTTATATTTAGGTGATTATTTTCTGCACTTACTTAGAAGAGACTTTATAATTGAGGAGAGTAGGAAGTGTATTGTCTATAATAAATTATCATGCTGTGTATATAGTATGTTGAACCACCTCTCTAGCCTCCAGTATTTACCTTTTTATTAAAATATTTCATGCCGGGCGGTGGTAGCACACGCCTTTAATCCCAGCACTCAGGAGGCAGAGCCAGGAGGATCTCTGTGAGCTCGAGGCCAGCCTGGACTACCAAGTGAGTCCAGGAAAGGCACAAAGCTACACAGAGAAACCCTGTCTCGAAAAACCAAAAAAAAAAAAAAAAAAAAATTCATGACTTAAAACTCTTTCTAAAAAATCTATTTCAATTTACTACAACTTAGAACATTGATATACCTGCTTTATAGCCTTGTTTTTGTCTTAATTTTATGCTGTGGGATGTCTTTCTATAGGCTATGAATATGTGTGGCTCCCATTGCATAATAAATAAAGCTGTTTGGGTCTATGGCAAGAAAGCCTACAGCCAGGCAGGAAATCCAAGTAGAGATACAGAAAGAAGAAAGGTAGAGTCAGGAGAGACGCCAGCCACCACCCAAGGAACAAGAAGATGCCAGCAGACCAGTAACACCATGAAAATGTGGCAATATATAGATTATTAGGAATGGGTTAATTTAAGCTGAAAAAGCTAGCTAGCAAGAAGCTGAAACCATAGGCCATACAGTTTATAATTAATATAAGCCTCTGAGTGATTAATTTAGAAGCAGCTGCAGGACCACAGGTGGCAGAGATTCATCCCAACTGTGAAGCTGGGCAGAACAGAGAAACTTTCCTCTACAATTTTATCTTACACTTCTACCTTAATAACCTGGGTGATTACTACCAATCCTCTGTTTAATTTTTCCACTGAAATTTCAATAAGTAGAACCTATTTCTCCCTACTTGCTTGAAATAAACAGTATTTTAAACAGTATTGCCTGATTATCCATAGTTACTATGTTTTATATAGCCTTAACACCTTAAGACTGTCTTGACTAAAAATAATCATTTTTTTATTTTACAATATAATTTAATTCTACATATCAACCATGGATTCCCTTGTTCTCCCCCCTCCTGCCTCCCTCCCCTTCCCCCCAGACCACCCCCCAGCCCACCACCCTCCAGGGCAAAGACTCCCCCGAGGATTGAGATCAACCTGGTAGACTCAGTCCAGGCAGGTCCAGTCCCCTCCTCCCAAGCATCCCTGCATAAGCCCCAGGTTTCAAACAGCCAACTCATGCACTGAGTACAGAACCTGGTCCCACTGCCTGGATGCCTCCCAAATAGATCAAGCCAATCAACTCTCTCACCTATTCAGAGGGCCTGATCCATTTGGGGCCCCCTCAGCCATTGGTTCATAGTTCATGTGTTTCCATTCCTTTGGCTATTTGTCCCTGTGCTTTATCCAACCTTGGTCTCAACAATTCTCGCTCATATAAACCCTCCTCTTTCTCGCCAATTGGACTCCCGGAGTTCCACCTGGGGCCTGGCCGTGGATCTCTGCATCCAGTTCCCTCAGTCAGTCATTGGATGGGGTTTCTAGCATGACAATTAGGGTGTTTGGCCATCCTATCACCAGAGTAGGTCAGTTCGGGTTGTCTCTCGACCATTGCCAGCAGTCTGTTGTGGGGGCATCTTTGTGGATTTCTGTGAACCTCTCCAGCACTTTGCTTCTTCCTATTCTCATGTGGTCTTCATTTACCATGGTCTCCTATTCCTTGTTCTCTTTCTCTGTTCTTGATCCAGCTGGGATCTCCCACACCCCCAAGCTCTCTTTCCCTCGACCCTTGCCCTTCATTATCCCCGCTCATGTCCAGGCTGTTCATGTAGATCTCATCCATTTCTCCGTCATTGGGCAATCCTCGTGTCTTTCTTGGGGTCCTGTTTTCCAGGTAGCCTCCCTGGTGTTGTGAGGAGCAGTCCAGTCATCCTTGTTCCACATCTAGTATCTTCCTATGAGTGAGTACATACCATGTTTGTCTTTCTGAGTCTGGGTTACCTCACTCAGGATGATTTTTTCTAGATCCATCCATTTGCCTGCAAACCTCATGATGTCATTGTTTTTCTCTGCTGAGTAGTATTCCATTGTGTATATGTACCTCAGACACTGAGAGAAACAATCAATCAATGGGACCTCTTGAAACTGAGAAGCTTTTGTAGAGCAAAGGATACACTCAACAAGGCAAAGTGACAGCCTACAGAATGGGAAAAGGTCTTCACCAGCCCCACATCTGACAGAGGACCGATATCCAGAATATATAAGGAACTCAAGAAATTAGACATCAAAATGCCTAACAGTCCAATTAAGAAATGGGCTATAGAACTAAACAGAGAATTCTCAATAGAGGAAACTCAAATGGCTGAAAGACATTTAAGGAATTGCTCAACATCCCTAATTATCAGGGAAATGCAAATCAAAACAACTCTGAGATACCACCTTATGCCTGTCAGAATGGCTAAGATCAAAAACACTGAACACACCTTATGCTGGAGAGGACGTGGAGCTAGGGGAACTCTCCTCCACTGCTGGTGGGAATGCAAGCTTGTACAACCACTTTGGAAATTAATATGGCACTTTCTTAGAAAATTGGCAATCAATCTCCCCCAAGATTCAGCTATACCACTCTTGGGCATATACCCAAGGAATGCTCAATCATACCACAAGGGCACTTGCTCAGCTATGTTCATATCAGCATTGTTTGTAATAGCCAGAACCTGGAAACAACCTAAATGCCCTTCAACTGAAGAATGGATAAATAAAAATAATCCTTCACTGATTTCATTTCCTTTAATTTCTTGAAAGTTTCAATACTATGCCTGACAGTAATAGTGAATCATCTTAAACAGAAATATTTTACCAACTATAAACTGAGTCAAGTGACAGCTATTTCCTGATGAATGCTAAGAGAAAACCTGAGAATTCTGGGCCAGAGATGAAGGCCATCATTCCTCATGGCCCAAGAAGTACAAGCAGCAGTCAATTTCATCTCTTCTTCTTGTCCCCAAGACCCACTAGAATTAAGTAGGTAGGCCCAGATGAATGACAAGTCAGAGTAGTTTATAGTAAATAGTAAAGATACCTTATCTGTGCTCCTAGTGAAAGGTACTGGCTCCATATCTTTATTGTTTGAGAATTTCATACATTCATATTCTTTGATAAAAATCTTCTTCCCCATTCTCTCCTCTCCAAATCCTCATATATCCTTACCATCACTTTTTCCTCCCAAATTAATGTGCCCTCATTTTTCTAACCATGAAAGGTTAGTGCTGACAATATGTGCCTGAGTATAAGACCATCTAATGTAGCATGGGTAGCTTCTTGGGTTAACTCCGTCTTGTAAGGCTATTCAATATACAAAAATCCTGACAAAAGCAGTCTGGAAAAATGACAGTTCTTCCCTTTGACAGACATATAGAAGCACAAGGGATCCATGGATGGTTATCTCTCAGGTATGTTGATTTATGTTCTTACCTACTTCTGTTTGTATCAGGACTCTTCAGAAATGTCACTGGTGTCAGATTTCTTACATAGTCATCCATAAAGCTATGACTTCATAGTATAGCTGAAAGAGTGTAGTTTTTCACAGAAAGAGCTCACCAGAGTGACAAAGCTCCTCTCTCACTGTAACATTCAGAATATTTTCCTGATTTCCCATGTTCTAATGTCATACCACTTGGGGAAATGTCTGGTACACCAAACAGAAATAACATAACCATGAGAGTTACTCAGAACTTCTCTTAACTCACTTTCCTGGGTACTCAATACATGCTCAAGACATACCTCACAAAGATAAACTAGGAATCCTGGGTCTGAGATTCAGATGACAGTGTGTTTAAAAGCAACTCAGTTTCAATGTACAACAAGAGTTGATACTGAGCCCTGGTTACAACCTAACTACCCTGGCAAGCAAACCTAAAGACCTTTAAAACACAATACTGTTGTAGAATATTATTTTAAGATGTGTTACATTTGTTTGTGTTGTAGAACATTTTTTTAATAATGCAAAGATGTATTGCATTCTTTTATGTTACATTTGTTTAACTCTATGAAGGTGTGTTTCTGTGCCTGTCTAAAACACCTGATGGTCTTACAAAGAGCTGAATGGCCAATAGTGAAGAAGGAGAAAGGATAGGCAGGGGTGGCAGGTAGAGACAATAAATAGAGTGAGAAATCTGGGATGATGGATCAAGGAGCAAGAGAAAAAGGAGAGGAGGATGATAGAGGCCAGCCACACAGCCACACAGCTAGCCATAGAGTAAGAGTGAAAGTAAGATATACAGAAGAAAAGGAAAAAGCACAGAGCCAAAAGGTAGATGGGATAATTTAAGTTAAAGAAAGCTGGCAAGAAACAAGCCAAGCTAAGGCTGGGCATTTAAAAGTAATGAGATTCCATGTGTAATTTATTTGTGAGCTAGATGGCAAGCCCCCAAAAGAGTAAAGAACAAAGAGTAAAAAGTAAAAATCAACCAACTACACAATACTTATTTTAGGAAAAAAATGTTTAATATCTTTTTTCTCCTTAATATTGAATACTTATCTCAAACGTGTAATGAAAACTGGAGAATAATTATTTTCTTATCTAAGATAGTTTCAGATATCATAGCCAAATTCTTCAGTAGTTTAGCTGGCAGCAGAGATAACAGCATTTAAATGTTCAAAACCAAAATTTCGTGTAGGTGGGGAATAAAGAGATATTTTAAACTCGAAATGAGTATGATTTGTCCTGAAATCCACAGCTATTGCAGAGCACTTAAAATTGTTTCAGACAGTTAGTCTATCAGATCACTTGGATGGCTAAACATTCTTCACACTATTATTTTGGGGAAAAGTGGGTATTGCAAAATAGAAAAGTCACAGTGCTTTGCTTTTAGCTCCAAATGAAGAGTTACATTGTTCCCTTTATAAAGAAAAAGATTGGGGATTTTTTTCTTCTGTATGCTTAAAGCATATCTGACAGGACACTAGCCAAGTCACTTTGGCAGAGATACATGCAGCTAAAATTGCTTCCCTTCTTGCTAATACTTTATAATCAGCATTTTCCTGGTAGGCATCCTCTAGGAAGAAGTGCTTAGATACATAGAGAGTAATTCTGTGAATAAAATATTTAGCCTCCTTGGAGCTCTCAAACAGAGCCTTGACTTACTGACTCTGAAGCTGCTGACTCCCCACAGTTCAAGCCAGTAGGCTTCCCAGATGGCTTTACCTTTAATGATAGTAAAGCACTTAGCTACCCCTAGAAGACCATTACAAACTTCCATAAAAATGTATAAAATGCCTGAGAGGAAGCATAAGTGTCTGTTGCAGTACTCACTGAAAAAGTATATTCAGGCAACCAAATTCATTTAAAAGGGTATCAGCAAGGTTGTGGGATGCTTACTCAATGAATGCACTGTGCCATGTCAGGATTGGTGTATTAAGCAGTGTACAAGGTTAATTTAGAGGGCAGAAAATGAAAAGAAGCTTGTGTTGTATTATATGCCATCTATTCAAAAAATTTTTTAAACAATTTTTATTTTTAAGATTGTATTTTAATTACAAAATTTCTACCTTCCATTTTTTTCCCACCAAGCCCACCCTGGTGCCTCCACACTCATGGCCTCTTTTCCATCAACTGTTATTGCATGCATGTGTAATTGGTATAGACATAAATATTCCCAAATATAACCTATCCATAGAAATATCAGAAACTATACCCATAAAGTCTTATCAGTGTGGCAACCCAACTGTGAGCTAAATGAGGAGGACACCAATGAACATACCAAACTGGATGTGGAAAAAAACGGAGGCCTCATTCCTGTACAAAGAATTCAAAACATCTCACCACACCTAATAAAACCAGGGCATGGTACATCATTATCAACCTGGTATCTAGAGAAAAGTGGTCACAGGAGAGTGATGAATGGTTCCAATGTACTTGTACCTAGAGCCAGCCAATCAGGTTTTTAACACTGAAGACAGGTAATTTGAAAGAGAATAAGTGTAGCACATACAGATTTGTCAGCCAAAACCAGAATGCACATCACCATTGACATACATGAAAAATGTCAGTTAAAAGGAGCTAATAATTTATTGAACCTTTAATTAGTCCTACTGCATATTCTTACTTGTGGTTAGATTAAGAAAGATCACAGGCAACTACTCAGAAATGAGCTATTATAGAGCAAGACTTTGCCTTTATCATTTCTCTGATAGTGCAGAGATTTCTCCACCCCCTCCCAACTCCATGCACTGTTTCCATCTCAGTGTCCAGCCTGTATACATGTTCTCTAAGTCAGCCCTCATTCTAATGGAATGTACTGATTCGTTTCAGGCAAATACCCAGATTAAATACTGTAAAGCATAAAGAAGCTGCTATAGGATAATGCTTTTGTACATTGGTTTAATAAAACACTGATTGGCCAGTAGCCAGACAGGAAGTATAGGTGGGATAAGCAGATAAGGAGAATTCTGGGAAGAGGAAGGCTGAGTCAAGAGATGCCAGCCTGCTATCCAGGAGTAGCATGTAATGGCACACAGGTAAAGCCACAGAACATGTGGCGACATATAGATTAACAAAAATGGGTTGTTTAAGTATAAGAGTAGTCAGTAGTTAGCCTGAGCTAATGGCCAAGCAATTTCAATTAATATAAGCCTCTATGTGTTTACTTGGGTCTGAGCGGCTGCAGACTGGGTGTGACACAGGAAAACCTACAAATGGCGCCAAAATGTGGGGCAAACATTTCCACCTAAAACCTGAGAAAACTTACAAAAAAAAAAGATTCTAAAATGGAGCTAAAAACAGCTTCCTAGTTGTGTCTCAGGCAACCCATGAGCTATAGTAGGGCAGGTTCACAGTGGCATGTGGGCTTGACCTGCGGCATGATGTAGTCCTGTGGTACACAGAGGCATCTCCAAGCTGCACATTACGCTGTGTGGTGGATTTAGCCTTTGCTAGTACAGACAAAAAAAAAGAGGTTTCTGGGATACATGCTGCTGTATGTAAGCATAGACCTACTGTTTCCCAGAGTTGGCAGTGAGCATGGTTCCCAGAGTAGGCAATAAATGCAGTTTCGCCATGTTGGGAAGCTGAGGTGGGCAGAGCCAGCAGCCAAAGCTGCCATTTCAGTCCTAGTAATGCTGCAGTTTAAAGCAATAGATTCACAATAAGACAGATTCAGATGGAATAGTTTACAATGTTTGTAAAAATGTATGTAGGCTTGGAAGAGAGAGTAAAAGGAAAATATGTAGTTATATAAAAAAATAGTTTTAAAAATAAATTCTTTAAAGAGATAGTAAAGGTAATATAAAAAATAAGCCATGTAAAGATGGATATTACACAGAGAGTCTCAATTATATTGTCTTTGGGATTTTTAACTGCAGAAAGACATTTGATTGTAAAGGCTGCTCAGTTAAACCAATATGTATATTTTAAAGATATCTTGACTTCAAAACTTATGTTCAAGGATATGTTGCTTTGGAAAAGAGGTTCTGCTTTTGTTTCCACAGAAGATGAGAACCTGTGGATTGCTTCCAAGCTAATATGGTTGACCAGCCAAGACGCCCTGAAAGGTCTCTGATGACACCATAGCCCAGATGATCCAACATCCAGAATGGTTCCAAGGCAACTGGCTCAGACAATGCAGCCTCACAGACTACTCCAGTTAGGACTTGACCATAATTCCTAATTTTCTCAGGATCCCCATAAGATTAACAGCACCCACAACCAGCAGGAAGTAGTGTGAGAAACTATGCCCAAATTCCCAAAATATTGTTTATAAATGTTTATTTTTACTTAAAGGGGGTTGATTATAAAGGCAATCTCTTTCTAAAGAAGAAAAGAAGATAGTATAGATATTATAGGATGAAATGGTAGATTATTGATGCTACATTTAGATAGCAACAACTTGTTTGAAATGTTTTACAACGCTATGGATTTTAATTTATTGATACAAATTTAAAGTTAATTTTGTTGTACTGTATGTGTATTTCTACTCTTGTTTAAGGTATTATGTTTGTGCAACTCATTTGAAATTGTAGTGCATAGTTGATAAATACAGATTAATAATTAGTCATCTATGATAGTCAAAGTTATAGTCATATTAAGTTTTTTAGGTATATAAAGGTATATTTCAATTAGGTAGGTAATCTTCAAACACTTCAAAGACCTACAGAATACATCATTTAAAATGTTTTAAAAACTTAGATTTTCTGGACAGTGAGACATGTCTGCTCCTGGCAGCATCAATCTACTTCAGAGAAGATAATGAACATTAAATGAACTCATTATAGAGTTTGCTTTCTTTGTGGCAAAAGTTAACCACTGGACCAAAAAAGTGCCATTGCATTGACTGCTTGATAATATTTGTATAAACTGCACGTGCAGGACCCACAGAAATGTGACCACTGAACTTTGTAAGACAAGATGGTCCTTCAGGTTCCTGCTTTGTAGAAGAAACTGCCAGACATTTACAGGACACAGGAAAAAGTGACTGAGAGACTAGGCCTATGGGCTGAAGATGGATGCCCCAACATTGCAGAGGAACCTTGGGTGACTGTCCAAGCAGGCAACTGCCCCTGTCATTTCCAGAGTTTTGGAAGTTGCTTACAATGTTCTTCCTGTTTACTTAGGTAACAATATATTCTTCTGGGGTCTTTGATGTAGTTGAGGACTAGATAGCTATAATTATGGTTTTCCTTAATTATGATAAGAGATAAAGTAGATATGAAAACTTGGACTCACAAATATAGGATAAATAAAATATTTTCATTAAATTTGGCAAATATAAAGAGACTAGATATTATAACTGTAATTCTTGCTTGATAACTGTTTTGTTTATATATAATTTTACTGTGTTGAAGTTAAAACTTTCCTTTTTAATTAAACAGAAAAAGGGAAATGCTGTGGGATAATGCTTTTGTACACTAGTTTAAAAAAAAATGATATTTGGCCAGTATCCAAGCAGGAAGTATAGGCAGGATAAGCAGACAAGGAGAATTCTGGGAAGAGGAAAGCTGAGTCAGGAGACCCCAGCCTACCGTCTAGAGAGCAGCATGTAATGGCACACAGGTAAAGCCACAGAACATGTGGTGACATATAGATTAACAAAAATGAGTTGAGTTTAAGTATAAAAGCTAGTCAGTAGTTAGCCTGAGCTAATGGCCTAGCAATTTTAATTAATATAAGCCTTTGTGTGTTTATTTGGGTCTGAGCAGCTGCAGACTGGACAGGACACGGAAACTTCAGCTACAAGAAGCAAAAATATTTACTTTAACACATGAAAATATTTACTATTTTTCCATTAGTCAATATGGTTTTTATGAGGAAGTATTTATATTTCCATTATTTTCTTTAATAAAATATTAATGCAAATTATTAATTAAATAGCAATAAATTAATATCTGTTCAAGTAAACAGTAGATGTTGAATATTCTTCAAGATTTTATTCCTGCCGGGCGGTGGTGGCACACGCCTTTAATCCCAGCACTTGGGAGGCAGAGCCAGGTGGATCTCTGTGAGTTCAAGGCCAGCCTGGTCTCCAAAGTGAGTTCCAGGAAAGGTGCAAAGCTACACAGAGAAACCCTGTCTTGAAAAAAAAAAAAAAAAAGATTTTATTCCCTTTGTTGGGAGGAATAAGGTAAGATCATACTCCTCATTCTTGCTGGACTAGAATTTGCTATGTAGACTAGGTTGGCCTCAAACTTCCCATGATCCTCCTGTCTCTGCCTCTTGATGTTGAGATTATAAGCATGTGCCAACATGCCTAGCTTTTTAATCTTTCTTTATAAATCATTCATATGTACTTATTTCACAAAAATTTTAAATATTTAATAAAAATGTCTTCATGGTTTGATTTAGGATTTCATGAAATATCTGTGTCTATAAGCACAATTGATATCTCTGCAACATTGAGTCACCTCAAGTATATAGATGTTTACTTGCACCCTATGTCTGTTCCATATCCACCACTATTACAAGAATGAGAACTCTTTGAGGGAAACAATCAAATATCTGGACTAATGATGCATTTTGTAGATCTTTAGTAAATTCTGAATGGATAAATTAAATTGTTGTCAAACAGGGTTTTAGAAACGTCACACTTGAAAATATTCAGCTGAGGAGACTGCAGTAGAATTGATGACACTAGTCCACTGGTTAAGCCATCAAGACAGAGAGGACAATTAAGATATTTTGAGGTCATAAGAGTAGGATCCAAATTCAATAATCTTAGAAGACATGTTTCCAACAACATTTTTCTCTGTACTCTAGAGAGAAAAGATTATAAAACCTAATTCTAGTTCCAATTTCAGCTTTATAGTATACATGGCTCAGGAGTTATAAAGCATCCACACACATAGATGCTCCTAGCATAGGGTAAAGCAAGAACCAAGCCCCTCTGAGTTTCCTGCTCAACAGATATAATCCATCTGACTCCAAACTTGATTTTTCTCAGTTTTGTTACTCAGGCACCAGAACACTGTGATGATATATTGTGTACCCTAATAAACTTGCCTGAGATTCAGAGGACAGAGCCAGCCACTAGATTAGACATAGAGGTCAGGCAGTGGTGGCACACACCTTTAATCCTATCACTCAGAAGGCAGAGATCCATCTGGATCTCTGTGAGTTCAAGGCCATAGTGGGCTACATGAGAACAATCCAATATAGGAGAGAAACAGAGCCAAGCAGTGGTGGCACACACCTTTAATCCCAGCACTTGAGATCTCATGCCTTTGCTTGGGAAGCACACATGCCTTTAATGCCAGGAAGTAATATGGCAGGGCAGAGAAAGGTATATAAGGCATGAAGAAACAGGAATTCACTTTCTTTAGACTGGAGATTTTGTAGAGGTAAGTATTAGTGGCTGGCTGTTCTGCTTCTCTGATCTTTCAGCTGTCACCCTGATATCTGCTTCTGGGATTTATTAAAAGACCATCTAAGATTCGAACAACAGAACACAGGAAAAGGCACAGCTTGAGAAGAAAATTAGTCTTGCAATCTGTTCAAGAAAGTCTTAAAAACCACTCACCAACACTCCTGCTTCCTTGTTGGATAAGAATTAAGTGACCAGCTCATGAATTTGAAAGAGGCTAGGAACTGTAAATTTTCTCTGTGTTGTTTTGTGCCTTTATAAACAGAAGTTGATACTACCTCAGAGCAATCGCAGAGTGCACATCGTGGAACAAAGCAATACTATTACAAAAAAGAAATGGGTTAAGTTTACAATCACTTAGTATCTTCAACAAGAAGAAATACAGTGAGAACAGCAGAAACATGGAAAATAAAAAGAAATTGCAAGTGGAAGTGAGTATATTAAATAGAGATAATCATTCAGAAAGCAGTTGTCAATTTTATGTATAATTCATATAGCATAAAAGTTTGTGAATATGAAAAACTATGTTAGTATAAACTTGTGAAAATTATTGTAATTTATTACTAGTTTTAACCCAATGACAGACAACTGAACTCAGTAAAGCTATAGCTTTGTAGGAAACAAGTGAAGATTGTGGGAATGACAACATGGTTAACATAATCCATTGTTGAGTCTGGGGAACATCTGGTATTGGTACTTTGTGATGCAAAACCAATGAAGACTTGGGGCAAAAAGGATTGGCAGAGAAGGAAACAACTTGGAAATCAACCCTGCAACAATCATCATACTTTTTGCATTATTCTTCCTGAATTGTAACACAGTTAAAAATACACTAGGAATGTGAAAACGCAGAGCATAATTCCTAGATATCATTCTTGCAGGAGACGGACAATTCCGCAAGAACACTACCAAAGCAATTACATTGCCAGCATGGAGCAACGCAAACCATTTTGCAAATCCATTTGCACTGGCCTTACTCTCTTCAGGGATACACAGGGGGCAGAAATGACTTCCTCATCTCTTATTTTCAAGGCTGTCGATATGATGATGACTAAGAGCTGAATTGTCCCAAGCTTACTTATCATTCCATTATACAATTGGAAAAATGTGGACAGCAGGAATATTAAAAATCCTATCTGCATTTACAATCTAATTTCCTGTGAGTAATCTTTCAGATTTGGCTGGAAAGTCTAACACAATGAGCATCACATCTGGTGGATGCAGTACATCAAGTCGCCACCCCCTCCGCACATGGCTCCACTGCCAAACACCAGAGTCTCTTATAGCAGGAACAATGAAGAAAACCATATTCATTGTTTTATAAACCCACTGCGCAAGGAAATGACAATTAAGCTAGTTCTACTCTCATCACATCTGATAGCACAGGGCAGGTGATTCACAAGATAATGGCACCTTAGAAATTGATTTCATGGTGATGCAAAATTATAATTTTAATGGTAAATTACATTATGCTACTCTGTCATTTCTTCTTCCTCTTGGATAATGGCATTTTCACCCCTCCTATTCTAATTGGGAATCAATGCAGTGTAAATAACGGTACTTGTTATTATCATCAAGTCCACAGAAGCGAGGATGACTAGACACAATTTTGTCATTTTTGAGTTAATGTGGCACAAGGGTATTTTAGTGTCTGGTAAGTGTCAAAGAAACAAATAAAAGCACCAAATGTATGCCTATTTATTTAGATTTGCTGCTTTTTGAGTAGTATGCAAAATTTTATGTAAAGTATATCCAATATAGTTTACTAAATATATTATAGGTAATCACTCTGGCTTAGTCTAATAGGGGTATATTCCAAACCAGTCAATTCTACTTGATTGCACTATAAGATATACTCTCTCTCTCTCTTTCTCTCTCTCTCTCTCTCTCTCTCTCTCTCTCTCTCTCTCTCTCTCTCTCTTTCTCCTTCTTCCTTTCTATCCTCCCTTCCTCTCTTTATTTTTCTATAAACAGAGAAAATTTCAGATTTTCTGCTCTCAAATTGCAGAAATAACATAAGAGAATCCGTTTCAATATTTGCAATAGTTTTATGTTTCAGTATGATTTATCAGTATAAATAAAGTATATCCAAATATTATACTCAAAAATAATTTTAAGAACTGTTTCAAGGGGTCTTTTCACAAACAAGCATGAAGAATACCATTAGCTTGCTAAGAGATTATTTCTTAATGTTTAAAATATAGGACCAACAACTGGATATGGAAAGAGTGATGCATGCCTCTTTAGAGAGCAGAAGGAAAGGGACATCATTTTTAGAAAGCTTTTCAATACTCTCATGAGACTAGTTTGGGTGTCTTTGTCACACAAAACTTCTCTTGGTATAATTAGCTAGGGCAAGAATAAATAATTTTTCTAAGCTATCATGATTTACTTTTATTATTATAATAACAGATATGTGCTCATAGGTGATGTGAGAGAAATGTTGACTTATTTTCCGGATAGAAGTAATAGTGCCGTATGTCTTAAATTGATTTCTGGGCTATAAGAACTATTTACTGCATTTGCATATTATCAATGCATATTATATAATATGTATATGATAATCAGCAATATATTTTAAAAGGTTATTGGTTTATATTAGCTATATACAAAATACTGAGTTCCATTTTGACATTTCAGTTATTGGACTTAGACTTTATTTGACAATGCTTTCTATGTATTTGTAAAATAAACTTAATAGAATAGTTTGAAATTATATTATTCTATTCAGAGAACAGAGATATTTGCTACATGAAACAGTTTAAAGATAGCAAAGGGAGTTTTTAAATTACTATATGTTACAACCCACAATAAAGGATTGAGTATAGAAAATTAACAAGAAACAAATATGCCAGTGTATACACTAAGTAAAGCTTTGAAAAAGAAAATCTGATATTCTTCAACATGCATTTGGGATCTAAGCTAGGAAATTGTAAGTTGTTATAGGAAAAGACAAGATGGTCTAGCAACAGATATCTAGAAAAGACTGAGCTCTGTCCTGTGGTCAATAATATCCCTCCAAGATCCCAACAAATGGCAGCATCTCCATGGGTCTATCTAAATCTATTCAGATGTCTACGTAAGCACATGGGCTTAAGAATGAAATAAGCTTGGGCTTTATTAACTTTTATCAAAGAAGTTATCATTTCATTCCATAAGGTCTGTGTTTATATCTAAGTTCAAGTAGAAAGTGAAAATAAGTTTGCTCTTAACTTCTATTTCCCGCGACAATCCCCTGACAGATTCTCACTCTGCTTGCAAAAGTCGAGAGCTCAAGACAAGGTTATGCAAAAGCCCAACACATAAAATATTTACAGTAGTAGGATAAGAGTAGTGAATTCTAATGTTTTATAGCACAGAAATGTGGCTAAATTAACAGGAAATTGTTGTTACTTCAAGGTATCTAGAAGAGAGTACCTTAAATGTTCCCAACACAAAATAATAATAAACTTTTGAAGTAATAACTATATCAAATATTTTTATATAATGGTTACATTTTAATACATTTATCAAAATTCCACAGTGTATCTTATAAACATATATGACAATTATGTATCAACTAAAGTTTAAACATTTATATAAGAATATATTAATAATAATGTTATAAAAATTAATAAAGCATAAGCTACATAAACTAAACATTTTCCCATTCTGTTTTTGTCACCAATATTATGAAGCTAAATGAATGATTATTAAGCACCTTATCTGTGTAATTATGTGAACTCTGGGAAGAATCAAACAATATAAAGATAAATGCAGCATAATATAACTCATACCAAGGAAAAGCTGCAGGTAAAGAAAGCTAGCCTAAGATGTACTGTTGTTCTCATTTCTAGAGATTGACTCCACACTAGTGAAGCTGAACTACTGGTACATAAGCTCTGTGCAGGGGGAGTGAATGTGAAGACCAGGGAAACTGCTGCTGTCACAGAACAGAACCTTCTGAGTTATGTTTCAATCCATCACACATCTCCAGATACATGAACAGAGCTCATCTCAAATAATCTTCTAATTGAATAGAAAATCTTTAGTTCATAGATATGGCTGCACTACACCATTAATAAAAATCAGTCTCTCAGGGCGTGACTTTCATTTATTAGAGTCAGTAGTTTTGGGACCAGGTCCGTGTAATACAACTTGCAGTAGCCCAAGAGAGACCAAGAGAACTGGTTGACCTAAGCTCAGTGATGAGATGGAGAAGACTCAGGAAATGTGTATCAACTTTGGGAAGGGAGGTCATGGTTGACTTTGATAATATTCTACAATGTTTTTCCATGATAGTTCCTGAAAGAAGCAATTTAGGAGAGGAAGAATTTATTTGATTTCATAGTTTGAGGTAATATGGACCATTATATCAGGGAAACCATGGCAGCAGAACCTGCTCATACCTAGGTAGATGAGAAAATGGAAGCAAGGCCAAACTAGCAACTGAAATACCCACCCAGCCTTGACCAACTTCCTCCATGTTCACCTCATTTCCTAAAGGTTCTACAACCAGAAGCAGCACCACCATCTATGGAATGGATGGTTCCATAGTCTATGGTTCAACCTCATGAGACTGTGGGGGACACTTTGCATTCAAACCATTACATGAAACCCACTTACATATACTTGTTATATATGAAACTACTGCTTCTGCAATTGGAGAGAGATTATATCCAATAGTGATGTATAAGCAAATTAAGCCAGTCCTAGAAATGCAAATTTTTTAAAGAAACAGAAAATATTGCTTCTAGGATGATTATAAGAAGGGACATTTTGAGAATTAAATGTGTTACATCTGTACTATATCTAGCCAATGTACTATATGGTAACAAAGCTGGGCGTATATACGTGAGGGATCCATAATAAACTGAGCATACTTAACAGAGCAAGACGCCCTCCCCACAAAAGATAGTAAAACATTACATGGTGGTTTCAGTAAAAAACAACTCCATAAGTGGGAACTCATGAACTGTGGACCAATAACTATGGATCCTCCATGGGACTGGACTAGGCCCTCTGTATAGGTGAGACATTTGTGTAGCTTGACCTGCTTAAGGGGTCCCCTGGCAATGGGATCAGGATCTGTCCCTGGTGCATGAACTGGTTTTTTGTAGCCCAGTACCTATGGTGGGACACCTTATACAGCCTTGATGCAGGGGGGAGGGGCTTGGACTGCCTCAACTGAATGTACCAGGCTCTGCTGACTCCCCATGGGAGGCCTTACCTTGGAAGAGATGGAAATGGTAGGTGGGTTGGGAGAGGAAGGCTGGGGGATGGGAGGAGGGAGGAAAAGGAGAGCTGTGGTTGATATGTAAAATGAATAGAAAATTTCTTAATAATAAAAAAAATAAAATGACCCCATAGGCTTATTTGAATAATTGGTCCCCAGTTGGTAGAATTGTTTGGGAAGGATTAGGAAGTGTGGCCTTGTTAGAGAAGGTGTGTCTCTAAGGGTGGGCTTTAAGGTTTCCCTGTCAATTCTTTCTGACTTCTGATTGTTTCTCAAGGTATGCATTCTCAGCTACTGTTTTAAGCTCCACACTTGCCTGCCTGCTGCCATGCTCCTCTCCATGATGGTCGTGGACTTACTGTCAGAAAACGTGAGCCACTAAACCATAAACCAATTGTTGTGTTTTGTAAGTTGCAATTGTCATAAAATTTGATCACAGCAACAAAAAAGTAACCAAGACACATTACATTTATAGTTTTGTTTTACCTTGTTCAATGATAAGGGTTGTCTTGCAGTCTGTTCACTAAAGGATTTCTTAAGAAGTTCATAAAGCACCTTGAGATCATTGACCATGATAAATACCATGAGAAGGTTAGGGATAACTGAATCATCCCATTTTCTAAGGAAAAAGATTTGTAACAAGGATATTCTTAATCTAAGAGTCCTAAAGAAAAATTGAGGGATGGATAATTTGAAAGAAGAATGTGTTGTGAGATATTCATCTAGACTACTAGAAAAGCCAGAATCCTCTGCCCCCATCCATTTTCCAGTCCTTTATTGTGTAGTTTACTGTAAGTGAACCACATTAGTTCTACCGCAGTTACTAAACCACACTAGTAACTGAATTGATGCTATGGTCAGCAGCACTGCTGATCTTAATGGACAAACTGGCGAAAAATGAAATAATGTACAGCTCTCAGTTTCTTAGACAATACCAAGATGAAAGCCAACAAAGATATTAATTTACTTTCAGAACTACAAAATATCAGAATGGCTTAGAATTTTGAGTCAACCATAGCAAGATAAATACAATAAAATTACCTCTAAAGGCCCTGTGTCAAACTAGAAAAGAAACTGTCAGCACAATACATCATAGACTTGTCAATAAAGAATAGTTCCCAAGTGATAAAGAAGTAACAATAAAAATCTGACAATCTGAAGTGAAAACTTTGATGAAGCACTCAAAATACCTAATAATACAAAGAGCTCATTGGGATTCTTTCCTCTCTAATAATCAACAGGAGAAAACTCTTACAGCTTTATCTATGATTATGGAAAGCATAGTTGGAATCCCCAGCCTCAGCACATGTCACAGGCATTGGTTAGGATCATCCAACAATCATCAATAGCATAGTTGGCACCTTTGCTACCACAGTAAAATCAGGAAATTCTGAAACAAGAAGTGCACCCAGGAAAATGGTGGTTACATATGGACACTGAAAGCACTGTGAAGAAGGGGAAGCCTCCTCCAAAGACTCCCAGAACAGCAGAGGTGAAAAATAAGAAATGCTAATTGACATTATCCACAGTTCTTAGGAGCCACAGTTGACTAGCATCCTGTTGTAGCAACTCCTAGCTAATAACTGTGGTAGAAAATAGCATCCCATCTCAAGACTATACCAGATAATTAAATTTTAATGTAAGTTTGTATAGATTATTTATTTAATGTTCTAATTTCACCAACCCTTTTATGGTTTAGTGACCATTCGCCATCCCCTGATTACACAGACTCTGTAACATTTTAGTCAGAGAAAGAGAGAGAGAACTAAACACAGGCTGACAATGCAACTTCATGTACAGGTAAGTGCTCTATGGCTATTTCAAGAATTCCCTACATATCTGGAAAATCAGAAGTTCAATGGAAATAATATTTATAATTAATTTTAACGAGAAAAAGTTTACAACTCCCATAATGATAAAAATGAGCCTCACCTCTTAGTATGAGTCCATGCAATCATCCATGATTTTATTGTAACTAAACATTTTCCATGATGATATTAGTTCTGTGAGACACAAACCCAATGGGAAAAAAAACCTACTCAACAGGGAAACCAGAATAGTAGAGAGTATTCAAGGTGAAGAAAACAGAGATGACTGAACTACCTTGGCTCCCTGAGTTTACTGTGCATTCCTGCCTGATGGCCACTGTACACCCTGCTTATTCTTTTCAACTGACTAATTATTGTTGGTACATAAGACTTGGCCTCCTTATCACTTCTGTCACCCTATTTCCAGACAATGGCAATTTGTCAGGTCAATATTTTATACCACTTTCATACTGGCATCTCAGGGACGGTTATGTCCTGCCTGGCCTAGTATTAGTCCTCCTGCATCAATTTTCTGTTTATTTTTCTCTATCCTTCCCCATCTACAGGATATCTGAACACAAGAACTGTGTCTATTACCTTCATAATTATGTCCCAGCATCTGATACATGGCACAAGCTAAGGCAATAACGTGTGAATGAATATAACTGAAGCTTGTTCACTGTCTACAGTGAAGATACAGACTGTGTAGGGAAAGGAAACTCCAAGATGGCAAATTCCTTTGAATAGAGTTAGTATGGAGCACTTTGAAAAGAAATTACAAGGTGATTTGTAGATATTTTATCATACCCATTTTTTATTGCTTGATAATTCCTCCATAATTAATGTCGAGGAGCCAGCTTTTTCCCTTGAACATATATATCAACTGTACATATATAAATTTAATCTTGCCTCTCTTCATTAGAAAGAAATGACAGATTTATTTATGGTAAGAAGTTTTATTATTAATTCAGTATTTATTGGCACATAATAGTTACAATTCCCAGATCAATGATAATTTAGAGACATCAGTAAAATATTTGATCCAGTGCTTGTATCAGATTGTAAGTATATTTATAGTTTTTATTTGTAATATATCCCTTTTTAAATTGGCTTGCATACTTTATTAGAAATTTCATGATAAAATGGAAGACATTAATATTTAAGTTATAAGAAAAAGTTTCTTTATCACATTCCTACTCAGAAGCAGCCCTGAGTAATATTGATTATAAGTCAGCAATATCAGGTCTCCTTGAGTCACTTTGTAACACTGACAGAATTATTAGTCAAAATTAGACCTTTTATTTTCATGTCAGGGGAGACATCAACATTAGTTTCTGTATTAAATATAACAGTTATTCCTACATTCTAGGACAAGACAAAGCTTTTTAAATAGATTTAAGGTGAGGGATGTAGGATTGTCTGAACATTTGCTTAATAGAAATTGTGATTATCGGCCAAATTATACTTTGAAAGGAAATCATTTCATCACTGTAACACAAGAACACATTTCAGCTCTATGCAAACTTACTGTGTATATAAAACTATTTTATTGTACTTTTTGTAGTTCTACTGAGTTCCACGTTGCTACCTGTCAACTGGCAATCACATCATAATTCAAACTGATGTAATGATAAAACTACATCTTCTCTTGGTAAACAAAAGACTCCACAGCTATCCATGCTGCATACATGCATGTATACACAGAAACATGAGTTAGAGTAGTTTGTTTACCATCGAAATATGGGATCAGAGGAGAGCAGAACATTTAATAAGAAATCAAATACATCTGTCTTTCATTTTTACTTCCACTTACAGGCTTTCTAAAGAATATTTGTCTATGGACAAATCCATGGATTTATGGCTGAAGGGATATTTTATTTTCATCATAGAATAGAGAAGCTGGCTGAACAAGAGCAGAATCATATCCTAACAAAGCTCCCTCTCTCAGGCTGTGTTCACAGCAGATGTCTGCTCTTTCTCAAGAACCGCATGAACTGATATTGTCTCTGGTCACCTCACGAAACATGAGGAGTTACTAACTGCTACCCAGTGCACAGCAATGACAAAAATGTCAGAGAACAACTCAAAGGAAGAAAAGATTTTTATTTTTCTTTGTGATTATATAGGTGCCAGGCCTTAGGGTAGTGAGGATATGCTGGAGAGAGTTGTACATGTCAAGTCATACTGGAAGCAGAGATACGTGAATACATGTAGGGCCCTAGGGCAAGAGGAAGAAACAAGGACACACCCCCAGTGACATACTTCCTCTAGTTCAACACACCTCCTCCCTTTATCATTTCTCAATAATGTATCTATTATGAATCCATGAAGGAAGCGATGCATTAATAAGAGGAAATGCCATCATAAGAACCCCCAGGAGGGTGTTTTTAAAATCTCTTCAGCATTTCTCAATCCAACCAATTTGACAATACAGACTAACCATCATACCCATTTTTGGAATATGGATTAAGGATCTCTGGCTTAAAAGTGGTGTGACTTCGAAATGAAAGGCAAACTATTTTAGAAAGTATAGAACAGCAAGAAATCCTTATATCTCAACTGTGGAATTTTTTTGAAGATCAATAGGTCTATTAGGAAGTCTGAATATCAGGGTTAGGGATTTAGCTCAGTGGTAGAGCACTTGCCTAGCAAGCATGAGGCCCTGAGTTCGGTCCTCAACTCTGGGGGAAAAAAAACTTCTGAATATCAGGGAAGCTTAGTAGCTACAAAGGAGAGTTTGAACACATGGATACCCTTATTTAAGACACCATTCCATCAATTCATACACATATAACTATGAGGTTACTTAATTTCTCTTTCTTAGTCTCTCAATCTTTATAGTAGAGACTGTAATGGATCCTATCTCTTCATGTTACTATAAGAACTGAATGTTTTAATATGCTCTTAGAGGAGCATTCAGAAAATATTAACTCTTACCTGTAATACATGAATACATTGCTCTTAATTTTTATCACAGATAATCCCAAGATACAGAAAATTGCAAGAAAAGAAGAAAATAGTTTTTATTTTTCCTAAGGCATTTGAGAAAAAATTAGCATCCTTATTTCCTGTTATGATCAATAACTAGGTTCCTCAGTATATTTTTACATACCAAATTTTTATTTTAAATACTTTTTATGTTTATCTAGTTTCTGTTTGTCTGTGTTCCATGAAACATTTGAAGAAACCAAAGGACAACTTGTGGGAGTCAAGTCTCTCCTGTGACGTGGACGCTGAGGACCAAACTCAAGTTATCTGGCTTGGAAGTAAGCACCCTTTCCTGTTGATCCAACTAGCCAGCCCAACATGGATGATTGAGAAAACATAAATTTACTGTATTTTTTTAAGATAACCGTAGTCTTCTACAAAAATATGATGCAACAACAAACTTTCAAACTCACAGCTTAATTCTGTGCCACCTAAGCCTCTGACCTCATTTAGCCACTTAAATTTACCCAAAAAGTATCATTCCTACTAAGAAAATTCAGGCTACTGGATTTTTCATGAAATTTTATGTTTTTTAAATGTTTTTAGTATTTTTTATTTTTTAAGATAATATAATTACATCATTTTCTTCTTCTCTTTTCTCCCTCCAAACCTTCCTATGTATTCACCTTGCTCTCATTCAAATATATGACCTCTATTTTCTTTAATTGTTGTTATACATATGTGTCTATATATGTGTGTGTATATACAATATATATATATATATATATATATATATATATATATATATATATATCCATAAATACAACCTATTCAGGCTATATAATGTTATTTGTATGTATATGCTTTCAGAGCTAACCATTTGGTATTGAATAACTAATTGATTTAGCCAACTAATTCCAAGGCTAATAAGGTGTCTTAAATAAGGGTATTCATGTGATCAAACTATCCTTTATAACTACTAAGCTTCCTTGATATTCAGACTTCTTAATAGACCTATTGATCTTCAAAAAAAATTCTGCAATTGAGATATAAAGATTTCCAGAATATATAAAAGCTCAAGAAACAAATAACCCAATCAATAATTAGATTATGAATCTGAACAGAGAATTCTCAAAAGAAGAAATGTCAACAGCTAAGAAGAACTTTTAAAGTGTTCAGCATCCCTAGAAATCAGGAAAATATAAATTAAAACTACTTTTAGATTTCATCTAACACCAGTAAGAATGGCAAAGATCAAGACCTCAGCTGACAGCAAATGTGATGATGATGTGGGAAGAGACACTCAGACTGTTGGTGGGACTGCAAGTGTCCAGCCACTCTGGAAATCAGCATGGAGAAATCTCTAAAAGCTAAAATCAGATCTACCATAAAACACAACTTTGCCACTCCTTGAAATAAGAACAAAAGTTTTGATATCCTACCCTACAGATAGTTTTCAAACATATTCACTGTTGCTCTGTTCACAATAGTTAGGAAATGAAAACAACATAAATGTGTTTTAAATAATGAATGGATAATGAAAATGTGGTAAATATAAACAATATAATTCTACTCATCTCTAGAGAAAATGAAACCATGAAATTTACAGGTAAATTCAATGGAACTAGAAAATATCACTGAATGAAGTAACCTAGACTCAGAAAGACAAATATGGAATGTAAATAACTTAGACTAGCCACAGAAACCAGGAAAATAAAAAGGGACTGTGTTGGAGCTGGGCAGAGCTCTAGGGGAAGGGTAATAGGACATAGTACTATGAAGGCTGAAACGAGAAAAACAAGAGGGATAAATATTTTTTAAAATCTCAAAATTGAAACATATGTCAGAAGGTATGCTTTTGTATCAGTGAAAGTAGGAAAATATCAACAAATAACAGTTAGTTATAATTGACAATGTCTGAATATCTCTTCATTTTTAATGAATTATTGTTATTGAATCAATAATAAAATATGTATAGTTGCTTATAAATTATGATAACATAGATTTCTTCTCTAAAATTTGTATTTCTTTATTTCAGTAAAATCATTAAGTGAAATATGGTATAACTTATATTTTTAGACATCCTTTTTTTTGTAGATTATGTTAGTTAGACACACTTCTGCACCTACTATAATTCTAATATATTTTCAAGAATGGTAATTTGCAGTCATTTCTCAATGCTTAAGAAATACAAACTAAGGTCATAAATAGAATTAATACCAAATAAAGTAGTAATATATAATAAATTTACATACATTATTAAAGTAATACATAGGACTATGGATGATAAATTATCACAATGCTAAAATTATTACAAAGTGTTTTAATTTGATTGCATAATCAGCTATCCAAGAATGATTTTTATTTTGTGCTACTGGGATTGAACCATGGCCTTGAGCATTCTAAGTAAATGCTCTACCACAGTATTATCAGCCCCAGAATGTTTTGCAACTTCTTTTAAATTAATATCTTTATCCATAACAGTATCTTTAAACTCTTTCTTCAAGTTTATCCACTGTGGACTATACAGAGAAAACCCAAACACACATACCAGATTGATGTATCATTTTTTCAAAGTCTTATCTAAGTCATATCATAATCTAGAATAAGCAGAAATGATCTCAGTGGCATTTAGTTTCTGGTTTACTTGTTCAAAAATATTCGTTGTTACTACTTCACTTGACACTACATTTCTCTTAGACCTACTCTAAATTAAGTATAATAACATTCTAACCAAGCACCCAAAAGAAAGTGTCATGTCAAATCTGTTACATGATTTGTCAAGACATTAAGTCTTTGAGTATCAAGGTCAGATGTTATCTTTTACTTGGTCCAAAACAGAATATCATTGTTGGCCTAATTGAGTCCACATTTTATGAGAATAAATTTACACAGCATTGCCAAACAAGCTCCAATAGTTTTGCAAGTATCTTGACCAAAATTAATGTTTTCTATACCTTATCCTGACCATCATTATTATAAAATTTGTCTTCATCACATTCCAGATCAATGATTAGTAGACAAAATTACTTTTGTAATTTTCTTCTCAAGTCAAAATTTATACTTTATATATATAACTGATGCATAAACAACTAAATACTAATTAATTTTATTTCTTTGTTTTATTGATAATGAAGCCATGTGCACAATTAAAGTTACACACTCAGCAGAGATTATTTGTTGTGTATTGTCTCATGGATTAAATAGGTACTTCATGGATATCATATCTTTAATTTCTTTCCTCACCTGATTTCCCCTGAAATTAACCATTTCATTCTGATTTTTTTCATTCTCAACACTTTTTTACTATGTTTGTTTTTAATCACCTCACATGTTTGCCCTCCTTAGCTTCATATTTTGAAATCACATTTTCTATATCAATTTTTCATTCATTTATGGCTCTAAAAAGATCACTATTCTCAGATAACTATTACATGCACACTTACATCTCAGAATATGTTATAAATGCCCCTTATCAGTGTTCACAGGTCCTCAAGTAGTAGTTATTATTTGCTCGTTATTTAACTTTTTCACTGTATAGAAAGGATTCTGCTCCAGATATCATTCTACACATACAGACAACATAGGTGGATAAATGGACACAAGTCATTTTTAGTGACATTATATTTTAATAAGAATACTAAACTTCAATTTGTTTTGCTAGAAGAGAAGCAAGATCTGTGATATATAATTTTTTAAAAATAAATTATGATTGTTTAAGATATAAGATTATAAAACATGCTTACTACTATAGTGGAAGAAATCATCATACCTATTACTCAACTCCCCCTCCCATGGAAGGAACAGATATTGTGTACTCTAGCAAAAATCATGACTGCAGTAAACTACTACTGATTAAATTTCTCATGCTATACACAGATCTCTCTTTATTAATTTTACTTTTTTTAGATTCCACAATAAGTGAAATTATGCAATATTTTTCTTTCTAGAGATGAGTACATGTTGTGACAAATGTCAGGAACTTTTCTTTTTCAAAGGCTAAATAATATTTTATTGTCTTTACAAACAATATTTGTATAACACCTTATATTCAGGATTTATATTTTTAAAAATCTCATATAACTCAATAGCAGAACAATACATAATGCAATTTTAAAAATTGGAAAAGAACTTGAAAACTTCTAAGTAATAGTGACACAAAATTTTCTACAAGGGAGTGGGTAAATAATTTTACCACCATCTTTGGTAACCTGATTTAGAACCACAAAAGTCATATGTTAGAAGAAGAGAACCTACTACCGAAAGTTATCCTCTGGCATCCACAGACGTGCTGTGCAACAAGCCCCCAACCCTAAATAAGTAAATAAATGTGAAAAATACTCCTTTCAATTTCTAGTAGACCCAGCAAAAGATACTCAGCATCATTAATCACCAGAGGAACTCAAGTAAAAATAACTGAGGTACTTCACTTCTGCCTTCAAAAAGACAAGATATAATAGTTACTGCGAGTGTTTGGCAAATAGAAGTCCTTGCACTCTGGAATACACCATGCAAATTAAAGTTTAAATAGTACTGTCACAAGACCCACTAGAATCTTTTCTCCACATACAACCAAAGAAATCTTTGAGGAGATGCCTGTATGCCTGTCTTCACTGCAACACTTTTCCTGGAAATTTCCCACTCTAGTGTGGGAGTCCACAACTGACTCAGTTTCCCAGTTTGAATCTGAAGTCTATTCTGAGTCAATAGAGTTCAGACTTGCTTGCTCCAGGGCTGTGAGAAAGTCCTGATTATCCCTCAGGAAAGAACATACTATCTAGCTAAAAGCAGGCTGCTGACACCAGCCGGAGTTACATCAAGATAGAAAATGAAGCTGCCTGCTCCTTGACTCAAGGATGGGACAGATAGTGGTTGAATGCCTGTACTGTGCACTGTTCTACTTCTGTCCTTGAAGACTGTATATGAGCTGGCTGTGAAATAGATTCAGGTGCTGTGCAGCATTGACTGGCAGTCCTCTCGACTCTTTTCTGTCGTCTTCATTGTCTTTACAGTGTGCATGCCTCTACCCAGCTACCCAGTGGACTGGTCGGCAGGCTCCAACAGTCTGGAAATGAACAATCTGTGCTCATTAATCCATGATGGATAAAGAAGAGGAGGTGCACATGTACAACAGATACCAGCTCAACCACAAAGTAGAATGAAATCCTTTCACTTGAAAAAATTCAGGTGACCCCCAGATTTGCTAAGTGAAAAAACCCGGTCTCATGTAACTTGAGAGGAGAATAATAGTTACCTGAAGCTGGAGAGGGTTTATAGAAGGAAAAGGACTGCTAGATCAGTGAGAGGTGAGGTAAAGTCTGGCAGAAACACAAGCTCTGAGGTGCTCTAGCACAGGAGGGAGATTACGGTAGTCAATAACACAGCAAATTTCAGACAGATAGAAGGAAAGGAAAGATTTGGAAGGCTTCACTGTAAAGAAATAATAAATGTTTTGGAGACAGATGTTTACGTGGGATCCCATTACTAAGTTTAATTATATCTTTTATGTATTAATTAAATGAAATAAACAAAAAAACATAAGTAAGTATTAACTTGACTCAAGCTATGGTCTTGCAAAAAAAATACGCTCATGCTACAAGAAATTTTGACATCCATATCCCAGGATCATCTTCCAAGAACCATGTCCAGCTGAAAACCTTTAATGAGTAGAACACATACAAATTAGAGTAATTTTTATCTGATTTGCATAAATTATAGGTTTGAATCTAATGAGTTTCATTTTTCTCATTTTCATTGTTTTGATCAGCAATTAACATTCAAAGAGTAGCAGGTCTAGTGTGTTATAATTGCAAATTTTATGTGCTTTAGGCTCACCAGCATAAAATTCTCACTTTATTGATTCTAGATTTTAACAAATTACATTAAACTGATTCCTTAAAAATTTTGTCTTCCTCCTTTCAACTTTACTTCTTTTCTTAGTTCTAATTTGCTTTGTTCTTATTAGGTTAATTTATTTATTCTTTATGAAAGAATTAAAAAAGAAATGCTATAATGTTCATAGTAAAAAGAATGATATACTTTTCTCCTAAATATTCACATCAAAAATACACACTCATTTAAAGATCAATAATACAAATGTAGATAATTATATGAAAATTTCTAGGTGTAAAATATCATTTTGCTTTTAAAACATTTAAAATTAAATACTAATATTAAACAAACTATAAATTATAATTTAATTTAAATGAAAATTATTTAAATGAAACTAGCACTTAAATTTAGGTTCTAAAATTTTTTAACTAATCTCATTATTTTTAGAAAATATTTTCAATGCTGCAATTTAACATCCATCTATTGGTCAAAATAAAGAAAAATCAGTACTTAGATTTTATACTAGAGATTAATATTCCAAAATATTCTCTAAGCACCAGATAACACAGATGTAATTATCACATTCATTTACCCTTATTTTGTATTGCAACAAAAAAATCAGTGAAAGAAAAACATAAAATGTGCACTCAGCACTATTAGAAATATTTATTTCAGAAAAAAATCTATTATATTTAAGTGAAGATAACAATTAGATATTTACCCAGGATTTGATAGTGTCAGTCATGAAATAGTCTCTTGATAACCCTAAATACCTGACCCAGAATGATGAGTGGTCTTAATTTTCTTAAAACAAACAAATAAATAAATAGATAGATAGATAAATAAATAAATAAATAAATAAATAAATAAATAAATAAAACATGTATTTGGGGTTGTGAAATGTCCAGTCAAGGAAGAAGCCCTTTTTCTCTCTAAGAAAAACACAATTCAGTAATATTGCTGATGTAAACAACAGCTAAAAATATCTACTAACACAGAAAGATGATGATAATTTTGTGATCCCTGAGAAAATTTATTTGCAAAAAATATGCTTAGTGTAGTTTATATGTAAATGGCAGTTTCCCTCTGTCTCTCCCTGTCCCATAGTTGTTTCCAAATAATCACCCAGAGGCTTATATTAATTATAAATGTTTGGCCCATGGCTCGGGCTTGTTACTAACCAGCTTTTATATTTAAGTTAACCCATTTCTATTAATCTTTGTCTCACCACATGGCCCGTGGCTTACCAGTGCTCTGGCATCTTGCTCCTTTAGCAGCTGCTGGTGTCTGCCCCAACTCCACTGTTCTTCATCTCCATCTTCAGTTTGATAGTACTGCATAACTTTATTCTGCCTCACCACTGGCTAAACAGCTTTATTTATTAGCCAATGAGAGCAGCAACACATATTCACAGCATACAGAAACACCATTCCACAGCATTTATATCTAATTTTAGAAAATGTGCTTGAATATTTTTTGAACAAGCACATAAGACATAGAGTGATGTACACATGTGAAAAATAAAGATTATCTCTAGTAGGCGTAAGGAAAAGTGGTTGGCAATAATAAAAAATGAACTGTATATATAATATGTACGTTTGTATAAAGAGAATGCATTATTCAGTGAAATAATTAACATTTGGAAATTTCTCTTCAAAATAAAATGTGTTATGAAAACCTTGACTTGTAAGTTTGACAATATAAATGTTACCACATGCATAGAAGTGATTTAAACTTTGAGTTGGCAGCCCTTCATGCTTCGCTTCTCATTGTTGTCACAGCACACTTCACAAAAACAACTTAGGAAATGATCCATTGTGACTCAACGTTTCAGGAGATGCAGACACCGCATGCAAACAGAGCATCACAGAGGAAGGTCGGCTGTGACGGCAGGAGTGTGAGGCAGCTGTCACATTGTGTCCCCAGTCAGGAAGAGGAGAGAAGTAATGCTGTTGCTCCCTTTAACCTTTCTTCCCCAAAGGGCATAAAATACTCAGTCTAGAACCCCAGAACACAGGATGGTGCTACCCAGAGGAATGTCTTCTAGACAATTCCAAATCTATCCAAGCTGACATGAACGATCACAATACCCGATATCTAGTTGTCCTTTTAAATTTAGATATATTCTGTAATGATTCTTAACTATGATGTGAGAAAGAGACTTTAGAAGTTATCTGATTATCTTTTTATAATGCATAAATCTATTTTCTCTGAAGAAACATTTTCACAAGCATCCATGCTGTGCACCAACAGTTGTATTAAATTTTTCTAATTGTTGGTTTCATTTTAGACTGCAGGAAACATAACTTTTAAAAATGAGTGCACTAGGGTTACAAACATCAGTAAAAGGACTCAGAATAGAAAATGTAAAAGCCAAAGAACTGAAAAAAATCAAGAGTTAATAAAAGAGAATACATTTGAATTGGCAAACGGAAAATCAGATAACACACAGAGCAAGTGTCCGACAAACTAGCGCTGGATTGGGCTGGTTTGAGGAGAACAAAAGCAAAAGGGAAATATTTCTCCACAATGTTTTGGTTGAGCTGGATTCACTCTTGAGGAAAAAAACTGAACAAATGTATATTTTATGCATTAGCCTAAGTGCTTTCCAAGTTTAACAGAAAATCGTCCCAGATAAAGGTAGCCTTTAAAGAGGAGTAAAGAAAAAAGGCAACATTTCATGCAAGAAAAACAGAGAGGTAAATTTGATGGATATTTCACACCTTCTGTGTGGCCACACAAAACAACTTTTTGTTGTAGTAGTTAATATAGCTGTTGCTGCACAGACACAGCAAACGTAGACCCCACCCTTCCAGCCTCTGTGGATAGGAGCCCCTGGTCACCCACTATGCAAAATGTTAGCAGCTTACAGATAAGCTAATAACATGATTCAACATAGCTTCTCAAGTCTCAGAAAACCTTGTTATAATTACAAATAATTCATACAAAAGATATAATCCAAAACCAATATTTAACTAAGGTCAAAATTTACAAAACATTTCCAATTATTCTAAGATGTTTCCATTACCTAATTCTTACTCACTGGAGTACTTTAGCTTATCTCCCTGCAGAAATGGCTGCTTCTTCCTCATTTCAGTGTCTTTGTCTATATTTCCAGAACCAGTGTGTTATAGATTTGCATGGGGGTGGGGGGAGATCCCAGCAGGTATTCCATGCATGCAGGGAAGCAGGGCAGGTATGTTGGGCAGATGCAGCAGGAGGCAGGACACACCACGCAGGCATGGTGGCGGCGGTGGTGGCGGACATTCATTCACAACCCAGATGCTGCATCTGCTTAGAAATTGTTTATTATAATAGAGAGACAAAGAGAAAGATAGGAAAGAGGTAGAGAAGAGAGAGGAAAAGAGAGGGGAGTTGAGGGTGCACACCTTGTGGGAGGAAAAGCAAAAGAGAAAGAGGAAGGGGAGGGGTTTTTCCTTAAAATGAGGCTTTTATGTGAGGATGCAGGGCCGCCCCAAGGGGCAGGTCAGAATATTAATATTGGTTCCCAAGGGGTGGGTCAGAATATTAACTCAGTGTTCTGTATCTTTCTTGCTTACTTCAAAGACTGATTTCAAGGTTACCCCAACATCTCTTGTCAGCAATGTGAATTGCAAGCAGCAGTTTTTAAATGCAGTGAAAACGGTAACAAACCTCAAAGAGATGGATGTGAAAAGTGGCCTGAATGTCTTCTAAAAATTGCCACCATGGATAGCTCCATGCCAAGTTTTAGAGAGAATTCATAATATATAAACAAATGTTCTCTACATCCCACCACCAATATGATCATAAAAAATGATCCTGTCCCCATGTACGCAGTGAAGTGGAATCAATCTGGGCAAAAAAGAATAGACCATTTTGAAGGGAGAAAGATAGATCATAAGAAATCACTAAACAGATGTTTGAGTAGCTTTGAAGCCTGCAGAGACAGAAAAGCTCAAAAGAAAAAAAGATAGAAGCAGTCTCCCTGCTACCCAGTAGAGGTCTGGAAAGCCAAGACTCATCTATGGGATAAGCCATGTGGCTTAGGTAAAAAGGAGACTACCAGTCCTAGAAACAGGCCCCCAAGTGCCTGTGAGGTTTGATGTGAGGATGGTGACAGGTCACCTCTGAAAAGAAATCCACTTTGTCATTCTCCATATTTAGGGGAGATATAAATAAGCCCTATGTGAAAAAAATGACTGTTTGAGAATATGTCCTCAAAATATTGTTTCAGGCTAACATAGAGAGTTGAAAAAAGGGAAGAGTCCCGAGCCAGGCAGTCCCAAGTAAGGGCGTGTTTCCATGGTCTCTGAACCGAAGGCAATACAGAATGCAGTGGCGAAGAGAAGAGCAGATGCCAAAGCCCAGGTTCAGGAGGGCAGGGCGGTCAGTTGCTCCACTTTCTGTGGCAAGGAAGATCACCTGAGGGTAAACTCCAATATCAGTAAGCAGGCAGATCTCCAGGGCTCAGGGTGGATTAAAAATAATACCTAATTAATTATTTTTGTCTACAAGAGACAAGTTGGCCAAGACACACATAGGCTGAAAGTAAAATGATGGAAATGGATATACCAAGTCTGTAAACATGGACTTCAAGCCAAACACCAAGGCTAAATATCAAGCCAAAATTAGTCAGAAGAAACAGAGATGGTCACTACATGAGGGGGTCCCTGCGGGTGTCAGACATGGAAGCAAACTGTGCAAAGAGATAAGAATGAAAATCAGTACACGTTGACTTTGTCAATCTGGATCAGACTTCACAGAATCTAATGCCTGGTGGTTCATTGTAAGCATATTTAAAACATATTATAATTTGGAGAAAAGTTTCCAGGCAACAATCAGTCCAATTCCAGGTGCACAATAAAGCTTAAGGTGTGACTACATAGAGACTCTTTTACAAAGTACACGTGACCATAAAGGTGGGTTTTATAGCTAAAAGGCTTAGAATCTAGTGGGGTCTGACCAATAGCTTAGAGGTCAGTAGACCATAAAGTACTTGTGACATCTACCCTAAGGACAGGTAATGGTCTGGGGAGGGAAGAGTCTGGGATAATCATTCTGGGGAATTAGGATGAGGTCTGTCCCTACAGATAGCAAAAAGGTCACCAGGTCATTAACAACCTCCATTCTCAACTTTCTAGATGGAATGCAAGTATTTGATTTTATCTCCTCCTCTGCATGATTAACATTCCTGGTTCTCTTAGTGCTCCTCTATGAGTACAAGGCCCTCAGGCCATCTACGACTACATATTAATGCATACTCATTGGCACATGCACTTTTATAAAACAAACACTACTGGACAAGAAGAAACATTAATAGTAGATACATTAATAGTGGGTGAGTTCAACATCCCACTCATCAATAGATATACATTGCAGACAAAATTCAACAAAGGAAATTCAGAGTTAAACTGCACCATAGATAAAATAAAGTTAACAGAAATACATCAAATAGTCTATACAGAAATACAGCTGTTTTGTCTACAGATGTTCTTAGCAGCCTACAGAATCTTTATCAAAATAGATCACATTCTAGACCATTGTCTTAGGGTTTCTATTGCTGTGACAAAACACCATGACTAAAAAGCAAGTTGGGAAGGAAATGGTTTATTTGGCTTACACTTCCATACAGCTACCTATCATTAAAGGAAGTTAGGACAGGAACCCAAACAGAGCAATCATCTGGAGACAGGAGCAGATGCTTAGGCCATTGAGGGCAACTGCTTACTGGATTACTCAGCCTGTTTTTTTTTTTTTATAGAACCCAGGACCACCATCCCAGAAATGGTACCATAAAAAATGGGCTGGGCTCTCCCCCATCAATCAGTCAGTTCTTTGGGGAGCATTTTCTCAGTTGAGGTTCCCTCCTTTCAAATAACTTTAGTTTGTGTGTCAAGTTGACATAAGACTAGCCAGAACGGCCATCAAGTGAGTCTTAACAACAAAAAAAAATAACCAGACTTAATTTCTCATATATTATCAGATGATGATGCATCTGATAAAGCAAACAAGCAATAGCAAGAAAATCTGTATAAATATGCACAGATTTGACACTTTTGATTTTTTGAGCCATTAAAGAAATCAAGGATGTTATAAGATGCCTTGAATCAAAGGAAAATGAAGACATGACCTATCAGAACCTGGGAATAGAGCAAAGGTTGTTCTAAGAGGGCATCATATAGCACTAAGTGATTAAATACAATAATTACAAAATCTCAAAAACATAGTTACTTAAGCAAAACCTGGAAAATTCCAACAACAGTTGACATTCCTATATAGATAGGGAAAATCTCATGGAGTCCTATCCCTAAATGAGAGGAACAGGAGATTATGAACTATTAAGAGTGGGAGAATTGGTCTTCCCCATCCTAACCACCCTGGTTGATTATCCAGTATAGAGTGGTTAGCCATGGAAACATGTACATGAAGGCAAAATTGAAGGGACTCAGTAATTGCAGTTATATGTTGATTAGTTTATATGTATATACAATAATAAAGTTAAGAAGAGGAGGTCATAAATTTGGGAGGAGGAGGTTGGATATGGAAAGGTAAGAATGATGAACAGAAAGGAGAAATTCTGTGATTATATTTTAATTAAATAGGAACAAATAGAGAGCATTCCAATAAGAAGCATACAAGATACCACAAAGTCTTAGAAACCCAAGAACACTCCAACCCCAAAATAAGTAAATGGAGGAGTATAACAAATGTAAGATCAAAAACAAATAAAAACAAAATAAATAATTTTTTTTAAATAACAAGATGACTTATTAATAGAATGGGGACTAAAATAGTGATACAAAGAAGTAATGGAACAAACAGTAGGTTTTCAAAAAGATAAGCAAGACAAAATATCCACAGTCGCCGGGCGGTGGTGGCGCACGCCTTTAATCCCAGCACTCGGGAGGCAGAGCCAGGCGGATCTCTGTGAGTTCGAGGCCAGCCTGGTCTCCAAAGCGAGTTCCAGGAAAGGCGCAAAGCTACACAGAGAAACTCTGTCTCGAAAAACCAAAAAAAAAAAAAAAAAAAAAAATCCACAGTCAAACTCAGCAAAGGGAAGAGAGATGACCCAAATTAATAAAAGTGGAGATAGAAAGTGGATATTGCAACAGATTATAGTGAAATGTGAAAATCATTAGCAAATGATTTGGAAAAGTTGTATTTGAAAGATCTAGACAATCTAAAAGGTCTTAGACATATATGATTGATTAAAATTAAATCAAGAATATATAAACATGGGACTGAAAATGTAGAGTAGCTGATAGAGTGTTTGTCTAAATTCAGGAATCCCTAGGTTTGATGCCCGTAACAACATAAACCAAAGATGGTGTTGCACATCTATAATCCCAGCACTGAAGAAGTAGAGGCTGAAGGATCAGGTGTTCAATATTATCCTCAGCTACACAGGGAATCCAAGCTAGCCTGGGTTACATGAGACCCTGTCTAGAGAAAAAAAATGATAGAAAGAGAAGAAAAAAAGAACAACTTAATAGACTCAAAACAAATAAGAAGGTTGGAAAAGCAGTAAATTTTTTCCACTAAGAAAGCTTAGAACAAGAAAGATTTGTATTCTACACAATTGTATTCTGCAAACATTTGAGGAATAGCTAACACCAGGACTCTTCAAACTAGTCCACAAATTGAAAGAAAGAAACACTACCAAACTCATTCTATGAAGCCATTTTTACCCTGATATCAAAACTAGGTAAGGATACAGTTTAACAAGTGAATGATGATGAAAAACTCTTAATAAAATACTTTCAAACCACATCCAATAGCTCATTAAAAAGATCACAAACTATGATCACATTGGTTTCATTCTAGGGATGCCAGACGTTTTAACATAATCATATCAGCAAGTGTAATTCGACCTACAAGTAGACTCAAGGAGAGGAATTACATGATCATTGAGTCTATGAAGAAAAGATTTTCAACAAAATTAAACAACCTTCATGATAAAGAAGAATTGAAGGAATATGCCTCAACATAGCAATGGCTATAAATGAGAAGCCTAAGGCAACTATTACTAAATGGCCAATTGAAAACATTCCCTCTAAAATTTAGAATGAAACAAGGTTGCATACTCTCGCCACCTTGTTCTTCTTTTTTAATAAATAAAGTTAGCTATTTTTCTTTCCTTTTTAAAAATTTTATTGAAAATACCTTTTTATACAATATATTCTGATTACAGTTTCCCCTCCCCCAAACTTTCCAGATTCTCCCCACCTCCTTTCCCATTCAAATCCACAACCTTTCTTTCTCTCTTTCATTGGAAGGCAAAGTCATCGAAAAACAGTAATAAAATAATATAAAACAAAAACATACAAACCAGAATAGAACAAAACAAACAGGAGAAAAAGAGCCAAAGAAAAAGAACAATAGAAACACAAATTCGTACACATAGAAATCCCATAAAAACACAAAACCAGAAACCATAATAGATATGCAAAAAAACATAAAGGAAAAAAATACGGTCCTCTGTGGTGGTCTGAAAAAAAAAATTGGCTCCCAAAAGGAGTGGCACTATTAGGAGATATGGCCTTGTTGAAGTAGGTATAGCTTTGTTGGAGGAATTGTGTCACTATGGGGGCAGGCTTTGAGATCTCTTTTGCTCAAGCTTCCCTCAGTGTGACTGTCAGTTGACTTCCTGTTGCCTAGAAGATGTAGGACTCTCAGCTACTTCTCCATTGCCACATCTGCCAGCATGCCACCATGTTCCCCATCATGATGACAACAGACTGAACCTTTGAAACTGTAAGTGAGACATCCAAATTAAATGTTTTCTTTTTTTTTTCCTTTTTTTTTTCTTTTTCCAGAGCTGAGGACCGAACCCAGGGCCTTATGCTTGCTAGGCAAGCGCTATACTACTGAGCTAAATCCCCAACCCCTAAATGTTTTCTTTATGAGTTGCCAGAGTCATGGTGTCTCCTCACAACAATAAAAACCCTAACTAAGATATCCTGAGACAATGAATCTACAGAAATGCCATTGAGTTCTTTTTTATCAGCCATCTTCTGCTGGGCATGGGGCTTGCCCTTCAGAGTGGTTTGTATCCCTGATGAGACTCTGTTAGAAAAAACTAATTTTTCATTTGCAAGTGGTTATCAATTGGAAATAGCTTCTGAGTAAGGGATGGGGGCCTGTGTTGACTTCTCCTCCCAGTGCTGGTGAAGACCTAGGCAGGCCCTGTATGATATGCCTTCTCTTCTGCACAACTCCCTAACCCCTGAGGGGAGGGGCTTGATGAAAACATCCCATCTGACTGAGTGTTTCAAGGTCTCTCACATTGTCTATTTGTGGTTCTCTGCATTAGTTCCTATCTACTGTAGAAGGAACCTTCTCTGGTGATGGCTCAGTAAGAAGACACTGGTCCATAAGTGTAGCTAGAGTTTTCCTGCCTGGCCCACATTCAGGACAAATCTCTCTCACCTGCCAGTCCCACAGCCGCTCAGACCCAACCAAGTAAACACAGAGACTTATATTGGTTACAAACTGTATGACCGTGGCAGGCTTCTTGCTAACTGTTCTTACAGCTTAAATTAATCCATTTCTATAAATCTATACCTTGCCACGTGGCTCGTGGCTTACCAGCATCTTCACTTGCTGTTTGTCATGGCAGTGGCTGGCAGTGTCTCCTTCCACCTTCCTGTTCTCTCAGTTCTCCTGTTAATCCCGCCTATACTTCCTGCCTGGCCACTGGCCAATCAGTGTTTTATTTATTGACCAATCAGAGCACACATTTGACATACAGACCATCCCACAGCACATAAGTATAGCAGAATATCATTAGGAGTCATTTTATTGCTATATTCCTATAGCAGAAAAAAATGTGTGGTTTTCCCCTAAGTCCATGGCCTATCTAGTGCCAGGTTTGTGGCCATCAAGCAGTGTGAGGCCTGGGATCCACCTCATGTAGAGGGCTTCAAATCCAATAAGCTATTGGTTGGCTATTCTGACAACTCTGTGCCACTATTTCAATAGTGTATCATGTCAGCTGGTCACCATTGCAGCTTGTGGCGTTTGTAGCAGCCTTGATTGTTTCCTTTCTTCTCTCATGGCATGTAGAGTACCATCCACTACCACGAACACTAGTCAAGAGGTGTGAACACTATAGTTAGGCCTCTCCATGTTCAATAATACATGTAATTATTGTCTTCAGCCATAGGGCCTTGCTATCAGATTCCAGAGAGCAAGCAATAGCCATGGAAATTGCCTGAGTTGTTTGTGGCTTCCATGGGACTACTTTGATTCTTGAGCAAGGTTTCAAAAACATTTTTTGGACAAATTAAGGTCTCCTCAACAAATGGTGCTAAGCAAAATGGAGATAAGTACATGTAGACAAATAGAAGAATCATATCTCTCCACCTATAAAATAATCAATTTAAAATGGACCAAAGGTTTTAATATAAGATGTGAAATTTTGAAACAGCTAGGAGAAAATATTTCAAAATACAGGCACAGAAAGGACTCTCTGAAAAAAAGACTCCATCAGTTCTGGAAGTAACAAGAATTAACAAAGGGAATTACATGAAATTTAAAAGCTTCTTCACAGGAATATAATTTAAACACATATTAAAGCAGACATTAAATCAGAAGGGAGAATATTTGGAGACAGGAAAGACTAAGAGGAAGGGGAAGAAGATAGAGGAAACCTGGAAAAAAGTGGCACACACACATGCATATATATAAGAAAGAAAGATATGTATATATAAAATTAAAATACATTAAAAATATATGTATATATAACATGCTAAAAGAAATAGGATTATTTGGAGGAATGAAGGAGATTAATGGGGGTGGGAAAGGGGTGAACGAATATGAACAAAGTAAAATGATGTACATTAATAAAAATATAATAGAAACATTTTAAATGCTAATTTTAAAAATAATTTATAAAAGATGCAATCCTATATAGTCTTCACATCGACATGATACTTCACTTCTAAAGTCTAGAGACCATGCATGCTAGAAATCCATACCAACAAAACTGCATGTTGTGCCTGAGTCTGCCCATACTGAAGCATAGCTCAGGCAGCACAACACCATGATGGCAGTCAAAAGCTGAGTGGATAGCATCCAGACAATGGTTCAGGCTTTGAAATCAACTAATGATTTATTCAGGACACACAGACTCTAATTCCATTGTAAATATAACAAATTCTGAAAAACAAATGAAAATCATCATAGAATATATCTAATGAGTTAGTTTGAATCAACTTTATCAGATTGCTCTGGGTTATAAATATTGCCGGGCAGTGGTGGTGCACGCCTTTAATCCCAGCACTCAGGAGGCAGAGCCAGGTGGATCTCTGTGAGTTCGAGGCCAGCCTGGGCTACCAAGTGAGTCCCAGGAAAGGCGCAAAGCTACACAGAGAAACCCTGTCTCAAAAAAACAAAAAAAAATAAAAATAAAAAAAAATAAAATAAATAAATATGATCACAGCTTTCTTATTTTCTTTCATAGAAAATCTTTATAAGAATGCTCTATCATACCTGTTCAGATAGTTATAAAATTTTAGAAAATTATTTTGGGCACATTTATAACATTTATTAAAGTTTAAAATATTAATGTCTAACTAATCCTTTGTACTACCCTCCCATAATCCATATTTGGTTCTCCCAGAATTTTAGCCAGAAACAGCTAAGCCTTCATGAGCATATGACCCAAAGACATAATAAAAGGACAATGTTTGCCATCCATGAATTTCTCACTAGTGGTTAGAGCTTGAGCTTACAAGAAAAATCTCCTTTTCACTATATTAAATAGAGCCATTAGTATAATCTGTGTAAAATCAAGCATCATTTATTTAGACCATCAATCAAATTCACAGGAAAACTTTACCAGTACCATCCTTAAAATGAGAAAGCATTTAAGCACCTAATCATGCATGAAGCTCTCAGTGCTGAGAAAATTAATCGCATAGCTCTGGGCTATTGACCTATAGTAGTTGTACAACTTGAAACAGAGGATGGAAAAGACCTATGTCCATGTATGTCAAGTGCTCAACAGAAAAGTAATGCCAAATGTTAAGACGTATGCATGTTTACATGCAGTGATTTCAGGAAGAAGTATTTAGAAGAAGTACCCAAATCTGAGTTATCTTGTTTTCTCATTCAAGAATGAAGTCATCCTGGTATCAACTGGTTTTACATGGTGAAAACTCTCATTAAACAAGAAAAAAAAAGCTCATAGAAGAAGTTACTGACTTAGATGACATTTGATTTTTTTTCCTCCAATGCTCAAAAATCACTCCAAATAGCTGCCTATCTTTTTATGGTACCCAAAGAATTACATATTCTTTTGTTTACTCAAAAATAATTTCTTCTGTCTTGTCTTCAATAGCTGAGATTCTCTCTCCTATCTCTTGTATTCTGTTGGCTTCTGAGATTCCTGTTTGACATTCTAAATTTTTGATTTCCAGATTTCCCTTAGTTTGGATTTTTAATTCTTTTTCCACTTTCAGGTCTTGAGCTGCTTTATTTATTTCCTTCCACTGTGTGTTTCCACAGATTTCTTTAAGGGGTTTGTTCACTTCCTGCCTAAAGACCTCCATCATCTTCATAACGGCTATTTCAAGGTCCTCGTCTTATGCTTCATCTATGCTGTGTTCCTCGTGTGCAGCTCTGGTAGGGTGCTGGGCTCTATATCCTAACTGTTAGTGTGTTTGTATGCTGGCACCTAGGCATCTGTGTTCAAGGTATTGTAATTCTAGGTGCTGATATCTGCTTATCTTTTTTGGGTGGGTGTTTTGTGTCTTGGTTTCTGTTGGCCTCTGTGGTTCTTAGAGTGTGATGGCTGTGTGTTACCTGGTAGGGAGTATATTAATCACACCAAATAAAAGTAAAACCACCAACCAAAAAATTTTGCTAAAATTAAGCAAGATTTGTTTTCTGTCAGACAGGGCCATCTCCATAAATCAGGATTTGAGAAAATAGCATTGAACACAGGAGAAAGTGGGATTCATATAGCTCAAGAACTGCAAGGTGAGGGGGTTGTCAAGCATTGAAGGATTTAAGAGGAATTTTGGCTACATAGGAACTTGGAAGAACATCTCCAAATTAATTAATAGTATATCTCATCAGGGTAGAGATCAGGGTATAGGGTGTGGAACATGTCAAATTCCAGAACATGGGTCAAGACCTGGTCAAATGCAAGTTTTACAGAAAACAGTAATGAAATTATTTTGGCCTTGTAACAAGATGGCTTCAAATCTTAAGATGAAGTCAGGCTGGTCCATCAAATGTGTCTGGGATCCTGCCAGGTGTGGCCACTGGGGGTTCCATGTTCATTGTGTTTGAGGTATTAGGAGCTGACACTTAAGAATGGGGATGAACTACAAGGGGCAGGATGAAGGAATCCATGTGAGGGAGGAAAGCAGAGTTTTTTGCTACGCTCTGCTTAGTGCCCTGGGAATGGTGTCAGAAAGTGAGGAGAAGCCACCCACAGCAGGTGTCTGCTGCAGAACTGGTGGTGAGACTAGGGGATTGGATTTGGAGGAGAGGAGGGAGAATGGAAGTCTAAAGCTCCCCTACCTGCATACCTGGCCTCCTTGCTTCTCTGGCAGGTTTGGCTGGCAGGGTTGGGGATAGGAGTGCTCACAGGGAATTCCTGCTGGAGTTTGGGATGAGACAAAGGGATGAGTCCAGAGGCTGGATATAAAGGCAGAAAGCAGGAGGAGGCAACAGCAGGTGGTTTGCTACAGAGCTAAAGATGAGACTGGGGACTGGATTTGGAGGCGAGGGGGGAAAGTGAATACCTGCGCTTAGCCTACCTGCTTTGCTGGCCAGTGCACACTCTGGTCTTGAACTGCCAGCACTTTATTCCCTATTTTAACAATTCATAACACTGTGAACACAGATAACTTCTTTAACCTTTGTTTGCCTCAGTCTCCTCATCCATGTGAGTGAAATAAGCATATCATCTCACATGGCTGTTTTTAGGCATCTGTACTGGCCTGCCCTTAGGGTCCTGACAGAATATATCTGTAGCTACAGCCACTAAGAGCACCCGCTGAGCACATTTGCTTACAAAAGGCAGGCTTGGCCTGCCTCCTGTCTCTTTCTCTTTCTCTTCTTTCACTCCCATCCCCAAGGACTGGTCTCTGACCCCTTCTCTCCCCTCCCCTCAATAAACCTCCCATGTGGGCCCTGTTGTATAGATGGACTCCTTCCTGCCATTTCTTTTTTGTTTGTTTGTTTGTTTGTTTGTTTGTTTGTTTGTTTAAATACGACAGCTGTGATAAGATTTGAATTGATGACTCACTGGGAACACACCATCTAAGCAGGACAGGGAAACAGGCAAGCTGATTGAAGACCTCCACCTCTCCCTCCTCCCCTCCAAGTTCAATCCTCCAGTCTCATCCCTAGCTGTTGCAGAACAGAGCACCAGCTGCAGCCTTCCTCCTGCCTGCCCATATGTCCTGTTCACTCCACACAAACTATCACGTCTCAACTCCCCCTCTTTGCTTTATCCCATCTCCCAAATCCAGCAGGCATCCCCTGCTAAACCACAGGCCATGCCTGCCAATAAACCAGGTAGACTGCAAGCAGATACTCTCTTCTCCTTCTGTTCCCTAAGATCCAATCCCTCAGTCTCATCCCCAGCTCTGCAGCAGACCACCCACTGCAGTCTCATTTCCTCTCTAATCCTACCCCCAAAGACCTTCTTCTCCAGGCTTCCTTTCCTCAACTCATTCCAGTATCCCAGCCTCCAAAACCAGCAGGATTCCCTGTGAACACACCAACTGTGCAGCCCGTGGAAACAGCCACCACACTCTCCAGAAAATCCGGAGAGGAAACAGAAACCAAGGGAGAAAACACCCACTCATAAAAGAGAAACCCAGAAATCAACACCTAGACCCAGAAGTTAGATGCCAGTGTAAAATCACAATCAGTAACAGCCAGGGCAACATGTCTCCACTAAAACCCAGCTATCCTAGCATAGCAGGCCCTGAGTATTCTCACATAGCTGAAGAGCAACAACAACAATAAAAAGACCTTAAACCCAACTATATGAAGATGATAGAGATCCTTAAAGAAGAAATGAATAAATCCCTTAAGGAAACTCAAGAAAAAACAAACAATGGAAGGAAATGAATAAAACTTTTCAAAACCTGGAAGTTCAGTATGGACTCTTTTTTACATTCCTTTATTGTGTGTGTGTGTGTGTGTGTGTGTGTGTATGTGTGTGTGTGTGTGTGTGTGTGTGTGTGTGTGTGTGTGTATGTGTCACAGCACACATATGGAGGTCAGGAGACAAGTTGCAAGAGTCAGTTCTCTCCTTTGACTATAAGGATCACCATGTGGGTTCTAGGAATTCAATTTAGATTGTCAAATGTGCAAGAACTACTTTAACCAGTAAGTCATCATGCCAGCCCCTGTGTGTATTTTTATGCAAGGAGATTGTTGTGATATGTTTTGGAATATTAGTTGAAGATGTATTACATTTGTTTATGCTGTGGAACATTTGTTTATTGACGCAAAGATGTGTTGCATTCTTTTATGTTACATTTGTTTAACTCTGTGAAGCTGTGTTGCTATGCCTGTCTAAAACACCTGATTGGTCTTATAAAAAGCTTAACGGCCAACAGCTAAGCAGGAGAAAGGATAGGCAGGGCTGGTAGACAGAGAGAATAAATAGCAAGAGAAATCTGGGAAGAGATCGAGGAGTGAGAGAAGGAGGAGAGAAGATATCAGGAACCAGCCACCCAGCTACACAGCAAGCCATAGATTAAGAAGTAAAGAAGGGTATATAGAATAGAGAAAGACAAAAGCCCAGAGGCAAAAAGCAGATGTGATAATTTAAGAAAATCTGGCTAGAAATAAGCCAAGCTAGGGCTAAGCATTTATAAGAAAGAATAAGACTCTGTGTATTTATTTGGGAGCTGGGAGGTGGGCCCCCAAAGAGCAAAAGAGTAAAAATAAAAACCCTAACTACAATGATATCTAAATTATATCCTGAATTCTCTAACTTTATCATTTCATGCATTCAAGTGTCATTCTTAATCTATATAGTCAAAATTGGATGTTTATGTATGTGTGTAAATATGTCTATACTAATATACATATATGAATTTGATAATTTTTCTGAAATGGATTTTGTTTTATTTTTAGTTATAAGTGCTAATGATTTTATCCTGCTAAATATATAAATGAATAAAATGTTTTATGTCCATTCCATGTAATTCAGAAATTTAACTTCAAATAGCGTAGACTAAGAAAATAACTTATAAAAGCTAAAGCAATATGCACATTAGTATTCCCAGCTCAACACTATTTATGAGCATAAAAGAAGGACGAAAAAGATGTTCAATCATAAAGAAATGGTTTAGGTTAATGATGAACAAACAGCAAACAGAGCACTTGCAGTGATTAAAATTGATCTGGTAAGTGCAATAAACCAGCATGCCAGGCACATCATGCCACAGAACAAAAGAACAAACTAGAGTGAGACACTGTCCATTTGATAAGAGTAAAAAGACCTATATATCAAAGACAGAGATGATTCAGCAAGTTTAATAATGAAAAGGGAGGGTTTTTTATTCACTTTTGCCATTTTCAATCTGTTTAGCTTTTCTGACTAAAACATATCTTTTATTTCAGCACAGCACAAAGATGAAGGCTTTTTGTTGTTGTTGTTGAACTTAGAGTCTCACTAACCTAAATACCACTTGAAATTACTGAATGAATATGGTATTAAAGTTTGAATAGCATTTCATTGAAATAAATTGTCTTGTAAGAGGATTTACCTTTTCAAATGACAAGTATATTTGTACACATTTATAATCATTTTATAATGATTTTGTACTGTGTGATTTCACACTGAATAGCCACAAATTACAAGCTTTTTTTTAAGAAAAGACTGATTTATTTATTATGTATACTATGTTCTGTCTGCATGTGTTCCTGCAGGCCAGAAGGAGGCACTGGATCTCATTACTCAGGACCTCTAGAAGAGCAGCCAGTGCTTTTAACCACTAAGCCATCTCTCTAGCCCCACGAGCTTTTATTATTTGTTGTATCAAGTACATTATGCCAACATTGAATAAATGTTTAATAAACAGTATCATTAATTGTATATTATAGGCAAAAAGTGATGAAATGAGATTGTGAAGATCTGACTAGGTTTACATTTATATTAAGCCAACAAATAATGTCACATTTGAATTCTTAAACAAATTTACAAAATTAACATTTTCCTTATGATTTTCATATTTCTTCTGAGACAAATACTTTAGTGTGTTTAGTTTTTGTAATCTATGGTTTGTTTTTCTTATGTGATTCAACTTATCAAATCTATTCTGTTATACTAACAAACACAAGAATGCTGACAGAGACTCACAATCTTCCTCTTTACTTTTCTTCCATTATGACAAGCTTCTTCCATTATGACAATTCCACTACCATATACCTGTGGTAGTGGAATTAATAGCATTGGGTGATTTGTTTTCACATATTTAACTGGATATAGATCATATTAAGGAAAATATTTATTCTTTAATTTGCTTTATTTAAATTAATTTATTTTTAATAATCATGTATGTATAAGTGTCTGCATGCATGAATGTGCTCCATATGCATGCCCAGTGCCCAGGGGCCCAGAAAATGGTGTCAGATCTAGAACAGGAGTTAAGGTGATTGTGAGCTGTGATAGCACACGGGAAACTGAACTCATGCTCTCTGGAAGAGCAGCAAGTACTTGTAACAGGGAAGCCATCTCTCCAGCCCCACCCATTTACCTCTTAGAGGGCCCTGTGGCTAGACACAGCCTCTTGTCAGTGAAGATCAACTCAGTTTTTCTTCCTAAGACACTGGCACAGCTCTCACAAGAGAAAAGCAAAGGAATAAACTTTTCACAAATCCGAGTGAATGTTGATTAAGCAAGTAAGTTCATGCATAAAAATATCTGAGATTTTTATCAATCATATACCAAACTATTATTAGCGATACCATAAAGACAGAATTGCCATTGTAACATTGTTTTATAGAAGCAATAAATTGAAAATAGCTTAAATTGCCATCATAATAAAATGATACTAAAAATTATGGGATGCCCTTACTATGGAATATTAAGTATGCAATAAAAAAGGATGAGTAGCTATACTCTATTGACCTGGAAAGATGTCCATGGCGTATCATTTTTTAAAAGAGTAACCACAAGCCTATATTGTCTGTAAGTGTACATATTAATTAAAATTTTCAAAGAGGAGGCCAGCAATTTGAATGAGATGAATGGCAAGGTAGTATATGGGAGATCTAGGGGGAGAAAAGGGAATGAGGAATTGATTTAATTATATTATAATCTCAAAAAATAAAAACTTAAATTTTTTCAATATATATGTATACATAGTTGTTATGACAGTGGTGAAATTTGAAATATTTAATTTCTAATGTTTAAAATTTTCAGCACAGTGGACTTATTGACTTTTTTTATTTTTTAATTATCTGAATTTTTCTAAAGTAAAATACAGTGTTCACATAACAAAATAAATATCTATTAGGAAAACCTTTAAGATATACAAAAATAAAAATCACATTTCTGTTAAAATAATAACAAAACTATACTATAGTAAATAATTTAGTTCACTATTTTCCAGTTTCTTTTTTTTATAACTCATAATAGTCATCTCAAATCTCTCCAGAATAAGAGCTGTACGGAAGACTGTTAACAGTCAGGTCACTTACTTGCTCATCTATAAAGCTGAGGCAGAGCCAAGAATGTGCATGTCTCACAAGTCCCAGGTGATGCTGATCTTGCTGGACTAAGGAATACACTTTTGTATTATTTTAATTAAAAAATATTTTGTACATTTTGGTCATGTTTTCCCCCTTTTCAACTCATTCCAGATACCTGTGCATCCAACATCATTCTCTCTCTGTCTTTCTCTCTGTCTCTCTCTGTCTCTCTCTCTCTCTCTCTTTCTCTCTCTCTCTCTTTCTCTCTCTCTCAAAACAATAAGACAAAAAATTCTAAAACAAAACAAAGAGCACCCCCTACAAAAAAAAAAAAAACAAACATGAATTTTGTGTTAGCCAATTCCTTCTGTGCATGTGACTTTGCCTGAAGTATGGTTTAAATACCCAGGGAACTCCATTGAAGAAAAACTGACTTTTTTTTTTCTTTCCCAGAAGGAATCAAATTTCAAATAACTTCTGGCTTAGTGGTGGGACCCTACATCCCCCCCTCCAATGCTGGGACCTCATCTAACTGCACATACATAGAACCTGTGCTTGCTGCCACAGTCTCCATGAGTTCATATGTGCACCAGTCCTATTGTATCTGAAAGACATTATTTCACTGGAGGCATCCACTAGTCTTGCTCATACAGTCTTTTGGCCTCCTCTTCTGAAGAGATCCCTGAGCCTGGAAGGCAAGAGTTACACAAAGACATGGCATTAGGTCGCAGTGCTCCAAAGTGTCTCACTTTCTGCACATTGTCCAGTTGTGAATTTCTGCATTAATTCCCAAGAAGAAACCAATCTGATAGGGTGAAGTGAGACACTGATATGTGTATAGAAACACATCATTTGGAGTCATTTTATGGTTATGTTCCTCTAGCAGAACCATAGTAGTAGGTTTGGGGGAACCATACTTTGAAAGCTGCTATTTGGCACATTAGGAATGTTCTGAATTTTACATTGTATATCTATTTATCTTAAATCATGATAGCACATATACATTATAAATATTTCTTCATGACATTAAATTTTTGAAATATTTCCCCTTCTAATAAGCACTCTTTGAGAATAGAACCATTTACCAGAGCCTGGGAAGAGTAGGGAGACGGAAATATGGAGAGATGATGGCAGTGTGTGGTGATATTTTGTTTGTGCTCTAACATATTGCCTGGAGATCAGAGTGCAGAGCTGGCCACTAGAGGCCAGGCAGTGGTGGCACACACCTTTAATCCCAGCACTTGGGATCTTATGCCTTTGATCCCAGTACTTGGGAGGAGGAAACAGGAAGTGATATGGCTGGGCAGAGAGAGGAAGTGATAAGTCAGGGTGAAGATAGGAGCTCTGCCCCTTTCAGTCTGAGGATTTGGCAGAGGTAAGAAGTTTCACAGTGGCTGGCTACGCTGCTTTTCTGATCTTTCAGCTTTCACCTTAATATCTGACTCCAGGTTTTTAATTATTAGTATCAATTAGAATTTGTGTTACAAGTGTGTATATACAAGACTTCTGATATCTTGTAGCGTAACAGTGGAACTGTAGTCTAGGAAATTCTGAAGGTTTCCAACACAAAGTAGTGATTACACATGATTATTGTTATACATTATAAGCATGTATTGAAATGTTACACCATACCCCCCATACCATATACATATATATATATATATATATATATTTACTACAATGTCATTTAAAATAAATTACTTTTCATACAATTAAAGAGAAATTCAACTTATTTCTTAACTTTTTAATTATATGTTATTCAAATTTCCTTTCTATTGCTGTGATAAAACACTCTAATGAAAAGCAACTGGGGAAGAGGGGGTTTATGACTTACACTTTCAGATCACAGTCCATGATGAGAAAAGTCAGGGAAGGAGCTCAAGGTTGAAACATATAGGTAGGAGTCATGACAAAATACCACTTACTAGCTTTCTTATGACACTACCTGTATGGATTAAACACATTAGTGATTAACTCCAATTCACCCATAATATATCCATGTCATATTAAGGAAAGAACTTATATGTGATCCTGTGTGTGGCTACCTTTATTGAACTGCACAGAAAACATCACATGGGGAAATATGAAGGATACTTTAAAGAAATCTGAGTTTTACAAAAGATTAAGTTACTGATTCCAGCTGACCCCAACTGACCCAGATAACCAACAGTGCTACAAACATCATTGTTTATCAAGCAATATCCATGTGTTGTGTTCAACATTTACAATGGATATTAACTTTATAAGATTGCTTTTAACTTCTATTTTTGCTGCTTTCAACAAATGATTATTAGAATATTCAAGCATTACTCTGGGTTTGGGGCATAGAAGACTATATAATTTAAGATTATAGCTGTGCATTAGCCTAGATTGTAAAAGTTAATTACACGGGAAGTCCAAAGCAAGTAAAATTGTTTATTACTCTGTTCTCTCAAAGACAGGTTAAACAAACAGGCTGAATACACAGTAAGCTAGCAGTCTTAGGTTTTAAGTGACCTTGGGGTATATTATTTACTCTGGCTATGAGATCCAGCAAAAGTTCCAGGCACTTTGAACATGTGATATATTTATTGCACTACCAAAACAACCTACGCACTTCTCAAGAAGATCTGGACATTCCTGAATCAGTCAACAATCAAGACATTGCCCCATAGTTGTGCTCACAGGCCACTATGATCTAGGTAATTTCCCAGTTGAGGATTTCCCCTCAGATGACTCTGAGCTGTGTCAAGTTGGCAATCAAGGAAAACCACAACAAATGTGTTTCACCTATCTTAAGTGTCCCAAATAATTCTGAAGTCACAACCAACATTTCTAATTCTTAAGTAATTTCATAAAGCCGAAGTTACTACACCATAGAGTATGAATAGTTTTAGGCTCTGGGGGGACAGCGGCTTTCTACCCATCAACAACAGAACTAAATAAGACCATCCACTATCCCACAGCCTCACTTGAAGCATCATATGTTTTAACTAAAAAAATTCCTGAATTTAAAACATCCAACCCAACAATAGAAACCAAAGGGAACTGGTATCAATTTATGAATGGTTTCTACTATACTTATATAGTAGTGGTGGTCTGGCAGATAAGATGAGCCAGATGAGACAGGATCAATATTAATTGTATCAAAGATTTAAGTTACAATAAGTTCTTTTAGGCCATTGTTACAGAGCTCAAAGAAAGAAAAAGAACTCATTTGGTACTTGAGAGAAAATACATTACAGAAAATAGGGGAAGCCAGATGTGGTGATATATGCCTTTTATATCAGCTCCTACTAAGCAGAGGCAGGTGGATCTCTGTGAGTTCAAGGCCAGCCTGGTCTACAGAGTGAGTTTCAGACCTGCAATGGCATCATAATGAGACCTTGTCTCAAAATAAAAAGTAAATAAAATAAAACAAGAAAGTAGAAAAGGCAATCTATAGAGTAGTGGAAAAATAAATCTCATTAACATGTTCAGTCTTTCTTTTTCCCCTCCCTATAATTACCACAGTTGAAGGTGATCTTGAAGTGTAGAAAAGTAAACATTGAAAAATTGAACAAATATCACCAAGAATATACTGTTCTGAGACTTGCTATATGACTCTACATAGTAAGAGATTCTCCACTTCTTCTGATTTATATAGATTTTTTCTGTTTGGGGCTTCTTACAAAAGTTAAGGACCACTTTGGCACATTTTGATAAGGTAGGGAGAAAGGAGTCATTTAAACATTGTGCATTTGAAACAATTTTAAAAGTACATCACAGTTTTGATCCTGGGTCTCCCTTTATTATCTGACAAATTGGAACAAATCACATTCACTTCAGTTTCTCATGGAAAGGTGAGATACTATGTCTTATAACAATGCTTTCTTGTGAGAAATGAATAAAGTAACCTGATTAATATAATTACACACTACACATAGTAAGCATCTAACAAATTAAAGGTATATTCTCTTCCATCTACCAGCACTTGGAATATAGTAGAATTTGGCGAATGAACGAATGAATGAATGAATGAATGAATGACATAGGAATAGATTAAGATTAATAACTAAAACAAAAGAACCAAAGTTTTAGGTCTGCTTCCAAACACCTCCTCTAAGAAAATAGACTAGGAGACATTATTTCCCTTGCTGCATACTTTACTTACCTGAAATGTTTCTGCTTCTGTCTTTTTCACAGGATACAACAAAACTATCCCTCAGACAGAATCTGGGAACGAGAAAAAGGTTCCAAAGTGTCAGGGATGAGATCTCCATCAGAAATGCCACCATATTTTCACCAGTCTTTTTTGAGACTCATAGGGTACTTTGTCTTCGTGCCTTTTGATGTGAATTCTGGTATTTCTCTCATAAGTGGCATTTCAAAGATGACAGCTCCAGCTGTCCACTTGTCCTTCTGCAGTGATTCATGCCCAGCAGATGGTGCAAATAGCTTGGCATGTATTCACTGGATCAGTATTGGTGAAAAGGCCATGCCAGATGTCTGATGGCTCCTTTGAAGTTGTTCATTCTGGTGACAGTGAAGTTATAGCACGGCCTTGGCCAAACGTAACGATAAGGAACTGAAGCTTGAACAAATCTAGTATACAGAGCTTTGTGTCTTTAACAGTTCCTGCAATTAGTTGTAGCAATATCTTTTTCATTAATCATATTATTTGTTGGAGGTATATGTCATTTTCTCATTTGAGACTTGTACTGCCTGGAATTAAAGTAAGCCCACTAACGCAGGATAAATGACATCAGAATGAACACAGGGATAGACATCAGTGCACTTTCATTATAGTTCCAATTTTGCCTACATTTTTCTGGGAAATATGGACAAAGAATTTCATAAGTAGTGACTTTTAAATCATGAAACTTTTCAGTAAAGGTGAAAATATCCTTTTACCAATGTCACAAAGTGATTTTAAGAAACTAAAATAATAAATTCATAAAAGCTATAAAGCAGGTAAGTGTAGTTCAGTAACATAGCACTTGTCTGATGTGTAAGAGGCCTAAAAATTTACAAATATATTATGGGCACCACATTTTGCATATTCCTAAGCTAGCATGGGTTTATATATGTCACCCCTCTGGATGGCTATGTGAGATCTAGGCCAGGCCTGAAGGACAAACGTCTACTTGAATCCAGGACTCTCATCAGCTCATATTTAACAACTCTCCATCTTTCCTTAGAACTACATTAATTCTGCAACCCTAAAAGGTTATTTAGTTTTTTTTAATCAAAGAAAATTTATATTTTGCAAATTTTTAATTAGATAGTATTTTTATTCTTTGACAATTTCATGCTTATGTATCATAAATTTGGGTCATTTTCACTCACCATTATCCCTCACCTGCCACCTCTCCTGCTGAAAACCATCTTACTGACAAATCTCTCTCTTCATTTCACATCAATTTGTGTGTGTATGACCCTCTGAGTTTAAGTAATGTTGGTTGCATGAGCACGGGTAGAGTTACGTGCTGGAGCTTGGTAAAGTTGTCTGTGGCTACACAGAAGAAAATGACACTTCTCACCCCAGCAACAATTAGCTGCCGATGGCCACCAGTGGTGGTCTGGCCTCGTGAACCTTTCTTCTATGCACAATGAAATGTAGACAGGGCAGAATTTTGTTCATATCTTCTTCAGGTAAACATAGATGCTTTGAATTCTTCCTTAAATTCTTCAGTTTGAGATAACATCAAATCATAACATCAAGTAATAAATCCTAAACATAATTTCATAAATATTATCCTGAAATCTATTAAGTTAGTTAATACAATCAAAGTCACTAGAAGATTGTTACTCCAACACTGGAGATTTTGACCAACACATTTTTGTAACTTCAACTCTGGTATAAATTTAGTCTGAAGTGGCCAGAATATTGCATAAGGATGTCCAATCCAGAATAATCGATATGTGTAGTCTTATACAAACCAATTTCTAATTGTCCCTGACAGTCTGAGATGCATAATTACTGAAATCATTTGTTTTATATTTATCCCTAGAAGTTCATCTGTACACTTCATAGTAGTATTTAAATTTGCAGGATCCAAATTTTTAAAAAGTCTTAAATCTCTGTTCCTCATGTTTATCAAAATAAGTTCAACAAATAAATTACACTATCTTTTTTTATAAAGAATAAGTTGCAGAGTCATAGAATGTCAAAGTCAAATACCTTATTAACATTTTGCTGATTTTTTTTCAGTAATTTAACTCATCCAACCTTTGACTTTTATTTCCATGTGCAAGATAGCAGGACAAAAACCATCAATTCTAAACTGCACTTGTTGAATTCCCTTTCTCTTTAGTATGAATTTCTGCAGCCATACCAAGCTTAGTTGTAGTTTGCATTAGGTGGGTTAAAATAGGCCTAGAGAGCTGGCAAAGCTGGTAAATCTTGCCATGAAATAATGAAAACCCCCAGCAGCAATCTAAAAACCCAGGCACAGCTGTGCTCACCTGTAACTGAACACTGAGGCAATGGAGAGAGAATTCCCGGAGTTTGTGGACCAGAAAGTCTAGCTGAAACAAAGAGTTCAAGGAGAGACCCTATCTCAAAAACATGATGGAAAGCAACTGAGGAAGAGACCAAAATCTGACTTTGGACCTCCTTACAAATGTTCAAGTAAATAAATAAACAAATATTATAATGGCTGATTTATAAGGCAGCTATTTGAACTATGAAGACAGCCTTTTAAGTTTGATCAGAAAGATGGGTGGCATAGCAGACATTATTTCAGTCTTTAAGAATATCCAGATTTGGGTGTTAGTGTGAAAAAGCTGCCAGGAGTGATTTTTATCCCAGCACAGGATGCCGGGAAAGATGCCCCTACATTGCAGACAGGCTCAAATTAACAGAATGTAATCAGAATCCTACAATCCATGGAGTGTGGGAACTCCAGCCTTCAGGCCACACCAGGGACCCTGAAGGTCATGAAACAGAAGATTCCCCTGTCACTTCACGTCTCCATCAAACCAAATGAACCTAATGAAAGGGCACAGTCAGGTCTGCCGTGAAGCATGATTGACACTGTCTTCTCAGTCACTGGGAACCCTTGCAAGAGACTCTGCCAGGGAAGAGTTCCTGAAGGGAAGGTTTATCACTACCAGTAGCAGATGTTAACTCCTCCCTGCATAGCTCCTTCTCCAGAGTCTGTGACACTGTGGTAGTCTGAATGTAATTGGTCTCCATAAGCTCATAGAAAATGGCATTATGAGGAGGTGTGACCTTGTTAAAGTAGGTGTGGCCTTGTTGGAGAAAGTACGTCACTGTGGGTGTGAGCTTTGAGGTCTTCTATGGTCAAGCTATGCCTATGTTAGTTATTTCTTTTTGCCTCCAGATCAAGATGTAGAACTCTCAGCTCCTTCTCCAGTACCATGCCTACCTTCATGCCCCCATGTTTCCTGCCATGATGACAGTGGACTAAACCTCTGAAACTGTAAACCTCCCCATTAAATGGGTTTTCTTAACAAAAGTTGCTCTAGTCAAGGTGTCTCTTCGTAGCAATTGAAACTCTAACTAAGATAGACACCTTTGTCGGGAACACAGGCTTTCACACATTTTTTAAAACATTGTTATATTTCTGCTAGAGACTTTGCTAAAGATTACTCAAATAAGCCACCGTTTCTCTGATGTGTTTATTGTTTACTCTGTTTAACAACTACTACAGTTGATATTCAGAGCAACAAAGAAGAGATCACCCAAGCTCTGTAGCTCCCTGGTGCTGTGTATCCTCATTGACTCTTAATTCTAGAGCATGTGCTCCTTCCACCACACAAATGTGATGTGAGGTAGGAGGGTAAGATTATCCTGAAGAAAATATGTATTAAGGGTTAGGAAGATATCTTGGTAGGTAGAGTACTTTTTAAACAGGAATGAAGATCTGAATTCAAATCCATGGCACTTAACATAAAAACTTGGGCACAGTGGTACCGGCTGTAAGCCCAGCTCTGGGAGGTGGAAACAAGAAGCCCATGACAGGGCCTTGCTGTCCAGCCAGGCCAGGCATCAGTGGGTCCAGGTTCAGGGAGAGACTCTGTCACAAACAATGCAAGAACAATAGAGGAAGACACCTGAAGTCAGCCTCTGGCCTCCAATAAAAGTGAGGGCATGTGAACATGCACCCATAAAGAAGAGGAAAAGGAGGACAAGGAAGAGGAGGAAGAACAGTAAGAACAAGAAAATAAGTACTGAAAGAGGTTAAGACAATGAGCCAAAGGAAATTTCTATTGAACGGTCATAATCCCAAACTCATGTTACAAAAGGGATTTAATTCCTCCTCTGATTTTAACTATGGATTTCTGTAACACAGATTGTTTATGATGTCATCTGGCAAAACAAAGTGGAAAATCCAGCATCTTAAAGATTTTCTTTGCTGGGGAGAATACTGAATATATTATTTAATATATATTAAATAGAAAGTTAAAGGTAAAGCAATTTTATCCCAAAGTTTGTCAAATCTTTGAAAGAATTTATTTCTAGAAGGTTAAAAAGAGGTAACACTGAATTAGTAACATCAGTGTAATGAAGAACACCACTAAGGCTGCCTATGCTCTCTCTATACTGTAGGACGTTGAACATGAGTCATAGAACACATTCAACAGTTTGAAAAATCTTGGACCTAAAATTGAAACAATATAAGGACCTTGAAATTATTATCACAAATACTGCTCAGCTGGAGATTTTATCTGTCTAAATATCACACTAGGCTAGCATGGCATTGGAGAAAGAACAAGATTGAACTAAAAGAACATGATTTTAACCAATAAAGGTACCTTTTCTGGATGATTGAAGTACACAATAACACATTTCGTACTCCACTCCTCAAATGATTATTTATGGGATTTATGTGTTAGAACTGAATGGTTTCTATATCTCTGATTTTGCTGAAGACTACCAAAATAAAGTTATTTTTGATGTTGATATTTAATTAGTCCATATGTTAGAGAGTTTTTTAATGCGGCTTTGTTTTAAAAATGTTGTTAACTTGGCTAAAATTTAGTCATACTTTCATTTAAATTTGTAACAGTGTGGCTTTATTTTCTGCTTTCCATAGAAACATATGCTTCAGGGACTTTAACACCACCTTTAGGACCAGATGGCAATGGTAAATAATACTCTTTCCCTCCTGTCTTAGGTCCAGAACTGATGAAAAATTAAAGTACAGGAAATAGATGGAGGTTTAAATAGCAGCTTTATCACTGAAGGCAAAGCAGATTAGCGAATGTGGGATTAAACCTGCATCCAGAGGCTTTTAATCACTCCATTCTTCAATCAAACAGATACAAATACCCAGTGCAGGCAGAATGTGGGCTTTTCCGACATTCAAGAATCTATCTGAATGTTTGAGAGCAAAAAAACAAGGTGAAGGAAGCGGCCTGTGCAAACAGAGGAGAATGGATAGGCTGGTTTTCTCCGAGACCTATGTTCAGGGTGAAGTGAGTTGATGGGTCAGAAAAGAGGGGGTATTACAATGCTGGGAGAAACCCTTCACAGGAAAAGGTGCAGTAATCTATTCACATTGAGATAAAGAATTAATGAGGGCTCAAGGTCTCCTTTTTGTCAGTATTTATTCATCTTTCTTTGCTTATTCATAAGTATATAAAATGGTAGATAGGCAGGCATCATACAAAATGATATGAGTGCTACCTAAATTTGTCCTTATTAGACAAAAACATCCACATACACAAAAAATGCATGCATATATTTTTACTGTATTTTGAAAGAGAGGGACTATTACATTTGGCCTTATATTCTTTGGGTTATAAAATAACCAATAAGGCACTTTTTAACAGATACTAGCAAAATCAGTAATTAAGTAACTGTACATCTCAATTGTCCAGGAAATTTGCACTCTCTATATTTTTTATGCATCGGGACATATAGCCTTGAAAGCAAACAACAGTTTTCCAGACTTTTGGCAGCTGTGATTCCCTCTGTCTCATGCATTTGATTGTTTGATAATTGTGAATAATTGGGCTCACATGAATCTGATATCATAGGAATTTGAGAGTTTTGCATATGTAAACATCTAAAATAGTCATGATTGAATATTTGAAAGAAATTGAACCTAATTTTAAATAACCGTTATTGTGATGGGGACAGGGATCTCTTTTACCAGTTTTAAGAAATACAAGATGAGTTATACAACCTATTTAATTATGTATAGCATTTTAAGATGCAAAATTAAATTTTAAATGATTATTCACTAACATAAAATATTCATTATAAAATCACTACTTAATCATTGTGCATAGTCATCTAACCCATTGCAATTCAAATAGATGTTAGAAGAAAGGAAAAGTCTTGCATTTTAGATTATTATATTCTTCAGCGGGCCCCAGACCATATGTGTTCCCATAAAATTATCAAAGGAAATATAATTGATGTTACCATTTCCCCTTTATTTCCCTTAATATTCCTTTTTAATATACAGTACGGACCACCTTTCTCTCTCTTTTCAATGCTGACTTTCCTTTCATGTAGAATTCCATGAAATGGCATGTGTTATAATTCATCAATACCTTACTCTTAGTAACTGACCTCCAGAGCCATCACAATTAACAACAGTAGGTTAGAGCCCGCTATGGCCGCCAATACCAGTGGTTCCAGCATTTACTTGGAAGGCTGAGGCACGAGAGTTAGCGAGAATTCCAGATTATTGTGGGTTACATGGTATATTAAACCAATCAAATAAACAAAAAAAAAAAAACAACTGAATTACAGTATATCCTATCTTTTGAGAGCACTTTATCACTGGCTTAAAAAGTAACATATTTGTGACTATTTCATAAACTATCACAAATCTCTTGTACCTGTAGACAAATTTCTAAATGGTCTTATTAAATAAAAAAACATGGAGCCAAATATAGGGGTGAAAACCTTAGAGAGATCAGAGAAATAGGGAGAGCCACCAGCCAACATTACCTCACCAACTCTGCAGCTTCCAAATGCAAGCCACTTTCTGTCTACCCATGCCTTTATATGCCTTGCTTTCCTGCCCTCTCATTGGCCCTTAGCCCAGCTACCTTACTTCCTTGTTACCGTCTGTCTGTACAGACCTCCAGGTCTCTGTGGTTGGTACTGGGATTAAAGGCATGTGTCACCACACTTGGCTCTGTTCTGTAGTATGGCCTTGAGCACACAGAGACCCTGCCTTCTAAGTGACTGGATTAAGGGCATGTGCTGCCTGACTTTGTTTACTTAAAATGGCTGGCCTTTTTGCCCTGATCTCCATATATATCATCTTTCAAAAAAGTCATACTGGACTTACAGCACCTTGAAGGGACTTTCCAATGGAGCATGGAGGATATGAAACCCCTTCCTAGAAGAATAACTGAAAGAGTATTTCTAAACAAGAAAATATAGTCATTGCCAAAATTTCATCAAAAAAGCATTCTCAAGAAACAACCATGTGAAGCCAGTGAAGCAGAGTATCAACATTAGAAAGCAATGTAAAATGTGAAGTCACATAATAATAGACAAGACTGTGAGGTGCCATGCCAGTAGATTGTGTAAACTGGAACAAACATTTTTTTAATTTAGTATTTTTATCTTTGAAATTAAAATATAATTATATCATTCCCCATGTACTTCCCATGTATTCCCTGCCCACTTGATCTTTCCCAAATTCAATTCATGGCTTCTATTTCTTTAGTTGTTTATATATGTATAACCTAAATACGTAACTACAATTTGCTGACTCCATATAACGCAAATTGTATGTATATAATTTCAGGCCTGATTACTTCATATTAGATAATCCCTTGAGCAGCTCTTGCCTGGGGAAAACTGAAGCTGTATCTGACCTGAAAGCCACATTTCTGGTACCAGAAGGGGCCATGTAAGTATACAAGGGAGGTGTGATAGCTTGAAAGAGAATGGCCCTCAAAGAGAGTGGCACTATTAGGAGGTGTAGCCTTGTTGGAGTAGGTGTGATCTTTTTGGAAGAACTATGTCAATGTAGAGGCAGGCTTTGAGGTCTCATATATGCTCAAGATACCACCCACTGTCTCAGACCACTTCCTGCTATGCAAGTCAAGATATAGGACATGTGGCTACTTCTCTGTCTGCTGTCATGCCACCATGTCACACCATAATGATAATGGACTAAACCTCTGAAAATATAAGCCACCCCAGTTAAATGGGGTTCGTTTCTTTTATAAGAGTTGCCATGGCCACGGTGTCTCTTCTCAGCAATAGAAACACTAAACAAGACAGAAGGTGGTACCAGGAGTGGTGTATTACAGCTCCCAAGTAATTACACAGAGACTTCTTATTAATTGTGAATGCTTAACCTGTAGCTTATGCTTGATGCTAACTATCTCTTAAAACTTAAATTAACCCATTTACATTAATCTATATTCTATCATGTGGTGTTACCTCTCTTCCATGCACCTCATGTTTCCTCTCCGAGTCTCTTAGTATCTCTTGTGTACCTAAATTCTCCTCTTTTTTTCTATCCCTGGAAGTCCCACCTATAACTCCTGCCCAGCTATTGGTTATTAAGCTTTTTATTATACCAATCATAGCAATACATCTTCACACAGTCTACAAATACCCCACAACACTCTAATTAAATGTTTTTCCTTCATAAGAGTTTCTGTGTGGTGGTGATTTGAAAGAAAATGGCTCCCAAAGGGAATGGCACTATGAGAGGATGTGCTCTTGCTGGAGGAAGTGTCTCACTGTGGAGTAAGGTTTTGAGGTTACATATGCTCAGGATACTGCCCAGTGAGTCAGTCAACTTCCTGCTGCCTTCTGCTCAAGATGTATTCAGCTCCATATCTGCCTGAATGCTGCCATTCTCCCCATCATGATGATAATGGACTGGACCTCTGAAACTGCAAGCCACCACCTCAATTAAATGTTTTCTTTATAAGAGTTGCCATGGCCATGGTGTCTTTTCACAGCAGTAAAACTCCTAAGACAGAAGTTGGTTCCAGGGACTAGGGTACTGCTGTGATAACCTGACCATGTTCTTGTATGGAGGAATTTAGACTCTGGATAATAGTAGTAACTCTAACGAAGATTTATAATTAAAAAGAGCAAGCTGAGTGGGTTGCTCTGGGATGTTCTGTATGTTAAATGCGTTGCTCTGATTGGTTAATAAATAAAACACTGATTGGCCAGTAGCCAGGCAGGAAGTATAGATGGGAAAAGGAGAGAAGAGAAATCTGGGAAGTGGAAGGTTGAAGCAGAGAAACTCTGCCAGCCGCCACCATGAAAAGCGAGATATAAGGTACTCATAAGCCACGAGCTACGTGGCAACTTATAGACTAATAGATAAGGGTTAATTTAAGATATAAGAACTAGATAACAAGAAGCCTGCTGCAGCCATACAGTTTATAAGCAATATACGTCTCTGTGTGTTTACTTGGTTGGGTCTAAGCGGCTGCGGGACTGGCGGGTGAGAGAGATTTGTCCTGACCGTGGGCCAGGCAGGACTGGAGAAAACTCCAGCTACAGTGGGTAAATTACAAAAAGTAAATTTTGAGAAGAAAAAGAGCCCCAGGATAAGGAATAAATCTGAATTCTGTGTTTAAGGAGATAAATAGATTAAGAACTGGAATAAAGGGAGTGGTGACCTCAGGGCAAGATCCCACCCGCTAAATTTCCAACTTGTGGAAAGGAATTAAAAGTTTAGAGCCAGGTGTGGTGGTGCATGTCTTTAATCCCAGCACTGGGAAGACAGAGGCTGGCAGATTTGAGTTAGAGGCCAGCCTGGTCTAAATATCAAATTCAAGGATAGCCAAGCTTTAAGCAGTAAAGGAATACAGAAAGTTGGTGAAGATATAATTAAACAAGGGGGCCATGTTCTATCACCAGAAAAAAAAAAGAAAAAGAAAAAGAAAAAACAGAACTTGGCAGCTTCAGCCATGTGGTTCTGGCTTTAGAGTTAAAAATAGAAGAAATGTGTTCTAGGAGTTGCCCCCATGCCTAAGGACAGCCACTGAGGCCAGGCATTGGTCAGGGGTGTCCCTAAATAGAGGCCTAATAGAGAGGCCACTCTGTAAACCTTAGAAGTTGCAGCTTTGATTGCCTTGGAGAACCCAAGATGTTAGGAATGTCAGAGTGTAGGATACCTGCAGAGGAGAGCTGCTAACAGACTAGAACCAGCCCAAGAGAAAGAAGTGTGTTACAGTCAACAAAGTTGAATGGAATTAATGATGTGGAGAGTGTTTTGAAATCAGACATAAAGATGCAGAGTTTGGAGTTTGCACAGCTAGTTTTCAGTCTTGCTTTGGTCCAGCATTTCCTCATTATGATCACTTCCCTGTGTTTTGGAATGGTAAGGTATATCCTGTGCCATTATATGTTGGAAGTATTCACAACGTATTTTTTATTTTGATTTTTACAGAGAAATTACAGTTAAGAGATTGTCATGCATTGCTGCAGATATCATTCTGTATAAATAAAACACTGATTGGCCAGTAGCCAGGCAGGAAGTATAGGTGGGACTAGCAGAGAGGAGAGAGGAAAAGGAGAGGAAGGCAGAGGGAGGAGACACCAGCTGCCTTTCAGGGAACATCATGTAGAGGCAACAAGTAAAGCCACAGAACACGTGGCAACATATAGATTAACAGAAATGGACTTAGTATAAGAGTAAGAGCTAGACAATGGTAGGCCTGAGCTAATGGCTGAGCAGTTTAAGTAATGTAAGCATCTGAGCGATTATTTTATACGTGGGTTGTGGGACTGTGGGGGCTTGGTGGGACCCGGAGAGAAGCTCTCCAGTTACAGTGCATCTCAGAAGAGACTTAGAATTTTGGACTTTTAAATACTGTAGAGGATGTAATAGACTATAGGGACTTTTGAAGTTGGACTAAATGCATTTGCATTATGATATGGCTATAAGCCTTTGGGGGCCAGGGAGTGGAACATGTTGGTTTGAAAGAAAATGACCCCCAAAGGGAGTGACACTATGAAGAGGTGTGTCCTTCTTGGAAGAAGTGTGTCACTGTGGAGGTGGGCTTTGAGGTTTCATATGTTCAGTATACTGCCCAGTGAGACATTTGACTTCCTACTGCCTTCTGGTCAAGATGTAGCCAGCTCCATATCTGCCTGCATGCTGCCATGCTCCCTGTCTTGATGATAATGGACTGAACTTCTGAAACTGTAAGTCATCACTTCAATTAAACATTTTCTTTGTAAGAGTTGCCATGCCCATAGTGTCTTTTCACAGCAATAAAAACCCTACTATAGACACTGTGATCATAAAGTCTCTTCATAACAATAGAAGCCCAAATTGGACAGCAGGGAAACAGTGAATAGTGCTACCCAGATATGGTGCCTATGAACTACAACTAGCATGGCAAAATTATCCTAAAGATGGAATAGTGGCACGCATATTTTGGTGGTAACCAACAGCTCTCTATTTGGACTTAAGGTATGCTGAAGAGGAGGGAAATCATGTGTGGTACTGAAAACCCATCCAACTATTTGGAGCTAGTGAGGTCATGGAACCTGGAAAAGGACACATAATTTCCACTTTACTAAACCAGCAAAATTTATAACTGCATTCTAAATATTAATCCTTATACATAGAGAAAAATGTATTTCTTACCCCTCAACAAAGAAACTTCTCCTTGCAGCTGACAGAGACTGTTATAGAAAGCCACAAACAATCAAAATGCAGATAACAAGTGACCACGGGATGCCCAGCTCTAACTGATACATCTACAAAGCAACTTCTACAGCTCAAGGAATGTGACGGAAGAGAGGGCAGAGAAAGCATTAGAGCCAGAGTAAGAGGAAGTCTGCTGTGAGATTGCATTTCCTAGAAACACCAGGACAGCTACACTCATGAATTCTCATCATTATGACTGCCTATCTAAAACTGGAACAAGTACAATACCAGCAGACATGTTAATGTGGAAGGAAAAAATCTCATGAGGCCCCAGTCCTCGACAAAACCCAAAAACAACAAACAAAGAAAAACTACAAGCATGTAAGGAATAATGAGAGTGGAATAAATTTCTTAATTTCTCCAAATTTCAATTTTGTTTCTTGAAAATTCAGTAGTAAGAGCTGCATGAGTGTGGTAACCAAAATCCTCCACTTTTTCATGCAGTGTGTCAGAAATGTCAAAATTCCTGTGGAAACACTCCTGCTACTATGTTGTTTCTGTCATGCAGTTTCTAAGCATGCATATAGAAATGAATCAGCTTCTGTTTCTTAAATAGCAACATGATAACTGTCCAGCCTTGCAAGTCAACATAATGAAGGATAAAGAAGACAATAACCTACCAAAATGTTGAGACGGGAATGCCCTCAAATTCTCATACTCATGTTGTGCTCTATCTACTATCTAATCCTGAATTGTTCTCCTTTAAAGATACTCTGCTTCTTGTAGGCTTTATATGGTCACCTCTTAAGGTAAGGAGCACCATTAACATCATTTATAATTTCCCATATATGGTAACTTTTAAAACTTGGAGAAAAAAACTGGCTTTTACTCACTTTAAGATCCACATAGATTGTACACTCTTCTGTTATCCGTGCTATCTAGAAGATTCCTTCACCTTTCCTGTCCTTCAATCCACCACTGCTCATCATGAGTCCCAGAGAACACAAGCTACTAACCAAAGTCATATGTTCTTGTTTTCTTCCATATCATGACACTTTTTTCATATCATTTTCCTTTTAATTTTTTTTTTACTTATGTGTCCAAATCTGGTCCCTACATAATTTTCCTTTAAAATCTAAATGGACACAAAATCTACTCACCTTCAAGGGTCTTCCATAAAAAGTAGCAATAAGTCAAGTGTATATACAAGTCTGTAACTCAGCAGGGTTGTTATTATTACTCTTTCTGCCACTTTATCAATATTTCTAGTCCCTGTGTCTCTATCTTTATAGAGTCTGTTGACAATTTTTAATGAATTAAAATATTTGTTTGTAATATAAACAGAATAGAGCTCTGTTTTGATTCCTAACTCTTCCCAAAAGAGAGATACATGAATGCATAGGTGATCGAGATAAAGGTTACATAGGTAGATTGATAGATAGATAATAAATAGCTAGCTAGCTAGATGATAGATACATACATACATACATACATACATACATACATACATACATGATAGGTAGGTAGATAGATAGATAGGTAAATAGATAATAGACAGACAGACAGATAGAGAGAGGTATAGATATATTGATATCTAAAGGCAACTAGGAGAGTAATGGGTTTGTCTCATCTTATACTTTGTAGTCCATCAGGAGGGGAAGCCAAGGCAGTAACTCAAGGGATGAACTTTGAGGTTGAAACTGAAGGAGAGATCATGGACAACTCCTCTTAGGGTCTTGCTTTCATAGCTTGCTCATCTACCTTTCTTATACAGTCCAGGCCCACATCCCCAGGAATGGCATTGCCCACAGTGGACTAGGAGCTCCCATATCAATCGGCAATCAAGAAAATACCCAAGAGATGTAAGTGAAATTTTTCTTTAGGCTGCCAGCATACAAATAATGACACGGAGACTTATTATTAATTATGAAAGCTCAGCCTTAGCTTAAGCTTGTTCCCAACTAGCTCTTATAATTTTAATTAAACCATTTGTAGGTGGAATTTTCTGTCCCACCAGCCAGTTCCCAAGTAACCACACAGAGACTTCTTATTAATTATAAAAGCTCAGCCAATAGCTTTGACTTGTTACTAACTAGCTCTTACAACTTAACCCATTTTTATCAATCTATATGTTACCACATGACTTGTGGCATTTACCTGTCCTCTTGTATGTCTTGCTTTCTCTCTATTTGGCTGGCAACTCTGCTCTTCTTCTTCCTAGAGTTCTCTCTGGCTGGCTTTCCCCCAATACCTCTTCCTGCATAGCTAATAAGCCATCTAGCTCTTTCCTAAACCAATAAGAGCAACACATCTTAACGATCAAAAAGATTATTACAAAACACATTTATGTTGATCTACATTCTGCCACATGGCTTGTTACCTCATCTCCATATTGCTAATCATTCTTCCACTAAGTCTGGCTAGTGATTTTGCCTTTCTTCTTCCTCCCAAGTCCTCTCTGTCCCCAGAAGTTCTTCCTAACCTCTTCCTGCCTAGCTATTGGCCATTCAGCTCTATATTAAACTGGTAAGAAGGCACCTTGGAAAAGACACAATTTCATAGTATAAACAAATATTCTGGAACACACAGAAATGTCCAAAAATTGGTCTGATGGGAGCAATTCTTCAATTGCTGTTCCTTCTTCCTAGGTGACTCTAGTTTGAATAAAGTTGAGAAAAACTAACCAGCATAATTAGTTTTATCTTTCTTCCTCCCACCATATCCATACAGTCATTCTCCTTCAATAAAACTATAGTAAGAACTTTCATTCATTATATTATTTAATAATCTATGCTAATGAGACTGGAGAAATGGCTCACTATTAATGGTGCATAACACTCTTGCAGAGGGTGTAAATTTGGTTCCCAGCACTCAAGTAGGGTGTCTGACAACCATGTGTAACTCCAGATCTAGGGCGATCAGATGAACTTTACATGAACCTGCACTCATGTGCATGTACACACACACACACACACACACACACACACACACACAGAGAGAGAGAGAGAGAGAGAGAGAGAGAGAGAGAGAGAGAGAGGCAGACAGACAGACAGACAAAGAGACAGAGACAGAGAGAGAGAGAGAGAGAGAGAAACAATAAATTTTTAAAATAAAAAAGCTTGCCCTCTGTCTACCTCCTAAGAAAGCAAAATGATAAGACTGGAACACTGGTGCATTTTTCCATTTCTACCACACACAAGGTACCCTTCCTTGCCTCAACGTAAGATAGAGAGTTAAGCTTAAATAAGCAGTTTTCCCAGGCAAACATTTTGCTTTTATCAAAAAAGATATTACTCAATTGTTTTTCCCTTCACCTTTTTGGCCACAGAGAAAACCCATAGCAACCAATTTCAAGCCAAGTAAGTAAGTTTCATAATGGATATTAACACTTTCCAGAACTGCATTCCCTTTAATAATTGTGCTATAAAACAGATCAAACCCCAACAGGTGTAATACGTAAAACATAAGATGAAGTTTAGGATTTAAGGTTTAAAAGGTTGAAAATGTGTTTGCTTCAACAGAAACACCTTCCTACAAATGACTCTATCCATATGTTCTTTTCAGAAAAGCATGCACGTGTACCACATATTTCTGCTCAGAGCGGCTCACAGTCTCAAAGATTATTTATTTAATGGAAACAGAATGTAGATTTAATAAAATTTAGATGAGAAATTTTAGTCATAAATAAATGTGAAAAGTCTGATAAGGTCATTTGCAATGCTCATTTTAAACTCAATTTAAAGTCTGCTAATGGCTTAACTAACTGATATCTCTACAGGGGCTGAGGAAATGGCACACTGGATAAAGCACTTGCTGTACAAGTTTGGGGATTATAGTACAGATACCCAGAACCCACACAAAAGGCTGGACAGGAATGGTGGCTGCCTGTAACCCCAGTATTTAGAAGGCAGAGTCAGAGGATACCCTGAGTAATCAGGCAGTCTAAACTAGCCTGTGACAGAGCTCTGGGTTCAACTAAAAGGCCCTGCCCCATTAAATAAAGTGGAGAGGGATCTAGGAAGACACATGACATCAGCTTCAAGACTCCACACACATGAGTGCACATGTGAGAACATTACACACACATACAATATGAAAATAAAATTAATGTTTCTACAGTAATAATAAAAATACAATATAATAATGCAACCTCCAAATGAATAAATATTGAAGTCCCACAAGTAAAAAGGTTTCTTTAAACTGTTAAAAGATAAAGCTCAAAGGATTGGGAATAAAACACTTTTGAAAGCATCAGTAAAAGATGTTCTTAATAGAAAGTACAGCTATTTACTTAGGAGATTCCTAGAGACAGACTCTGCAGCCTACAAATTCAGAATGTCAAGAAAACTGCCTGACCAGGAAGAGAGGGAGCACTAGAAAGGCCATATATAATTTGAAGTAACGTCTCTTCCAGGAAAGTAATTTGGACTCAATCCAGACTAACAGTGATGGTAAATCATTATTTCTGAATGGTGGATTCTTAGCTGGGTCTCATTACAGGTGAGACAAAGATAGTTCAGGCCTGGACTTGGTAGCTAATGTTTTCATCCCATTAGGTGCTCATGCTCTATCCAGAGCTGCCAGGACAAACAGTTTCTTCTCACTTCAATTACCTTGACTGATGGTTAGAAAACAAAATAGAACACAACCATCTGCTTCATTTGAAATAAAATGTGAGTGTCTAAAGGAAACTAAATTAGCATGATAAGCATTGAAATTCAAATTTTTCCTAGATGATAAAAATTTTTTGGCATTTTAGTAGATTGTTAGGCAAGAGCAAATTCTCTAATGCAAACTTTATATATGCTCTTGGTTGATTCTCTATGAAAAGAATTCATCAAAAAGAATGATTAATCCACTCAACATCATCGGTGCCGGAGATTACTAATCACCAGCTTTTCCTAGCTGTATTTAGGCTAATTAACAGACTTGTTATGTTTATGATACTATTCTCAGCTAAATTCTAATAGAATTCCACAACTCAGGAAATGAGGCCAACAATTGACAATGAGAACTCACAAAATTAAAAAATTTCTGCACAGTAAAGCAAACAGTGAACTGAGTGAAGGGACAGTCCACACAATGGGAGAAAATCATTGCCCACTGCTGATAAAGGAGTGACATCTAGAATATACAAAGAGCTCAAAAAAAGGAAATAAGAAATCAACACAACCAAATAATGGACTGGGAAACTAAGAAGGTTCTCAAAAGAGATACAAATGGCCAATAAATTTACTTTTAAATTGTTCAACCTCCTTAGCCACCAGGAAATGCAAATTAAAAATTTTTTTTTTAATTCTTCATACCCCAATCAAAATGGTGACCATCATGAAAATACATGACTAACAATGCTAGTGAATATGTGAGAAAGAGAAACTCCTTTACGCTGTTAGTAGGCATATAAATTAGTCTAGCCACTAAGAAAATCACTGTGGAAGTTTCCCAAAAGACTAAACATAGAATTACTATAGGATCCTTCTAAGCAACTCCTGAGCACACACCCAAAAGACTCTACACCCTATCACACAATTACTTGCACATTCATGTTTATTGCTGCTGATAAAAATCAGTCTAGATATGCATCAATTTATGAATGGATAAAGAAAACATTGTATATATACAATATGGAATTATACTTATAGAAAATGGAAATTGTAAAATTTTCAGAAAAATGGGGTGAATTGGAAAATATTAAGTGAGATAACCCTAGCTCAGAAAGACAAACACCACATTTTCTCTTTCATATATAGATCCCAGCTTCTAATTTTTGTGCTTATACTCAGCCACAAAGCAAGTCTCAAAAGATACAAGAAAACTGAAATAGCTCCCTGTATCTTACCAGACCACAATGGATTAAAGCTGGATTTCAACAACAACATAAAGCCTACAAACTTACAGAAACTGAACAACTCTCTACTGAGTTACTAGCAGGTCAAGGGAGAAGCAAAGACAGAAGTTAAAAACTTCCTAAAATTCAATGAAAAGAAATGCACAACATACCCAAACTTATGGCACACAATGAAAGTGGTTCTAAGAGGAAACTTCACAACAGTAAGTGCCTGCATGAAGAATTTGGAAAGATCTCATACTACCAACTTAACAGAACATCTGAAAACTCTAGAACAAAAAGAAGAAGACACAACAAAAAGGAGTAGATGGCAGAATATAATCAAACAGAGGGCTGAAATCAATAAAATAGAAACAAAGAGATCAATACAAAAAAATCAATGAAGCAAAGACTTGGTTCTTGGAGAAAATCTACAAGATAAACAAACCCTTATCCAAACTAACTAAAAGGCAGAGAGAGAATATCCAAATTAACAAAATCAGAGATGAAAAGGGGGATATAACAATAGACTTTAAAGAAATACAGAGAATTATTAGGTCAAACTTCAAAAATATATATTACACAAAATTGGAAAATCTAAAAGAAATGAACAAATTTCTTGATAGATACCACTTACTGAAGTTGAATAAAGATTGGATAAACAATTTGAATAGACTGATAACCCCTAAGGAAATACAAGGAGTCATCAAAATCTCCCAACCAAAAAAAGCCCAGAACCAGATGGTTTTAACACAGAATTCTACCAGACTTTCAAAGAAGAGCTAACACCAATAATCTTCAAATTATTCTACAATATAGAAACAGAAGGAACATTGCCAAATTCTTTTTATGAGGCCACAATCACCCTGATACACAAAACACACAAAGACTTAACAAAGAAAGAAAATTACAGACCAATTTCCCTCATGAACATTGATGCAAAAATACTCAACAAACTGGCTAACTGAATCCAAGAACACATCAAAAAGATTATCCACCATGACCAAGTAGGCTTCATCCCAGAGATGAAGAGATGGTTCAACATATGAAAATCTGTCAACATAATCCACCACATAAACAAAGTGAAAGAAAAAAACATATGATCCTCTCATAAGATGCTGAAAAAGCCTTTGCAAAATCCAATACCCCTTCATGATAAATGTCTTGGAGAGATCAAGGATATGAGGGACATACCTAAACATAATAAAAGCAATATACGGCATGCCAATTGCGAACATCAAATTAAATGGAGAGAAACCCAAAGCAATTCTACCAAAATCAGGAACAAGGTAAGGCTGTCCACTCTCTCCATATCTATTCAATATAGTTCTAGCCAGAACAATAAAACAACATAAGGAGATCAAGGGAAAACAAATTGGAAATGAAGAAGTCAAAGTATCATTATTCATAGATGTATGATAGCATACATAAATAACCCTAAAAACTCTACCAGGCAACTCCTTCATATGATAAACACCTTTAGTCAAGTGTCTGGATACAAGATTAACTCAAAAAAGTCAGTAGCCCTCCTATATATAAATAAATGGATTGAGAAAGAAATCAGATAATCAACACCCTTTACAATAGCCTCAAATAATATAAAATATCTTGGTGTAACTTTAACCAAGCAAGTGAAAGACCTGTATGACAATAACTTCAAGTCTTTGAAAAAAGAAATTGAAGAGGCTATCAGAAGATGGAAAGATCTTCCATGCTCATGGATCAGTAGGCTTGACGTAGTAAAAATGTCAATCTTATGAAAAGCTATCTACAGATTCAATGAAATCCCCATTAAAATCCCAAAACAATTCTTTACAAACCTTAAAAGAATAATATGCAACTTCATATGGAAAAACAAAAAATCCAGGATAGCTAAAACAATCCTGTATGGTAAAAAGGACTTCCAGAGGTATCACCATCCCTGATTTCAAGTTGTACTACAGAGCTATGCTAATAAAAACCACATGGTACTGTCATAAAAACAGACAGGTAGATAAAGGGAATTGAATCGAAGACTCGGACATAAATCCATATACCTATGGACACCTGTTTTGGAGAAGGAAACCTAAATTATACAGTGGAAAAAAGAAAGCATCTTCAACAAATGGTTCTGATCTAACTGAATGTTGGCATGTATAAGAATGCAAATAAATCCAAATCTAACACCTTGTAGCAGGAATCTTAACAGGTCTTATTAATAAAATCAAACCTGAAGCCAGGTATTGGGGTGAATGCTGGAAGATCAGAGAAGCAGAACAAACCACAGCCACCTCACCTTGCCAATTCTTCAGCTGAACCTGTTCCTCAGACTGGAAGCTTCTGAGTCCTCATCCAAATGAATCTCAGCTGAACTGTGCTGCTCAAAGCCTAAAAGCTTAACTAGTTGTAGTTCCTGGTCCTCATGCCTTATATACCTTTCTGATTTCTGCCATCACTTCCTGAGATTAAAGGCTCACCTCCTGGGATTAAAGGCGTGAGTCACCAGGTCTGGCTTTTTCCAGTGTGGCTTTAAACTCACAGAGATCCAGATGGAACTCTGCCTTCAGAATGCTAGGATTAAAGGTGTGAGTGTCACCATTTTCTGGCCTCTGTATCTAGTGGCTGTTCTGTTCTCTGACCCCAGATAAGTTTATTAGGCTGCACAATATTTTGGAGAACAAAATATCACCACACACCCTGCATAAAACTCAAGTCCAAGTGAATCAAAATAATCCAGATACACTAAACTTGATTGAAGAGAAAGTAGGAAATGTTCTTGAATGCATTGGCACAGGAGACAACTTCCTGAACAGGACACCAATAGCACAGGCACTAAGATTGACCATTGATAAATGGGACCTCATGAACTTGAAAAGTTTCTGTAAGGCAAAGGACACTGTCAATAAGACAAAACAGCAGCCTACAGAATGGATAAGATCTTCACCAACCTCACATACAACAGAGGGCTGATTGTGGGAGCCCAGCTCCAACCTGCTCCCACCTTTTGAAGTGTTCCTGGGTAGAGGAGAGAGCAATGAGGAAATATTAGGTAGAAAGATAGACTTAGATGATAAGGAGAAAGACAGAGACACAGGATAGCTTTGGGAGGGCCTGGGTCAAATTTTTTGAATAAAGCTGCAGCCCAGAGCTTTATTCAAAAGGGCTTTTTATAATATGCCAAGGGGAGAGGCAAAAGACCTCCCCCTTGCAAGATCAAAGCATACTGTACAGTCAAGTATAGACCCTTCCAAACACCTGGTAAACACATCCATGGCCAAATCATCCCTTTATTCAGCCTTGCTGGGTAAAGCAAGTCAGATTCTCTGACCCTGAGTCATTTGGGCCTCCACAGCTGATTTCTAAAATATATAAAGAACTCAAGAAACTAGATATCAACAAACCAAATAATTCAATTAAAAAATGGGTACAGATTGCTGTAGGATGGTCTGTATGTCAAATGTGTTGCTGATTGGTCAATAAATAAATCACTGATTGGCCAGTGGCCAGGCAGGAAGTATAGGCAGGACTAACATAAAGGAGAATTGAGAGAACAGGAAGCTGGGTGAGGGAGACACTGCCAGGTGCCACCATGACAAGCCGCATGTGAAGATGCCAGTAAGCCACAAGCCATGTGGCAAGGTATAGATTTATAGAAATGGATTAATTTAAGCTGTAAGAACAGTTAGCAAGAAGCCTGCCATGGCCATACAGTTTGTAAGCAATATAAGTCTCTGTGTTTACTTGGTCGGGTCTGAGCGGCTATGGGACTGGTGGGTGATAGAGATTTGTCCTGACTGTGGGCCAGGCAGGAAAACTCCAGTTAAAAATGGCGCCCAACGTGGGGCAAGAGTTTCCACCTAAAACCTGAGAAAAAAAGATTATAAAACGGAGCTAAAAACAGTTCCTAGTTGTTTCTCTCAAGTTAGTGGCAGCCTGCGTGTTTGAGCTACTATGGTGGGTTCCTGGCATGTGCGCTCGACCTGCAGTATGGCAGGAATGAGGCCTCTGCAAGTGGCACATTAAGCTGTGTGGTGGATTTAGCCTTTGCTAGTCCAAAAAAAAAAAAAGAGGTTTCTGGGCTACACACTGCTTTGATAGAAGCATAGACGCACTATTTCTGAGAGTTGATGGCTCCCAGAGCTGGCAGAAAACATACCACCACCATGTTGGGAAGCTGAAGTGGGCAGAGCGAGCAGCCACAGCGCCAGCGTCCTTTCAGGCTTAGAAGGCTGCAGTTTAAAGCAATAGGCTCAAGCTAATATAAAAAAATAAGCCACATAAAGATGGCTACCACACAGAGAATCTGTATTATGTTCTCTTTGATATTCGTAACTGAAGAAAAACATTTGATTACAAAAGCTGATGAGTTATGCCAAAATGTATATTTTAAAGGTACCTTGACTTCAAAATTTGGATGTAAGGATATGTTGCTTTGGATAGGAGGCTCTGCTTTTGTTTCCACAGAAAGCCAGAGGCTGTGGATTTGTTCCAGATTAAGATACATCAGGTTTGACCAGCCAAGACCACCTGAAAGGTCTCCAATGACACCATGGCCCAGATGATCCAACATCCAGAACCGTTTCAAGGCAACTGGCTCAGACGATACACCCTCATGGACTACTCCATAATCCTAAAATATTCTTTGTGTCCCCATAAGATACAGGGCCCCCCTCCAGCAGGAAGTAGTAAGAGAAGCTACACCCAAATTCCTAAATATACCAAGCTGACTTTGGAGATGTGTAAAGGTTAAAACCTTCCTTTTTAAGAAAAGAAAAGGGGAAGTGCTGTGGGATGGTCTGTATGTCAAATGTGTTGCTGATTGGTCAATAAATAAATCACTGATTGGCCAGTGGCCAGACAGGAAGTATAGGCGGGACTAACAGAGAGGAGAATTGAGAGAACAGGAAGCTGGGTGAGGGAGACACTGCCAGCCGCCACCATGACAAGCCACATGTGAAGATGCCGGTAAGCCACAAGCCACATGGCAAGGTATAGATTTATAGAAATGGATTAATTTAAGCTGTAAGAACAGTTAGCAAGAAGCCTGCCATGGCCATACAGTTTGTAACCAATATAAGTCTCTGTGTTTACTTGGTTGGGTCTGAGTGGCTGTGGGACTGGCGGGTGAGAGAGATTTGCCCTGACTGTGGGCCAGGCAGGAAAACTCTAGCTACAACAGATCTAAACAGAGAATTCTCAACAGAAGAAACTTAAATGGCTCCAAAACATTTAAGGAGATGTTCAACATCCTTAGCCATCAGGAAAGCAAAAATCAAAATGACTCTGAGATTTCACCTTACACCTCTCAGAGTGGCTAAGATAAAAAACATAAGTGACAGCTCTCATGCTGGAGAGGATGTGGATCAAGGGGAACACTCCTCCATTGCTGGTGGGAGTGCAAACTTGTACAACTACTTTGGAAGTCAGTGTAGTGGTTTCTCAGAAAACTGGGAATCAATCTACCATGAGACCCAGCTATACTACTCTTGAGCATATACCCAAAGAATGGTCAATCATACCACAAAGATACTTGCTCAACTACCTTCATAGTATCTTTACTTGTAATAGCCAGAACCTGGAAAAAAACCTAGCTATCCCTCAACAAAGGAATGGATAAAGAAAATGTGGTAGATTTACCCAATGGAGTATTACTCAGATGTAATCAAGATCAACAAGGAAACTAGGAAATTTGAATGCAAATGGATGGAAGTAGAAAAAAAATCATCCTAAGTGAGGTAACCCAAACCCAGAAGACAAACATAGTATGTACTCACTCATAAATGGATATTAAATGTAAAATAAAGGGTAATTATGATATACAGTCCACAAACCCAGAGAGACTAGGTAACAAGGAGGGTTTGTGGGGGGATACCAGGATCTTTCTGAAAAGGGGGAACAGATTTGTGAATGGCCAGAGGCTAGGTGGGGATGGGAACACGAGCGATCAGTTTGGAGGGGGGCATAAAAGGAGAGTACTGAAAAACACTCCTGAAAAGGAGGTACATTTCAGGATCAGGAAAAATCCTGGTGCAAGGGAATCTCCCAGGAATCTACAAGGATGACCCCCACCTAACAATCCTAGCAATAGCAGATATGTAGCCTAAACTGGCCATCTCCTGTGACCAGATTGTTGCCCAGCCCGATAGTCATCAGAGAGGTGTCATCCAGCAATTGAAGGAAATGGATGCAGACCCACAGCCAAATGCTGTGAGATGTTCTGTATGGCAAATGTGTTGCTGATTAGTCAATAAAACACTGATTAGCTGTTGGCTAGGCAGGAAGTACAGGCGGGGCAAGGAGAAGAATAAAGCTGGGAAGTGGAAGGCTGAGTCAGAGAGACACTGCCAGCCACCATGATGAGAAACAGCATGTGAAGATGCTGGTAAGCCACGAGCAACGTGGCAAGGTATAGATTAATGGAAATGGATTAATTTAAGCTGTAAGAACAGTTAGCAAGAAGCCTGCCATGGCCATACAGTTTGTAAGCAATATAAGTCTCTGTGTTTACTTGGTCGGGTCTGAGCAGCTGGGGGACTGGTGGGTGAGAGAGATTTGCCCTGACCGTGGGCCAGGCAGGAAAACTTAAGCTACAGTCAAACATTAGGCGGAATTCAGGGATTCCTGCAGAAGAGGAGGAAAAAAGATTATAGGAGCCAGAGGGGTCAAGGACACAAGAAAACTCACAGAATCAACTAACCTGGACTCATAGCAGCTCACAGAGACTGAATTGACAACCAGGAAACCTGCATGGGACTGACCTAGACCCTCAGCATATATGTTGCAGTTGTGTAGCTTGGTCCTCTTGTGGGACTCCTAACAGTGGGATCAGGGGCTGTCTCTGACTCTTTTACTGGATTTGGGGACCTACTCCTCATACTGGCTTGCCCAGCTTTAATATGTGGGCAGGTAATTAGTCTTACTGAAATTTGGTATGGCATGTTTTATTGATACTCATGGGAGACCTGTCCTTTCCTAAACTGAAAAGGAGGAGGAATGGGTTGGGGGATAGGGACAAAGGGTGAGTGGGAGACTTGGGCTGAAAGGATAGGAGGAAGAGGAAACTTCCACTGGGATGTAAAATAAATAAATAAACAAATTTATTTATTTTTAAAAAGAAATTAATTTTTTTTTTTAGAATTGAAAATGAAAAGAGAGCATACCCAAACTATGGGACACAAGGAAGACAGTTCTAAAGGGCAAGGCCATAGCACTAAGTGCCTACATCAAAATATTGGGAAGATTTCACATTACTAACTGAGGGACAAACTAAACACTCTAGAAAAAACAAGAAGTAATAATACCCAAAAGGGTAAATGGCAAGAATAATCAATTAGGGCTGAAATCAATTAAATAGAAACAAATAAAAACAATACAAAGAATTAATGAAATGAAGATTTGTGGTTTTTTAAATTCAACAAGATTGATAAACTCTTACCTAAATTAACCAGAAGATGGAGAAAGGTGATGTAAATTAGTAAAATTAGAAGAAAAAAAAATGACATCATAATAGAGACTGGGAAAATTCTGAGAATCATAAGGACATACTATTTAAAAAAAATCCCTATTCCACCAAACTAGAAAACCTAAAATAAATAGGTCAATTTCTTGATATAAATGATGCATCAGAGCTAAATAAAGATGAAATAAACAATGTAAACAGACATATAACCCCTAATGAAATAGAAACAGTAATTAAAAATCTCTCAACCTAAAGAACAGAAAGATCCAACAAAAAGAGAAAATTATAAAATAATAGCCCTTATGAATGTAGATGTAAAAATGATAATAAAATTTTTACAAACTGACTTCAACAGCAAATCTAAAAGATAATTTATCATGATAAAATAAGCCTCATTCCAGAAGTCCAATCAGAGATGGTTCAACTTATATAAACCAATAAACATCATTTACCATATAAATAAACTGAAAGGCAAAAAAATGCAAGACCATCTCAGTAGATTCAGAAAAGGCCTTGGACAGAATTCAAAATAGTTTAATGACAAAAGTTATGGGGAAGTTATGGATACAAGAGACATACTTCAGTATGATAAAAGCAATCTACAGACTCAATGCAATCCTCATCAAAATTCCAACACAGTTCTTTACAGAAATTAAAAAAAAAATAATCTTCAACTTCATATGAAAACACAATAAACAGGACAGGTTAAAAATTCTGATAAATAAAAGAACTGCTGGAGTTATTACCATGCTAGATTTCAAACTGTATTACAGAGCAATAGTAACAAAAGCAGTGTGATATTGGCATAAAACAGACACATGGATCAATGGAATCAAACTAAAGTCCTAGACATAGTTCCATACACCTACAGACACCCAATTTTTGACAAAGCACCTAAAGGAGAATACAAAAGAAACACACACACACACACACACGCACGCACGCACGCACGCACGCACGTGCACACACACACTTATTAAGGCATCTTCAAATAATGGTGCTAGTCAAACTGGATAGCTGCATATAAAAAATAAAAGAAGATCCATATCTCAGCTCCAAATGGATAAAGAATCTCAATGTAAGACCAGAGCCCCCGAATCTGATAGAAGAGGGAGTAGGGAATATGCTTGAATTTACTGCCATGGGAAGGGATTTTCTGAACAGGACAATAACAGCACAAGCATTAAGACCAACAATTAATAAAGGGGACCTCAGGATGCTAAAAAGTTTCTCTACAGCAAAGAACAATATCATCAGGTTACAGAATGGGAAAAGATTTTTACCAATACATATCAGATAAAGGATTAATATGTACAATATAAAAGGACTGAAAAAATGAGCATCAAGGAAACTCATAGACCAACTAAAATCAGAGTGTAGAACTACACAGAGAGTTCTCAAAAGAGGAAACACAAATAGCTAAGAATCACTTTTTTAAATGTTCAACACCCTTAGCTTTTAGGAAAATGTAAACTAAAACTGTTTTAAGATTTATATCTTACCCTTGTCAGAATGACCAAAATCAATAAAACAAACAGCAGTACATGTTGGTGGGGTGCTGGTGGGAGTGCAAATTGGTGAAACCACTATGGAAATCAGTGTGGCAGTTATTTCAAAAGTTGAAAATTGATCTGCCTCAAGCTCCAGCTATATCACTCCAGAGCATATACCCAAAGGACTCTACAACTTGGTATGGAGATATTTGCTCATCCATGTTCATTGCTGCTCTATTCATAATGACTAGAATTTGGAAACAACCCACATGTCCATCAAATGGTGAATGAATAATGAAAATGTGTGTAGCACAAATTGTTAGGAAGTCTTATTAATAAAATCAAACCTGATGCCAGTTATTGGGGTGAAAGCTGAAAGATCAGAGAGACAGAATAGGCCACAGCTAACCTCACCAGCTAACCTCTCAGCCGATCCTGTTTCCTCAAACTGGAAGCCTCTGTGTCCTTATCCAAATGGATCTCAGCTGAACTGCTTCTCAAAAGCCTGAAAGCTTAACCAGCCTAGTTCCTGGTCCTCAAGCCTTATATACCTTTCTGCTTTCTGACATCACTTCCTGGGATTAAAGGCTCATTTCATGGGATTAAAGGCATGAGTCACCATGCCTGGCTGTTTCCAGTGTGGCTTTAAACTCACAGAGATCCGGATGGATCTCTGCATCCCAAGTAACAGGATTAAAGGCGTCATTTTCTGGCCTCTGTATCTAGTGGCTGTTCTGTTCTCTGACCCCAGATAAGTTTATTAGGGTGTACAATATTTTGGGGAACACAATATCACCACAAATGTGGTGCATTTACACAATGAAATCTTATTCAGCTCTTATGAGTAATGAAACTGTGAAACTTGCAGGCAAATGGATAAAGCTAGAAAATTTTCAGCTACTGCTAATGAGCAGGTAAGTTTCAATGGCCTCTTAGGAAAATTTGGCATTACCTGGTAAAGTGGAATGTATGCAAAATCTGCAATTCAGAAACCCTACTTTCATATAAATGTAAAGAATATCAACATAGCTCTGTTTCCAGAACACTGAAAAAAACAAGTGACAGAGTACCAATAGTCAGCTTCATGCACTATGCAACTAGGTTGTCAGGGCAAACATCATTTGTTACATTTTTTTGTACTTCATAAATTTAATAGCATTTTATGCTCCAGGTTCCTTATCTACAAGTTGGTAATAACAATAATACCTACTGCATAGTCTTGTATTCATACTCAAGAGAGTCAAAACATACATTAGCTAATATATAAAAAAAATTATACACATGCATACATAATACTTAGAATAGTGCCTAGTATGTGAGCATTCTAGATTTAGCCTATTTCTATTATTATTTACAAGAGTAGTTTTAACCATTTAACAAACATGGAAGTGTAGATATTTATTGCTAGTGTGTGTGTTTATGAAACAATGAAAATATATATAAATGTATATTCACATTTGATACCCATAACCATGATGGGATATTATTATACAGGGCAAAAATAAACAGGTTACATCATTAACCAGAATCAACAAAATTAATGCACAGAGAGATACACACACTGTAACTTCACTTATGTGATTTGTCTAGAGGCAAAATAAATGCAATGTTTAAGGAGATATTCCACTTGATAAAGCTAAAAAAGAAAGAAAGTATTATTAACATATTTGATGGCTAACACACAAAAAATGGAGGATGGAAGCTTGGAGAGTCACTCAGGCAGTGTGCTGCAGTGCTAAAATCATGTTTCCTCTTATAGTCCATGGGAAAATGGGCATCTGTTTGCTTTCCAAACTGTACAGGTACCATCATTATACACAATTTATGCTTTATTTTCTCCCAAAGCCATTACTGTATAAAGAACTCCATCAACTTGAAGCATAAATACAGTTGCTTTACTTTCAAGTTTAAACTAATTGCTTGAGTAATTTCTAGCCTCACTAATAAAAATAAACATCTCCACTCCCCTCTCAAATATCACTTCCCTTACAAATTTCCCCAGACATCAGATTCTCTCAGACATAAGGAAGATTCAGGAGTCCTGAAAATTGTCTCTCACATTCCCACTGCTTCTCCAATTGGACAGTATTGTTAGAAGCTGAAATGATGATGATGCGCTCAACCTTATCCAGACAGATAGTTCCTATGCCACACATCTCTTCTTATCAACAGCAATTTCTGAGATGAGGCTGTTGTACAAAGACAGAAAAACAAAAAAAAGAAAGAATGAAAGTGTGATGATTAGATAAAGATTTATCCTTCATGTAAAACTGAGACTAGCAAAACCATCCATAAATCATAAAATATTAAGAATCATAAACCATAGTTCCTATGACAGAAAATGAGCCCTGGTAACATAGAGACTTAAGTATTTATTGGGAATTTGCTATTTTCTTCATGTGGTGCTCTGTGTCTCATCTGGGAGAGAGCCACCTGCACAGGGCTGCTTAGGATCCATTCATCAGACAAGAAGTAAGTCACTGGACCAGGAGTTTCTAACAGAGAGAATCAGAATAAAAATGAGGGGAAAATAGGGGAATGACATTTTTGAAATGCTTATTAGATATAGCATAAAAGATGTATTCCAAAGCCTGCATTACAAAGATTTTACTCATAATTCCAAAATGAAAAATGTTAAGCATGACTACACAAAAATGATAAGGCACTGACTTATGTATGGAGTTGGGAAAACAATTTTTGTTAGACTGTTCTATAATACATTATAAAATGACTTTTCCCTTTACTGTTTATTTCAACAAATCTTCTTGTCTATTAATCTGTAAATTACTAGTTCAAACTACAGACCATGATTTCCTCACTGAAATAAAGTTTATGGGAAGAGTCCCCTAATACGAAGCAAAATCCTGTATCAAGCACACAATTTTCCTGTCTTCTACAGGCCTAATGGGGGAAGATTTGACTGTTTATTTATCAATATATGCTAGAGATATTTGTAGCATGAATCTTAAAAGGTCTTATTAATAAAATCAAACCTGGAGCCAGGTATTGGGGTGAATGCTGGAAGATCAGAGAAGCAGAACAAGCCACAGCTTTCTCACCTTGCCAGTTCCTCAGCTGATCCTGTTTCCTCAGACTGGAAGCCTCTGAGTCCTCATCACACCTGAACTGCTGCTCAAAAGCCTGAAAGCTTAACCAGGCTCTAGTTCCTGATCCTCACACCTTAAATACCTTTCTGCTTCCTGCTATCACTTCCTGGGATTAAAGGCGTGAGTCACCATGCCTGGCTGTTTCCAGTGTGGTCTTGAACTCACAGAGATCCAGGCAGATCTCTGCCTCTGGAATGCTAGGATTAAAGGCGTGTGTGCCACCATTTTCTGGCCTCTATATCTAGTGGCTGTTCTATTCTCTGACCTCAGGTAAGTTTATTAGGGTGCACAATATTTTGGGGAACACAATATCACCACACTTCCCCTTTTTGTCTAAAATTAAAAAAAAATAACTACTACAAGAAAAACTATATCCAATAAGTATATACAATATATACAACATTTGACAGATTCAGACAAAAAACTCCATCATATATATTAACAATGTCCAGTCCAGTAACATTTGATAAACTCAGATGAAAAATTTCATTACTTATCCTATTTAAAACAAATAGTTCCTTTTTTAAAAGTAGATTCAATAATTGACCTTTTTAATCTTATCATAGCCATATTCTCTTTTTTCTTTTCATAATATATTCACTAATCTACCTTTTGTCATTTTCATATCTTCCCCTTTTTCTTTTTAGAGTAGATTCAATTATCTACCCATTTATCCTATTATTTCTTTATCTTTTTTCTCAGAGTAGATTCAATGATCTACCTCATATCTATATTCTCTTTTTTCTTTTTCTTTTTTTTAAACAAAACTCTGAATCTAATCTCCTTGTTCAGCATTTTTCCTGACCATTAACATTAACAACTTGTAACCAACCTTCATAAACAATGACAATATCCATAACTCATTAAATGACCAAAAAACTATCCACCCCACCTCTTGGGAATGTGGGTGTCATTTTCTTATAATTACTTCCTGCTTTCTGGGGGTGAAGGCATCTTTAGGGGATCCTGAACAGAAAATTTTTGTGTTAGTTGTCAAGTCCTGTATCATTTGTCCAGTCACTGCATAATGGGGAAGTGTAGGGCTTGTTTCAAGTCCTTGCTCGAGTAGTCTGCCAGGCTGGATTATCTCAGCTAGCCATCTCGAAATTGTCCTGAACAGTTTATAGTTCAAAGCCGATCTTTCCTTGGCGTTAACCAGCTTAATGGCTTTACCATAGTCCATGTGGAATCATGGTTGTGGGATCCTGTCATCTTTTTGAAGATTTCAAAGTTGCTGTTAGGCGTGGTCATGGTTCCCTGAAGACTTTTTTTTTTTTTTTTTTTTTGGTCTCCTCTGTGGTTTGGAGCAATCACAGTCTGATAAATGTCTGTCTCTCAGAACCATGAATTTCTTCCCTAAAAGAGAAAATCTTCACAGCAATTTCTCCCCACCATTTTTTATGCCAAACTTTTCTAAACTGACTTTTGCTGATGCTTTCTTGTAACATGATGGTCCTGGCAATTTTTCTCTAAACAAGCAGCAGTAAACCCTTTGTCCCAGATAGCAGCATCACCAACACGGCCACTGCCTCCATGGTCCCACCACCACTGTTTGTGGCTCAGCCCTGGCTGAAGCTTCTCCTTAGCAAGCCTCCTAGGCAGGCTTCAAACTTGGGATCATCCTGCCTCTGCCTCCTTCAGTAAATCCAGTGTACATCACCACAATGTGTAGCTTGGGTCTGAGCTGGGGCCCACAAGGCCACAGGCAAGTGACTTTTTCAAGAATTCATACCAAGAATGTCAGGCACCAGATGCAGCATGAATCTTAGAAGGTCTTATTAATAAAACAAACCTGGGGCCAGGTATTGGGGTGAATGCTGGAAGATCAGAGAAGCAGAACAAGCCACAGCTTCCTCAGATATTTCCATTCATATTTAAAGGATTTATAGCCTCCCTTGGATCCCAACATTTTTTGAAATACTTCGGGTTTATTATTTTTAAATTGTGTGTAAGTGTGTGTGTGTGTGTGTGTGTGTGTGTGTGTGTGTGTGTGTAAATGGGTATAGGTGCCCACTGAGTTCAGAAGAGGGTGTTCAGCTGCAGATGTGTGTGCTGGGACCAGAACTCTGGTCCTCTGCAGAACATTATGTGCTCTTGACCACAGACCCATCTCTCTAACCTCTAAGTCCTTCAAAATCTTTTAAATAGTTTTCATATTTCAACCAGTTACAGTCCAAATAAGGAAAAGTCTAAGAAAGAATGAGAAAATCAAATATTAAAAATAAATTGTCCAGAAAAATTTATATTTAGCATGATAAATATTGGTCTATTTTATGTTTAAAGAGAGCACAATGAATATTCACTAAACAGTAAGTTAATGATGAAGAAAGGTTGGAATAATGTGTTCTAATGTCCAAAATTTACAATGGTTGCCACACCAATAAGAATGTAGACTGTTTTGAGCCAAATCCTTTCAAAGCAAGAAATAAGAGATTAATATTAAAGTAATACCATTAAGAGTCAAACATTTGAAATTATCAACCTCAGCACTTACAACTGTATATACTAATGTTAAAAGAGTCAAATTGCACAGATGTGAGGGTGATCCAGCCGAGGCATCTGTTGCCCCAATTGATTGCCAGGGTTGATTTGGCTAATCTGGCTGGCAAGGCAGGTGTCCCCTTCCCCTTTCACCACTCCATGTGCATCCTTCCCAAGGTTGCACACTTGGTGGAAGAGGACAACCTTCCCCAAACGAGGAGGACATGTCTTCCATCAAGGGTACATTAGAAGCTGCACTCCCCTGCTTGATCCTTCAAACAAGCTCTCAAGAATCAAATTGGTGTCCCATCATAGGTAGTGGGCTCCAAAAAGCCCGCTCATGCACCAGGGATGGACTCTGATCCTACTGCCAAGGGCCCCTCCAAGCAGATCAAACTATACAATTGTCCCACCATGCAGAGAGCCTAGTACAGTCCCATGCAGGCTCTATAACCATTGATCCAACTTTCATGAGTTCCCACTAATTTGGTTTAGTTGTCTCTACAGGTTTCCCCATCATGATCCTGATGCACCTGCTCATAGAATCCTTCTTTTCTCTCTTTGACTGGACTCTAGAGCTCGGCCTGGTGTTTCACTGAGGATCTCCGCATCTACTTCCATCAGTCATTGGAGAAAAGCTCCTGCAGCCTTGAGGCCTGGGGAAGGGTTTGGACTTGCCTCTATTGGATGTGCCTCCCCATGGGAGGCCTTGCCTTCTTGTTGGAGGGGGTAGGGGGTGGGTTGGGAGGGGAAGGCTGGGGGCATGGGAGGAGGAAAAAAGGGGATCTTTGATTGGTGTGTAAAATAAATGAAACAATTTTCTTAATTAAAAAAGAATCAAATTGGACAATGACGAAGATAAGCTAAATTTAAGAAACTATTAGGGATACATTTTTAAAAATTGAAAACAAATTATGCAATCAGTGTTCAGAAGTATAGGAAAGATACAGTATCGCTTGGCTCATGGCCTGGGAGGAGGGGACTGGACCTGCCTGGACTGAGTCTACCAGGTTGATCTCAGTCTGCGGGGAAGGCTTTGCCCTGGAGGGGGTGGAAATGGGGAGTGGGTTGGGGGGAAGGTGAGGGGGGCAGGAGGGGGGAGAACAGGGGAATCTGTGGCTGATATGTTGAAGTGAATTGTATCGCAAAATAAAAATTAAAAAAAAATAAAATTAAAAAAAATTTTTGAATTGGTAAGCTGAATGATACACAAAATCAGCACACTCAAATGAAACAAGAGATAAAGAAAGAAAACTATGAAAACTTTAGAAGATACACTTCATAGGGCTGTTAGTTGAAGTTTTGTGCAGTTTTTCGTTTATTAAAATTATTTTTTTCAAACAATATATGCTGACTACAGTTTCCACTCCCTTAATTACTCTGAGATCCTCCCCACATCCCCTCCCATCTGAATCTACATCCTTTCGGTCTCTCTTTAACAATCTTATTATTTTATAAAATTAAATATACATGGAAAACCATGAAAATAAATCATTTGGAATGTAGAATGAGTTTATTCCAAAAACAATCCAGTAGGGACTACTAAAAAAGGGGGGATATGCAAAAATCAGTGTTGAGGGGAAAAGGGCAACAAGAAAAATTACAAATAAAAACAAAGAGATAGCCAGGGTGGTGGTGGCACACACCTTTAATCTCAGCACTGGAGGTAAAGAAAGGCAAGCCAAGCAAATCTCTATGAGTTCCAGGCCAGCTTGGCCTACAGAGCAAGTTCCAGGACAGGCTCCAAAGCTACACAGAGAAATCTTGTCTTGAAACCGCCCCCGCAAAAAAATAAAAATAAAAAACACAAAACAAAGAGATAAAAACAAAAAGTTATATAGTAAAAACAAGTCAACGTATATCAAAATCCATATAAATGTAAATGGAGTGAACTCTGTATTGGCAGAACTTGTCAGAATACCCTGAATACATTAATTCATATCAGTTTATTACTTAGTTTTCTCACTGGCTGTCTAAAACCTTCTCATTTTCAACCAAGAGCCTCTTAATTCAGTTCTGAATTTCCAACATTGCCACTGAAACCCTTGCTAGCTTTCTTATTCTATTTTTTTTTCATCTTTCCAAGGTATTTTGATTTAAGTCTTTTGGGTAGATAAAACAGGAAAATGTATGTCTTATTTCTTCATTTATTTTCTCCCTTTTCTTTCTAATGAGTTTATCAAGAAAAGAACAGTAGTCCACACCAAACGAATGAGTGTGGGCCTTTGAAGAGACAGTCTCATTGCTAGGTTTTTATATGGTACATTTTATGGGCAAACCTTAATAAAAGGAAGGAGTACTCATGTGTGTACCTATGAGTTTTTGTATCAACTTGACACAAGCTAGATTCATTGGAGAGGAGAGAACCTCAATTTAGAAAATGGCTCCATAAGATCTGGCTGTAGGGCAGCCTGTTGGACATTTCCTTCACTAGTGATTTATATGGAAGCGACCAGCCCATTGTGATTGGAGACACCCTGGGTTGGTAGTCCTGGGTTCTATAAGGACGCCGATAGTGCACGCTATGAAAAGCAAGACAGTAAGCAGCACTCCTCCATGGCCTCTGCATCTCTTTTGCCTTCAGGTTCCTGTAGATTTGAGTTCCTGCTTTGGCTTCACTAAATGGACTGTGATTCAGGATATATAAGCAATATAAACCCTTTCTTCCCCAGGTTGCTTTTGGTCATGTTGTTCTATCACAGCAGTAGAGACTCTAACAAAAACACCATGTAAGGGGAGGTGGGTGGAAGAAGAGTTTTCAGGAATATGTCAGACTTTCCTAGATTGTGGTCTACTCCCTGTTGTTGTCCTTATATCAAGTTTTTTAGGTGTTATTCATCAGAATGAAGTAGACAATTTTACAAGGTGATGATATGCAAGTGACAGTACAATGAACCAAAGGAAAATTAATAGTGATATCTGCATGTATTGTTGGTTCTGGCTATTTTGGGTGAAGTTGCTACAGTATAGCTCTATACTACATAGCCACTTAAGTTTGGCTCTTTTCTATAGACCTAGAACCAACCTATATATTTTGAAAATATCTTGACTTCAAAATTTAAGTCAAAAGATATGTCACTTTGGAGGAGAGGTTTTGTTTTTATTTTCATAGAAAATGAGAGGCTGTGAATTCATTCCAGGTTAAAGAAAATAAGGTTTGATTGAGGAAGAACCTCTGAGAAATCTCTGATGGAAACAGATGGCCCAGATGATCCAATGTTTAAGAGCACCTCTGTTGCAGTTTCTTCCACATTCTGCATCCAAAACAGCTTCAAAGCTGCTGGCTGAGATGATCCAGCCTCAAAGACTACTCCAGTCAGGACTTGACCATAATCCTAAATTTTCTTTGGGTCCCTGTAAGATTACCAACATCCACAGTCAACAAGAAGTAGTCTAGAAAACTACACCCATATCCCCCCGCAAAAAAAAAAAAAAAAATGGATTATGGGTGTTTGTTTTTGTTTATGTGGTGGTTAAAGTTGTTATGGATAATGGTCAGGAAAAAAGCTAAACAAAAGAGTTAAATTCAAATATCTCTTTCTAAAAGAAAAGAAATGGTGATATGATATAGAAATGATGAGAAAAAAAAGATAGATTATTGAATCAACTTTGATCCAAAAAACAACCATTAATCTCAAAATACTTTACATTGATATGGATTTGGTTTATACATACAAATTTAAGGTCAATTTTTTTATACTGTATGCATATTTCTATTCTTATTTAAAGTATTATGTTTATTCAACTCATTTAAAAATATAATGTATAATTGAGAAATGGAGATTAATAATTAGTCATCTATGATAAACTTATAGTCATGTTAGGTAAGTTTTCTAGGTATACAAAGATATTTTTTAATTAGGTAATTAATCTTCAAATAATTCAAAGACCTACAGAATATGGCATTTTAAATGTTTTAATAACTTTTCTGGACAGTGAGACACATCTGCTCCTGGCAGCACCAATTACTTCAAAAAGGATGATGGGCATTGAAGAATCTCATTATGGAGTTTTCTTACAATGTGGAAAAGCTAGCCATTTGGGCAAGAAACTGCTCTTGCCTGGACTACTTTACAATATGTTGTATAAACTGGACATGCAGGACCCGTAGGAAGGTGACCACTGAACTTTGCCAAAACAAGGCAAGATGGTCCTTCAGGTTCCTGTTTCACAGAAGAAACTGCCAGATATTCTGCAGGACACAGAGAAAAGTGACTGATGAACTTTTCCATTAGGCAGGACAGTCCTTCAAATTTCTTGCTTCACTGAAAAGTCTGCTAGATATTCTAGACCCACAGACTGAAGATGAATGCCCCACAATTACAAACAAAAACATTGGGTAACTGTCCCAGAAGACAACTGTCTCTATCATTTCTTGCATTTTTTGGAAGTTGCTTACAATGCACTTCCTGGTTACTTAGGCAATATTATATCCTTCTGGGGTCTTTGATGGAGTTGAAGACTAGATAGTTATAATTATAGTTTTCCTTAGTTATGATAAAAGGTAAATTAGATATAAAACTTTAGACTCCCCAAAATAAGATAGATGATAGAGTATTTTCTTTAATTTTGCCAAATACAAATAGACTAGGTACTGTAACTGTAATTCTTGCTTGATAACTGTTTTGTTATATGTAATTTTACTATATTAAAATGAAAACCTTCCTTTTTTATTAGACAGAAAGGGGGAAGTGCTGTGGGATGATCTTTCTGTACACTGTGAATATATGTTGCTACCATTGGTTAATAAGAAGCTGCTATGGCCTATGGCAAGGCAGAATAGAGCCAGGTGGGAAATCCAAGCAAAGATACAGGTAGAAGGAAAGCAGAGCTGGACAAGACACTGAGCGCTGCCAGAGGAGCGAGATGTGATGGAACACAGGTAATGCCATGAAGCCACGTGGCAACACATAGATTAATAGAAATGGGTTAAACTGAGTTGTAAGAGCTAGTTAGTGATAAGCCTGAGCCATAGGCCAAGCAGTTTGTAATTAATATAAACCTCTGTGTGTTTACTTGGGACCAAGTGGCTGCAGGACACAGGAAAACTGGCTACACCTATTTATCTTCCTCATTTTCTTGCTCAGTGATTTCCAACCATAATGTTACAGCATTGAAAAGGGTGAAGTTCATGGGAAATATATTTCCTAAGAAAGAAAACACATAATAAGGCAAGAGTCTGTATCAATAATTTCTTTTCAAATTTAAGTTCTTTTCATCTCTCTTGCCATGCTGAGATAAATTTTGGCCCCCAATGACATTAAGATAAATCTTAGCTCTTTTATGCTTCTACTGAGAATAGCAACACCAATACAATTACAGTATTATTTTGAAAATTTAAGTATATGATTTTATCTTTAAAGAATAACTCACTAGGAATTTGGGGCAGATTTACTGTAATTTAAAGTCACCATGTATCATATATAACAGAGGTAAATTAAAACTAAACTCTCCATCTACATTTATGTGTGTTAATTCCTAACTTTGTGTTTGTTGTACTAACTTTTAAATAAATATAAAAATACATTTCATAATTCAAAATCAAACTCTCAAAATTTAGTGTATTCATGGCAATTTGACTTTTACTTATATGTCCCCTATGTATTAATTACATTCTCATGAATAATCTCATGTATCCATACTATTATCATATAAATATATTCATATGTAATTAGATATTTAAAAACAGTGGTATTCTGGAATATTTTCCTTGCCTGATGATTTGACACTGTGACAATATATAATTTCCTCATTCTTTCATGGAACAAAATTTGATTTTATAAATATGAAGGTCTTTACATAGTCCCAAATCCAACTACCCTGCAATGAATAATCCTATATAAATAGTTTTTTTATATTTTTCCTAAAATCACTTGAAACAGACTTCTATCAATGGAATTCCTGGGTCAAAACAATAAAGACAGACATGCATAATTTTCTAGAATGTGTAAAGCATCCCTTCATAACATTTTCCTCATTGTGTATTCCCACCAGTAACATATGATTGCACCTGTTTCCCCTCAGGCTTGACCAAAGAGTATGCCGTTGAATCAGAATTCTTGCCAATCTAACAGAAATGAAATCTCAGTGCAGCGTCAATTTACATTTTACTTATTGAGAACAAAATTGAAAAACTTTTCATATAGTTCAGGTCATTTGCCTCTTCTTCTCTGTGGCTTGCTCACAGTTCCCTAAAGTTTTAATTTCTCTGTGCTATTTTTAGTATTACTGTATCATATAACCATTTCTAAAATGAATTATACCTATTTTTCTGTCTTATCATTTGGCTTGACTTTGTGCTTCTTTCACCACTCAACAAGTTACAGTGGTCAAATGTATTAGTCATAGCAGCATGTGACAGCACATGCCTGTGCATCCATTGCTCAGGAGGTGGGGTTTGAAGCCGTATGGTCTGCAGACTGAGTTCCAGACCATACAGTCTGGCTAAGGCTATGCAGCAGGACCTTTCCCCAAATCAAAATGCTGTCCCGAATACCTCCTTATTTCAATTATGGCTAGTTTCCTTTGCACACAAGTGTGACACATTCAGCTTTCTTTTTAGTACTTGTACTTTCCCTTTTACATTTTTTATTCATTTACAACTTGTTTTCACAATGATATAAGCATTGATACAATTTTATCTATAAATTGACCTTTCCCTAGTAAATTATTCCAAGATTACTTAGTTTTCAAACTGCTTTATTTAGCCATAAGTGACGTGTAAAATCTAAAGACATTTAGTGTATACACATGTCAATGATTTTAAGGATAAATATGCACCTGTGAAGCTATCAGACCACCAAGGTCATGAACACACCCCTCATCTCTCAAAGTTTCTCCCATCTTTATAATAATAATAATATTGTTTACTATTATTATTATTATATTATTATGTGTATAACAACAGACTTGCTAACAGCCAGTTAAAGAATCACTAACAGGAAATGATTGCAATTCCATTGATACAGCATTAGACCTATGTACTAATTTATAATATTGACATATAAGTCTGGGGAGGTAGCTCAGTCACAAAAATACTTGCTTCACAGCATGAGTAATTAAATTCAGACCTTTAGCACCACATAAAAACCTGAGCATGGTGCTACATGCTGAAGTCCTAACTCTAGGGAGGTAGATATAGTCGGGTTCCTAGAATTAGGTGGCAAGCTAGTCTCACTGAATCACTGAGCTCTGGGTTCAGGAAGAGAACTTATCTCAAAAAATTAAGTGAGCAGCACCCAATGTTGACCTCTTTCCTCCACAGGCATGTTCACACACAACATGTACATGTAACTACAAACATATATCCACATATACACCACACTCATGAAGAAAATATTAACATCTATACAATATGAATTCTCTCTATGAAAGAACATGGTAGATTAAACACACAACAAAAACCAAACTAGAAGGTGTAATGAAAGAAAAATTGCCAGTTATGATATTTAGTGTTTATATACAACCTTATGAAGAAATCTATAAGAGGCTCCTCAGGGATACAGGAGCCAGAACAGAGGGAAAGACATGCCGTACTATTGCATATATGATTCAGTATCATATCAATGACCACCACTGCCTGCATATATACTAGACCTCCATGTTTCTACTCTGTGTATGTGTATATATATACACATATATATACACACACACACATACACACACACCCATTCTAGAATTTCAAGTTTCTAGTCTGAATGTTAGAAACAGGCAATTGAAACTCCTCAACAACTTTGCTAATAAACACTGGAGTGATTTGAGGAAAGAGCATGCATCCTGCTTATCATCTGAAATCTTTCATTTGACATTTTCTAAAAATAACGTGAAAACGTCAATGTCAAAACTGAGTGGGCATCAAAGGCTTGAAAGAACATCTGAGAACCTACAGTAAAGCACCCTTTAAAGAAATGCCAGATCATTAACACTACTGACAATGCAGACTGGCGTGATTTTATGAGACAGACAGACATCAAAAACCTGACTCTAAAGAGCTGGACTCTATACAGAGAGACTAATTTAAAATATCTCAACATAGAAGTATTCAAGGATCCAAAAATCTTTTGAAGATTTGTAAATTCAGAACTTGTTTGTTGCTGTTGTTGTTGTTGCTGCTGCTGTTGCTTGGTGGTGTGTGTGGGGCAATATGAGGCAGACATATGTAGTACATGTTATTGTTAGTATGGGTGTGTATAGTGTGAATGTGGCAGTATATGTATGTATGTGTATGTGCATGCTTATGGAAGTCAGAGAATGACGCTGCATGTCTGAGCGACGATCTCCTAATGAGCCTGAAGCTCAGTGAGTCAACAAAACCAATGGCTAATGAGTTTCAGAAATCCATGTTTCTCCACCCCACTACCTCTGCCACCAGACACCGAGTTACAGGCTTGACTCTTTATGTATAGCTTTTTGTCTTAATATGGGGTCTGGGGATCTGAACTCAGGTCCTCATGCTTGCATGGCAGCACATTAATGATGGAGCCTGCTCCCTAGCCCCAAAACACATTTTTAAAAACGTGTTCTTTGCATTCTTTCACTAGCTTGACATTGAACAATTGATTCAAGAGCATTTGTGAATACAATGGCTGACACGTTAAGCATAGCAGATGGGGATCATTAACCATTCTTTTTTTTTTTTTTTTTTTTTTGGTTTTTTGAGACAAGGTTTCTCTGTGTAGCTTTGTGCCTTTCCTGAACTCATTTGGTAGCCCAGGCTGGCCTCGAACTCACAGAGATCCGCCTGGCTCTGCCTCCCGAGTGCTAGGATTAAAGGCGTGTGCCACCAACACCTGGCCATTAACCATTCTTTATATGACTACATAGAGTACAGAAAAACAAAAATAAAGAAAAAATTCAATTAAGATATTCTTGATGAAGCAGTAGGAATTATTAATATTAAGTTTGAATGTGTTAGGAACACTTTAAGGATTCTATATGATTAAACAGACCCAACAGTGCTTTGCTATTTACCAAAACAGGATTCTTACCAGAACAGACATGATGCAATTTTGAACGTGAGTAATATTTTCACTTGAAAGAGTGACAAACAAGCAACCAAGATTCATTCCAGGTTTGGTATACGTGGGAAACGTCCTAATGACTGACACAGTCAGCCTGCCAC